>NC_134858.1:59188294-59917044 GCF_049852395.1 Peromyscus maniculatus bairdii | reverse complement strand
TACCTGTCTCTAAACCCAACATGTAGGAGTTCAAGGCCAGCCTGGGCTACATAGCAAGACCATGCTTCAAAATAAACAGAGGCAGGAATGTCTAGATCCTTCTGTGAGAGTTTTTTATCAGGTGAATCCTGTGCCGCCCCAGCACCTCCTCTCTGGTTCATATGGTATCTAAAAACCATGAATCCTGCTAGAGATGACTTGTGGTCCTTTTCTATCTATGAGTTGTCACTAGTTAGAGGGACTGGTCACTTGAGCAAAGCCAGAGGCATCAAAATTCAATAGAAGCAGCCTCTTTTAAATCATCATGATAAAAAAAAATGTGGACAATATTAACAGCATGCTCTGCTGCAAGCCAGTGATCACCCTACAGACCCACACGCCAACTAGCCCTGTGACACACACGTGGGTCAGAATACTTTCATCTATTCTGGGAGATGTGGTGGTTTCTTCCACTTCACCAGCTTTGCTTAGCGTGAGATAGACAAAGATGCAATCACACAGTTGGGTAACTGAGCGCCAGCCGGTCTGACGGCACATGGCATCATTTTTCTTGGCTCTGTGAAGAATTTGTTACCGTAAGAAGGAAAGAGGAAATGTGGTCACTCCTCCTTCCGTCATCACAGCTGTCATCTGCTGCCCTCTTGCCATGCTGCTGTGTGCTGCATCCCTTTGTTCCAGGGCCGGATCACCGTTGTTTTTGCCTGAGAAGATCCTTTAGAGAGGTCAGGGCTCTCTCCGAGGGAGGACGTAGCTCAGCTGGCACAGTGCTTGCCCAGGATGCACGAAGCCCTGCGTTCCATCCCCAGCACCACGTCAACTGCGGGTGGTGTGTACTTGTAATCTCAACACTCAGGGAGACGGAGGGAGGAGGACCGGGATTTCAAGGTCATCCTTGGGTACACAGTGAGTTTGAGGCTAGCCTGGACTACATCAGATCCCGACTTAAAAAACAAAAGCCAAACACTTTTGATGGTAACTAAGCTACTCCAACACACATTACTGACACACCGCAGTTGATGTGACTGACATAAACAGCCACGGCCAGATCCTGAATGAAGAACTCTATCACGGCTGTCACCTGCCAGACTGAAGCTGATGATGCGTCACTGATACCAAACACGTTCTGACTCAGAGAACTGAGGAAGGAATGAGGAAGGGGCCGGTTATCGAAAAACAGAAGTGAAGTGCTAAACTGGGGGTGAGGGCCAGACGTGCCGCCAAGATGACTCCGAGCCCATCCCACCCTTGAGGTCTACATCTCTTCCCATGAAGGGGTACTGCGTGACCCACCTGTCCCTCCTGCTCTGGAAGCAGCCGCACTTAGAGTCAGGCTGGCTGGGGTGCAGCTCTGTCTCCAGGCTGGGCGTGGAGGCCAGTCACAGAGCAGTGTTGTTTGTACTCTTTTCTCTTTGGGGGGCCCACCACCCAGCTCCCAAATCATCACACGGAGACTTATTCTTTCTTATGAATGCCCAGCCTTAGCTTGGCTTATTTCTAGCCCGCTTTTCTTAACTTAAATGATCCCATCTACCTTTTGCCTTTGGGCTTTTACCTTTCTCTATTTCTGTGTGTCTTTTCTTCCCTTCTTATTCTGTGGCTGGCCCCCAGCATCCTCTGCTTCTCCTCTTCTCCTTGCTCCTCCCTCTTCTTTTCTCTCTCCTTTATTCTCTCTGCCTGCCAGCCCCACCTATTTCTCTCTCCTGCCTTGCTATTGGCCATTCAGCTCTTGATTAGACCAATCAGGTGTTTTAGACAGGCAAAGCAACACAGCTTTATGGAGTTAAACTACTGCAACATAAAAGAATGCAATACATCTTTGCATCATCAAACAAATATTCCACAGCATAAGTGAATGTAACACATCTTGAAATAATATCCTATAACAGCAGCCACTGAGGCCTGGAGCCCACATTCAAGGATGTTTCCTGCTCTTAGTCACTCTTCTATTGCTACAGAGAGACGCCATGAGCATGGCAACTCTTATAAAAGAAAACATTTAGTTGGGGGCTTGCATACAGTTTCAGAGGTTTAGTCCATGATCATCATGGCAGAGAGCATGGTGGCAGACAAGTGTGATGCTGGAGAAGTAGTTGAGAGCCATAACCTGGTCCACAAGCAGACAGGCAGACAGACAGAGAGACAGACAGACAGACAGACAGACAGAGACTTGATTCTTCTTGGCACCCCAGGGCCATTGCGCAGCTCGGCACTGGCTGTGTTGGCACTCTGGGACAGCCCACTACTCGGATCCAGCACAGCCAGTAGCCCAGCCTAGGGTCAGCCCTGGCCACCTCCCTGGAGGAGCATGGGCTCCTCTGGGAAGACAGGATTGTCTCCAGGAAAACATAGCCATGCAGCACGAGCGTTCTGGTAGCATGACGTGTAACCCAGTGGTATTGACATGCAGAGACAAGGGCCCAGGGTTATGTCTGCCTCTTCCACCACGAGTCAACAATCTCCACTAAGTCACTGGTTATCTTGTTCATAAGAACTTCTGTGAGAATGACATATAACAAAATGTTTTCAATTACAGTGGAAACTGTAAAGGGATAGTAAAATAGGTCCTGCTTGCTTTTCTTTGCTGCGATAAAACACCATGATCCAAAGCAACTTAGAGAAGGAAGGGCTTCTTTTGGCTTATGGTTCCAGGTGGGTAAGAGTCCCTCGTGGCCGGGAAACAGGGCAGCAAGCAGCGGGCACAGCGGCAGGCGGCAGGAGCTGTAGGCTGAGAGATCACTTCCGCCAGCAAGGTGATGTCTCCTAGACTTTCCCAAACGATGCCATCAAGTGAGAACCAAGGGTTCAAATGCTGGAGCCTATGGGGACATCACAGGGAAGAGGAGAGGGAAACACTGTTGGAAAATGGTGCTTATTACTGGGCCTTCAATCTTAGAAGGAATCCGGGAATGCTGTTCTCTGGGAAAAGAGAGGGAAAGGTATGGTGAGCACAAGGGCTTGTCTCCACTGCAGAAGACACTATTACCCCATCTTGCAGATGGAGATACTGAGGCTTGAAGACTGAGCCCAGAGCTTCGTTGGGTCATGGGTGGTGCCATGATACCTGTTGGATTTGTGAGGGATGTTTCTGACGGCTCTTTCCTCCTTCCCTTCTCTAAAAACTCTCTGCTTTTGTTCCCAGATGAGCATGGTGAGGAAGAGAGGCAACTGAGGAGTATTTGCTGTGGCTGCTGGGCTTCATCTTTAGTCAAATCATTTCACTTCATCCTCAGGGCAACCTTCCAAAATGGGGTGTATGTTGGCAGAAAGCTCCAGAAACCGTTACAGATAAGGAAACCACACTGTGGGGGATGAGTTGCCAGTAAGAAGCCGACCCAAGACTTGTGCATATGTGTGTCCACGTGAGTATGAGGATGTATATTCTTGTCCCATGTATGTGGGTGCACATGTGTGTGCATGCATGTGGAGGCCTGTTCCTTGGTTACTGTCTATCTTGTTCTTTGAAGCAAGGGTCTCTCTCAGTGACATGAGGCTAGGCTGGCTGGCCCACAAGCCCCAAAGATCTCCCTATCTCTATCTCCCCAGTGGTGAGATTACAAGCTCAGGCCACCATTCTTGGCTTTTTCATGGGTTCAGAGGATTAAATTTGGGTCCTCAGGCTTGAGTGGCAAGTACTTTATTAAACCATCTGAGCTCTCTCTCCAGCCATCTCCAGCTCCAAAGCCTTCTCTCTTACTCTGGCATCATCCAGAAACTACAGCAGGTGGAAGTCAGACCCTGACCTCCAAGTCTTGCCCAGCCTGCCTACAACATCTCAGTATAACTTTGACCTTGCCTAGTGTGCTCATTCATAGAAAAATGAGCTTGCCCACGAACACTTGGTTCTTGGGGGCAGCCAAAGACTGAGTGAATGGTTATTAAAAGGATCCATTTGTGGCATAGATGGAGGTGGCTTGTAATGTCCTCTGAACTCTCTGCCTCTAACTTCTCTCTTCCCAATTTCCTCGCTGCTCCCAGTATCAGCATCAGGACAAAAGTGACAATTTTTTCTGAGAGGCACAAGCAGGGTCTGACCCTCAGAAAGCACACCCCCCCCAGCCTCCTGGGGATGCCCCTCATTTTCAGGCTGCTCCAAAGACCCCAAGAAGCCTGCCATGGTTTCCAGCTATGGAAATAATCAGCACTGTTCTTCCTACTTGGAATCAAGCCTCATTGGCCTCTGTGCTGACTGGTTTTATGTCAACTAGACACAAGCTGAAGTCATTTGAGAGGAGGGAACCCCAACTGAGAAGAAGCCTCTATAAGCTGGGGCTGTGGGCAAGCCTGTGAGGTATTTTCTTAACTAATGATTGATGGGGAGGGCCCAGCCCGTTATGGGTGGTGCCATCCCTGGGCTGGTGGTCCTAGGTTCTATAAGAAAGCAGGCTGAGCAGGCTATGAGGAGCAAGCCAGTAAGCAGCACCCCTCCATGGCCTCTGCATCAGCTCCCGCCTCAAGGTTCCTACCCTGCATGGGTTCCTGTGCTGACTGCTTTTGCTGATGAACTGTTGTATGGAATTGTGAGTGAAACAAACCCTTTCCTCCCTAGCTTGCTTTTGTTTCAACACAGCAATGGAAACCCGAAGGCAGTCTCTTAAATATGATCTTTCTTTGCTATATTTTCAAATCCTCACCTGTTCTATTTTTACTTCCCTTCCTGGCTGAGCTCTGTGGCAGGCAATTACAGCACAAAGGGTCCTAATTGATTTCCCCTGCCCTTCAATATATATTTTTTTCAAAGTATGCATTTGAAAAGGACATTAAACAAATCCCAAGACTCCCGAGGTGGATTCCAACGTACCTCTTGCTGTTTTCCATTTGGAATGCAGCCTGCCCCTCACAGCCTGCTGGGTGGCCTGGCTGTGGCCTGATGTTTGCAGCTGGGTAGCGCTCACCCCTCCTCCTCCTACGGGATGGACAGCCTCCTCTATCCATCACTGGGCCACACACTGACCTGCATGCCAGAGTCTGAGGGCCCAGGAAGAAGAGGTGGGGAAGAAAGTGAGGCTCTGAGGGCCGCAGTCTCTAAAACAGACTGGGGCCATTGGAAAAACCATTATGGTGGATTCCTTTGCCCTGATTCTTCACCACAGAGCCAAACCACATGTGGTGACTTATCCTCATTCTGGCCGGCTGACTTTGCAGTGATCTTCCTCAGAGTGCCTGTGTCCTTGCAAGGCCACCAGGAGTCTGAGCCAAGAGCCCGGTTTGATGGCAGTGCTTCTGTGATCTGAATCATGGGCTTTGGTCTTATCCTTTGGGAACAGTTCTGCCTTTGAACTTCTAGCTGAAGAGAAGTAGTTTTGAAGAGCAGATGTTTTTGGAAAACACACATGAAAAGGTTCTTGCCTTTCCAGCTCTCCACTGCCAGAGCGCAGGCTCCGGTCCCTGGAATTTACCCCATAGCAAGGCAGGGAAGGACTCCAATACATGAATTCAGCCTACTGGATACAAGAGCCCTGGACCTGAAACCCTACCATTAACTCTTGCCGCTGTAGGATGTGGGTGCTGCCCAGTTGAGAAGCAGGCCACTGCTAGTGAGGGTGTGGGTGGCAGTGACCAGGAGCCTTCCCCTCGCTTCTTCTCTCTCCTACACCCTGCTCTACTTCCCTCTGCTCTTCCCTCCTCTCTCCTGCCTGGCTCTCTCCTCACCCCACACCTCAGCCTTTCTCTCTCTTTCCAGTGCCAGTGGCCATGTCAGAGGAGCAGCGGGTGGGAATTGAAGATCGAGATGTCAGCCCACCAGGAGGCAACTCCATGATGGGTGAGTCTCGGATAGGCAAGGCCCCGAGACTACAGACCCCAGATGTCTTTTGCTTCTGCTGTGCCTTCACATGTTTGCTGCTGCTGTCTTCCTCTGGTATCTGGCGTGGTGTGAATGGGTGGTGTAGGGAGATCCCCACTGCCTATGATGTAGAGTGTTTATCTCATGGAAACATTCCATCTACTGGGCATTTTTACCTGTGGGTTACTATGAAGATGATTTCTTCCTAAGCTGTACTGTCTAATTGATGATAATAATAATGTTAAATAGAGTTTTGATGATAAAAAAAAAAAAAAACAAGAAAGTGTCACCACCTAGATAGAACACACGACTTTCTTTTGAGGAGCCGTATAGACTGTGGCTTAAGTTAATGACTAAGAAAAACAATTGAGTTCCAGTAGCCCAGCTAGCTTAAATTCTTTTAACCTTAATGTTGGCAGATGTGTTCACAAGTTTTAGAGTGCATCATAGCTGAAACAAAGCTCTGAAAATAACTTAAAGTTAGACTAAGATGTTTTTGTCAAATAGCTTTGAGGTGAAAAACCCAAGAAGATAATCTAAAGTTTTAGAAAGGCACATAGTTGAATGCGCAATTCTTTTAAGGTCAGGGAACAAGAACAAAGCAGCCCAGTTATCATTAGCTGACCTGCCTTTCTTGCTAGGATTGGTTGATGACCAAAGGGTGATGGTTAACTCCTTATACCCATTTCTGCCCTCAATCTCCTGATATAAAAACTACTGATGAGTAGGTATATAACCTAAAGATTTGAAGTAGAGCTGACTGATTCTTTTCCATATATAAAAGTTTAGGTTTGCGATTCTTTAAAGATTCCTTATAAGATTACCTTTCAAGATAAGTGATAAAGTAGATTGGTCCTTTCTTTGTAACTGCAAAATGCAGCCTGCCAGTAAAAGGATACCTTGCTTACTTATACTCTGTTAATCTATAACAAGTTGCTTGGGTATGAATGTACGTGGGTTCTTGAGGATAATTTGTTTTTCACCTGTAAAATGTAAAATGTTTAATCATGTAAGGGATATGGGAGACATGCTGTTCTTTTTTTTACTTGTATTCATTCTTATCATCTACTTGAAAAAACAAAATGTAACCACATTATACTTTTTATATTGCCTGAAAATTTTTGCTGAGGCATATAAGCTGTAAGAGAAAGAATAAAAATAGAGTTAAAATGAGTTAGAAGGAAAACATCAAGAATGAGAGAAGAAAATTACCAGGCAAATAAAGAATAGAGAATGCAAAAGAAGAATAACAAAAAGGTCTGGAGGAAGCCATCAAGAGTGTGTGAGTATCTTTTTCCCTAACCCCCTCAGATAAAAAAAAAAAATCTTAGTATGCACCGGCTCCCATGGGTTCCATTTGAGCTGCTGGAATCTGGTCCCCCAGGCAGCGATATTCCAAGTCTCTCCTCTCCTTCCATCTTGCTCTCCCAGGCTTCCAGGAACAGTGTCCAGCCTCTTTCCTCGGGACAGGGCTCCCAGGAGCACTGCAGGCCTGCTGCTGGAACTTTCTGGACCTCCTGGGTGTGCTCTTTAATTGTGCCTAGAGCAGGTGTTGTTGTATTGATGTCTGCCCTGGGACTGGGATGACCTCTCTCTCCTCTCTGGTGGAGAAGAAAGAGTGAGCATGGCTGATGAATGTTGTATTTTCCTTTCCTTTTCTTTTTTTTTCTTCTGAGACAGGTTTTCTCCATGTAGCCCTGGTTGTCCTGGAACTTACTCTGTAGAGCAGGTTGGCCTCAAATTTAGAGATCTACCTGCCTCTGCCAGAGTGCTGAGATTAAAGGCATGCACCACCACACCCCACTTAAGGAGGTCTTTGGGGGTCCAGCCCCTCGATAGCCTTCTTCCAGAGTCTGGAAAGAATCTATGGCCAGCTGATAATCTAATCTTTGACAATATTAAATGAATCTATGTACATGAAACTCCTTAGTTCATTCGCTTTATTTTTCTGAGTCAGTTCTCTCTCTACATGGCTTCTGTTCTGTTCTTCACACACAGCTCCTCTCAGTCCCTTCTCTTCCTCTCCTCTCATAGTTCTAGTCCTAACTAAGAGCTTTTGCTCTCGACCTCATCTTCATCCTCCAATCCTCCATCCATGCTCGTCCCTTCCTCTCCTACTCTCCTGACCTAACCCAATCCACCTACAATCTGCAAAAACTCTGTTTTGCTGCTGCCTGGTCAGGTGGTACAATTCTGCTCAGAGCTAGGACTTCTGCCTCAATACATCGCTGCACCTGGTATGCAAAAAACCCTTTTGTTCTGAGTCAGTTGCTCTGGAATGCCACTTGGCCTGTGAGAGGAAGAAGGGTCTGAGCTTCATTTGCACAAGAAATAGAGCTCTGCACCTAGTGTCAGTCATTGTCTCCAGAAGGGTGTTTATCTTAATTCAGGAGACCGTTTGCTATTATGGCCTAGGATGCTTGAGAAGTATTTCAGATAAATACACTGTTAGGAGTTCTTGGAAGCATACAAAAAAAATCATTGCAGGAACTGACTAGTATATATACAAAAGCTAAAATATCACCAAGACTCCTTAAGCCAGGGCTTGACCTCTGGAAAAAGTCCTTGACCTCTCAGGTAGTAGTTTTTTTTATCATAGCAGCTGGATTCCATTACATTTTCCTGTGGCTTGCAGCACCTGTTGTATTTTCTTTTTGTACAGATGGCACTGAGGAAGACCCAGAGGATGACTGGGCCTCCAGAAGCCCCCTTCAGCACTCTAGTATACTAGTTACTTTTCTCATTAGTACAACAATGTCTGGTTCAAGGAAAGTCATGCTTATTTTGGCTCACAGTTTCAGAGGGCTTCAGTCCATTAGCGCAGGGAAGGCAAAAAGAGCATCTCTGTTCATGGTGACAGGAGCAGGCTGAGGGAAGGAGAGAGAGAGAGAGAGAGAGAGAGAGAGAGAGAGAGATTGATTTAAAGGCTCATCTCCAATCACCCACTTCCACTAGCTAGGCTGCCCCCAAAGTTTCCAGAACATTCCAAACTAGCCTCGAGCAGCCGGTGACCAAGCAATTAAGATGTGAGCCTGCAGGGGACATTTCAGATTCAGGTCATAGCACCTGAAATGAGCTCCAGTCTAGGAGAATGGGCTGGAGATGGGAAGAAGAAAGACAAAAGAGATGAGGAGAGAGTAGAAGGGAGGCGGAGGAGGGGAGGGGAGAGTAGAGGGGAGACAGAGGAGGGGAGAGCAGAGGGGAGGCAGGGAAGGGGAAAGCAGAGGGGAGGCAGGGAAGGGGAGGGCAGAGGGGAGGCAGGGGAGGGGAGAGCAGAGGGGAGGCAGGGGAGGGAGAACAGAGGGGAGGCAGGGGAGGGGAGAGCAGAGGGGAGGCAGGGGAGGGGAGAGCAGAGGGGAGACAGGAGGGGAGAGCAGAGGGGAGACAGGGGAGGGGAGAGCAGAGGAGAGACAGGAGGGGAGAGTGGAGGGGAGACAGGAGGGGAGAGCGGAGGGGAGACGGGAGAGCGGAGGAGAGACAGGAGGGGAGAGCAGAGGGGAGGCAGGGGAGGGGAGAGCAGAGGGGAGACAGGAGGGGAGAGCAGAGGGGAGGCAGGGGAGGGAGAAAAGAGGGGAGACAGGAGGGGAGGGAGAGCAGAGGGGAGACAGGAGGGGAGAGCAGAGGGGAGACAGGAGGGGAGGGAGAGCAGAGGGGAGACAGGAGGGGAGAGCAGAGGGGAGACAGGAGGGGAGGGAGAGCAGAGGGGAGACAGGAGGGGAGAGCAGAGGGGAGACAGGAGGGGAGAGCAGAGGGGAGACAGGAGGGGAGGGAGAGCAGAGGGGAGACAGGAGGGGAGAGGAGAGGGGAGGCAGGGGAGGGAGAAAAGAGGGGAGGCAGGGGAGGAGAGAGCAGAGAGGAGGCAGGGAGGGGAGAGCAGAGGGGAGGCAGGGGAGGGGAGAGCGGAGGGGAGGCAGGGGAGGGGAGAGCGGAGGAGAGGCAAGGGGGGAGGGCAGAGGGGAGACAGGAGGGGAGAGCGGAGGGGAGACAGGCGGGGGAGAAAAGAGGGGAGGCAGCGGAGGGGAGAGCAGAGGGGAAGCAGGGGAGGGGAGAACAGAGGAGAGGCAGGGGAGGGAGAAAAGAGGGGAGGCAGGGGAGGGGAGAGCAGAGAGGAGGCAGGGGAGGGGAGAGCGGAGGGGAGACAGGAGGGGAGAGCGGAGGGGAGGCAGGGGAGGGAGAGCAGAGGGGAGGCAGGGGAGAGCAGAGGGGAGGCAGGGGAGGGGAGAGCGGAGGAGAGGCAGGGGAGGGAGAACAGAGGGGAGGCAGGGGAGGGAGAACAGAGGGGAGGCAGGGGAGGGAGAGCAGAGGGGAGGCAGGGGAGGGAGAGCAGAGGGGAGGCAAGAGAGGGAGAGCAGAGGGGAGGCAGGGGAGGGGAGAGCAGAGAGGAGGCAGGAGAGGGGAGAGCAGAGGGGAGGCAGGGAAGGGAGAGCAGAGAGGAGGCAGGGGAGGGGAGAGCAGAGGGGAGGCAGGGGAGGGAAAGCAGAGGGGAGGCAGGGGAGGGGAGAGCAGAGAGGAGGCAGGGGAGGGGAGAGCAGAGGAGAGGCAGGGGAGGGGAGAGCAGAGGGGAGGCAGGGGAGGGGAGAGCAGAGGAGAGGCAGGGGAGGGAGAACAGAGAGGAGGAGGGGGAGGGAGAACAGAGGGGAGGCAGGGAAGGGGAGAACAGAGAGGAGGAGGGGGAGGGAGAACAGAGGGGAGGCAGGGGAGGGAGAGCAGAGGGGAGGCGGGGGAGGGAGAGCAGAGGGGAGGCGGGGGAGGGAGAGCAGAGGGGAGGCAGGGGAGGGAGAGCAGAGAGGAGGCAGGGGAGGGGAGAGCAGAGGGGAAGCAGGGGAGGGAGAGCAGAGGGGAGGCAGGGGAGGGGAGAGCAGAGGGGAGGCAGGGGAGGGAAAGCAGAGGGGAGGCAGGGAAGGGGAGGGCAGAGGAGGGGAGGGGAGAGCAGGAGGGAGGCAGAGGGGGGTGAGGAGAGCAAGATGGAAGTAGAGGAGGGGAGAGAGGAGGAGGAAGCAGGAAGAGGGAGGTCGTTCCTGGTCCCTGCCCCTACACCCTCACATGCCGGCTAACAATGACTCACATTTTGCCAGGGCCGGTACCTACGTCTTAGTAGGAAGGGTTAAAGGTGAGTTTGCAGATCACATACCCTACAGGCCCGGCTCTAGGCTCAAGGCTGCATGTCTAGTAGTGAAGGCAGAGAAGGAGTGTGTAGGGGAGCAGGGGGGTGAGGGGTTTGACAGCCCCACACACTGGAGGGCACTTGTGGGCCGCACTCCAGAACAGAGTATCCTGCAGGGCACTTCAGGGGCACCTAACCCCAGTAGCCTGCAGAGAGGACAGCCAGGATGGGTGAGGGCTGAGGAGACAAGCACGTCTCAGAGCCTGTGCGGTACACAGCAATGCATTCATGGGTTGCAACCTCAGAAAGAGCAAAACCGGGAAACATAGCAAAGGCACTTTGAAAAGAAGGTGGCCAAGAATTTACCCAAAGCTTAAGGCACATTGATTCTGTGTTAATTCTTCATTAAACCCAGGATCTGACATGTTTATTTAAAACACATTTTTCATTACTAATATTGATATTTACCCTTTCTAAGGGTTCATAAATTTCACTCATCTTTCTTTTTTAATTTTTAGAATTCCATTTACTATTGTGTTTGTGTTTATGTCCATGTATGTGTATGTATGATTACGCAATAGCACAGTGTGTGTGTGTGTGTGTGTGTGTGTGTGTGTGTGAGAGAGAGAGAGAGAGAGAGAGAGAGAGAGAGAGAGAGAGAGAGAGAGAGAGAACAAATTTCCAGAATCCTCTCCTTTACCATGTGGGTTCAGGGTTTAACTCACTTCTTCATGCTTGATTGCAGACACCTTTATCTGCTGAGCCAGCTTGCTGGCACATTTTCATTAATCATTTTTTTAAAAAAATATTTATTTAATGTATATGAATGAGTGACCTGTCTTCATGCACACTGGGAGAGGAAATCAGATCCCATTGGAGATGGTTGTGAGCCACCATGTGGGTGCTGGAACTGAACCCAGGTCCTCTGCAAGAGCAGCCAGAGCCCTTAACTACGGAGCCATCTCTTCAGCCCTCATTCATCTTTTAAACAACCAAGTTTTGATGTTAAATTTCCTTTATTATTTATATGTATCTGCCCTTGTTTCTATTATCTCAGTCTTCTAATTTTTGAGGGATTATAATGTGCTGGGTTTTTTTAAATTCTTGAGATGAATAATTATATAACTAATTTTTGGACTTCTTCTAATAGAGAAATTTAAGGTTGCATGTATGTCTCTAAACATGGCTCTGTATAAATAAAGTGCTGATTGGCCAGTAGCCAGGCAGGAAGTATAGGCGGGACAAGCAGAGAAGAGAATTCTGGGAACAGGAAGGCTGAGTCAGGAGATGCTGCCAGCCACCGCCATGAGTACCAACATGTAAGATACTGGTAAGCCACAAGCCATGTGGCAAGGTATAGATTTATAGAAATGGATTAATTTAAGATGTAAGAACTACATAGCTAGAAGCCTGAGCCATTAGGCCAAACAGTTTAAATAATATAAGAGTCTGTGTGTTTATTCTATAAATGGGCTGCGGGACTGCCGGGGATTGATAGGAGCTGGGGAGAAACTCTCCAGTTACAGGGAACTCTAACCAACTTAGAGCTACATGCTTAGCCAAGCTTATCCACTGGCCTGAGAAAAACTGTGTGACTTACCATGTGTTAGGAGAATGGCTTGGACCCTGCAAACGTAACATATAATTGTCCAGAGTTTGGCTGTGAGAGAGTAGTGAGTGTGTGAGGGTGTGTAGGGGTGTGTACTGAGTGAGGGATGTAGCTGAATAGACGGAGAGAATTGGAACTAGAGAGAATTGGAACCAAAGATTTAGGCTAGAACTAGAGGACAGAGTGAGTGAGTGTGAGAGTGAGGTGTGTGTGTGTGTGTGTGTGTGTGTGTGTGTGTGTGCGCACTCAAGGAGATGAGTGTGCAAAATGTGAGAATGAATTAATGAATGAGTAAAGAATGAATAAATGATATAATAAAATATGAAGGAATGCAGCAGAGCAGAGAGAAGAAATGTGTGTAGAAGAGAGATGTGGGGCTGTGTGAAAAGGAGACGTCGAGGACTGTGAAGCTGTGTAGATGAGAGAAGTAACTGTCCACAAAGGTGTGTGGCTGTGTGGCGAATGTATGGAGAAGGTAACAATGTGCAATGTGTTTATGTGGAGACAGATTTTCAGAGAAAGATTTTTCTAGATGAAGTATAAGAGTAAGTTGCCATCAGAAAGTGGGTGTGTTTCCTTATTTCCTCAGATAGATATAAACTTATTTCTAAATATTCTCAGATAGAAAAAGTCTAGCCCTCAGACAGATAAGAATTTCTCCTAAGCCCTTGCTGCCTTCAGGCTCTCTGAAGGCTACCAGTAAGTGTCATCCAGTTTAGTCTTGCACATATTTTAAATTTCACATCACATTAGTGTCTTATAAAGTTGATATTTGTTTATACTTACACATTTAACCCATCTGTTGTTCATATCTTCCTGCATTTCCTTCTCTCCATCTCATATAATTTTACTTTTGCTAAAGAACTCATTTTAGTGTTTATACTGAGACAGGTCTGCAGTGGTGGAATTCTCTTGGTTCTTTTCTGTCTGAAAGTGATTTCATTTTGGTCAAACTCTCAGAAGATATTTTTGCTGGGTATGGAATTCTACTTGTCAAGAATTTTTGGTTTAGAAGCTTGAAGATACATACATCTTATGTTGCATGAATCTTAAATGGTCTTATAATAAAAACCCGGAGAAAGATGTCAGGGTGAAAGCTGAAAGATCAAAGAATCAGAACAGGCACAGCCACCACCTCTCACCTCACCAACTCCTCAGCCTGAAAGAGCACGCGTTCCTGTCTCCTCCTGCCTTATATTCCTTTCTCTGACCAGCCGTATCACTTCCTGTCTCAACCTTCCTAGTGCTGGGATTGAAGGTGAGTGATCCCAAGTGCTGGGATTAAAGGTGTGTGCCACCATTGTCTGGCTCTGTTTCCCTTTTAGACTGGATTAATCTCATGTAGCCCAGCATGGCCTTGAACTCACAGAAATCCAGACAGATCTCTGCCTCTGCCTCCCGAGTGCTCGGATTAAAGGTGTGCGCCACCACTGCCTGACCTCTATGGCTAACTCTGTGGCCGGCTCTGTCCTCTGACCTTCAGGCAAGCTTTCTTTACTAGATTACAGATATATCACCACAATCTTACTGTTTTCTAGCTTTCTTTTTTTCCCCCTTGTGCTTCTGAAAGAATATGTCTTTCACTACCACAGTCTAGAATATTCTCTTAGTCTTTGGTTACACAGATTTACTGTGGTGCTTCTGGTTGGAATTGACTTCCTGTTAAACACCCTTGGACACTGTAACATCTTTAGCTTATGCTGTGTAGTTGGTGGAAAATTCTTATTCATTATTCTTGTGTCTTTTAAAATATCACTTCCCCATTCTTCTCTTCTTCCAAGATTCCAATTTTATGCATATTTGTACTTTTCACCATTGCCATATGTTTCTCATATTTTTCCAAAGTACACTGTAACCAATCTTATTCAGCTGTGCCAAACTGCTGTTGAGTTATTTATTAATTTTGTGAGTGACAATTTCAGCTCTTGATGTCCATTTGTCTTTTTATGGATGGAGTTCTCATGTAAAACCATACACTTTGCTTTATCTATTTATGAGAACATTAATTACAATGATTTTAAAGTCATTATCTCATGACCCTAACATCTAGGTCACCTGTCCTTGGTCCTCCTGTTGGTTTTCCAGGATCCTGTGACTTGATAAAACTAGTGCTTTTTGTTTTGTTTTGTTTTTTTAATTGGATCATAAAGAGTGTCCAATAAATTCGGTGGAGGTCTTCAAAGATGTCATTGTCTCCATAAGATCCACTCTGCTTGCTGGGAAGCAGATGGTGTAAGGATACCTACCCACTATCCCCACCCTCACCCCTGTCCCCTCACCCTCATCTCTTCACCCCCCCCCTCCCATGAGAGGAAGCTGATTCTAGACTCTTCTCCCCTAAGCAATCTTCTCACCCATAGCCTAGCTCTCCTGAGGTTCCAACTGTAGGGATATTTCCTGGATCCTTCCTCCTTTAAAAATCCTAAATTTAGAGCTAGGTAGTGGTGGTGTATGCCTTTAATCCCAGCACTCAGGAGGCAGAGGCAGGAGGAGGCTAGCCTGGGCTACAGAGCAAGTTCCAGGATAGCCAGGGCTACATAGAGAAACCCTGTCTCAAAAAACAAAAACAAAACAAAACAAAACAAAAAAAACCACCCAATAAATAAATAAATATCCTAAATTGAAATTGTGTCTCCCAACAGCCATGGGCAGTTTTGGGGTTCCTTTATTTAGCTTCTTAGCCTCTCCCTACACAGCTAAGAACTGGGAAGTACCTCAAGGAGAAGACTGCCAAGGGCCACACACTCCCTTCTCCATGCTGACATCCTATTGGCCCTTGGCCCCTCCAGCCACAGCTGCCTTAGAGCCTAGAAGTGTCTGGCTCTACTCTGTGCGGCAGCGCCTGGCTCCTCTGCATCTCTGCGGTGACCTCTGCCTGCACCCTGCACAAAATCTATGTGTGCATCTCCTTCCCTTACTTCTGTGTTCACGTGTTTGCACTTTTTTAAACAGCCATTCTGAGCATTATCTTTTCTGAATCTTACCCCATAGGGATTGGGTTTTTCTCTTTTACACATTAAAAGTTGCTCAACCAGAAATGAAAGGGATTGTTCTTGTGCTTGCTAATTAGTGACATTTTAATTCTTCTGGCTGGAAATCTAATCACCGCATACTTCTTCTTTTCTTATTTGTGTGTTCATGTGTGTGCATCTGTGGGTTGGTGTGCACATGTTTGCACATGTGAGGGCGCCAGAGTTGATATTAGGTGCTTCAATTGTCCTATGCTGTTTGTGTGTGTGTGTGTGTGTGTGTGTGTGTGTGTGTGTGTGTTGTTGTTGTTGTTTGTTTGTTTGCTTGCTTGCTTGCTTGCTTTTTGAGAACCAGGCAAACTCCAGGAATCCTCCCACCTCTGCCTTCCTGGCGCTGAGATCACCAAGGCCCATCACCGCAGCCAGCTTTTTCACATGGGTCTGGGAATCTGAACTCGGGTCTTCATGCTTGCATGGCAAGTACTTTGCTGGTAGACTGAGCCATTACCCCAGCCCCACATGCTCCTTTTATTATCACTGTCTTTCAACGCCAGAGCTTCTTCCTGAATTTTCCACAGGGCTCCCCAAAGGTCTGCGTATGCAGTGGGTGCTCTAGGGCAGCCTGCTGAGCCGATGTATGCCATGTTACAGTTGTTCACAGTCGAGGGCTCCCAGCCTGACCCTGGCTCTCAACTGTTGCATCAGATTCTATTTTAAAAAGGAAATGAAAATAATAAATCAAATTCTAGTGCCAAAAGAAATCCACTGGAATTGATGAGGAATGCAACGGGAATCCACTGAAACTCTTGCTCAGTATTTGTTCTGCTCTGTCTTATATTTAGGCCCATCTGGGTGTCAGTAGAGTCAGATAAATAACTATCCCTTGTTACCCCACTAACCACCCCCCCAAAACAAAAACAAAAACAAAACTAAAGCAAAGTGACATCCTGTGGGAGTTGATGGGACCAATTATGTTCTAAATTGACAGGCATGTAAACCGAAGCCTTTTCTAGAAGCTGATCAGGATTCCAGAGGCCGTGCTGGGGGACTCAACCCGCACTCTTAGTCACAGAGCCAACTTTAAAATATCTCTCATCCAGGCAGGAAGAATTACAGATGTTTTGGAGCAAATTGTTGGTGAGCTTGTCAAAATTGAGGGAAGGATGGCTTCCTCCATCTGCTTCACAGGAGGCTGCCACACCCAGCAGAGCTCAGTGCCGCCCTCTCCTGGGCCTTTTCAGAGTTTGGGAACTGTTTTCAGTCGTTTAAAAGGTCTAACTACAGTTTATTTCTTTTTCTTTTTCTTTTTTGAGACAGGGTTTCTCTGTGTAGTTTTTGGTGCCTGTCCCAAATCTCACTCTGTAGACCAGGCTGGCCTCGAACTCACAGAGATCTGCCTGGCTCTGCCTCCTGAGTGTTGGGATTAAAGGCGTGTGCCACCATCACCCGGCCTAACTACAGTTTCTGTTACTTGTTTACTCAGTAAAGACCTCCAAGCTTCTGTCTCAAGTCCATGTCTATTTCCAACTTGGAACTAGGAGCCCGGGGCGGGGGTCAAAATTGTCAACGCGGTTTACAGACTAGGTTGCTGAGCAGTCACTCGCTAGATAGAAAGGATGAAAAAGCCTGTGCTGGGGAGATGCTCAGTTCGTAAAACGCTTGTGTTGCACAAGGGCCTGGACTAGACCCCATGTGTAAACAGTCAGGCAAGATGGCACATGCTTGTGATCCCAGCACTGGGGAGGTGGAGACAAGGTAGATTCCTGGGCCTCACTGGCCAGCTTAGTCAAATCAGGCAGTGACAGACCCTGTCTCATACACATGCATACTCACACAAAGTTTAACTTAATTTTATCATCTTTCCTGGGATTTGTATGTACATGAACACAGACAGACAGCAAAATGAATCTCTGTACAATGAACCTTGCAGGAGTTTTAACAAATGTACAGTTATGAAAATGTATGAAACTCAAGATATACAACAATCCTTTTTTAAATGTAAACTTTTCTTATCTTTTACTTGTGTGGTGGGGAGCAGGCATGCATTCAGGGGCACACATGCAGAGGCCAGAGCAGGATGTAGGATGTCTTCCTCTATTACACTCCACTGCGGGACCTTCAGACAGGCTCTGCCACTGTTTAGCTCAGCTGGGTGGCCTGCAAGCTCTGGGGACCTGTCTGTCTCTGTCCTCCAAAGCTGGCTTACAGGCACACACAGCCATGCTTGGCTTGTTACATGAATGCTTGGGATTCAAACTCAGGTTCTGAGGCTTGCAGACCAGGAGCTCTTACCCACTGACCCACAACAATTCTTCATCCTTGTTGCTTACGTTATGTTCCGATCATCAGTCCAGAAGCCCACCATGGCATGCCCGTGGAGGGCAGAAGGCAATTTGCAGGGGTCAGCTCTTTGTCTCCACTGTGTGGGTTCTGGGGGTTGGATTTAGGTTGTCCGACTTGGCAGCAAGCACCTCTACCCGCTGTCACCTCACCAGTCCAACATTTTGTTTTTAATTGCCGTATATCTTCCATAAATACTTTTTAGAATCCACTAGTGATTTGTTTTGATGGAAACAAATTATGAATCCACTTTTAAAAAATAAATATGTTATATTTGAGTTTCCAACCTCAGTTTCAATTTCTATTTTGCTCAGATTTCTCCAGGTGGCTAGGGCGTGGTAGGGCACACTTGTAATCTCAGCGCTTAGGTAGTGGAGCAGGAGCATTAGGAATTCAAGGTTATCTTGTCTACAGAATGAGTTCTAGGCTAGCTTAGCTATAGGAGACACCATCATAAATCCCATGAAGCCAGTGGCCAGGGCCCTTGCAGTGGCTCAGCAGAGAAAAGCACTTTCCATGAAAGTCTGTCAACCTGGGTTTAACCCTGGACCCCACAGTGGAGAGAGATGCCCAAGTCCCAGAGGTTGTGCTCTGCCCTGCGCACATGGGCTCCCACTGAGCTCCGCCCCAGCAGCTAATTGTTGAATATTAATACAACATTGCATTCTTGGGATAAACTCTGCTTTTATCTGGTATATTAGCCCTTAAAATATTGTTAGTTATGCTTTTTATATTTTGTAAGGATGGTTGAGTATATATTCTCGCTTATACATGTCACACAACACAATAATAATAATATAATAAAGCATTCTGAAAACTTTTAAAAGCTACTATCTAAAGCAAATTTAAAAAGCAGAAGCAGTGTAGATTGTCTGAATCTCCAAGCTCATTGGTTGCTTTTCTCTCTTAACCTCTCTGAGATACTCTCTGATCTCTGGAATTTTAATCTCGTGTGATTTATTCTTTGATTCAAGCATTATTTCGAAGAGTATTATTTCACATCTATATATTGTGGGGGACTATGTTTCTGTTGTTGATTTATGACTTAATTTTGTTTTAATCAGAAAACATACTTAATGTTCAATTCTTCAAACTGTATTGATCCTTTCTGTGGTGCAAAAAGTGGCCATCTTGACATGTGCTCTCTCTCTCTCTCTCTCTCTCTCTCTCTCTCTCTCTCTCTCTCTCTCTCTCTGTGTGTGTGTTTTGTGTGTGCATGTGTGTGTGTGTGTGTGTGTGTGTGTGTGTGCATGTATGTGTAAATAGTGTGCTCTTGCTGAAAGAGGATGCTTACCAAATGTCAATAAACCAAAGTGGCCAGACAGGTGTCTTATTTAGAGTTTACAATTGCTGTGAGGACACCATGACCACGGCAATTCTTATGAAGAAAACATTTAATTGAGGGGGCTTGCTTACAGTTCAGAGGTTCAGTCCATCATGGCAGGGAGTATGGCAGCATGCAGGCAGATGTGGTACTGGAGCTGAGAGTCCTACATCTTGACTCAGAGTCAACAGAAAGTCCACTGACTCACCTGGCGATATCCTGAGTATATGAAACCTCAAAGCCCACCCCCACAGTGACACACTTCCTCCAGAAGGTGTGGCCCAGATTAAAGGTGTGCTTTCCACTCACAAGGTCTGGATTAAAGGCATGTATCATCCAGCTTCCTCCAACAAGGCCTACTTCCTAATAGTGCCACTCCCTATGAGCTTATGGGATACTACCACACTGGGTCACTCAGTCTTTATTCTTACTGAGGTATTGATCCCTTACCCCAGCCATAGTTGAGAGGATTGTTCAAACCCCAGCAATAACTGTGGACCTGTCTATATTCTCAGAGTTTTGTCATTTTCCTTCATGACTCTTGAAGCTGTAATTAGGAATAATACACATATTTAAAAAAATATTTTGAAACAAGATTTCATTGTATAGACCTGACTGACCTAGAACTTTATGTAGACCAGCCTCAAACTCACAAAGACCCACCTGCCTTAGCCTCTGCCTCTTGAGTACTGGGATTGAAAGTGTTTGCACCCAACCTGGCCCATATTTACAACTTTAGTGTTTTCTTGATGAACCATATACTTAATTATCATGAAACATTCACTTTTATTCCCTCTTTCTCTAGATTTTTTATTCTTATATCATCTCACCAATTCTCTTATGGTTATTTTTTACATTTCTTACCTGTGTCCATCTTTGTGTTTGCAAACACTGTGTGTCTTGTCTTTCTAGGTTTCTTGTGAGCAGCAGGCAGTTGGATCTGCCTTTTCATCTGACAATGTCTGGGTTTTAAATTGGTAATTAGGACATTTATAGTTAATATAATCAGAGTCATGACTCTTCTATCTTGTTGTTTCTTATTTGCACTGTCCACTTTTTGAAGCTGTTGTTGTCAATGTTTTAGTGTTGGGTGATCATAAGCACTGCACTTTTGTTCCCTCCACCATGCCATAGTATGGTGGTGTACTGATTCAATTATTTTTTTAAGTAGCTGACAAATAGAAAAGTATGTTTACTGACATAGTTACTATTTTCAACGTTCTTTATTCCTTTTGATAGATCCAAGTTTCTAGTTAATGTCATTTTATTTTTGCCAGGATCATTTTCTTTAGTCTTTCTTGTAGTGTAGCTCTGCCAAGATTGAATTCTATCAGCTGTGTTTGTCTGCAAGTCTTTGTTTTGCCTTTGTGTTTGGAGGACATGCCACTGAATGTAGAATTCTAGTTTGACCAGATTTTTTTTCTTTTTTACTATTGTAAAGATGTCTTTTATTCATTCCTATGTGCATGACTGTGACAAAAGTCTATGGCTTTGTTATTTTTTTTTCTTTTTTCTTTTTTCTTTTTTATAACAGTTGGAGCAGAATGCATGTCTGAATTTTTTTTTCTGCTTAAGGTTCATTGAAGTTCTTGAATCTGGGTGTTTGTTATTCATCAACTTTGGAAAAAAGTTTTCCTAATATTTCTCTACACATTGTTTCTGCTCTCCTCTGAAATGGTAGCTTCATGTAATCAGTCAGCATAATGCTGTCCCATAAGTTACAGTGGCTGTGTTTACCTGTTCCACAGCCTTTCCCTGTATTTCAGTTTAGAAATGTCCTACCACTCTATCTTCAAGATTACCACTGTTCATTCAATTTTCTGTTAACTCCAACTGGGTTTTTAAATTTCACATTCTGCATTTTTACTTGTAGATACCCATGTGACTTTTTTAAACTATTTTTTGTATCTTCTACTCTTTCCTCCTTGTGTTCACATTTCCCTTCAAGTCCTTGAACATATTACTCATATTAATAAAATTAATTTCATTTTGTTTTAAAATACGTATTTACTTATTCTTCTGTATGTATGTATGATATATGCATGTAAATGGTTTGTCTGTGTACATGTTTTTGTGTGAGGTAGCATATGTGCCATCACATGTCCCCTCTCATGGATTCTCTGCCCTCATGTACACAACCCCCCACACATAAACATACGTATACATAAGTAAAACTTCCTTAAATCTTAAAGAACCCACCACTGTTATTTGCCTTGTATTATGACGTTTCAGCCTGCACATGTATGATGATTGATTTCACTGTTAATTTAACTAGATTTAGAATCATCATGAAAACATGCCAGTGAATGTGTCTATGAGGGTATTTCCAGAGAGTTCTAATGACAAGAGAAGACTCAGTCCAAGTGTGAGCAGCACCATGCCATGGACTATAGTTTTAGACTCAGTCTGAGTGTGAGCAGCACCATGCCATGGGCTGTAGTTCTAGACTCAGTCTGAGTGTGAGCAGCACCATGCCATGGGCTGCAGTTCTAGGCTCAGCCTGAGTGTGAGCAGCACCATGCCATGGGCTGCAGTTCTAGACAGAATAAGAAAGAGGACATGAGCAAAGCACCAAGATTCATCTTTTTATGCTTCAGGACTGTGCATGCAATTTGATAGTCCACTGCCTTGCCTTGCTCACCATGGTGGACTGTATCCCCATAAACCATGAGCAAAGATAAACTCTTTTTCTCAGGCACCTCATTGGAGGAATGAGGAAAGTAACTACTATAATATGGATGGTGTCTTAGTTAAGGTTTCTACTATGATGATAAAACACCATGACCAAAGCAACTTGGGGAATGTCTTAGTTACTCTTCTATTGCTGTGCAGAGACACCATGAACAAAGTGGTTTATAGAAGAGAGCATCTGATTGGGGGCTTGCTTATAGTTTCAGAGAGTTGGACCATGATCACCATGGAAGGTGTAAGGAGCCGCCATTCTAAGATGGCGCTGGCTTCCTGGTAGCCTAGCTGTAAACAACTCCATATTTGGCTATGTTCTCGGGACTACGTGTCCTGTGACCTGTGCATGCACGGGTATGGTAATCGACCTTATGTCCTCAGCCGTGGCCTCACGTGGCTCCCCGTGCTTGCATTCTGGCGGGACCTAATCACAGTATGGCATGTTTGCCTGATTCTCTATATAAGCAGCTGCAGTTTAGTTCTCGGGGCCCCTCACCTCCCGCTCTCCCTTAACCAAGAGGTGCTCCAATAAAGTGTGATCTGAGAAGAATCCTCGAGTGGTGGTCCTTCTTCCTCGCTGGCCGAGGAGCGCGCCGCAACTGGTGCCGAAACCCGGGAAGGAAACTTCGGACACCAGGTGAGGGGTCGAAGAGGATTCAGAACTCAACACACGGAGCGGTGACGTCGGTAAGTTCTCCAGGAACGGTGACGTCAGTAAGTTCGCCAGGAACAGCGACGACGTCGGTAAATTCTCCAGGTATGCTGATTGCTGGGATTAATCCGTTTGTGTTTGCTCTTGTGTTCATTCTTATGACAATTGTTGTCCTTCTTTGCTGTTTTTTACATGCATGTCTTAAGGAAGGACACAATGTGGAAATCATTAGAGAGGGACGCAAAGCATTAAGCAAGCACCAGGATAGTCTATCAGAATCAGACTTTAAAGGGGAGAACTTAAGTAGGCCTAAAAAGAAGTAAGAAAAGAGTAAAGAAAAGGAAAATAAAGAAAATAAGCCAGAAAAGGAAGGAAATTCAGAGAAGAAAGGGAACCCTTTTTATCCAGTATTGGAGGAATTTGCAAAACTTGATTTATCTGATAATGAATTAGATTCAGATGAGGAGGAAAATTTAGAGAAAGCTGCAGCTGAATATGAGGAAGAGAGATATGGGTGGCAGCGACCCCCTCCTTATAATGTTTCTGCTGGGGTGAATGTGGAACCAACGGTGCCTTCGGGACCACATCCACCCCCGGCAACACCTTCATATCTGCAAACAGGTGGAGGTTGTCATTTTATCAGGAGAGACACCTGGGCGCGGCTAGCGTCCTCGTTTCCAGTTTTTGAAGACCCACAATCAAACAATAGATATCATGAACCTGTGCCTTATAAACAATTAAAAGACCTGGTAGAGGCTGCTCGAGCTTATGGAGTAACAGCCAGTTCCAGAATGGTTTCCGAGCAGCGAATTTGTCTAAACAGTTGTCCAGTTATCTTATAGGAAATTGGTCCGGAGAATTTGAAGAGACTCTGGAGAAACTGAGAGTGGCAGTGGTGACCATCAACTCTACACGAGTGGACCTCAGCATGGCAGAGGGACTGTCCTCCTGGATTGCCTCTACCTTTTCCCTGTTTAAAGAATGGGTGGGAGTGGATATATTTTTGGCATGCTGCCTTGGAGGATGAGTGTTTTGTCTGTGGTTGGTCTGCCGTTTGCAAGCACGTACAAAAAAGGACAAGGTCATTATCACTCAAGCATTAGCCGCTTTGGAGTGTGGCTCCTCCCCCCAGATCTGGCTTTCTGCCTTAAAGAAACCTAATATCCACACAGCCTTTGCCCCCCCAGGACTGGTTAGTCCATTGCACTCAGGAAGGTGTGTGGACAATTGTTGCACGCATAGCCTTTGCACCCCAGGGACTGGTTGGTCCATTGCACTCGGGAAGGTATGCAGGCAATTATGCAGTTAACTCATCCTCGATCGGTCAACACATCATGAGGTGGGGACCTGATTGGATGACATATTTGTGTTGGTATTCAATTAATAAAGAGGGGGGAGATGTAAGGAGCCGCCATTCTAAGATGGCGCTGGCTTCCTGGTAGCCTAGCTGTAAACAACTCCATATTTGGCTATGCTCTCGGGACTACGTGTCCTGTGACCTGTGCATGCACGGGTATGGTAATCGACCTTATGTCCTCAGCCGTGGCCTCACGTGGCTCCCCGTGCTTGCATTCTGGCGGGACCTAATCACAGTATGGCATGTTTGCCTGATTCTCTATATAAGCAGCTGCAGTTTAGTTCTCGGGGCCCCTCACCTCCCGCTCTCCCTTAACCAAGAGGTGCTCCAATAAAGTGTGATCTGAGAAGAATCCTCGCATGGTGGTCGTTCTTCCTCGCTGGCCGAGGAGCGCGCCGCAGGAAGGGAACTGGGTGAGGGGCAGACCTGATCCATAGGCAGGAGGCAGAGAGAGACACTGGGTCTGACTTGGGCTTTTAAAACCTCAAAGCCCACCCACAATGACACACCTCCTCCACAAGGCCACACCTCCTAATCCTTCCCAAACAGTCCACCAGCTGGGAACAAAATACTCAAATAAATATACGAGTCTCTGGGGGTTATTCTCATTCAAGCCACTACAAGGAGGAAAGGGTTTATTTCACCTCATAGCTCATAGTTCATCACTGAGGGAGGCCAGGGCAGGAACTAGAGCAGAAGCCAGAGAGGAATGCTGCTTACTGACTTGCTTCTCCTGGCTTGCTCAGCTTGCTTTTTCATAGTATACAGGACCACCATCCCGGGGGCCTCCCACACCAATCATCAATCAAGGAAATATACCAGAGGCTTGCCCACAGGCCAGTCTGTTGGAGGCATTTTCTCAGCTGAGGTTTCTTCTTCTAAAAGGACTCTAAGGACTCTAGCTTGTTCGAGTTGACATAAATCTAGCCAGCACACATAGCTTCTAATTCAGCAAAAGTCCAAACTGTGTCTTATTTTGATACACACCTTTTCAGATTCTCTTGGTTTGTCACCGTTAGCGCATTGCTAGGGAGAGTCATCTCCACAGCGGACTTCTTAGGTTCTTCCCAAACAGCACCTTTCCCATGGCTGCCCCATTGCTGAGGTATCTCCCTGGAGCCCTTAAATCAACAATCACTTGTATTTCTGAGGCTAGATTTTTCAACTATAAAATGAGAATTTCGATAGTAATTAGTAATGCAATTAATTATAGTGATAATCTAACCATAAGTTTGCTGGGGTGTTAAATGCCAATAACTTAATAGGAAGCACACTGTGAGCCACTCAGAATGTTCCAAATATTTATGTTTATTATTAATATTTCATACACTAAAAATACCACTGCTCTCTCTGGTCTTCTTGCCATTCACACATATGTGAACACTTCGAGAATGTGTTAGCAGTTAAGGGAGGGACGGGCTGCTCTGGCATTGGAGGAGTATTTTTAAATTTTGATTTAATTTTTACGGTATGGGAGTTTTACCTGTAAGTATGTCTGTGAATCATGTGCATTCCAGGTGCCCAGGGAGACCAGATAGGGGCATTGGATTCCCTAGGATTGGAGTTACAGACCATTGTGAGCCATTGTGTGGGTGCTGGGAATCAAACCTGGGTCCTCTGGAAGAGCAGCCATTGTTCTCAACTGCTGAGAAATCTTTCCATCCCAGAGGATGCTGGAAATGCTTTGAACATAATGCACAGTCAATTTCCATGGCCAGCCCAGGTCGGGGACATAGGCGCAGAGACCGGGAGTGTTATCTCCAGGAATCATGTGCGAGTCCAGACCTCAGGTAGCTTGAGGTTGCTGTAGGAGTCTAAAGCCTGTCTCCATCATTAGGCTCTTGGATCTGGTGATCCCAGAGTCGATGTTTTGAAAGGACTTTGGATGATTCTGGAACATTGGCCTGTAATGTTCTGTGACTTTTGATTTGAGGTTTAGTGATCCTGTACCATTTTACACCCACTGTATTCTGAAAGCTGGACTTGTAATATGTGATACTGAAAACTCAGCCCCAAAGAAATCCCTCTGATTGTGGCCATTTGGCTGTCAGAATGAGCTATAGTGATTCTGCATAATTTCAGTGTTTTAGAAGAATTTTGTATTAGTCTGAAAGCCAATTGTACAAAATGTTTATTGCAATTTTCTGTACACCTTGGCCTCTCGATTCTAGTATGCAAGCATCTCAGAGATGATTCTTTAGAGTCTTATATATTTCTGAACATTTGATCAAAAGATTATCACGTGCTTGGGAAGGGTGGGTTTCGTGCTTCTGCATCTTGGCTGAGAAGACTCTTACGCCATCTGGAACATGGCTTGAAGGACTGTTATCTAAGTCCAGAATGTTGGCCCACGTACATCTTGTGTGACTCAGATTCCTTGACCTCCATAGCTCAGGGTTCAGCCCTGGAGCCAGCGTGGCTATGACCCAGGTTTGGAACACTGCCTGCAACAACGTGATGTGCTTTCCATCTAGGCTGTCAATCAGCCTTTGCATGCCAGCGGCCACGGGCTGACTTTTCATGTCTGCTCTTTCTTGCATTCTTGATCACAGACCACTTGTCGGCAGCTGTGCCCTCAGCTACCAGAGATAAAAACCAAATTTCTCAACCATTTCTGCCGCTGTGCCTGTGCTTTTTCAGAGTCCTGGCCACTCATCAGGTCATCAGGCAGTGTGACGCCCACGCCATAATTTTCTTGTTTGGTTTGGTTTGGTTTTCAAAGCGGGTAGCGTAGGTAGCCTGGGATGCTCTCAACCTCTCTGTTGCTTTTCCTCAGCCTCCTGAGCACTGGGGTTACAGGCGGGGGCCACTCACCACTCCTGGCCCTCACTAGTGTTCTTACTGGCCCAATAGCTGAACGTTGGGAATTTTGAAACTCAAGATTCTCTTTAGTGAGGGTTATAGTTAGAAATGTTCCTTCATTCATAAATGATTTTCACAAGATAGGATTCTAAATTATAAAAGTCAATAAACCAATGGCATGTAAACAAAAGTGATGAGATATCCTCCATAAAATATCCACCTACAGCAGTGATTCCAACCTTCCTTATACTGTGACCCTTTCATACAGTTCCTCATGTTGTGGTGACCCCAACCATACAATTACTTCCATTGCTACTTCAGTTATGAATCATAATGTAAATATCTGTGTTTTCTGATGTTTTCCAATGGTCTTAGGTGACCCCTGTAAAAGGATTGTTCAACCCCCAAAGAGGTCACAGCCCACCAGTTGAGAAATGCTGATCTAGAGAAACTATATTTTTCTGTCCATTATCTTTGTGTGGTGATGTGAACAAGAATGGCCCCCATAAACACATATATTTTAATGCTTAGCCACGATAGAGTAGCACCATTTGAAAGGATTAGAAGGATTAGGAGGTATGGCCTTGTCAAAGAAGATGTGTCACTAGGGATGGGCTTTGAGGTTTCAAAAGCCCATGCCAAGTCCAGAGTCTCTCTTTCTCTCTCTCTTGCTATGGGTCAGGATATAGCTCTCACCTATGGTTCCAGTACCTACCTGATGCCACCATGCTCCTTGCTGTGATGATAATGGACTAAACCTCTGCAACTGTAAGCAAGCCCCCGGTTAAATGCTTTCTCTTATAATAATCGCCTTGGTCATGGTGTCTCTTCACAGCAATAGAATGGTGACTAAGACACCTTGTTGGTGGTGATGTGTAGCCACTGAACCATCCAATGGCACAATCAGAGAAGCCATGGATGGCAGAGCATCAAAAGCAAAAAAGCCTGAGCTTCTGACACTGTGGGATGTCAACCCCCAACCCCCATGACAGGAGAGACTTGAGCGGCTTCAGCCAAGATCTCTTAGGTTGGATCTCATGTTGCTCATGGGCAAGCCTAATCTATTGTTTAAATCCAGGAACAGTGAACAGTTCTGAAGACTTAGTCCCAGCCATCCTGCCATTGTGGCTGATGAATCTCATGAGATCCACATGTGTTAGTGCACCAGATTATCTGTAGCCAATTTAGCAAAGCTTCTCCTGTCTCAAAGAGAAGAAACCAAGAACTACATTTCCCACAGTCCCCTCAGTGTGGCTCTGAATTCACTTTGCCCAGGAGGGGCACTTACATGAGAGGTTGAGGGTGATGCTGATGCCCTTATCCTTGAATAGCACAGCGGACTCTGGTTGTTATGCCTTTTGACATAGGTTGATCAACTCTAGCCTATAAATACACTACTTGTCTGTGAAAAATCAGGTTTTATTGGGACAAAGCTATGTTTACATAATGTCTATATCTTTTAAGCTATTTACAGAAAAGTTGAGTAGCTGCTAGAGATGATATATAAGTTGCAAAGCTTAAATATTCATATTCTGCTTTTTTTTCCAAAAAGAAAGTTTGCAGGCCCCAGCAGTTTGAGACCTGTTATAGAGCACGCATTTGGAACTTAGTATTGGGTATTGGCTGTCTGGTGTGGGGAGGAGAGTCTGGTACATGGGGCAGAAGCCATGTGGCAGGAAGTGTCTCTAAGTAGGAAGTCCCACATTTGCTTGCACTGCTCTCCTATAGTCAGAGAAATGCAGAATTTTGCTTTTTTTCCCCCTCTAGTATTAATCTGATCTCTCCAAACACTATGCAATGGATAACAAAAGCAAGAGTTTAATCTCTCTCTGTCTTTGTCTCTGTCTGTCTGTCTCTCTGTCTCTCTGTCTCTCTCTCTTTCCTCTTTGTCTTCTAACTGTATAAAATAATTTATCTTCTTGTGGGTCCAAGAACATTCAGGTGTGAAAGGGTGAGGGTTCACAGGCTGACCCCTCACTGAAGATCTCCAGGCGTTTCGTGGTGGCTGAGAAGGGAAGAAGCTTTCTCCAGTGGTGAAGCCACAGGTAAGCTGCCCATGCTCCTGAAAACAAAACAAAACAAAAAAAAAACTTAGTTAACTTGCCAGGTCATAAAAAAGGAGGGGAGGAGTAGAAGTGGAGCCAGGTGGGAAGAGAAGAGGTCAGCAGAAGTGGAGGGGGACCAAAAAGGGGTGATGGGGATGGAAGGACCAAACACATTATCTGCATGTATGAAAATGTCACAATGAAACCCGTTATTAATAAGTCATCATTTATTTTCTTCAAGCTATGTTTGATTTCATTAGATAAAAATATGTGGGCGTAGTAGCAGGACATGGAGTGTGGAGGCTCCCTCAACAGGTCACTATGTGGAAGTCCTGGGTGTTTCCCTGGTGTCCACTGCTAAAGTCTGGGGCTCTTTTAATTTGCAAAGGATCCACATTGTCCCAGATGATTTACCTACTCCAGGTTCTTTGGTAAACCCTAGCCTTTAGGTTCCCATTAGATGATGGAGCTGCAGAGAGAACTCTTAGTGATAAAGCCTAGCCTTGGGTTCCCTCTAGATGATGGACCTGCAGAGAGAACTCTTGGTGATCAAGCCTAGCGTTTGGGTTCCCTCTAGATGACAGATTTTTACCTGGAAGAGAGAACTCTTGGGTTCATGAATAATCTAGGAAGTCAACTCTCTCCATACTCTGGACAGTGATCCAAGTCCCTTCCTGAGGGGGTTAGCTATCATTCCAACAGCCTGAAGGCTCTCCCAGACCTGGGTCTCACTCTCTTGGATGAAGAAGAACAGCCAGGGCTCCTCATTGCTCTTAGGGGAGCAGGGTTACAGCTGCATAAGTTGGACAACATCATCTCATGCAAAGACTGAACGTATGGAACACCTCCAGTAACTTACTATATCCAAAAATTGCCAGCAGCTGTTGAGTGTAGGTATTTCCCTGTTTGCCCACAGTTGACTGGGAGCTGTAGAGAGCTGCTGCTGGCCAGCGGGGCATGAGAGCATCACCCTGGACCTCCCTAGCCCAAGCAGAGACCAAAATTCAAAGCTTGAAGCACAGTTTCTATTGCACCACATAAAGTTAAACTATCATGGTCGGACCACCATGAGCTGCTGATGGTCTGTAACTTATTATTAGTAATTATTGTTTTATGTGCATCGATGTGTTTGCCTGCATGTATGTATGTGTATCGTGTATGTGTACAGTGCCTACAGAGGCAAGAAGAGGATGGCAGATTCCTGGAACTGGAATTATAGACAATTGTGAGCCACCCTGAGTGTGCTAGGAATTTGTAGTAGTTTGAATGTAATTGGCCCCCATAATCTCATGGGGGGGCACTATTAGGAGGTGTGGCTTTGTCAGAGTGGGTATGGCCTTGTTGGAGGAGGTGTGTCACTGTGGGGGCGGGCTTTGAGGTTTCCTGTGTTCAGGTTACCACCCAGTGTCTCAGTCGACTTCTTGCCTGCAAGATGTAAGACCCTCAGCTCCTCCTCCAGCCACATCTGCCTGCTCACCGCCATGCTCTCCACTGTGATGATAATGGACTGAACCTCTGAACTGTAAGTGAGCCCCCTCAATTTGATGTTTTCCTTTATAAGAGTTGCTGAGGTCATGGTCTTTGTTCACAGCAATAAAAACTCTAACTGAGACAGAATTGAACCTGGGTCCTCTGAATGAGAAGCCAGTGTTCTTAACTGTTGAGCCATATCTCCAGACCCCTGTAATATATTTTTATAAGAACAACTGAGTTTCCCAAAAGGAATAAAATTATTGAAAAGACTGACATTCTTTTGCAGTTTTGGAAACTGCTTTGAAATGTGTCTTTAATAGCAGAGAGCTAAAGCCTCCTGTTTGCTTTGAAAGTCAATCTATTGTGACATGTGCTAGTTGAAGTATGTTAGGAAACTCAAGCTTTGCATAGATAGTAATTGGAAAGGGGAAGTTTTGTTTCACTTTTTGCTTTTTGGGGTGCTGGGGATTGAACCCAGGGCATTGCATACGTCAAACACATGTTCTACCACTGAGCTCCATTTCTGACCCCAGAAAGATTATTTTAGAGGCTGTTTTACTTTGTTTTGTTTTGAGACAGTGTTTTGCTGTGTGGTCCTGGCTGTCCTGGAACTCACTATGTAGACCAGACTGGCCTCAAACTCAGAAATCCGCCTGCCTCTGCCTCCTGAGTGCTGGGATTAAAGGCATGTACCACCACCACCCATTGTGAAGATTTTATTTTTTTAATTGGTGTGTATATGTGTGTATGTACATATGCTTGTGTGATGCATGCGTGTGGGTGCAGATGCATTTACCTGTACATGTGTCCAGTAGAAGTCAGAAGTCAATGTTGAGTGTTTTTGTTTTGCTTTGTTTTACTGATTTTTCTTGAGATAGGATCTCTCACTGAACCTGGAGCTCACCATTCTCGCTTGGCCCACGAACCAGTCTAACCTATCCACTCGTCTCCATCACCCAACATATAAAGTCCATAGGGACTAGAGATTTGAACTCAGGTCCTCATGATTGTTTGGCCAGTACTTTACCCACTGAGCCACCTCTCCCACCCTACTCTAGAAGCCTTTAAAGATGACTGTGGATACTCTGTGTGCCAAAGCTCGCCAGTGAATGGATCTTAGACATTAGCTGTAACATAAAGTCTGGTAGGATGTGCTTTCCAAACAGCTACATTAAAATCTGTTTGTCACCCTCACACTTTACATGGATCTTTGCCTGTTTGTGATTTCCAAACCTCACATATTGATCATTTGGAAAATATTGGTTCACTGCATCTTGTAGGCCTTCCAAATGTTAACACACTTCACTACAGAGTACATTTTTTAAAAATTTCTTGACATCATAACCCATCACAAAGTATTGGGAAGCTGTCGGTCTTATAGCGGCAAATATAAAGTTTTCCCAAATTCTAATTTGCCCTTGAAATATTGCATTTTGTAGTTGGCAAAAACATTGTCAGTTATTTTCTTTGGAATGTAGGATCATTGAATTTATTTTCAAGATAGTATCTGCCAAAATACCCAACTCAGAATAACTATAGTTTGCCTTCCCAGTAAAACACTATTCCATAAAAGAACAAAATGTCTAGTTTATCTCACCATCAAACAGTCCATATGAAGCTCTCATTTTCAGAAGGCAACTGTGATAGCCTTGCATGAAGCAGAACTAATGGATGTGGGCAGGGGACATAGCTCAGATGGCAGAGCATTTGCCCACCAGGCAAGAGGCCCTGGATGTGCTTCCCAGCACCTCAGAAACCAGGTGTCTTAGTTAGGGCTTCTATTGCTGCTCACAAAACATCATGACCAAGGTCACTTATAAAAGAAAGTATTGAATTGGGCTTACAGTTTCAGAGGGCTGGAATCCGCGATGGCAGAGTAAAGGCCTGGCGGCAGGAACAGGAGAGAGCTCACATCTGATCAGTAAGCAAGAACCAGAGCAAAGCACTGGGGAATGGCATGGGCTTTTGAACTCCGAAAGCCCACCCTAGTGACACCCCCCCCAGCAAAGAACACACCTCCAAATCCTTCCCCAACAGTTCCACCAGCAGGGGACCAAGTATTCTAACATATATGAATTTGTGGGGACCATTCTCATTCAAACCATTCTGCAGAGCATATAATCGAGCATTCAAGAGGTGGAGGCAGAAGGATCAACAGTTCCAGATCAGCCTTGGTTAACAGGAAGCTTGAAACCAGCCTGGACTACTTGATTCTCTCTCTCTCTCTCTCTCTCTCTCTCTCTCTCTCTCTCTCTCTCTCTCTCACACACACACACACACACACACACACACACACACACACACACACACACACTGAATTATTGATGCTTTTCTGCCATGTTGTCACAGTGGGTCAAAATATTCAACAACCATTTAATTGATGGTCAATTGCAGGGTGAGAGGTTGAGACAGGGTCTCTCTACATAGCCCTGGCTATCCTGAAACTCATTTTGTAGCCCAGGCTGGCCTTGAACTCACAGAGATCTGCCTGCCTCTGGCTCCTGAGTGCTGGGATTAAAGGCTCGCAACATTTTACCCAGCGATGGTCAATTTTTAAATTTCTTTAAAAATTATTTTTACTGCTTCTGTGGGACATCCTTGAGTAAAATGGGGTGGTTGCTTAGGACAGTGGTAGAAACACTATCAGTACTGCCGGTCAGCACATCTGCTGCTGCTGTCCTTTTCATGCTAAGCCACCAGCTGTGTTCCTGACCTTTGCATCTGCACACAGCACAAAAAAGGGGGGCAGGATAATGTCTTCGGTGTTTTACAAAAATACCCATGACTTTTCAGGTTCTCTGAAAAATCCCAGCAGCCCCCAGCATTCTGTAGCCAGCTATTCGAAAATCATTGATCTGTTTACACTTTAATAACTAAGTCCCATTTCATGGTTTCTGGGTTCTCACTCTGCCTTGAACAAAAGACTCTGCTTTATCAGCATGCATATGTTTTAGTTTTCAAAAATTACATTTATTTATTTATTTATTATTTATTTATTTTACATGTGTGTCTGTGTGCGTGTGTGTGTTTGAGCACACATGTACCATATCACATGTGTGGAGGTCAGAGGACAACTTGTGGAAACTGTGTGGGTCTCAGGGGTTGAACTTTGCTTGTCAGACATGGCACCGAATGCCTTTATCCACCGAGCTCTCTCCCTGGCCCATGAGGCCACTTCCTGGCCGTGCATGGAAGATCTCAAACGATACAGATCTCATCCTCCCACTTCAGGCTGATCGACCCTTGGCTCCTTCAGTTCCAAGCTCAAGCGTCCCATACCGCTTCTGAACTGCCTTCAAATCTCTTTGCTACCCTCCCTGCCAAGGAATTCCAAGGGACAGCTGTTATGTGTGCATCTCCACGTCACTCCTGATGGTCACTCCAGCCTCCGTTCTTCACTGCCACCATGGGACCTCCAAGTGAAAGCCACATCACTCAAAACTTTTCTAACATTCAGATTTCCATGCTAGGAAGCATTGAGATTGAACTGTACTACCAACTCCACACTGTAAGACTCCTGGCTTACACTACCCTCCACTCCATCCAAAGGGAGAGATACTCATGGACACCCCAGCCACTTGAGGCTCCACCCCAATACCAGGCTTCATAGATGCAAGCTGGATAGCCATAGAAACTGGCCATTGACTCTTAAAGCTACTGTCCCAAAGGGTTAATGGTCACTTCTGATCACATGTCATAGGTCAATGCAGGTCATACAAGCAGAGTTGTGCATTGCTACTATAGGCCAAGGCAGGAGAAAAAATTTTTTTCAGTTCATTATTGTGTGTGTTGGTGTTGGGGGCATTTGCATGCCATGGCCTGCATGTGGAGGTCAGAGGAAACTTCGAGGAATCGGTTCTCACTTCCTCCACGTGGTCATCAACCTTGGCAGCAAGCACTTTTGACTGATGAGCCGTCTCTCCTGCCCTGGACAGTTATTCCTGGGACAAAGTATCTGATGAAAGCAGCTGAAGGCGGGAAGAAGGGTTTATTTTGGCTCACAGTTCTAGGGAACGCAGTCCATCATGGCGGGGAGAGGACTCAAGCTGCTGCTCTCGCTGCTCCCACACTTGGAAAACAGAACAATGGATGTGGGTGCTCAGCTCGCTTTCTCTTTATTCAGCCATAAAATGATGCTGCCCACATTTGGGGTGGGTTTCCCTCCTTGATGAGCTCAACTTAGATAAGCCCTCTCAACATATGCCCCATGCCTTGTTTCTGGGGTGATTCTAAATTCCATCAAGTTGATGATCAAGATTAACGGTCACCGGCAGGATCTTACTCAGCTCGGGTTTGTGTTGAACTCGCTCTATAGGTGTGCACATTTGCTTTCTATTGCTGTGATAAACCAGCATGACCAAAAGCAACCTGGGGAGGAAAGGGTTTATTTCTTCTTACAACTCTCTGGTCACACTCCATCACAGAGGGAAGTCTTGGCAGGAAGTGGAGACAGGAACTGAAGCAAAGCCATGGAGGAATGGTATTTACTGACTTGCTCTCCAAGGCTCACTCAGCTTGCTTCCTTATATAACCCAAGACCATCTTCCCAGCAGCGGCATGGCACACAATGTGCTGAACACTCCTACATCGGTCAGCATAAGAAAATGCCCCACAGACATGAGCACAGACCGACCTGATGGAGGCAATTCCTCGCTTGAGGTTTCCTCTTCCCAGATGACCCTCTCTTGTGTCAAATTGGCAAAAAAAAAAAAAAAAAAAACTAACCAGCACAGTCGCCAAGGATGACTGTTCTAGTTGGGGTTTCTCTTGCAGTGATAAAACACCATGACCAAAGCAACTTGGGGAGGGAAAGGTTTATTTAGCTTACTCTTCCACATCACTGTTCATCATCAAAGGAAGTCAAGACAGGAATTCATGAAGGGCAGGAACCTGGAGGCAGGAGCTGATGCAGAGGCCATGGAGGAGTGCTGCTTACTGGCTTGCTTCTTTTAGCTTGCTCAGCCTGATTTCTTTTTTTTTTTTTTTTGGTTTTTCGAGACAGGGTTTCTCTGTGTAGCTTTGCACCTTTCCTGGAGCTCACTTGGTAGCCCAGGCTGGCCTCGAACTCACAGCGATCCGCCTGGCTCTGCCTCCCGAGTGCTGGGATTAAAGGCGTGCGCCACCACCGCCCGGCTTCAGCCTGATTTCTTATAGAACCCAGAACCACCAGCTCAGGCATAGCTCTATCCACAATGGGCTGGGCCCTCTCCCATCAGTCATTCATAAACAAAGTGCCTTACAAGCTTGCCTATATGATGCCTACAGCCTGATCTTACAAAAGCTTTTTTTTTTTTTTGTTTTCTTCTCTAGTTTTTCAAAACAGGGTTTCTCTCTGTAGCCCTGGCTGTCCTGGAACTCACTCTCTAGACCAGGCTGGCCTTGAACTCATAGAGATTCTTCTGCCTCTGCCTCTGCCTCTGCCTCTGCCTCCTGAGTGCTGGGACTAAAGGCATGTTCCACCACCACCCAGCTGGCATTTCTTAATTAAGGTTCCCTCCTCTCAGACGACTTTGGCTTGTGTCAAATTGCCATAAAACTATGCAGCACAATGACCTTGATTTTCTTTTTCCCCTGCCTCCACCTTGGCCTCTGAGATTATGAACATGGAACACCATACCTGGGCTTCATGCATGCTAGGCAAGCATACTACCAACTAAGCTTACGTACCCTTCTTCTGCTCCCCAAACAGGAATCTTTTCTACTATCTCTAACACCTTCCCAAAGGCTAGGAATAGTTTCTTTATTATCTCTGCTCCCTGTGATAGTCACTGATGGCACGTGACCATTGGATGATGCTCAGCAAACCAGACATGGAATAAGAAGCTCCCTGCCCAGACCTCTCCTGGGGTGTCAGAGTCCATGGTGGAGCAAATAAACATTCGCTGTCAAAGCAATGCAGATACAAACAATATCAAGAAGGTCAGTGGAGACAACACCAGAAGATTCCAGAAGCCAGAAATCCCCATGCAGCATTCCGCCAGCTTAGTCAGACCCTGTGTGCTCCCAACACTGGCTCCCACTCACTGGCTCTGTGACCTTGAGTAAGTCCTATCCCCAGTGCGGCCTTCAGCATGTTCACTTGAAAAGATAGATGATGTGAGTGGAAATTTCCCGAACAGTGGTTGGCTGGGCAGTGTCTCTGCATCCTGGACCAGCGCCTACGGCTGAGTCACAGCTGCTCTCAGCATCCTTCTCGGACTGCGCAGGGTCAGAGCATTGTTTGTCTTGGTGTCTGAACTCATTCCTGACATTGCAGACACAGACTGCGATCAACCGACCGAGGGCTGGTGCTTCCCTACCCTAGACTTCCTGTCCTTCCTCCCCTCACCCCAGGGGCTTGTGGGAATGACTTAAAAACACAAATTGAAGGCCAGTGGGGGCAATTTCCCAAGGCAGAGTCCAGGACTCCCAGGAAACTGCTCCTGTTCCCTTCCCAGGGTCCATCCCATGTCATGACTGGACTTAATCACCCCCTGGAGACCCTGGGAGCTCCTTCAGAGGAAGGCAGACATTTCCCACCTGTTCTTCTTGCCCTGGTCTCTCCCTTCGCTCCTTATCCATCTGACAGCTGGGCCTTTGCAGCTGGGGCTCACCCATCCTTGGCCCAGCTTTCCCTAACTAGTTCCCACCACACGGTGTTCTCCCCCGGAAGTGTGCTCTCCTGCGTGGAACGTTCTCCTGTCTGTCTAAGGGGCATCCCAGGCACCACCAGCCCCCCCACACCACTCCTTTCCTCAGGCTCTGCAGCCACACAGTTATATTACATAGTGCTTAAGGACAAAAGTGCTAACAGCCCTTGTGGAACTCACATTCCATCTCTACCTCCCCCCAAAGTCTCTCTCTCTCTCACTGTGTGTGTGTGTGTGTGTGTGTGTGTGTGTGTGTGTGTGTGTGTGCATGTGTGTGTATGTGGTGGGGGCTCTTCATCAAATCCCTCTATGGACCCTTCCATCAGCTGTGAACATACTGAGCCTCCCAGGGCCAGCAGGCTCTGATCCAGTACTGGAACACAGAACCTAGAACTCCATCCATGCCCTCAAGGAGCCCTCTTTCAGTAAGGGAGAGAAGAGGACAAGTTGATGTTTAGACACTGTGGGACATGAACACACAGAACTATGTCTCTATAGCATGAACAAGGGCACCACACCGACCCAATCCTAAACTCTCTGAGGATAGGGACTTCCCTGGATAGTGCCACCAGCTGAGGGCCAATCACTCCAATTCTTGAGACTAAGGAGGATTTTACATTCAAACCATAACAATACCATACCTGGACCTACTACAAGATCTTCTCCGTCCCCCCCCCCCCCCCCCCCGTCTTGCTCCATTCTGTCTTCCCAGCTACCTGGGGTGTGGGAGGGCCCACAAGCCTGGCTGTGAACTATGTTGCCTCCAGAGTACCAAGAGACCTAGCAAGGCCTGGTTCCTTCACAGGGCACTGCGCCAGGGGCAGCAGCCCATCTTTTATTTTGGAGGGGACATCCCAGCACACCTCTTTAGTGCCAAGCCCCTTAAGCTTCACTGAAGTGTCTGGTCCCTGAACTTGGTAGTTCCCAGAATGCACATGACTCACTGAGGCCTCTAGTCCTCCTGTCTCTGGCCTGCCCTGCCCAATCAGCCTGGCATTGTCCACGGACTGGAGCCATGTGGAATGACTGCCTCATGGTCACCTACTGGCTGCATGATGGTGGTGGAGGAGAACTCTACAGTCCTGGAGTGGCACCGTGATTCATTTTGTCTTGATGCCTGTAAATGAGTTATCGGCCAATAGCTTTATCGTCTTTTGTCTTATAACTGAGCTAGAAAAGAACTTATTCACCAATCAGTGCCTGGTACCTGGACCTGAGTCTTATTAATCCTCTCTAACAGTGACCCTGAAAGGTTTGTGGGGTCAGGGGAGTAACAATGAGACAGATTACTGGGGAGTGATGAGTTTATGACAAAAATCATTAACACTGTGGACAGATAGACACAGTTCAGGCCCCGGTACTAGAGACAGGCAGTATGAGGGGGTCTCTGTAGAGATGAATCAGAGGCCCTGTGGCAGGATGGGGCAGATTTCACAGAAAGATCCAGACTCTCTGATTCCCAGGGAAGCAGGTGGGGTGCAGGATGTGTGTCCCGTACTTCCTTTGACTCAAGCTCACTTCCCAGGTGAGAGATCCGCCCCAGGAGACTGTTAGCTAGGGCACTGGCATTCTTGGTAGGGTGCCTCTGGGCTCTGTGAGGGGGAGGCTGCTTCCTGGACTCAGACATTACTTTCTTACAGATCGCATCCTGGGGTCGGTACCTTGGTGGGTTACACACTCTGTCCTTGGAAGTCAGCAAGTCCCAGTCTCCTGCCCCAAGGTAGGAACCAGGGTCCTCAGGCTGGCACTCTGTTACTGGGGTTGTTAGAGTCAGAGCCCTGGTGATAGTCAAGGCTCAGCCATCGGTCCCCCACAGTCCAGTTCAAGAGATAAGTAATAGAAGGGGGCAGAAAAGAAGGTTTACTCAACCTGCCTGTGGTGGTTGAGCAGGAATGGATCCCATAGACTCATGTGTTAGAATGCTTGGCGCACAGGAAGTGGCACTATTAGGAGGTGTGGCCTTGTTGGAGGAAGTGTGTCACTGTGGGGGCGGGCTCTGAGGTGACATATGCCCAAGCCATGTCCAGGGGGACACAGTCACTTCTGTTGCCTGAGGATCAAGATGTACAGCTCTCAGCCCCTTCTCGGGCATCATGTCTGCCTGGATGCCACCATGTCCCACCGTGAGGATAATGGACTAAACCTCTGAAACTGTAAGCCAGCCCCAATCCAATGTTTTCCTTTATATGAGTTGCTGTGGTCATGGAGTCCCTTCACGGCAATAGAAAACCTAAGACACTGACTATATTGGGAAAAGGAACAGAGAGGCCCAGTGACCCTGCCCCATCCCAAGTTCATCTGCAGGGGTCTGACACCTAGCATAGGTTCAGCTTTAGATAGAAGGTTAGAGGTATGCATTGTTTTTTGTTTTTGTTTTTGTTTTGTTTTGTTTTGTTTTTTGTTTTTTCGAGACAGGGTTTCTCTGTGTAGCTTTGCGCCTTTCCTGGAACTCACTTGGTAGCCCAGGCTGGCCTCGAACTCGCAGAGATCCACCTGCCTCTGCCTCCCGAGTGCTGGGATTAAAGGCATGCGCCACCACCGCCCGGCTAGAGGTATGCATTGTTAAACCATCAAGGTGTGATCATGCTGCCCATCATCTCCACTGCCAAGTGGTTTGACAGATGGTCAGACTGTGTGTAATCTCTTTCCTGGAGACGAGTTCCTCTCTAGCCGGCAGCGGGCTTCAGCCTTTTCCTGCCCAGCATGGAATTCCCAGGGAAATACTGATTTCTTGGAGACCATTGTCTCCGTAGTCTGGTAACCAAAAGGAGGCTCTTTGGAATAGCTTTGTTCCCACCAGGTTACAACCCCCACCTGAAAGACCTGGAGCCACTTGCTGGCTTGTGATCCAGGATGACCCCCTCCTCAGAAATGCCTGCCTCTGGGCCTTCTTCCTTCACTCCCTAACTTTTTTTGGGGGAGAGGTGGAATTCACTCACCTATTTTTGGTTTTTGTTTTTACTGATGTGGAAAAGGCACATGGCATTGTGCGTTAGGCATCCTGCGCATGAGTACAGTTTACATCTCGCTCCTCTTTTTGCCCCCCACTCAGGCAGACACGGGTGGTAAGTTCAATTCTTTGTGTGGGATTGTGACTTAGAAGATATCTCCCATCTGGCTGCAGTCACTTTCCAATGCTAACATTCCCGAGGAAGAGGGAGGACTCCCTTCCTTCTTCTCCCTCCTCCTCCCCCTCCTCCTCCCTCCTCCCTCCTCCTCCTCCATTTGATATCCCCGGCTGATTCCATGCAACCCTCTTGCAGGTTACCAGACCCCGAGGTACCAGGGTACACGTAGTAATTCCACATGATGGCTACACAGTAATTAAGGGTCTGGATCTTTCCCACTTCCGGTGCTGCGTGGGAATCAGCCTGACTCAGGCAAGGGACTCTGGTTATCAATTGCATCACGTGGGACCTCCTCTCCCTTCTCTGAAACCTATAGAAGAGGGCCTCCCACGCTTAGCTTCATGGGCCTGAACCCTCTTCAGAACCCATCGTGACTGTCTGGCTGTGTCCTTAAAAACTGTCCTAATAAATCTCTTATTAAAAGGAGAATCTGCCTCAGTCTCTCCCTCAAATCAGAGACCCTCATAGTCTGAAATTAAGTTCCATCATCTATAAAACAAGGATATCGTAGTACTTATCTCACATAGCTTATTATATATATAATATATATTATATATATAATATATATATATATATATATAAAATGAAATGACCCAGGTGCAAAATGAGCATACGTTACATTGTAACAACCATCTTACTATCATGAGTCTGGAGTTTCTCCATCTCCTAAAGGATTGGTGTCATACCCAGAAAGGTCAGCAGGTGGTGCTGTCTCAGAACAAATCTTTCCACTAGTTTCTCTGCACAGGTTTTCCTCCAGGTGGATTTGGGGAGAGGAAGAAGTTGCAGAGAGTACAGCCCCCTCCTTTTCCAGAGGGCGTCACTGAGATCAAGAAGGGCCCACTACTTTCCACCAGCAGTGACAGAGCCAGGGCTCCAGCCCAGCAAACCCTCCTTCCAGATGTGGTCCACATCCCCAGCCTCCCTTCCTTCAGGCTTCCCACTCCGGGATGGTGTGGGATACACGGATGAACAGAGCTGTCCATTGGAGTCAGGATAACCTGCTTCCCAGAGCAGCTGACCTGGGTCTGGGTGGAGAAGCAGTTTCCGACTCCGGAGTAGAGGAGCTCAGACTGCCTGCCCCTTGGTGACTACTTTAGTTAGGGTTACTATGCTATGATGAAATGCCATGACCAGAAGCAATTTGGGGAGGAAAGTTCCATGTAACAGTATCCATATAACACCATCAGGAGCAGTGGGGGCAGAAACCCAGGCAGGGCAGGGACCCAGAGGCAGGAGCTGGTGCAGAGGTCATGGAGGGGTGCTGCTTACCGGCTTGCTCACCATGGCTTGCTCATTCTGCTTTTTCATAGACCTCAGGACCACCAGCCCAGGCATGGCATCACCCACAATGGGCTGGGCCCTTCCCCACTGATCGCGAATGAAGAAAATGCCTTACAGGCATGCCTGCAGCCCGATCTTAGGGAGGCATTTTCTTAATCACGGTTCCCTCCTCCCAGATGACTTTAGTGTGTGTCAGGCTGACACAAAACTCTCCGGTACAGTGACCCTGCATGCAATCCTGTCCAGCCTCCCTCACACTTACTTTCCCAGGTGGGCAGGGAGGGATGAAGTGGGGGCGAGTCCAAGGTATGACCCCAAAGATGGGCTGCTCCCAGGAAAGGAGCTGGGGTGCTCTCTGGGACACATTCTGTGTAATACACCCCCAGACCCATACACACTACCACTAAGCTGCCTAGGCCCCAACTCTCAGGAGATAGGAGGTTGAGATGTATCCCACCCCGCCAAGGGATCCCCTGCCGGCTCAAGGCACAGCCTGGTTCTGTGGCAGTGGCTCTCATCTCTGAGACCTTCAGCTTCCAGGTCACCACAGGCTTGAGCAGTGTCCTCACGGCTGCTGTCCCTGGCCAGTCTTTGGGAGTGGAGAAAGCAGAGGTGAGCACTCACCTCCCACCGATTTTCTCAAATACCCTCTCAAGAATTCCTCCATGCTCAGACCTTACTGTGCCCACAGCCCCAGGCCCTGACTGAGCATCTAGCCTCCTCTAGAGCCTGTGTTAACTTCCTCCTTCCATAGGAAGGCACCCAGACCCCTGACCCCTCCAGCAGGGACTCCAGGCAGTGAGGAATCAGGGAGCCAGGGCCCTCACAGATGGTCAGAGACCTGGGTCATGTCTGACCCTTTAGACTAAGAAAAGTGTGTGTGTGTGTGTGTGTGTGTGTGTGTGTGTGTGTGTGTGTGTGTGTGTGTGTGTACAGGTGAATGAAAGTGAGACCAGAAGAGGGAGCTAGAATTACATGTGGTTGTGAGCTACCCAATGTGGATTATGAAAATAAAATCAAACCCAGTATGTATACAGTGTTCTGTCTGCATGTGTGCCTGCAGGCCAGAACAGGGCACCAGATCTCATTACAGATGGTTGTGAGCCTCTATGTAGTTGCTGGGAATTGAACTCAGAACCTCTGAAAGAACAACCTTAACCTTAACCTCTGAGCCATCTCTCCAGCCCTAAAGTTTTTTGTTTTGTTTTTTTGTTTGTTTGTTTTGTTTTTCAAGACAGGGTTTCTCTGTAGTTTTGGTGCCTGTCCTAGATCTCACTCTGTAGACCAGGCTGGCCTCGAACTCACAGAGATCCATCTGGCTCTGCCTCCCGAGAGCTGGGATTAAAAGCGTGTGCCACGCAGTATGCACTCTTAACCACTGAACTGTCTCTACAATAATTTCTAAAAATAACTTTTAAAATAATTTCTAAAAAAAAGAAAATCAAGTTCTAGAGGCTACAGCTGACTTAAAATACTTAGCACAGACAAGCAACTTGCGCTTCTAGAAATGTGACAATAGCACCTTATTGGAGATGGCGTGTAAAGTATAGACTGGGTGAGACCGTGGCCCAGTGGCCCTTCTTGCCTTCTCTTTGCTCCGTAGATCAAGATGCCACAGGGGTAGAGCAGGGACCAGTCACAGAAAGGGCTGTCTCTGCCCCTCAGGTTGACAGAGATGCAAAGGGGCCTTAGTCATCAGCTCGGCCAAGCCCTCTTCCCACAGATGGGATACTGGGGTCTCAGTGAAGTCATTTGATCAAACATTCCAGAAGCCAGTGGCTGGTCCAGCAATGGGCCGAGGTCTTTCCCCTCCTAGATTGATGTCCTTCCAGCTTGTAGTGGTTCAAATGGGAAAGATAAGAGTATACAGGAGCAGGGCAGTGGTGGCTCACACTTTTAATCCCAGCACTTGGCAAGCAGAGGCAGGCAGAGCTCTAAGCAAAGGCCAGCCTGGTCTACAGAGTTAGTTCCGGGACAACCAAACCCTGGGGGGTGGGCCCACGGGGCAGGGGGAAGTACCCAGGAAAAATTTTGGCCCAAATGTCTTTCTGCTCCCTTCTCCTCACCTAGGCCACTCCTACTCTCTTTTATTCTGATGCTTAACCCATGACCCCGACCACAACAGTCACACAAAACAACCCTTTCATCTTCTGCTGTTGGAATTTGGACAGAAGACATCCATTTTGGTTAAACATGGACACAATCTAGAAAGGATACAGAGCTCTCAAGGGACAGAAATGGCCATAGGAGGGATTGGGGGGGGGGGCAGAGCATTGTTGCTGGGCAACCAACTTCTTCTGTTGCCTCGGTGACAGCCCCATCAGAGGGAGGCTGTATGCAGAGTGTGCCTATGAGCTCCAGTTTGGTAGCACCAGCTGGCTGGGCCCCCCTCCCCCATTTCACACGGCCTCCTGCACACATGGGAAGCCCCCCAAGCAAGGTTAAGATCTTTCCCCACCTCACCCCCTGCCTTCTGCACAGGATCCCTCGACACGGAATCCCGTGCTTTGGGTGTCCAGGTGGTCAGCTTGCGGCCGACTCCATCCTGTTCAAGCACTCATTCACTCAACACACATGCAGCCAGCCGATGGTGCACTCTGGTAAGCGCTCGGCCAGGCCCCAGGACGTAGGGGAAGCAAGTAGGACCACACAGTCCCAAGCAGTGCCTAACAGGGTAGGCCGACCTGTAAGTGGTTAGTGAATACGCCTGATCAACAGTAATACCAGAGAACGGAGGAGGCACAGGAGGGGGCCGCCTCCGGATCTGAGGGAGGAAAGGGGGAAGGGGCGGGCTGAGTAACAAACTCCCAAGATGCCTTGCTCTCCTCTCCAGAACTTGAGCAGTTCGCATTGAGGCAAAGGGAACAGGGAGCTGTGACTGAGTTGGGGATTGTGTGATGGGGAGTTTTACCCAAATCATCTTGGCTGTCCTGGATGTAACCACGGTCTTCTAAGAAAGAGAGAGAAGACTTGATAGATAGATGATAGATAGATAGATGGATAGATAGATAGATAGATAGATAGACAGATAGATAGACAGATAGATAGACAGATAGATGAGAAGTGATGGTAGAAGCTGGAGGCAGGCGTCTGTGAGGAGGGCCACAAACGAGGTGTGTGTCTAGAGCCATCTGCTTGATCCTGGTTCCATACCATCCATTTTGAATTTCTGAACTCTAGAGCTGTGTAAGAATACATTGGCCTCATTTCAAATCATCAAATTTGTGGTCATTTGTTAGAGTGGCCACAGGAAACTAACGGAGGTTGGAAAGTTTCTTGAAGGGGGTGACGTCTGGCAGAACTCTAAAGAATTAAGAATGAGTCCCTCAAAGGACAGAGAAACCCACTTGGACAAAGGCCAGGACAAGACTGCCCTGGTACCGCTGTGCTTTAGCGAGTCAGTAAGGGCAGTGAGGGGAGGGAGAAGCTGATGGTCGTGAGGGAGGAGATGAGTCAGCGGCCAGTCACACCAGACATCCTCGGGAGCCACAGGGAGCCACTGAAGGTCATAGGGAGAGGCGGCTTGATCACACTGCGTTACTGGGGAGGTCACTGGCTTCAGCAGAAAGGCGTGTGGAAACAGTATAGTCCAGGTAGGATATGAGAACAGCAGTGATGGCATGGAGGGCTGGGCTAGTCTGGGCTGAACCGAGGGCTGGCACCATCCTACTGTGGGAAAGACAAAAGAAAGCAGGTAATGGTGGCGTTGTTCTTGCCAGTAGGTGGCGCCATTGGCCATATTTGGGGAGCTGAGGGGGTGATAGGGAGCCTGCAATCTGAGATAGCTGTAGGAAGGAACCTACTGTTCTGGAGCAAAACCTCCCCAAGAGGTGGGAAATGTTTACTGGGAACGAGAGGGCACTCCCCAGAGAACCTGTAACTGCCAGGGTCCAGCTTATCTTCCTTCAGGGAGACACCAGCCCAGTCACCCTCTCCTGTAGTCCAAGCCAGAAGAAGGTACCAGACACAGACAGACTGAGGCTGGGGCACTGGCTGGGTCCTAGTGAACAGCCCTGTGTTTTCAATCCCTCGATTCCAATTTCTTTTAAAAAACAGGCAGGATCTACTCTGCCCTGGGGGCGGGCAAGCTGTAGATGTGCTGGCCTCTCCCATCTTCCGGTTGCCCCAATATCCAGGGGCTCTGGGGGTGAGTGTGGGGCCTGGAAGTAACCAGAACACAGGTGGAGAAAAGAGTCTACATCGGCTGTATGGGAAGTCGAAGAAGTGACAATTACCCATAAGCATCCTCAGGTCCAACTATGGGGGCACATGCGTGAAACGCTGGGGTGTGAGCTGGTAAACTGGAGAGTAACGTAAAAATCTCCACTCTAAAAATATCCTCACTCCTGCCAGGTGTGGAGGCAGTGTCAGAGGCCCGTGGATTTTGTCAGTTGGAGGCCAGCCTGGTCTATGAAGTGAGTTCTAGGCTATCCAGGGCTACATAGTGAGACCCTGTCTCAAATATATAGGTTAAATAAACAAAATGTACTCCTTTTACTCAGTAATTTCAGTTTTTGAGACATGTCTTAAAGAATAAACGGAAATGGGAACTGAAGTATCTATGTGCGGAGATGTGTACGGTGGCAGGATTTGGAGTTGGCCAGACTGAAACAACCTAGTTAACCACAGGGCAATAGTGAGGGTGATAGAGCTGCTGTTAGAGAAAAGACTCTTATAATCCCCCAAAGAGATGTTTGAGGTGGGCATGGGGGCGCACAGCTGTAATCTTAGCACTGAGGAAGTAGAGGCAGGAAGATCAAGCGTTCCAAGTCATCCTTGCTGAAATAGTGAGTTTGAAGGCAGCCTAGGCTATCTGCGATCTTGTTTCAACAAACGAGGGGTACATTTGGGGGAAAGACCCACATATATATACACATGAGTATATACTCACAATGTTACAAACTTATATCGCGCAAAATCGTTTTCATGTTGGTTGTAATCCAACCCGGGAACGTAACAAGAACAAGAGAAACAAATGAGCCGGCCAGATGGTTCCCCAGAGAAAGGCACTCTGAGGCAAGCCTGAGGACCTGCGTTCAGTCTCTGGGTGGAAGGCCACCTGGTGGAAAGAGGGCACCCACTCAAGCACGTTGACCTCTGACCTCCAAAATGTGTGGTAGGGCATGAGCCGTGCCCCCAACAAATAAATAATAAAACATTACAAAGAAACTTACAGGCAAGATGTGAAAGGAAATCTCAATTGGCCATCGTTTCGAGGCTTTGGTGTTCTTGTCTTTGGTTTTTGTTGTTGTTGGTCTTTTATAGTTTCATGAATTTTACCACATTTTCCACAATAAATAGACACCATTTCAACATATAGGAAAAAAATTGGTTAACCAAAATATCCATTTTGAAATCGGACACCAGCCATTAAAAGGCGGGGCCAGGCCTGACTCTAAAATGCAGGCCCCAGTCTGAGAGAGCAGCCCAGTGACAGGACTGGATTGTCCAGTGGGGACCTCCCAGGCCCCCGGCAGAGGACCTGAGCGGTGGGCAGCGTGTTCCACACTGTCCCGGCTAGAGCAGGCTTGGCTCTCCCTTTTTCTGTGAGGGAGTCTGCTGTCTCCGTGGGCTTGTGGCCCAGCCTCCCCAGCTCTGAAGGCTGTCTCCAGAGGGTCTCCAGTGACTCCGTGGTGAGGACACCAGGGCAGAGAGGTGTGGCTGTGCCCGAGGAGCTCAGATGCCCTCCTTTGGTGGGTCCAGGCCCTGCCCCTCGGCTTCAGCTCCACAGCCCAGGCCAATCACCCTGGGCCATCTGCCTGGTTCTGAAGCCTCTGTCGGTGACAGAGAGGCCGGTGGCCAGGCCTGCACCCTCAGAACAACCTGAGAGCGCTGTGGGAAAGGAAGCCACCCACAGAACGGACTATCAGCTCTGCCTGTGGGACCTGGCACACCGACCCAGGGTAGGCGCCAACAGGTGACTCTCACGCCTGGTGACTTCAGGCCTGCCATCTCCTCCCCTGGACAGCAGGGAGACGGGGTGGGAGTGTTGTGATCAAACCTCCCGCCCAAGTGTCTGAGCAGTAAGAGCGCCCATGGGCAACCCCACGGCTTGTCTCCTGCAGCTACCCCCTCCACAGGGCCAGAGAAGGCTCTGGAGCCAGTTGGGGTTTTGCACATGCGCAAACAGGGGGGCCCAGAGAAGGGGCACTCTCAGCTGAGGGAAGCCTGTCCATTTATGACAAAGTTGGGGGAATACTAGAAGAGACAGGCCTCACCTTGCAGCCTGTCCCTGGATCTCTGTCATTGAGGTGACCCCTGAGGACACCGCCCCTGCTGCCACTTGGGAATGTGTACCTCTCTTTCCCTTACCTCTCATCTTCAGTTCCGCTAGGTGAACACTGACTGAGCATCGGCTTTGCCCAGAGGGTCCCCTTAAGGAAAAAAAAAATTCCCTGCAGCAGATTTGCCTATTGCAGGAAGAGCCGCAGCCTGGTTCCGGAATTAGAAAACTTGAAGGCTTTCGCTTTGAAGGTTTAGGAGATTTTTCACGGTACCATCAGAGAACCCCGGCAGCGTCTGGGTGATCCGGAGCGCATCAGCAGATTCCAAGACCAGCCCCTGGCCTACCAAATACAGAGGGGTAGGGTCTGCAATACCACCCGGGACCCACGAGAGGAGATAAAGGGACAGAAGAGACATCCTTGGTGGTGGTAGGATAGTCCCAAGGCCCTTTACGTCTAATTCCTTTCCTCAGTTTCCAGTTCCTGCAGTGACCTTTCAGGGTCTCACAGGGAACAGCAATTTGGGGACACCTCTCCATGCCCTGTACAAAGCCCCAGACTCTGGAGCTGTAGTTCCAAGAAGTGTCCACCAGGAGGCACAGCGACCACACTCTTTTGGATTCAGTGGCACCTGTCCAGCACAAGAGCCCACAGGCGCTCAGAGGACTGGATCTCGCATCTGGAAGTTGGGGTGCCAACTGGGGTGTTGAGACAGAGTTAGGGATGCAAAGGGCTTAGGATCGGCCCCACCCTGAGAAAGCTAAAGTCTCTGCTGTCTGGAGATCTGACCGCCTTCCAAACCACCAGGAGACTTTGGGAGCCAGGGATTCCTCTGGGGAGTCCAGCAAGGAGACAGACGGAAGGCAAGAGACACTAACCCCAAGTCCTTTTTAGATGGGAGGTAGCAAGGTGTGGAAGCAAGGTCCCCTGCAAGGCCATCGTCCTACTCTCCTGCTGGGCTAATTGTAACCTCTTGAAGGTTCACCTTCAAGACCTGCAGTGGATCTTCTGGGTTGCCAGTGGCACCATGGAGCATGGCTCCTCACCAGCCCTCAGGAATAGTGTCCACCACAGGACCAGAGTGGAGCATTTACGTCAGAGGAACCAGGAAGTCCTGCGGTTGGTTGTTCGGAGTTCTCTCACACACAGCCCAGCACAGACCCTCCTCTCAGTGCTAACTGGGTCTCAGGAAAGGGGACTGGAGAGAGCTATTTCAGACCGATCATCTGAGAGACTCCAGGGAGATAAGGTTGGGGTAATCGGGGAAGAACTTGGGAGTGAAAGGGGAGCTGGGTGAGCACTACAGATGCCACGTGCTCTGTTCCCTCTTCCCAGTCTTCTCAGGCACCATGATGCCCATCTGCTATTCTGGAATACATGGGCAGTGCCTACAGCTCCAATCTCCCAAGCCCAGATGGTCGCCTCTTGTCGACATGTGTGAGGAGCCGTGTGTCTGTGAGTAGAGTGTGCTTCTGTGGTTTTCAGAGTGTGAAATGGTATCTACCCACCAGCACATGGGATGGGTCTGTGTTTGTACATGGGAATGTCTGTCTAGTAAGATGTTCAGGCGTGAACACACGTGTGTGCACATGCATATGAATGGAAGTGGGTGGGGAGCTTGTGGTTGCATGTGCTCCCCAGGCCTGTGACCCTCCTTACCCACAAAAGCAGCACTAACTAGGTACCCAGGCTCAGAGCCCAAGAGGAAGGCCCAGATGTTTCTTTCTCCTGCTACCCATGCCCCACGTCTACCTGGACAATCTGAGAAAAGGTGGCTGGTTGATACCCAGGACTATAGAAAGGGGATTTCAGATGCTGGACACTAAGTGGTTATGGAGTGGGAGTGGGGGGACCTGATGGACCCAGGAAGGAACAGGAGCCTTGGTGCAAAGGCCTGATTAACTCCATCAACTTCCATGGCAAGGCTGAGCTGCCCTTTCCTAACTCTTCTGCTAAGTCTAGGGTTCCCAGTGCAAGGGTTTGAAGTCACCCCTTGACTGTTTCTATGTCCTTAAAGAATGCTGTGCCTAGGGAGAGATGACTCAGGCTAAGAGCACTCTCCACTTTTCCTAAGAACCTGAGTTGGGGTCCCAGAAGCCATGGCAGGGTTATTCACAACCACTTGTCACTCTGGCTCCGGTGGATTCTGAGGCTACTGCATGTCTACAGTAAAGGCATTCACACGCACATACACATCAAAATAAATAAATTGACTCTATATTTTCCTTGGTATAGTGTTCCCAGATAAAAATTGGATTTCAGATTGTAAAAATTCTAACATAAATGAACCCCATGTGTTTTACAGAAAGTACTTGGATAAAACAATTTCTCAGTGTTCCTCGAAGTTCAAATATAACTAAGCAACCTGTGTTTTTATTTGCTAAATCTAGTAAGTGTATACTGAAGCCCACCACAGGCACAAATAGATTAAAGTGAAAAGATAAGTAAAAATATTCCTCATAAATAACAACCAATATTTTTAAATGACATTTCATTAAAAAATTTTAGAGATAAAAATATATGCATTGATTAAAAAGTCACCTACCCAGATATAATAACTGTAAATATATAAATGCCCAATAACAGAGTCCTCAAATATATAAAGCAAATATTGACAAAAACCCAAGACAGTCTACAATAGTTAGAAATTTTGATGTCTCATCTTCAATACTGCATAGACCAGCTAGATGGAAGGTCGGTACAGAGACAGGGGACCTAAAGGATGCTCACAAAAGTAGACTGGCTGTGGTTTGAACCTCCCAATCAGTGCTCACTGAAACTTAATCCCCATTGAGAGAGATTAATTAAGAGAAGAAAACACCAGTTTGTCTGTGGCTTTTGGAGGTGGGACCGGTAGGGGGTGATAAGGTTAATGGAATCATACAGCTGGAGTAGTCACCCAATGGGAACATGGCCATATAAAAAGAGGACACTTTGTTCCTGTCATAGGGTGATGTCTCACAGTGCTTTGAGACTGGCCGAGCCTTCACCAGATACAAAGTCTGAACTTCTCCTCGTTCTAAACTATGAGCCTGATAAACCTCTTTTGCTCGTAAACTACCCAGTTTGTAGTATTCAGTTATAGCAACAGCAAGCAGACTCTTACAGACATAGAAAGAATGCTCCACCCAGAACCAGTAGAGTCCAGCTTTTTCCCCAGTACACACGGGCAGTGTCCAGAGCACACCATCCGTCAGGCAAGAAGACAAAGCTTGGTACATTTTAAAAACTGAAATCATCCAAAATCACATTCTCTGACCACAGTGGGCTACAACTAGGAACAACAGAAGAAAAACTGGAGAATTCACAAATATGTGGAAAATTCAACAATGCATTCTCCAATGTGTTAATGAAAAAAATCACCAGAGAAATGGGGTGGAGGGGCGGAGTAAAATGCTTGGAGACAAAGCAAAACCACAACATATTAAAACTTCTAGGATCCAGCAGGAACTGTCCGCAGACGGGCAATATTAGTGCCCTGTGCCAGCACTGGATGAGAAGATCGTGGATTCTCTCGACATCCTAAGGTACTATAAGTGAAGCAGAAACTGGACTCAAATCAAGAGGGACAGGAAGGACACAAACTAGAACAGAGGTGAACAAGATAGGCGGAAAAAGCAGCAGAGAAGACCGAGGAGCCCAAAGGCTGGTTCTCGGAGAGCCACAGAACCGGCACATGCGCAGTGAGGTTGACCAAGAAGGAAGACCTGTGTGCACACACATGCTCTCACTGAGCACACATGCTCTCACTGAGCACAGGGCTGTGGGTTCAGCTTGCGCCTGTCTCCACCTCCAGTACACTGGTAATCGAGGCCATTCGACACTCCCACTCAGTTTTCACACGGGTGCTGGGGAACCGAACTCTGGACCTCACACTCGTGTGGCAAGTGGTTCCCCCACTGAGCCATATCCCCCGTCCTCTTTCTGAACTTTTACTTTCAAATTTCATATTTTGTTTCTGGCTTGTTTGTCTTGTTGTTGTTGCTTGAGACAGGATCTCTTTAGTCCAAGCTTCTCTGGAACTCGCTCACATACAGGCCAGGCTGCCCTTGAACTCAGGGACCCTCCCACCTCTGCCTCCCTAGTGTTGGGATTAAAGACGTGCTTCACCTCTGTTTCTTTCAACAAGGACCATGCGTGACTGAGTTCGCAGTGTAGGGGGACCGGTAACCCTATTCCAGGATCCTTTGTGTGGAAGGGGCACAGCTCAGCGCTCAGGGTCGGATGCCTTCCGGAGACCACTGACTCAGAGAGGCCCTTGTGAGCCCTGAGGAACCTGGCCCAGCAGATGCCCGTGTGTCTGTCCTCACTTTCTGGAACCTTCCAGCCACGCTAGCAGCAAACTGCTTGGGCCCTGCTGGGACACACTGCCTCGGCCATGTTCCCCAGGTCCCCTCTCCTCTGGGTCCAGCTGTTTCCCCCTTTTTCCTGTGTTCTTGGCCCCAAGCCAGCAGGGAGCCGGATGAGCAGGAGGAAGCCTCCCTGTGTTAATTGGCGCTAATGAATTCTTGCAGCCCTTTCTGCATCTTCCTGGGCTGCGGCAGGAAGCTGCTGAGACAGCACCTTGGCTCGGTGCTCTGTGCACTAAATGCAAGCAGCGCTCGTGGCCACCTGAGGTGCCCCGCCGGGTGAGAACAGGAGAGAGATCCAGGATGTGAGTGAGGTTTAAAATAGCGTCAGAGCCCCCTGAAGTGCCTTCAAAATGTCTTCCTCGTGTAACCATCAGTACATGGGAAGCCTGATTAAAATCCCTATTGTGCGTACATATTTACATTTTTTTCATGTGTGTGTAAGCCAAAGATTAACCTCGGTGTCATCCTTCAGACACCAGCCAACTCAGGATTTTTTGAGATAGGGTCTCTCACTGGCCTAGAGCTCACCATACATGTAGGCTGAGCTGTCTGTCTGGCAAGCTCCAGGAATCCACTTGTCTCTGCTCCCTCAGAGCAGGAATTAGATGCAGGCACTATCTTAGTTAGGGTTTTATTGCTGTGAAGAGACACCATGACCATGGCAACTCTTATAAAGGCAAAAAAAATTTTTTTTTTAACTGGGGCTGGCTTATAGTTTCAGAGGTTTAGTGCATCTTCGTCGTCATAGCGGGAAACATGGCAGCCTGCAGGCAGACATGGTGCTGGAGAAGGAGCTGAGAGTTCTACATTGTGATCCACAGGCAGCAGGAGATACTGTGTGCCACACTGGGCAGCTTGAGCATGCATGAGACCTCAAAGCCCGCCCCCACAGAGACACACTTCCTCCAACAAGGCCACACCTCCTCACAGTGCCATCCCTATGGGCCAAGCATTCAAACACACGAGTCTGTGGGGGCCATTCCTATGCAAACCACCACAACCACCATCCCTGTTTTTTTTTTAAAAAACACGGGTTCTGGGGATTGAACGCAGGTCCTCATGTGCACTCACCAAGTGATCTACTCAGCTGTTTCCTCGGTCCTAGAACCCTCACCTCATATGTGAGACGCAGCTACTCTATTTTGAACCCTTGCTCTGGAAGTCCCTGTACCAGGCTATGGACAGACTTGTACCCGTGAGATGGATGCTGTCATTATTCACTTTTGAACCCAGGACCTCATGCATGCTAGGCAAGCTCTCTATCACTGAAGCAAACCCCCAGTCTTTCTTAGTGGTCCCCCAAACCTCTTCTCTGGGGAGGCTCCTTGTTAACCTCAGGCCACTTGAGCCTTCTGGGCACCAAAGGGGAGGTGCCTGCAGGGACCTCAGACTCTGGTTTCCTCTGCACCCTCCACACCCTGTGGTCCCAGATGCTCTTTCAGTCTGTCCCTCTCGGCTGACAGGAGCTATTCCTGCCCCATTGACCTCCTCTGTGTCACTGGGAGGGAGTCAGCCGGGTGGGGCAGCTGCCCTGGGTGAACTTGGCAGGAGACAGGCAGGCAAAATGCCAATACACATAAAATAGTAAGAGGAAGGAGCAGGAAGAAAGGAAGGTGCCCGGGGAACAGTGCCTGAGGTTATCCTGTGACCTCCATACACATGTGTGAACACACACACACACACACACACACACACACACACACACACACATGCTCTCTCAACCCCCACCCCCTCATTGACGTTTTTTTGCTTTTTTGAAACAGGATCTAACTGTTTGGCCCAGGTAGGTATAGAACTCATCATGTAGTCGTCCAGGCGAGTCTTGAACTTGTGATCTTCAATTACGAATGCTGGGATGAAAAGTGTGTGCTATCACACCTGGCCCTTGACATCCTAAAGTCTAGGAAAGGCTCCTCTATGGGATTAAGATGCTAACTGCTAACTCATCTTTTTTTTTTTTTTTTTTTTTTGATTTACAAGACCCAGAACATCTGGTGACCTTCACTTATCATTGGAATTCTTGCTCTTTAATCACGAGCATCAACTACCACATTTACATTACTTGAAGGTAAGTAATACATCTGCTAAAAGAAAACAGAGGCGCTGGCCCCAGTGCTCAAGGCTGATTACAATATTCCAGCCAGACAGAAAAGGAGGCTCATGTTTGGGGCTACGAATTAAATTGGCATGAGGTAGATGAACAGGAGCAAAACCATATTTAATTATGTTGGTGTGTTGGGGAGTCCCACGGGGGACCCAAAGATGGGTCAGATAATTGTCATTTGCACAGCGTCCTGAAATACAGGATGGAATCATGGGAACTTGGGCTTCTGAGAGTGTTAGGGACAAGTCATTGGGAGGGGGGTGGGGGTGATGATCGGCTTGTTACAGATAACACCTCCTGGCTGATAGAAGCTGCTGGGAGCAGCCGTCATCGTGATATAATTTACCCATGTGGATGTCAATTTCTCCCACAGAAGTACAGCTCTTCGGCAATTCCATGCCTTCAGTTCCTCAGAATAGCTGCCTCAAAATACATCAAGGAAGTGTATTTCGGGGTGGCATATTCTGGTCTCCTAAAGTCATATTTTTGGGTGGTATGATGAGTCCCAAAAAGTGAGAGGAGAGGCAAGGAGAGTCATCTGGCTTTGATGCAGTCAGGTCCCCAAGGCCTGTGCTGCTAGGAATAAGAATGACATCCTTACCTTCTCCTGGAGGTGGGGCTGAGGATTAACCAGGAAAGAACACAGAGAGGTGGTTTCTGGACCCAAACAGGAGAAGATGGCTCCTGGACCTTGCAAAGACTCTGTATTTCAAAACCACTGTGGTGTTTATGTACTGTGTGTGTGGAGGTGTGCACATGCCACGGTACACACGTGGAGGTCGGGGGACTCTGAGGGTCTGTTCTCTTCTTCTGCCATGTGGGTCCTGGGGATGAAACCCAGGTCCTCAGGCTTGGTGTTTCACCTTGAGGAGATGCCAAGTATGAGGAGCTCACTGGGGGCGGGGGGGGGGGGGGGGGGGGGGGACAGCGCTGCTGGGGTGGAGGGAGGAGTTCCTCTTCATGAGAATACCCTCCATTGAGATGGGGAGAAAAATGCTCCCCAGGGGCCCAGGCGCAGAGGGACAGGAGTGAGCAGCCCTGGAGATACTCTTCTAGAAGAGGAGACATCTGGGAAGCGGCTTCTGGCTTACACGTGGAACTCCAGGTCTTCCTCCCAGTCTCTGAGGCCACGTTCTTGTTACCAAATAGAGGAAGCCTCTCCCATGAGGCAGTTGGGATACTTGCTCTTCCCTCCACCTAGGGCACCTCGAGGACAAGAGGGACTAATGTAGACTGGTGCCTGGGGCTGCCACATCTGCACACAAGGACCATCAAAGCTCCTGTCCCTCTCAGCCTCCTGACCCTCACCTTATCTGCTCTCCATCATCCGTGCGGGCCCCTTGTGTCCAGGACAGGCTTTGAAGAGCCTCTGACTCCCCTGTGTGACTCGGGAGTCGGAGATAACGTGGCTTCTGCATGCCTTGTCTGACAGGGCACTCACCACACAGGGAAAAACAAATAGTTCTTTGCAACCTGGGGTGGACATGGGAAGGCTCAGGAGCCCACCCCGCTACCCAGGAGTTTTTGACCCTGGTGAGGTGGGGAATCTGCATTTCTAACATGTTCCAGGGTCGCACACCTACTCTGAGAGGTGGTGCAAAGTCCAGGCCCCAGTGGTGCCACAGGTTAGGGAGGAGTCTACTTTCCAAGCCAGTTTGTGTCGGGCTTACTGATGCCCTCTGTTGGTGAGGTCAGCAGGCCTTTCTCGCCAATGAGCACAGCTAACATCCAGTGCGTGGTGGGAGGGATCCATCCGAATAAGAGGCTCTCTGCTGATCCCTCTAGGACAACACTCCCGAAGAGTGGCAGTTGCAGAGGGGACATGAGTGGGCGGGATCAAGACAGGCTGGAGAGGTGGCTCAGCATTTAAGAGCCCTGGCTGCTGCTCTTCCAAAGGACCAGGGTTCAGTTCCCAGCACCTACATGGCAGAGCTACCTGTAACACCAGTTCCAGGATCTAACACCTTCATACAGACATGCACGCAGGCAAAACACCAATGAATGCACATAAAATAAATAAATAAAATGAAAAAGTAAAGTAAAAATAAAAAAGCTAGGTGGTGGTGGCACACACCTTTAATCCCAGCACTTGGGAGGCAGAGGCAGGTGGATCTCCTAGTTCAAGGCCAGCCTGGTCTATTGAGTGGGTTCCAGGACAGCCACGACTACACAAAGAAGCTCTGTCTCAAATAAATAAAGAAAGAGAGAAAGAAAGAAAGAAAGAAAGAAAGAAAGAAAGAAAGGAAGGAAGGAAGGAAGGAAGGAAGGAAGGAAGGAAGGAAGAAAGAAAGAAAGAAAGAAAGAAAGAAAGAAAGAAAGAAAGAAAGAAAGAAAGAAAGAAAGAAAGAAAGAAAGAAAGAGAAAGAGAAAGAGTCTATCCCACCCCAAAAGCATTTCTTGGGAATGTTTCACAATGGTCCTTCAGGGACATTGCAGACACCAGAATGACTCAGAAAAGCTTCCCTTTTGTAAAAACAAATCTAGAGATTGGGAGGGACGGGTCAGGTGGTGAAGTGTTTGCTTCATGAGCCTGACGACCTGAGTTCAGACCCCAAGCCCTTGCATAAAGAGCTGAATGCAGTGTGCCGGGAAAGAAGAGTCAGGCGAGTGAGTCCCGGGGGGCTTTGCTGACCAGCCAGTCTAGACAAACTCATGAGCTCTGGATTTAAGAGACCCTGTCTCAAAACATAACAACACAGATGGCTGCTACAGCACAGACAGAGCTTGCTCCGAGGGAGCCACCTCCCTCTGCAACGGACGAGCCTTCAGGTTCTCAAGACACCTCGTGTGCGATCGTGACTCTGCCATTGTCTTCGGTAGATTTTCGGTTTACTTCATAGGCCCTTGGTTGAGGCTGGGAAAGCTCCCTTCCCCCTCGAGTCGTTGAGAGGCGTGTGGGCTTCTGATCCCAGTCTGTGGATAGAAGCTGAGGCTGGATGGGCTGTGTGGGGTTTGCAAGCCCCATGCTGGGAGACCTGGAACTGGGGCCCTTGAGTCCTTCCACTTTTCCCTGGCTCCTTAATACACCCCTCAGGGAAGAGTTCTGTGTCTGCAGGAAGCAGGGCCCTGGGGAAGCGAGAGTCACAAAAGCAGGACACCTGCTAAGACTAGGTTTCCTAGGCAGAGCCAAGTGAAGTGGCACCTCGGGTCTGAGTCTACTGCTGGTGCTGTGTCCACAGGTGGCCACAGTGCCTCCATTTTCCTTTCTGACTGTAGCTGTCTAGTCTACCCTCACCCCCAGATTGCCTGGTAGGGGCTTCCTGCTGCCTTGCCATGTATAGTGGCGGTCAGGGGTGGCTCCAGAGCCCCCTGCTTTCTCTCAGTGGGGTCTGGTCGAGACTCTTTTTAAATTTATTTATTTGTTTGTTTGTTTGTTTCACAGGGGAGTATTTGTGTGCCACAGCATACAAGTAGAGGTCAGAGGACAACTTACTGGAGTCTCTTCTTTTCCTTCAGACTTGGGGGTTCTGGGGATTGAACTCTGGCTGTCATTCTTAGCAGCAGTCACCTTTACCCGCTGAGCTGTCTCACCAGCCCCAAGCAGTAGATCTCTAAGACCAAGACGATTACTGTTGTGCATTGCAGTGGAGAGAAGCACACTGTGTGGAAAGCTCGAACAAGTGACTATTCACACCCCATGGCCGAGATGCAGGAGAGGCAGAATTTGAACCCAGGCCTCTGGAGCCAGGCTTCTAACTGCCGTACTCTAAACACTGAACAGAATTTTGGATACCATCAGCTCCCGGCTGCCCATACAGTGCCGAGGAGGAGCCCTTTGGGGCCAGCCATCTGTTTTCCCACGCTGACCATGTGTGTTTACTATTGGGGCTCCCGCTTGGGAGGAACTAGCCTCAGAGGACCCTTAATGACCCTGGTTCTGCGGCTTCTCCGTCCCCCAACTACCAGCACCACACACACACACACACACACACACACACACACACACACACACACACACTCTCAACCTCACAGAGAAGGTCAAGGGACCAAGAGACTGCAGCTCAGAGGAGGCAGCCTAGTCTAGGCTTCCGTCCTAAGGGTAGCCCATCATTTTTCATCCTGCAGATGTGGAGTGGAGGGAAGGTCCACCTGCCAACATCCCCTCACTAAAGTCAGCGCCGTGAGATTCATCTATACGATAGCCGTGGAGAGGAGCGGGAGAGCGGGACAAAGCTGAGGCACACGGCAGCGGCGCCTAGAGAGATGGCCCAATGGCTAAGCACCTCACTGCTCTTTCAAGGGCCCCAGTGCCACCCCCAGCACCCACACTGGTGGCTCACGGTCACCTGGAACTTCCGCTCCAGGAGGACCTGTCACCTCTGACCTCCGCAGGCACCTCACTCGTGGGTACACACCTCCCCACTCCATCCACGTAATTAAAACATAATAAAAACAAATAAAAAAAAAAAAACAAACGATGAGGCACATGGAGCTGCCATCACAGGATGACAGAGGCTGAGGCAGGGGTAGGAGGGACAAAGTGACATAAGCTGAGATGGCCGGGCACAGGGCTGGAGACGGCAGGGGAAGGAGAGCAAGGGGGCATAGAGAAGTCCATGGAGGCCAGTGAGCCACAGGTGGGACTTTCAGTGGGTGAGGCAGCGGTGCTGGGTGATTAAATCCGTGTGTGTGTGTGTGTGTGTGTGTGTGTGTGTGTGTGTGTGTGTGCGCTGAGCTGCAGGGGCGGCTGGGAGCGGTGAAGGGAGAGGCCGCAAGACAAAGAGATGGGGACGGAAAAATGCAGCCCTAAGAACCGTGAACAGGGAAGGGGTGGGGAGCAGCAGCTGACAGCCATGTCCAGGCCCCGCCAGGCAGAAGAGCCAGCCCCTGTAGTCCCCAGCTCACCCGTTCATTCTCACAGGAAATGAAACACAGCACGCGCACACACACACACGCACAGAATGGGGGGCAGGCAGAGTGAAATCCTGATTAAGCACACAGAGAGGGCTCAGAGTGCCATTGCAACTGGGGATTAGAAACCTCCTTGGATGCATCCAGGAGGGCTTCCTGGAAGAGGCAGAGCTGGAGGAAAGGCTGGAGAAGCAGCTAGAGCTTCAGGCCAAGGAATGGCAAGAGTTAGGTGAGGCGGACCTAGAGGGACAAGGGGCAGAGATGGGTCCTGAGAACTCCGTCCGGGGCCTTAAACCGAGGACAACGGGGAGCCGCTGCAAGGTTTTACAAACGCAGATCCATGTGTCTGAGCAGAAGTGCAGGAACTTCCAGCGAGAGGACAGATGGTGAGCGCAGGAGGCAGGCAGCCAAGGCCAAGGGAAGCAGAAGAAAATGCTGAGGGAGGACGGGAGGAGGGGGGAGGTTGGGCTGCTGCCATGGGGCCAGCAAGACTGTCAGAGCTGGAAGGCTGAGTAGCCGAGGGAGGCTAGAACGTGGCATGATGGAGATGGGGGCCAGGGGAACTCCTCTCTCTCTCCAGCTTCTTTCCGGGGGGGGGCACTCTTTCCCTCTCTCTCTGCCCCACCTCTCTGGCTCCTTGCTGTAGGACACCTCCTGTCTTCAGTACCCAGGGGGTGCCCACTTCAGTGCGTCTTTCCTGGGAAACTGGAGCCTCCGGCAGGCCAGGAACAAGCCTCCCTCATTCTGTATGGAGGCGTCCGATACAGGGCTGGGCCAAGGCTGGGCAAGCGAGCATCGAAGGCCAGGGAAGCCTCGGGTCTAGAGGACCTGACCCCTTGCTGTGTGGAGCAGGGACCTGAATCAGATGGCTACTGAGGCAGGCGCTAAAGAAGCCTTCTTGGGTGGCTGGAAGCTACCCAGAACCTCCTAGGTGCCTGCTGGAGAGAGAAAAGGGGGAGGAGAAGGAGGGGTAGTCACGGGTCTTAAAGAGACAGGTAAACAGATTCCACTAGGGGATTTCTACCCTGGGACTCAGGCAGTACCAGGAGAGCCGCACAGAGACGCCATTTGAGCTGGGCTTTGGAGGATGAATGTGAGTTTTGTCCTGCTAAAAACAAGGGATAAAAGTGTTGGAGGGTGAGCAAAAAGCGTCAGAAAGCTTGGGGGCATGAATGCCTCTGAAAGACACTGGAGCTGATGATGGGAACTCTTCTTTACCCCATGATTTGTGATGTACAGCCTGGGCTAGCCTGGGCTTGATTTGACACATAGCTCAATACATGATCCAAGGAACTCAGACTGGAGCCACGTGGATACCACTATACGTAGGAGCTAGGGACTCCCCAACTTCTGTCTAGGACATGCCCTGAAGTGGAGTGTCCTGGACTCCCAGCCTAAAAGCACAGTGCTGAGAAGAGTGTGGTTAAGTGCTCTGCCCTCCCTGACTGACAGCAGCCACGTGACTCTCCATATGCACCCTCCTCCAATGGGCCCCAGCAGTGCCCTTGAAAACACATTTTGCCAACCTCGGGGCCACTGTATCTCCTCCTCCACTCCTGGGTTCTCCTTCCAGGTGAACCTCGAGTCCATCTGTGTTCTCTCAAGCGTGGCTCCAAGTGGACCAAACCAAGATAGGCACTGTGGCTGGGGGACAGGCCTGGTGGTGCTGACAGCGTATCGTGGGAATGCTCACAGCTCTGAGTCCCTCCTTCAGGCTGATCCTGCGCCTGGCACCAGAGGACTGGGCTTCTCGGTGAAATATTCTAGCCCATCCAGACCCCGTCTCTTTCTGAGGAGATGAAGATGTGATAGAAGGGGTGAGCCGGCAGGCGTGCGAGGAATCCAGAGTGTCTCCTCTCTGCCTTTGGAGCCTGTCACAATGGGTCCTGGGGGCTGCAGATTGATGCTCCTAATTACTTTTGGCTCAAGATGACATCAAGCATTTGTCTCGTTCCCAGAGCCCATAACAACAGCAGCCTGTGGGGGAGGTGCCAAGAGGCATGCTGGGTAGCTGAGGATGACAGTCTGGGATCCGAAGTGAGATGGGTGATGGGTGCTGGTTGCTGGTGTTCTTGGCTGGCCCTCCAATGGTTTCTAGTAGGGTCATAGGGCTGGAGTAGCCTGGCTTAAGGCTCGCCAACTCAAGACCACCTGTCCCAACATGGTATCTGAATCCTTCTGATAGTGGTCAGCTGGCTGCTGGGAAATGCTTTCATGGGTCTAGTTTGCATTTCTTCCACTGGTAGAACATTTATTTTGCTCGAAGTGTGTGTGTGTGTGTGCGTGTGCATGTGCGTGTGCGTGTGCGTGTGCGTGTGCGTGTGCGTGTGCGTGTGCGTGTGTGTGTGTGTGTGTGTGTGTGTGTGTGTGTGTTGCAGAGAATGAAGCCTGGAGCCCTGTGCATACCAGATAAGTATTCTATCATCCAGATGCACCTTATCTTTGTTGTGAGTGTATAGATGCACACATTTATGATAGCCCAAAGTCAACACTGGGTGTCTTGCTCAATCATTCTCTGCCTTTATTAGTGTTGTTACTGAGACAGGGTCTCTCACTGAGCCCGGGTTAGCTAGACCTGCCTCACACCTGCCCCACACTGGGATTACAGGTGTGCACTAACTTACCTAGCTGGGGATTTGAACTCAGATCCTCATGCTCGCACGGCAAGCACTTTGCTGACTAAGGCAATCTCCCTAGCTCCTATACAACATCCTTGATTTGTACCTGGTGACATTAAATATTTCCTGGAGCTTTACACATACTCGGCAAGCATTCCATCATTGAGATACTCTCTCTCTCTCTCTCTCTCTCTCTCTCTCTCTCTCTCTCTCTCTCTCTCTCTGTGTGTGTGTGTGTGTGTGTGTGCATACATGCTTGTGATGGTCAGAAGTCAACATTGGATCTTTTTGTTGTTGTTCTTGTTTGTTTGTTTTGTTTTGTTTCAAGACAGGATTTCTCTGTGTAGCCCTGGTTGTCCTGGAACTCGCTCTGTAGACCAGGCTGGCCTTGAACTCACAGAGATCCATCTGCCTCTGCCTCCCAAGTGCTGGGATTAAAGGTATATGCCACCATCACACTTGGGTGCCTTTGTTTTTGTTATTGTTGAGACAGGGTCTCTATTGTGTGCCCCAGCACACACAGGAGGAGAAGGCATAGCTAGAAGTCAGCTAGCACTGCCACACACATGGAAGAAACTCAGATACTCTGAACTAAGTGTATGAGTGCACAGATCTGCGGTTGGAGTACCAGGTAAGAGCGGGGTGCCAGAGATGGGATGCAGTTGGACAGCCGCAGAGAATGAGGTGGGCGTTCCTGGAGCAGGGGTGAGGCAGGAAAGACTTGAGGTCTCACATGACCACACCTGGGAGGGGTCTGGCACAGAGCCAATGCCTGAGGCTGGAGGCTGCATCTACTCTCCCTAGAGACCTAGTAAGTTGCTCCAAGGCCCCTGGAGACTGTCGGGCATTTATATCCCTCCTAAGACACATAAGAGGTTCAAAGATGGCAACAGCTGTGGAGGAACCTTGTAGCTCACGGGCTCAAGTCCTGGCTCTGCCACTATGCCATCCCTTGCATTTGGGGCTGAAAAAGAAAGAAAGAAAGAAAGAAAGAAAGAAAGAAAGGAAGGAAGGAAGGAAGGAAGGAAGGAAGGAAGGAAGGAAGGAAGGAAGAAAGGAGGGAAGAAAGGAAGAAGGAAGGAAGGAAAGAGAGAGAGAGAGAGAGAGAGAGAGAGAGAGAAAGAAAGAAAGAAAGAAAGAAAGAAAGAAAGAAAGAAAGAAAGAAAGAAAGAAAGAAAGAAAGAAAGAAAGAAAGAAAGAAAGCATACAAACAACATCGGGTCTACCGCAAAGCACTTCACACAGATTGGTCACTATGTGACTGTAGTTCTAGTCTACAAGTACAGCTAGGGAATGCATCCCCCCTTCCTGTTTGCGCACTTTCCTCCAGAGCAGGTGGTGCTCATGTGTGGCGTGGGTCTGGTTGTTCCGGCGAACTGCTGTGAAGAAACTCTGGGAGCAAGTGGCACACTTCAGAACCCCAGGAGAGAGTGAGGTGCCCCAATAACTCGCTCCCTCCTCCCCGCCCCCCATGGCCGCAGCACCTCCTTGTCTGTCCAAACCGGTTCTGCCCAGGTAGTTTGCATGGCTATATTCAGACAATTGTAGTTCAAATTCCTGCAGCGGCTGCAGGGTGCAGGTGACCAGGCCCGGATTTCCTTAGCACACCGGCACCTGTCGTCTCCCCCAAAACAGTGCTGTGGACATTCTTGAGAAGGGTCGGCCCTGTCCCTCCTATAGAGGGCTCCCTGGCTGTCCTTATAACTATACAACGCAGGGTCTGCAAAGGGGGTACCAAGAAGCTTGCCGCCAAGTGGAGAACCGCAGGCGAATCTGGTGGGCCAACCCGGTCCTATGCCCCTGTCCAAGTCACTTCCCACTCAGGTCCTGTCTCTTCCGATGTAACGTGGACCACGTTGGCCTCGGGGCGAGCTCCTCTCTGAGGACTTAGATCCAAAGGAGTGCTTCCTGGCAACCGTGAACGAGCCCTCCTGGCAACCCTGAACTGGTGTGGCAGCTGTGGGACTCGTAGCGGGTGGACTTTCGGAACCTCCAGGGGGCGACCGGACCTGGGAAGGCATCTCGGCCGCGCGCCGCACCCGTCCAGCGTGTGACTTCACCCAGCGCCCGGAGCCAACGCGGCACAGAGGGCCGGGTTGCCGCCCACGCCCCCGGCCGCAGGTGCCAGCAGCCCAAGGGGGCCGAGCCTGGACGCACCGGGCTGGGGACCGCCAGGCGTCCGGACTGCGCTCCCGCCTCTGCCTCCGCCTTCTCTTTGTAGCGAGTCCCCGGTCGGTCCTCCCCGCCCCCCGCGCGGCCCGCCGCCCGCCTTTCTTCCTGCCTCGCCTTCCTGCGGCGCGGCGGCCTCATCTATTATAGATGCTCGGCCGCGGCTGACATCAGCCAGCGGCCTCCCGAGCGTGCGGTCCCCAGCCCGGCCCAGCAGCCCGCCGCCGCCCGCGCCCGGCCCCGCCGCCCGCTTTCTGCATGACTGTCACAAAGGTAAGCAGCGCAGACCGTCGCCGCTCTGGGGACCCGCGGGCGTTGCAGCCTCCCGGGCCCCGGCTGAGGGGCGCAGGAAAGGATCGCGCGCACTCTCCGGCTCCCAGGAGTCGCTCGGCCCCCGGGGAGACTGCAAGATGCCAGGAAGGGATGCTCCTTCGTTGCTGCCCTGGGCGGTGTGGACTACATCCCTGCGCGCCCTGGGACTGCATTTTTTAACCCTTGTGGAAGATGCTGCAGTTTTAACCCCTGGAGAGCTGCTTCGGGCTGGCGGGTGCACTGGTTGTCTGTCCCTCAGTGTCACGCGCCGTGAGGACTGAGGGCCCCCGCATGCTGATGATGCAGGGATAGGCTGGCCATCCTGGTCAGGCTCACGAGGGGAGCTGCACCCCACCTGCCCGCTTCTGCTGTGTACCCCAGGAGCCGGTGCCCCACTCCAAAGCTACCCTGTGGAGGCGCTGCCTGATCCCTGAGTAGCTGCCAGAGATAGGGAAGGTTCTACCGCATCAGGGCGGGGTGGGTAGGAGTGGAGCTGGAAAGAGAAGGTGGGTGCCCTGGCCGACCCCATGCTGGAGGAAGTTCTTGGGCTTGTCACAGGAGCCCGGGTTTGTTAAAGAACTTTGTGGGATGTCTTCCCTGCCGCCGCCGCCGTAGGAAGCATAGAGTTAAGAGGAGAGCCCATTGGGGCAGTGGGATGGGCCCAGAGCTAAGACAGACTTGACCTCATCGCTCCAGGAGGGTTAGGCCTACTTTGGGCTTCGGTTTCCTCTTGTGCAATTGGGAGAGCGATAAGATGGGCCTCGGTGGTGATGGAAAAACTAGTGAAGACAATGAACTGTACTCTTCCCAGGTTCTGTCCGAGGCCAGACCTCACATCCTGGCAGTGGGCTTGGGCCTTGGCATTGCCCGTGGATTTAGTCATCCATACACCTCAGGCCAGACTCTACCATTCCCAACGGCTCACTGGCTCTCACAGCTGGGGAGGTGGAAGCCAAGCAGGACAGGCAGCCTGCTGTGGCCAGAGTCAGCCGAGACAGCTTATCCATTCTAGATCCTTCTAATAAGCCCCATGCCCCAGTGACATGCTCACTCCGGCTTGAACTCCACTTCAGACCTTGTCATCAGTTCTGGGACTTGGGGAGCATTACCAGGAGAATGTGAACTTGAGGGCTGGGGGTGTATACGCCTGTGCTTGGGGTGGTCCGTCAAGCTTGCTGTATCAAGTGGTGGGATGCTTGGCGTTTTTAAGTTAATCCAAATGTCGTTAGGCTGAGGGATGGTTATTGAGGTTGTGAATGCCAAAGCTGCAGGCAGTGGGGTCTGAAGAGTAATGCATGAGCCTGGGTGGGGGAGTAAGGGCTGGGACTGGGAATCATAGCACCGAGGGCTGACTCAGCAATCCCTCTGTCCATGTAAACAGGTTCGGACTACTTTTCTCCATTGTTGTATAAGACTCTATTTAATTGAGGAAGAAGCAGAGGCTCAGAGAGGCGAGGTGATGTGCCTAAGGTCACACAGCAAATACGTGGCAGGCTTAGGATTTACCCTCAAGTCTGCCTCAGTCTCCAGGTGGAGACCTTCCCGTTGCTCAGTACTATTGAACCCCCGGGACTACTGGACTTCCATGGCAGAGGGTCACTGCCTGGAGGCCTGGACCCTGGACTGGAATGGAACGGGGAGGTAATGATCACGGGGGCCACTTAGCCCATCTTGCCTTTAGGTACACAAAGATTATTCTCTAACACCGCCCTGCCCAGCCCCCCAACAAGCCCTTCTGTGTGTCTCTTGTCTCCTGCTCAAACCAATGTGGCTTTGGCTTAAGCCAGATCAGAGGATTAAATAAAATCCCCACTTTAACCCTGTCTTTTCTCTCCGCACCAGCGCTGCACAGCACAGCCCCACTCCTGTAAGGCACAGGGAGGCCGGCTGCACGTGGCCCTGAGACTTAGAAGGCATGGCCTCTAGTGCTAGATGGACCACTAACAGGAGATATGACCTTGGACCCGCCGTCTCTCTCCCCAGGCCTCTGGCAGGAGCTGGTGCCAGTGACCCACGTCTTCTGCTCTTGGCAAGGTGTGCTTGGGGCTCTGTCATCTGGGGGTGGTCCAGTTACTCCCTGATTAGAAAGAAGAATCCAATAAAGCATGTGGGAGATGGGAATCACTGTAGGGGAGAGAGTGACGAGAGATGATCTCCTGGTCACCGTGCTCCAGGTAAAGAGTCATGGTGTCCCTCTATGTCCCCTGCTAGAGTCCTCTGGGCCAGTGCCTGGGGGAGGTCACAGGCTCTGAGCCCTCAAAAGGACTTGGAAAGCAGAGAGGGCAAAAGCAGGCAGTAAGTCGCTAGACTGTCAGCGGCACTTCCTTAATGGCACTGAGCCTCGGTTTCCCACTTACCACTCTGTCTTTCTCATGTTCCCCAGCCCCTTCCTTGTGGGAAGCCACTACATCTAAAGTCTAGGGATCTGTGGAGGGATACCTGCCCTAATTGACGCCTGTGCCAACAGTGACACGGTCATGCTGTGGCCTTCTAGGCTGGTGGCCATGTTAGGACATCTTTGTTATGATGTTCAGCTCTGTTTGGATGTGTTTTAGCAAGCTACCTAATTCTTTTATGGAAGGGGGAGGGGCTAAGAAGAAATGCAGTAGAGGGAAGGACCAGAGGCAGCTTCCCAGCCTGTAGACACCTGGTCACGGCCACGCCTCTGCTTGTGCCCCTACACAGCAAGCCCTCCAGGGAGAGCCCAGAGGCTGCTTCCTGGCTGACAGGAGCTCCAGACCACGCTCACGCTCAGGTTTTCATGCCTGCCCTTCCTAGTGTTCCACCTCGATCCAGTCCCTGACACGCGCTTGCAACATCTGAACTGCTGTCGGATGGAAGATCGGATCATTAAAAGGAATCAGAATCGAGTGCAAAGTACAAGTTCATGGGCTGGAAGAAAAGTCTGTGCACTGCATGTAGGCATTTCACTGATCAGTCCCTCTAGCCTGATCTCTTGGAGCTTGTGAGTCTAGGAAGAGATCCCTTACACTGGCTGGGCTTGTCTATTCTATATGCTGTGTAGAGGTAGAGGCTTGTGGGCTTGATGTCTTCAGGCTCTGGGGCTAACTTGGAGATCACAGTGTACCCCACATGGCAGGAACCAGCTGTACAGGAGCAGAACCTAGAGGTGAGCATTTGAGTAGAGTCTTTCTGGCAGCCTCCTTCTATCTGAACAGTGATTCCAGGATAGCAGGTAACACTGTAACCACGCCTGTGCCCTTCTTTGTAAGCCAGCCTTCTCCCTCTGCCTTAATCGGAGCCTCAGCCTGTTTGCAGGAGCCCCTGCCTTCCACTGAAAGGGAACGGGCCAAGGATGGCATTACCCTTCCCAGCAAACAAGAGTCTAGCAAAGATCAGATGCCTCCTGAGCATCTGGGGAGCCACCAGGGGAGAACAAAATGTCGGAGACGTCAAACATCCTACGCTTTCCCTTGGAAAATGAGGGACCCAAGATCCTGGGAGCACAGGTCGTGACCTGCTCCAGCCATTGGCCAGCCCAGGGCTGGAGGGCTGAAAGCTGGTCTTTCAGATTCTGAATGGCCTCTCTCCGTGTGGAGTTACTCTGCAAAGGGGACCTCAGGCAGCCTGAATGGAAGTGTTCAGCTGGATTCTAGTCACCCTCCTTACTCAGCTTTCCGTGTCTGTGTTGCTGGGGTCTGGATTTCTCTCTGCTAGACCATCTCCTCCTCCTCCTCCTCCTCCTCCTCCTCCTCCTCCTCCTCCTCCTCCTCCTCCTCCTCCTGTGTGTGTGTGTGTGTGTGTGTGTGTGTGTGTGTGTGTGTGTGTGTGTGTGTGCTTTTGACTACTTCTGACTAGGAAAGGGGGGTGGGCTGCAGGTCACAAGCCAGGTCCAATGATGCAGAAGTGTCAGAGAAGACCCAGCTCTCCATCCCACAGGCCCTCCTGCCTCCTCTTGCCTTTGTCCTGCTTCCAGGTGTCTGGTACTCTGGTGTTCCTCAGAAAGGTGTGTGGCTCAACCACTCAGTATGCACTCGGCCCTCATCCTCAGAATACCTACCTGGACCAGGCCATGGCTAGTTACCAGGGACACAGAAAACACAAGCCATAGCCCCTGCCCTCCAGGACCTCAGGGGAGCAGAGATAGAAGAGATGTGTGACAAGAGTCCCAAGTTAGATCTCAAGGCTGCGTGGGCAGCAGTCAGGAGCTGCCTGAATGCTGTAAGCACTCAGTAGAAGCAGGCTCCTTCCGTCTGTCCTTCCTTCTTCCTTCCCATCTCTGCCACAGGGTGGTTAAAACCCATCCTCTAGAAAAGCCATTAGATCTTTTATTCCTGCTGCATCCAGAGGCCCTGTGCTCTCTGATGGGAGGCCTCATCCTGGGCACCTGTGGTCACTCTGAGAGATGTCTGGGAAGGACTGTGAAGCCAGTGCAGACCTGAGCTTTGCCAGTTAGGAGCATGGCTCCTGGCAGGATCCCTGGCCTGGCGGCATCAGGCCTGGAGTCTCAGGGATGGAGTGAGTTTTTCCACTGCTCTTGGGCAGGCCCAGCTCACTGGAGCAGACACAGCCCCAGCCAGCACCGTGGCAGCCACCACTGCCGGCCCGCAGAGTCTCGGCTCCTGGCACCGGGGCAGCCAGGGACTGACTTGCATCTGCCTGGCCCACAGAGCTTGTCGGCTGTCCAGAAGATGAGGGAATGTGCAGATTCCCTGTGTGCCCAACCCTGCTCCTTTCCCCTTCTGTAGAGTCCTGAGCTTACTAGGTGGCCTCTGGGGACCCAGGCCCCAGCTCCACAGCAGCCTGGAGCCAGGGCAGCTGGGAGCAGCTGGCACAGGGCAGGCAGACCCTGCCAGGACAGGGCAGATGCAAAGCCAGTGGCTGCCACATGAGAAGGAGCCGTTCAGAATGAGGCTCCCTTTGTAGGTCTGGAGTGGTACCAGCTGCTCAGGGACACCAAAGAGTGGGGGAGGGGAGCTGCCACTTCCTTCTTTCTCTCACCCCTGAGGAGGCCCCTGGGGGGACTTTGTAATCAGTTTCTGGCCTGGTCCTTCCTTCTAATTAATTAAGGAAGCACTGAGGGTCTGCTAGGGGGCTCGGTTTACAGAGTATTTGCGCGAGCCCCCCCGCCCCCTGAATCCTTAGACCATCTGCACCCGGAGAGTCCCCTCGGTTTAAGGATGAGCAAACAGAGCCTTGAGGGTGGAGAGGTCACCACACCCTAGTCACAGAGCTGATGTGGGTCAGAGGCAGCCGCAAGCCCACATCTGGCTTGGGAGCTCAGCCTCCTTTCCAATCTCATCTTCCTAGTTCCCGCTCCTTCAACATTAACCAGCATCCCAGTGGGACCAAGTGTATGTCCTGGGCGCATGTGAACACACAGACCTCGCAGAACTGGGAGTGGGCGTATCGTCTGCTCTAAGCACAGAGGGTATCTTGTCCAGCACATGGTGTCTGACATGGGGCTACTTGGACGGTGCTGCCAGCCTGGTCACAACAGCGAGTGACAGCTGCAGATTCACCTCTATTCCCCTGACACTGAGAATGCAGACTTTGGTCCAGGCCTGCAGACCCATCCAGAGGTAGCCTTGACTTCCAGAAGGTTCCTGCTGGTGAGGGGTGCCAGCGGCATGGAGGAGAAGGCAGACTTTGAGGTCAGATAGATGGTCTCTCTCATGTGCTTGCTCTGCGTTCTTGGCCAAACTACCTAAGCTCTCTGGACATGCTTCCCCATCTAGTAGTGGGGATTGATAACAGGAACACTTACAAGGATTATTATTATTACTAACTCCAAGGGAGCCTGTCCATGTGAAGCACTTACCACACACCTGGCAGTGAGTGTTAATACAGAAGGCGGGAAGACAATAAACGTGCATCCTGGGGGCTGTGAAATCAGCAGCTTTGGGGGCTCTGGAGTGGCCTCCATTCTGCCCTGATGCCTCTGGTAGGGGTCAGAAAGTGATGTGAGCTGTGCTAAGAAGAATGAAGAGGAGGGAGCAGGTGAAACGAGTGGCCTAGGGGTGGGTGAGAGGCACAGGGTCAGGATGGGCGAATGTCTGGAATTGGACTCCACTGTCGCTGGTGACCGCAGGGAGGAGTGTGGAATATGGGCATCAGCTCACGCAATCCTCGGGATGCCGTGCAGCGGGATGCTCTTCTTATCTCCACTTTACAGATGAAAAATCCAGCACTCCAAGTGACTGCAGAAGGTGGCGCAGTCAGGCAGAGTGGAGGCCACCCAGATGTGGGCCTCCTACCCACGGCTTCCTTCTCTCCCTTGGCCCAAGAGTCGACGATGGGAGAGCGGCCCCAACCTGGCCAGGGGATGTGGACATGGCATGGTCAGTCACTCTGGCTCTGTCCCTAGAGCCTTCCTGGACTTCAAGGAGGGCAGTGGTCATGCTGGCCCCAGGCTGCAAAGTGAGATCATTTGTTTCCAGATGAGCTCTGGAAAAAAAAAAAAAAAAGCAAGTTGGCTTTGGCAGAGAGCTCCCTGCCTTCCATCTCCAGGGAGATCAGCCATGACCATTGGTGTTCGTTCAGCTTTTCTTGTTATCTAGATGGGCCTGGGACTTTTAAGTGGGCCTATGGGGATATACATGCAGGTGTTCGGAAGGCCACTGCTCTGCGGTTGGCCATCTACACACCAGGAGCATCAAGAAGATAAGGGCTCAAGACAGCACACATGCCACCGGCTTAACCCCACGGGGGCCTGTGAGGACCGCGGCTCACACCCAGGAGGCTCTGGCCACACCGAGACAAAGGCAAAAGGACGTTCCCACTGAGGACAGTTCCAGGGGCTCCAGGCTCAGAGATAACTCCGGGGGAGCCTAGGATCGTAGGGTCAAGCTCCCTGAACCTGTGAACCCCACAGAAACGTTTGAGGGTTAGGAAGGGTCCTGTCTGTCCCTTCCGTTTGCTTGTGAGCTCTGCTGTGTAAGGAAGCAGGTCTCAGCCTTTCTCCAGGTGGAGATTCCTGTTTCCAAGGGACACACAGACGGGACAGCAAAAAGGAAGAGAGGCAGCCAACACTCCCCTAGGCTATGTCGTGTGTGTGTGTGTGTGTGTGTGTGTGTGTGTGTGTGTGTGTGTGTGTGTGTGTGTGTGTGTAAGAGAGAAAGAAAGAGAGAGAAAACACATGCACGGGGAAGGCTGGCCTGGAGCTCACTGATTGGAAGTCTGGCCGGCCCAGTGACCCTCCCACCCCTGCCTCCTGAGCCCTAGGATTAGAACCGTGTGCCACCACACTGGGATCCAACCCAAGACTTCATGCTTGCAAGGCAAGCATCTTACTGAGTTACCACCCCCGCCCACACTAGAAGTATTTTTGGAGGGGCCGAGGGTTTGGCTCACTGATGGAGTGCTTGCCCAGCAATGACAGGACCTGGGCTCTACCCCCAGCTCTGCAAAAAATTTTACTTTACATTCTTAGTTTATTAATCTGTATGGAAATCTGTGCGGTCTGTGCTATTATCAGTCCTCTTCCTGTAGTCACAGAGACGGAGGCCAGTGAAGAGACAGCTAAGGATGCACAGCAAGTCCTTGGCTCAGCCCGACTCCAGGGCCTTTAGTCTTTCCAGAAGGACACACCGAGCCCAGAACAGGGCGAGAGAAGAGAGTTGGAGACAGAAGATCCAGGCCTTGTCTTTGTTTCTGTTCTTTACTGTGAGGTGCTGGGCTAGGTCCTCCGTCTCCGAGTACCCGTACGGTATCCTCTCCCCTGTAACATGTAAGTCATGTGGACATTGGGTGCTTTGTAGACGTCACGGAAAGAGATGACCTGCTGTGCTCTTCTCCTTGTTCCCCCTCCGTCCATGCCAGTACCTCACAGTCTGCAGACCTAGGCAGTCTCCCTATAGCTGGCTCCTGGCTCCCCTACTGCAGTCCTGACCAGAATTGATTCATTGTCTGTGGGCGGAAAGGAAGCTCTTCCAAATAGTTCCTGTTCGGCTCCATGTGGAAGAGAAGTTGCTGTTCTTTCTCCCTGTTTGGTGGATGCGTGCTGTTTCAATCTGCTTGAGACAGACAAAATGCCTGTAAAACGACTGGGTTCTGGGTCTGTGGAGAGATGGCCCGGGCAGCAAAGTGTTTGCATGAGAATGAGAACCTGAGTTTGGCTCTGAGCACCCACGTAAAAAGTCAGGCGTGGTTACATGTGCTGTAACCCCAGGACTGGACAGACAGACAGACGGGAGGACCTGGGGCTTGTTGGCCAGCCAGTCTGGCCTAATTGATGTTTCAGGTTTGGCAAACACACACACACACACACACACACACACACACACACACACACACACGTACACGCACACACACACACACACACGTACACACACACACACACACACACACACACACTGGTATGTTGCTTTAATTAAAAAAAAAAAAAAACTAAACAAAAAACAGATAAAGCACTGAAACCCTGATGTGGCATCTCACTTCCAGGCAGCTGAGCTCCCCATGGAAGGGGAAGGTCCCAGATGGGCCCATCACTGCAGGTCACCATCAGATGAACAGGATCCTTGCTGCAGATACACCCTGGCCCCTGGAGTACTGGCCTGCTTTGCCTTGGGGTTCCTGGGAAGGCATACCCTTGCTGGCTTAAATGTCTTGACTTTCTGAACTCACAGCTTTGGGGTCTGGAAGCTGGTGGGATTGCCAGGGCCTGGGGAAGCTATCGGGAAGGAAGGGAACAGAAGAACCTCACTCCTGGGTCTTCTGTTTGTGTCTCTCTGCTGACCACAGGAAAGGCCCCTCTGCAGAAATCCCCAGCGAACGTAGGGCTTGTGAGGAAGGGGATTTCTGCAGACCCGAGGAGTCATCTGATAACTTTGTCAACCATCTGTCTTCTAAAGATCCCATGTCTACCTTCCTGTTATACTCATAATGGCCCCTGGGAACAGACCCAAGTTATTATAGATTGAGGTTACTTTGGGGCCTAAGCTAGCCCTTTCTTTTGGGGTCCTGGGGCATATTAATTTCTTAGCTCTTGGAGCTCTAAGACTCCTAGACTCTAGTATCCCAGCCAGCAGGTAGCTATGTGCTACTGACTTTTCTTCTTCCTTCCTTCCTTCCTTCCTTCCTTCCTTCCTTCCTTCCTTCCTTCCTTCCTTCCTTCCTTCCTTCCTTCCTTCCTTCTTTCTTTCTTTTCTTCCTTCCTTCCTTTTATTTTTTTCCCAAACATAGTTTCAGGGTTAGCCTCAAACTCACTGTGTAGCTAGGGATGACTTGGAACTCCTGATTTCTACCTCCTGACTGTTAGGATTACTGGCATCCACTCCCACCCCGGCTTACACAGTGCTGGTAACTGAACCCAGAGCTTCATGAATGCTAGGCAAGTACTCTACACACTGGATTACATCCCTAGCCACTTGATGATTTCTGAGTATTTGCTCTGGCTCCCTGACTTAACTGTGAGTCTGTTGAGACTCTAGGCTTATCCCTTTGATACCTCTCATGACATTTGTCCAAGGGCCATGCACTTTAGCAAGGGTACATGAGAATCTCCGGAACAAGATTTGAGCAAAACTCAAAACATCAGCCACTGCTGCTGCTGCTGGTGCTGGGGCTCAGCTCTCACTGTCAGAGATCCAGGGTCCACTGGAGCCAGAGGTGCACTGAAGATACATAGGGATGTGCCCCTCCCCTACTGCCCAGAAGCTCTGGGGGAAGATATAGTTCTGTGGGATGATGGTCCCTGTCCCCCAAATGAGTCAGCTCCAGTTAAGCAGGAGTTTCTCAGCTTCTTGTACTTGCCTGATACTAACGGTTCAAGGACTGATTGAAAGGTTGAAGGTGGAAAGTTCCAGAATCTTGAAACTTAGAGAACTCAGCCTGGATTGGAGGGGGGCCCTGAGTGGAGAGGCTTGGTTCCCCAGGGGACCAGCCAAGAGTGCTCTGTCTTGAGGCCTGGTTCTGGCAGTGGCAGAGATAGGAGGAGCTGGGATTATGGGGGGCTGGCAGCTGCCAGCTCTACATGCCAGGCTGTCATTGTGGCCTCTGCTGTCCCTGTTGGGAGTCTCTTCCTGGCAGGCTGGGCTCTGGCCAGCTCTCTCTCCTTTTATCGTGGAGGCTCTGGGTTGGGAGCCTGGGTTGCTAAGAGCTCTCCTCCGGCCAGCCCCTGTCACCAGCCAGGGGAGATTCTCAGCCAAGTCATGGCTGAAACTCTGGCTTGAGGAAGAGAAAGGGAGAGTGGGGGAGGGGAAGGAATGGGTCCTCAAAAGCCGTGAACAAAGCTACCCATGTGGGGCCAGGGAGGGCCATCTTGCTGGGGCGGCCTGGAGCTGGGGCTGTGCAGGCCTTGGCTTTAGGTAAAAGAGTGGGAAGCCTGCCCCTCCACTGTGCATGCATGGCCGCTACCTCATGCTCCCCACAGCTCTGCAGCGATCCACAGTTTTCAGTTGGGGAAACTGAGTCTCCAGGAAGGTGCATAAAACTAGGAACACCCTGGCTCACACAGCAGGGAAGGATAGAGGGAATCAACCCTGGGATGCATAGCACCAGGTGTCTACAGGAGCGTTGAAGACCATGGCCTGGCTGTGGACGGTAGATAATGGATGGTACCTTGCATGTGCCTTCCCAAGCCTCCCGCTTACACCTACATTAGAGTTCAGTCCCTTTGGGGCCTTGAGTTTTTGTTGTTTTCAGACAGGGTTTCATGTAGCCCAAGTTAGCCTTGAATTTACTATACATCCCTAGGATAACCTTGAACTCCTAACCCGCATGCCTTCACCTTCCCAACACTGGGATTATAATTGTACACCACCATGCTGTGTCTTTATTTTGTTGTTGTTTAAATGAAGTTCCGAGGCTCAAACCCAGAGCCTTGTTCATGCTAGGCAAGCACTGTATCAACTGAGCTACATCTCAGAACCCCTTTGGGTCTTTGGATTACATAAGTCCCTTGGAGGGTAACCTTTCAGCAGCTGTCGTTTTCTGGGCCTGGCCTCCAGAAAAGTCAGGAGAGGTTCTTGAAGAGAAAGTGAGGCAGGGTGAGCTCCAGTTCTGAAGGCAGGGAGGGAAGAGGAGGTGTGGTGGGAGGGAAGGGAAGGGAAGGGAAGGGAAGGGAAGGGAAGGGAAGGGAAGGGAAGGGAAGGGAAGGGAAGGGAAGGGAGGGGAGGGGAGGGGAGAGGAGGGAAGGGGCATAGGCAGCTTCTCCGGCCAGCTCTGGACTGGCACCTTCCTACCCCTTGCCCCTGTGTAAACACAGAGAGGCCCTGGAGTCACTCAGAACACACTTGCGAAGATTTGTGAGCTAGACCCTCAGCTGCCCTGGGGATACAGACAGGGTTGAACCAAAGTGTCATGTCTCTGTAGGGAGACCGGGCCACTCAGAAAAACGCAGGGATGCAGGGGTGCTGGGGAAGAGGATGCCAGGCAGGGCATAGAGAACAGTGAGAGAGATACCTGCTCAGACTTATGGTGCCCTTAGGAGTGGGCTGGAAAGTTGGAGCAGTATCTGAAGGAAGCAGCCTGGCTCTGCCTTCAAGGATGCTCAGGTGAGGATGGGTGAGGGGCCAGGAGACATTCCAGATGGGGGTGTGTGAGCAACAGTGTGGGAAGGTTACAAATTTAGTTCGCTGTGGGCCAGACAAGAGCTGGGAGCTACTGAGCAGGGAGGTTGAACCACAGCAGAGCGGCAAGGAGGAGCCATGGGACTCTGGATTCTGAGCCTTCCAGAGAGTTTAAGTGAAGTAAACCATGATGACCCTGTTTGCACTTTTGGGGGGCCTGCCTCAACCTGTGTTGGCCTGGAGACAGAGAAGGAGCAGACGCTCCCAGCGCCTGCCCCTTTTCCTAAGGACAGCTCCGAGCAGGCCACTCCATGACGCTGCCCTGCCCTTCATCCTAGACTTTAGAATGATGGATGTAGAGGAAGCTGGGTAAGGCCCATCTCCTTCCAGGAAGACATAGCCAGAGCACAGTGACAAGACTGTGTGGGACAAGGGGCTCCTGCCTGAATCCTGACCTCACTTCCTATGTGACCTTGGCTTGGTCCCTCCTGCCAAGACTCCGTTTCCTCAGCTGTCCAAGGATGATATCACCTGGTGCGGCTGGATTCAGGAGTGACTTGAGCCCTGCCACTGTCCCACTGTGACCCCTGCTTATCCTCCTCTCCTCCCCGAGTTCCCAGACCCTGAAACCTGCATCTCTTTCCGAGCACATTCTCCAACGTGCACACACTTCCTCTTTCCTCCTTCAGGGAGGACTGTAGGAGACTTCAGGCAGAGAGGTGAGCTCATGTCCTGTCCCCCACCTGCCCAGTAGCCTGAGAAAAGGTATTCATCTCTTGAGTTCTAGGTTTATTGCTGCATGATTGGTACCCTGGTGCCCAGGACACATGGGAAGGGGATCTTCCCAGCCAGGGCCTTGCCTAGCTGGGCCTGTCTGCCTTTATTCAGCAACAGAGCTCTTCTCTGATGGGATTTTTCCCACTTTCAGTGGTATTCAGTGTGAGGTCGTGCACAAGAACCTTCTAGATGGACAGTGGTTGACATGAATGTACATGTGTATAAACATCCACTGCTCCATCACTCTGCACCTAGGGGTTGTGCACCAGGGCGTGCTATATATGTGATATATATATATATATATATATATATATATATATATATATATATATCACATATAAAATATGTAAAGGCGTAGCAGAAGAAGAAGGATGCTCTCTGACTCTCAGAAACCAACCCACTCTAAGGATGCGGCTTTGTGTTCCAGGGAGCCCAGATCTGGGGGACCAGGGTGGTAGGTCTGGGGTCTGCACTGGGACCTCAGGAATGCAGAACCCACAGTGGCTCCCTATTGCCACTGGTGGTGATTTCAGCCCCGCCGGGGACTCACCTGGCCCCATCTGACCCCTGCCTCTGGGGCTGGCTTGTGGATCTGCACCCTGGATGGTGCTTGATTCTCTGTTCTCCAGTGACCAGCTCGAAGGTATTCAGAGTTCTGCAACAGAGTTCATTAGTTGGTCCTCCCTGTATCTTGGCATCTGAGGGATTTCAGGGAGGTGGCCTGGGTGGCAGTGGGCTTCCTAGAGATCCCTTCCAGACCTAGCAGTGGCCCTCAGACAGCCGGTGACACAGGAGCTGTCTCCAGGGACAGTGTGATGAAGGGGATGCCATAGGAGTGGTTCCTGGGTGGTGGCAACCAAGAACCACAAGGGGGAGAGGAGAGGGGCAAGGCAATGTAGGATGATGATCAAGTAAGGTGACAGTGGCACTTCTGAACTGATAGACAAAGAGAAAACGCAAACAAGCAAACAAAGAGGTCCTTCCAGAAGTCTATTGGAAAGGGAAGGACTGGTCTGAGTAAGGGGGAAGCTCTGAAGGAGGATCTCGGCTTCCAGAGAGTGTGGAGCAGACAGCCCTGAGCTTGGGAGGCAGGGTGGGGCTGGATGGGAGCACAGGAAACAACCATCTGGAAATCAGAACTCCATTGCCTACAGGGGCCACCGAATATTCCAGATCCAAGAATAATGTGCCCCCCCTCAAAAGTTGGGATAAATAAACAAAAGGGGACTGGTGCAGGGCACCCTCGGAGAGTTTGAGTTTCCTCGTAGTTTAAGGTTCGATTCTCCTGTGGGTGGTACCTTTCTGTGGGGGATCCTGGCGTCCCTGCAGTGGTGACTGAAGTGTCCCCAAGAACAGCAGACACAGAGCAGACCTCCTGGCGGGCGGTGGGGAGGGATGCTTCTGACAAGGACTGAACTCTGGATTCCAGCTCTCTGCAGGTTACATCCCCATGAGCAGCCTCAGCAGGAAGGGCCTTGATTTCCTGCCATCCCCTGTCCCCCGCTACCCTGGGGGCTCTGGAGTGCTGGGGGTGGGGAGCTCCGCGTGGGAGAGACGCCCTGTTTCTGAGCTAGCAGCAGTAGATCAAAAGCAGGTCTGTTTGTTTGTGTTGCCTGAAATGTTTACAGGAAGATGAGAAAGTAGTTATGTTTATTGAACATATCCTCCAGGGCAGAAGCCGCGGGGAAAGGCGGCTTCCGGTGTCTCAGTGAGCAATAGTGGGATTGGTCTGGGTTTTAAGCCTGGCAGAGCCTGAGCTTTTGGAGGAAGGAGGAGTGAGAATTCTGAGGAGGAGTGAGAATTCTGAAGAGGCCTCTCATCCTTCCCGACTCCATCCAGGCTTCAGAAAGCCTTTCCTGCTAACTTCAGACAGTAACTGAAACCTTAGCCTGCCTTCTGTTCTAAGCTCTTCCTCTACTATGCTGAGCGACCACGGGCAACTGATTTAACCTCTCGGGGCCTTTATTTCCAATTTTGAAAGGAGGGAGCTATCAATTCAGTCCTGTCTGCTCCTTGAGAGTGTTCGGAGGGTCAGAAGGCTTCTGGCGTGGCCAGGCACATGGAAGAATTGTTGTACCGTGCCAAGGTACCACTATGCAAGATTTAAAGCCAAAGAAATGGCTGAATGAGAAGTCCACAGCCCAGGTGAGCCTATGGGGTCAGGACAGGGTGTGTCCCCTTGACACAGGCACTGCCCTGCCTCAGCAGCTGGGACAAAAGGCCCCTTCTTCCTTTAGCTAGGCCTGCATGTCCCTTGTCCCTGAGAATGCCGGCAGGATTTCCTCCCAGGAAGGGGATTCGTTGTCTGTTGTCCGGTTTACATCCCCTGGGGAATTGCAGGCACCAAGGAGCAAGGGAGCAATTCCTCCCGACAGTACATGGGCTTCAGACGTGAAAGCCTGGGCCTCCACGCCAGCCGGTGTAGCAGAAGTCAGCTCAACTGTCACTCATGAGAGGGACCCAGAGCAGCCTCTGTTCGCCCCAGGGCACTGTATCAGGTGTCTCTGGGACCCTCCTGGGCTGAAGTTCCATTCTCAGCCTCATGAGCAGCCTGCTGCCCCTGGTCCCAGGGTGGATTTGGGACCTGGTATAGTTAATCACAGTTAGTTTCCTCAGAGCAATCAAGGCTATCCACAAACCTTCACCCAGTGAGCACTTGCTGTAGGCCGGCCATTGCTCCGCCTCGGAGGACACAGAGGAGACAGACTTGCCCCGCTTTTAAGGAAGCCGAACTCTGTTTGGGAAGCGAGCAGGCAGACACACTTGAGGAGGTGTGTGAATGAGGACTGAGCAGGAATCCTGAGGACTGAGGGGACCCACAGAGCTGCTCAGGCTCTGGGACAGGGGAGGCACGTGCTTGCACGTGAATATGAGTGAGGAGCCCTGGTGGTTGGGAAGGTGGAAGGCTGGTGACTGGGGGGGGAGGTAATGGAGGCCTGTCCAGCTGTGCATCGTCCCACGGTAGGAAAGGGGAACGATGCGATCAAGCAGTCCAGTGGAGTCCGCAGCATTCCTCACTAAGGGCGTGTTGGACCAGCGAATGTTCTAGAAAGTGGGACACATCCACACGGTGATCAAAACAGAAAAGGTCCCTGCCCTCAAGGACCGGCTCAGGAGGGCGGGGAGACTGTGCAGAGCACAAATAAACATCCCATCCGTTGGAAGTAAATGACATTAACGCAGCCAGCCAGGCAAGGGCCGGAATGACGGAGCAGCCATCTGAGTCGAGTGGAGAGAAGGGTGGAGCACGGGAAATCTGAAGACTCTCCGGCTGAGAGCGGCCATCTGGAAGGCAGGGAGAACCTGCCTGCCACAGACAGAACGCAGCCCCTGGGGGCAGTACCAGAAGCACGGGTCAGAAGGGGGGCTGAGGAGGAAGCGCTCTCTGCCTCTGGCTCCTGACTGACTGAGAGCTGTGGGGAGGGAGGCCTGGTGGGTGGGAAATAAGGTTGGAGGCAGCCGTGGTTACCCAGCAGCCATGATGAACTATGAGGGGCCAAGCCAGGGCACAGGTGTGGAAAGAGATGCAATCAGAGATGCCTGAATGTTGGTGCCTGAGTGGGACTCAGAACGCTACCAAGTGACATGCAGGGTATCCCCAAACATTTGGGGATCCTGGCATCACTTGCCCAGACCTGCTGACCTGTGGCCCATGGATCCAGTCAGTAGTTTCACCTGTTACCTCTCCTCTCCTCTCCTGAGGATTCTTCAAACGGGGCCATGTGTTCCTGCTGGGCCAGTTGAGCTCAGGATGGCTCAGGACGTCCTCAGGGTTGCCTTCTCTTGTCTCCCAGCCTCTGCTCATTAGTGTTTTTGAGCAGAAGCAGCTCACTCTCTCTCTCTCTCTCTGTCTTCCTTCCCTATGGGGAATTGGAGCTCTGGTTGGTTCAAATTGAGTAAAGCAGAGAGCAATTAAGTCACAGAGTTCTTGGTCAAGGAGACGAGACAGGAAGAAAAGAGTTCACTGCCTGCCAGGCCTCTGGGCACAGCTTTTCTGGACTGGCCTGGTTTGGGGACCCAGGTGGTAGAGCTGCTGTGAGATTTAAATCTGTCAGGAGAGCCGGGAGTGGAATGAGAAGCACAGGTTTCCTCCTTTTCTATCCCGCCCTAGCCTGTGTGGAGTCCTCCACCTGGGTCTCCTAGCATCCTGCCCACAGCCTGTGAACACTGCCTGTCTTGTGGAGGGCCACACTGAGGCTCAGAGAGGCTTGGTAACATAGTCAGTGTCACATAGCAGGCTGAGATGGCTCCGGATCCTATCACATGTCTTATGACGCTTGCCTCCTCGCTCAGAAGCACTGCCTGTAGCCAATAATGTCTCCGGTTCGCTGCTCCCCTCCCATCGCAGAAGGAAAGAAAAGGAAAAGCCCTACCAAACAAACCATTCTGTTGCCATGGAGCTCAGCAGTATCACCAGAGGGACGGTGGTAAACCAGGGCAGAGAGAAGAGGGCTCCGGCCAGACTCCAGCTTTGGTTCTGTCCCCATCCCTGTTCCCCATTCCCCGTTGGCACAGTGTGACCCACGGCTCTTGGTGGCTCAGAGGCAGCTGGCCAGTGTCAGAGCCATTGTGGTAGGCCATGTACCAGGCGCAAACTTGCCAGCTGGGAGCCGTGAGAGCTGGAGGTCTGCAGGCTGGGCATACCACCCTACCCCTCTGATACTGCATGGCCCAGAGGTGATGCTCTGGAAAGTTCCACCTTCCAGAAGCCCACAGGTTAGTGGCGGAGTTAGTTGGTAGAGGTAGGCACCTGGGGGAACAAACAGATCTGTGTGGAGATGAGCGAGGCCCAAGAGGCGCTTTTGCAGAAGGAAGTATGTTCCAATGAGGGTTGCTGGAACCTGAAAGAGAGATTTTCTTTGAGAGGAGCTGGTGGGGACTGAAGTCAGGGTAGCCATGCTGTGGGTGCACCAGAGAGGGCCTGGCTGGATGAGAGGAACAGGAAGTAGAGAAGGGACCTTCCACCAGCATTCTTCCCAACCACGCACCTGGACATTGAATACCTTCCTTCTCTGGCCAGGCACACCTCCGTAACTGCTGTTTAGATTGACTGCTGCTCCTGCTGGCCTCGACTCCGTCCGACCATCTCTGCTTCCTTTCTACTGGACATGCCTCCTGATGTCATCTTTTATGACCCGGTCAAAAGGCTGCTCTGCGGAGCCTTCTGATTGCTTCTTCTCTGAGCCCTGGCCTTAGGTCACTGCCAGGGTGAGATAGCTGTATTGGAATGTGTCTCACCTTTACCGCCATAGAGTGAGCTCTGAGGCCGGCGGCGGGGAGTAAGGGACTCCACAGGGGGTGCTCCCTCTTTGCCTGGTGCTGTACATGTTCAATTAGAGCAGTGGTTCTCAACCTTCCTAACGCTGTGACCCTTTAATACAGTTCCTCAGGTTGTGATGACCCTCAGCCATAAGATTATTTTTGTTGCTACTTCATAGCTGTAATTGTGCTACTGTTATGAATCATAATGTAAATATCTGACATGCAGGATATCTTATATGTAACCCCTGTGAAAGGGTTGTATGACACCCCCCCCAAGGGGTCACCACCCACCGGTTGAGAACCACTGTTCTAGAGGGTACAGAATACAGCCTCTACCCAGGAAGGGAAGTATCTAGAATAAATAGGGGCCTTATTCTTCTTGCCCAGACTGAGGCAGGGCTGCCCTGGAACAGTTCTGAATGAGAAGTGCTCCTCAGGGCAGCTTAGTTCTCCAGTCCTAGAGAGGCAGGCCCTGGTGACCCCGTGACAACAGTGTGCCCTCTTAGGCTCAGGCCTCCCCTGGGAGATTGCCATATGCCTCCCGGACATCCGGGTCTCATTATGCCACAACTCAAAAATCCATCTTGTCTAATTGTGCTCCAGGCCTGAGTGAATTCAGAGACTATTAGCCAGGCTCTGGGGGGCCCCGGGTCTCCATGGCAACAGAGGATGCGTCCTAATGAACTACGTCCTTGGAGACTGGCTGGGGGTGGGGGTCCCTTGCCTGTCTCTTTGTGTGAACTGCTTTTGCTGCCTCTGCTTCTGAGACAGGCCCCCTTGAGAAGGGACCCGGTACTGGGTCAAACTGTGAGTGGCCTATGGTATGTCCTTGTACTTGCACGCAAGGAAGAATCTTCTAGCTGATCTCACGGCTGCTGCCAAAGATTTCTTCAACCTACAAACAGCCCTTCATCTAAAGTGAATGGTACACGTGCATATACAGACACACAACACACATGCATACGTGTATGCATGCGTACATACACATATTTGCACACATACGTAATGCACTCGCCCATATACACATGTGCATGCATCCATATGCCTGCCTGCACACACGTGCATTTGTCCATAGGCACACACACACACACACAACACTCCAAATTCTAAGAGCGTAAGGACTGCTTTTTCTGCAGTTTCTTTCCTGACACGAGTGACATTCCTTGGCTCTTGGGCACCTCCTCCAGGCAGCCCCCTCGGAGTGACTGTCCTTTCTACTTCTAGGATGATACTTGGCTAACTCACGCCCCAGGGTCCTCTTGCAGCCCGGTCCCAGGCCTGCACCTCACAAAGGACACACTACTTCTTTGCCATGGGGTGACAGCTCCTATGGTGGGTCTCTCTCTCCCCCAGGGCTCATTCAGCTGGTGAAAGGGATCGTCCGTATCCCCTTTCTCCTAAGCCTGGAAGCGTGGCTGTTGATATGGTTCCTGGGGACGCTACAAGCTCTGCTGCCTCCCATGGCAGCCATGAAAGCCCCCAGAGGAAGAGGGTGACCCTAAACTCAGGACTCTGGAGAAGGAGGGGAGATTAAAGGAAGCCCCAATGACCTCCAGCTTGCAGCGCTCCCAGGCCCATAGCCCTTGATCTCTCCAGCCTGGTGCCGCAGAATGTTTGGCAGAGATGCAGGTCCAGCAATTTCTCCACGCTGCCACCACCCCCCACCCCCCACCCCCGCCCCGGCCCCCAGTGCCCTGCTGATTGTGGGTTTCTAGAAAGAGAGGGAGAGGAATGAGGAGGGAGGAAGCTGGCTGGCTGATTTTTAATTAAAAGGGACTGGACACCTCCCAGCTACCCTTTGGGGCAGTGGCATTCCTGGGGCATGTGTCTGCACCAAGAGGAACAAGGTGGTGAGCGGTGTGGGGGTGGCTAGCAAGCAGAGCAGTCAGAAAATCTATGCGGAGAGCAGAGGCTTCTGCGGATCCGCACCCCCACCCCCACCCCTAGGGCCCGAGCACACCTAGCATCCATGCTGCACCTGCGCTGAGTCTGCATCAGCCCCGGCTGCATCCAAGGTGATGCTGTTGCCCTGACGTTGTTGGGGCTGTGGGCAAGTGAGTGGGTATGTGGTGGTGGGGCTCACAGATTGGGGACCTGTCTGTCCTGGACCCCATCCCTCCAGTATCTCCTGAACGTTGCCTTTTGTAAGTCTCTGGAATTAAAACATAAATGTGGTGGCCAGCAAGGTCACAGTCAAAGGCAGTGTGGGAGTGAGGTTGCTGGGGGCGACCAGGCCACTGCCAGACACTGCAATGAGGAATGCGGGGGTAAGGGGAGGCAGACAGGGCAGGGCAGGGGCAGCGGAGGAGAGGACATTTGCTTCCGGTGGTGACACTGATGGAAATCTTTTGGAAGAGAAAGACGGTGACCAGTTGACGACAGCCCGGTGTGCAAAGGCCCTGGGGTGCGGAGGGCTCTGAAGCATGCGGAAAAGCCGAGTACAGCCCACGCCTCGCTGTGTTTTGCCGGGGCTCAGGCCTGGAGGACCCTCATAATCCCATTTGTAAGGACCATGCACTTGACCCCAGGGACGGGGACTGGGGAACGGCTTAGTGGCCCTACGCAGGGAGTCATGCCAGATTTGGGGGTTTGCTTTTGTTTTGTTTTTCTAAGACAGAGTCTCACTAACGTAGCTCAGCTGATCTGGAACTTGCAACCCCCCTGCCTCAGCCTACCAGGTGATAGGACTACAGGTGTGTGCGCCATGCCTGACTCCGGATTCGGGTTTCAAAAGATCCTCCCTAAACTGTAAATATTTTCATGAAAACACAGAATCCACCTGACATGGTGCCACAGGTCTGTAATCCCAGCACTTGGGGGGTCTGAGGCAGGAAGGTCTTGAGTTCTAGGCCAGCCTGAGCTGTGTAATGAAACTCTGAAAAACAAGCAAACAAAACAAAACAGCATGTCTAAGCTTTCTTGTCTACTCAGTGCTGTGGAGGGAAGGGAGGGTGCTGTGTTCCCAGGGGTACAGGTGTCCCAGAGCTCAGATCAGCTTGGCTGGTGGGAGCCTCTTTGACTCTACCTGCTGTACAGTCTCCCCTTCTCTCCCGGCTCCCTCGAGGTAGGCATGGTAGGTGACAGGCAGGTAGGGGGCTCCAGGACTGAACGAAGCCCACACCATAGGTCCCCTGTGATAAAACACCAAGACGCACTGCCTGCCTGTTTCCTAGTGGCCACATTCCACAGAAGCATGCCTATGTCTCAGGCTCTGGGGACCATGTGTACTGAGTGTCACCAGCACACACGAAGTGTGCCTCATCTTGACACCTGTGTCCTCTTATCTTCTGGGTGACTTGCAATCCTTTGTCCAGAAACAGCGGCCACCTTGAATCTACAACTCTGCCTGCCCCCACTCCAAGCAAGAAAGTGTCTGAAAGCGCTGTGTGTGTGTGTGTGTGTGTGTGTGTGTGTGTGTGTGTGTGTGTGTGTGTGTGTTGGGGGGCTCTGAGAGGTCAGGGAGTGTCTGAGGTGGGCAGGCTTGGGCGAGCACAGTGCAGGGCTGAGAGAGAAGGTGTTCGCTAGGCAGCAGCTGGGCTGAAGGTCTGACCAAATGAGTGGATGAAGTGAACGAGTAAATGGGAAGCATGAACAGGTGAGTGAAAGTGACTTGAAACCTCCACATCACCACGATCTAGCGAGAAAGAAAGGCGTGCCCTGACGTGAGGCCCCACGGTAGGGCAGCCTTTAAAAAATAATGTGTGTGTTCATGTGTGAATGGGTGTGTGGGGGAGGCGGCATGCATGCACCTGTGCGCGCATTCATGTGGAGGCCAGAGGACGATCTCAGGTGTCGTCCTTGGGAACACAGCCAGCCTCCTTTGACACAGAATCTCTCATTGCCCTGGAGCTCACCAGTTAGGTAAGGCTGGCGGCTGTCCAGTAAGCTCCAGGGGGATCCAGCTGTCTCCACCTCCCTCCTGCTGGGATTATAAACTCCTGTAATCATGCTTGGCATTTTTATGTGAGTTCTGGAGATTTAACTCAGGTTCTGGTGCTTGCAAGGCAAGCACTCTGCTGACTGAGTCGTTCTCACAGCCTGTGTCACAGTGCGAGGTCACGTGACAATGTCCGGACATGTAGGTTTGTAGGAGACAGAGTTAGGGTACTGCTGACCAAATGGGACAGAATGAGTTGGTCGGTGTGCTCCTCAGCTCATATATTGAAGGTCTACACCCCGTTGCATTTGGAGATGATGCATTTGATGAGGTAATTAGGGTTGAACGATGGAGGAGGAGGGGAGCTAACCCACGGGGCCTGGTGTCCTCCCACACAGAACTAATCAGGCCCAACCCTGCTTAGCTTCAGATGAAGTTGAGAGCATTCAAGAAGTTAAGGCCTCAAGTGGGACTGGTGTCCTAAGTGGGGTGCAGGGGTCACAGAAGAGAGGAAAGGTCACATGAGGATGTAATAAGAAAGTGAGAGTCTGTGAGTCAGGAAGAGAGGCTTCACCAGAAACCAGCCTTCCTGGGCCTTGTTCTTGGATTTCCGGCTTCCAGAATTCTGGGAAAAGAATTCTTAGAATTAAGGCATCCCGCCTGTGGTATTCTGTTGCACAGCTGCTGTAGACTGAGATGTGAGGATGCTAGCCTGGGGTGAGAGGTCGAGATAGACAGGATAAGGGCAGAGCAGGCCTGCTGTACCAGAATTCAGTGTAGTTGGTCTCATTCAAGATTCAGAGCCAGGCTGTAGGGTGGGAGGTCCAGGTTCCAATCCTTCTCTACTGCTCTGAGGTTCTGGACAAGCTTTGAACCCCCAGTTTCCTCACCAGGAAGTGGGGAGAACAATAGCCCATCCACAGATAGAGGTGCTGCTAAGTGTTCAGTGTGTGTTCCATGTGCAAAGCCCCGGACACAGAATGTGTGCGACACTCTGCAGACCGGAGCCGTCCCTTGTCACCCTTACTATGTCTGCTCGAGGCTGTCACTGCACAGTGGTCCCAGCATCGCCCAGAATGTCTTGTTATCTCTCGTCAGCACTAGCCTCTAAGGTTAGGAAACAGGCTTGGCTCTTCACGGCCTGCCTAGCATCTCCCCACTGTGACTGGACCAAGCTTGTGTCTGAGTGTGTCTGCATCATGCCCAAGGACAGGAACCCAGCTGGTGAAGGCAAAGATGCCTGCTTAGAAGATATCCCTGATGGAGCCTTGCTGGCCCTCCATTGGATTTCACATCGTTAAAGGAAGGAGATGTGGTGTCCACGTGACTGTGCATTCCCAGGGACACTCTGTGTGTAAGCTGTGATTAAAATCAACCTTCTCACTTCCTGGTGAATTCAGCCCCAAATTTCAACCTAGCATTCCAACACCGGAAATCCCTACCTTCTGAGAATACAAGGAGAGAAAGGAGGGTCCAGCACTTTTATTCTGTCTGGCTACTGCTGTTCTGACTGCCATTCCACGCCACGCATATATTATCTCGATAGTCAGGAGAATATTATGCAACTTTAAAGATGTTTCTCAAAAGAAAAAAAAAGTCCAAAGTCTCAGCTGCCTAGCGTCATCCTGGATCCTGGGGCAACGTGGTCCAAAACTGTATAAACCATTATCAAAGATGCACAAAGTAAAGAGGTGTCTGCCTTTTGGAGAGCAATTTGGCAACATGTATCACAAGCCATAAAAATGTCCACATCCTGTGACCTAGTAATCCCACTTCTGGGAACATGTCCAAAGGAAGTAATCCAGCCCAGAGAAAGGCTCCGAGCATCGAGATGCTCATCACAGCACAATTTACACAGCCCCACAGGGGAAGCAGGAAGGCCTGACAATAGGAGGCTGGCTAAGCGCATTAAGGAGCACACATCCATGGAGCATTCTGCAGCTGTTAAAAACTACAGTACCAAGGGCTAGGGAGATGGCTAAGTTGGTAAAGTGTGCCACACAAGCACCAGGGCCTGAATTCCTATCCTGAGATACACACACACACACACACACACACACACACACACACACACACACACACACACACGCCAGACATGATAGTGCTTTATACTCGAAGGCGGAAAGGAAGACACAGAGGAGCCCTGAGGATCCTTGGCCAGCCTAGCCTACTACTTGGCAAGTTTCATGTCCGTGAGAGAGAGGCCCTATCTCAAAAAACAAGGTAGACAGTGTCTTAAGGAATGGCGGCTCTGGCCTCCACATACACCTGCACACGTATATGTATACACACACACACACACACACACACACACACACACACACACACACTGGTAACACTGAAGTGCTGTTCTGTCAGCTAAGCAGAAACAATGGTGGGGGCCAGTGAGGAGGTTCAGAGGGTAAAGATAGCTGCTGTGTGACTACGTGAGTGAGATGTCTGCCACCCATGGGACGGTGAAAGGAGAGAACCGACTCTGTGTTCTTTGACCCCCATATGTGTGCTGTGGTGTGGACCCACACATACTTCATGCATACACACAACCATAAGTCGTTTTCAAATCTAGGTTTTAAGTGGAAATGGTGGGACACGAGGTTTCATGTAGGTCATGATGACAGGCCATGCAGATGTCTTCCGGAATTACAGGCCCTCTGAGGCTGAAACGCAAAGGGAGAGTGGACTGCATCTAGAGGCAGGCTGGGGATGGCTCTCCCATGTACCGGGAGTCGCAGTGACAGGCTGAGTAGATCGAGGGGTCTATAGTTCAAGTTCAGGATGGTAGGTCAAAAATATCTGCAAGAAGCTGGCGGTGGTGGCACACGCCTTTAATTCTAGCACTCAGGAGGCAGAGGCAGGTGGATCTCTGTGAGTTTGAGGCCAACCTGGTCTATGTAGAGAGTTTCAACCCAACCAAGACTGTATAGTGAGACATGCCTTCCATATACATATACCTACCTACACACACACACACACACACACACACACACACACACACACACAGGGCTCAGTGAGAGACCTCAACTCAAAACACAAGGTGAAGAGTGATAGAAGACACCTAGTGTCAACTTCTGGCCTCCACATATACACACACAAAAAATAGGGTGAAAAGGTGTTTATTAACAATGTTTGTTAACGATTACCAATGGTGTTTAAAGGTAGAGCCTTTGGGAAGTAATCAAGACCGGTTGACACCATCAGAGTGGGGCTCCTGAGAGACTCTCCCGCAGAAAGTCCAATGCTAGACGAATCCCCCTGACCTGGGGGTTTCCAAACCTCTTTTCTTTATAAAATTGCCAACCTTAAGTATTATATCATAGCAATGAAAACCAGATGAATGTACCAAGTCCTGTGTCTGTTTCCTATTCCTGAGTAGCTGTTACTTCCGGCCCTCTCTGGTCTCTCGGGGAGTTAACATGTTTATTTCACTTATCAAAACAGCTTGTTGCCTTGCAGAATAAAATACTCTGAGGTCTAGCTGAAGAATTTCAGATCCTGTGAGGGGGGGTGTTGGGGAAGGGATCAATACAGCACGGGACAATATCCGAGTAGAAATGGACCAGGGACTCCACCCTGCCCTTAGCCCTAGAGTCCAGAGGCAGCCAACAGTGGCAGGTGGTACCTTCCCTTTCACACCACAGAAGCAGCCAAGAAAAGAGACCAGCGGGAAAGAAAAGAAGCGCTTTGGACAATGTTGTATTTGTCTTCACAAGAGACTGGGCAATGGTCCATGTTCTAGACAATTCAGCTGAGCAGGCACTGGGCCCTGCCGTGGCTTGTGGGAATAGCTCTCGGCACACATGCTCCTGCGATGATGGGGAACGAAGGCAGAGGGCCCTGGGGTCTGGGGTGGAGCTGGAGAGCCAAGAGCTATTGGGATGAAAGGGGGTGTTTGGTAAGATTGGCATCCCCCCAAGTCCCTCTGGACTGGGCTGTTCCAGCAGTTGGGGCCGTCTAGAAAGAACCCTGATCTGGGCAGGACGGGGCCATCTGGGTTCAAGCTGGGGCCTGCTGATCGCTTTCTCTTCCGCCAGCTCGGAATGTGACCTCAGATCTTCGCACCTTCATAGCGTCCTCTGTAAATAAGAGAGTGGGCCTGGACGGTGTCTGGCTCCCTCCAGCTCTGCACTTGGCCTTCCCAACATGGCTTCTAACTGACCCCAGCCATCTGCTTCTTGGTTGCTCATTTGCTTCTCTCTTCCCTGAGCAGCTTCTGAATCCCTTACCCTGCTCCAGAATGTCAGGGCCACTCCCCGGGCTGCAGAGAGAATGCTCCAGCCAAGTCCCCCAGAGACTCCTGCGGCTAGGTCCAAGGGGGTGGGAAGGTGGAGGGTGGAGGTGTTGAGCTGCCGCTGTATGCTTTTACCTAAGCTGGCACTCTCAAAACCAGGCCGTCCACACCCTGCACCTACGCAGTGCCATGAAAGCTTAGAGGAGTTAGACACAATGCTTCGGGCAAAGACATGATTCGGGATGCTCTAATAAAGACTCAAAGTAGCATGACCAAAACAGAAGTCCATTCACCTGTCCTTCACAATCTAGAAGTAAGTGTGATGGCCATTCAGGTGACTCTCCTTTTCTAAGCTGTAGGGGCCCAGGTTCCTTCTCTCTCGTTGCTCAGTCGTCTAAAATGGCTCTCCGAAATGTCCACACTTCTCTCTATGCAAAGTGAGGGTAGTAGAAGCCCCTTCTTTCGCAGATTACCAGGTGCTGCCAGTGTTAATTATCTGATTGGCCAGAACTTTGTCATGTGACCACATGCTACATTGCAAAGGTTCTTGGGAAATGTAGTCCTTTCATCTCTGGTTAAAAACTAAGGCTATAATTAGGAAAGACCAGGGCAGACACTGGAGGGAAATGAGATGAGCCATCTCAGCAAAAAAAAAAAAAAAAAAAAAAAAAAACCTGCAAACTCAGGGCTTCTTGGCTTCAAACATCTGTGTGGTGATGGCAGCCGCTCATTAGCATGGCTTACCAAACTGCCATGTGTCAGAATAGATCAAACGTGATTACTCCCCCATCTTAGACCTCTCAGCTGTCTTCAATTTCCATGCAGTGAACCTTGAAGGACCAGTCTCTCATCCACCGGCAGGGAGCAAGGCTCTTGTTTGTTTATTTGTTTTCCCTGTTGAGGCAGCTTCTCCCTTCTCCCGTAAGCCCAGGCTGGTCTCTTAGCTCCCTGTGTAGCTGAAGATGCCCTTGACCTTCTGAGCCTCCCGCCTCCATCTCCTGTGAGTGATCTGATTGCAGACACGTGCTATCGGGCCTGGTTTCTGTGGTGCTGGACACGGAACCCAGAGCTTGGTGCTCGCTAGGCAAATGTTCTACAAAATCCCACCCCTCCCTTCCTTGGCTTCTTCAAGACTGACAACACAATTCCATAAATTCCTGTTTCATTATGCAACTAAAGCTTACTTTCAAACACGCTCCTGACTTCAACAGGGGTTATCAGACCATGGCATTTATAAACCTAAACTAGAATCATCCTAGAGGTTATTGAGTCTGGGACCTGACATCTACTAAGATGTCTGCCTCTGTCCTAGCCCCTGACAAAACCCCTCTGTATGTGCCTGTGTCAATGGCTACAGATGCAGAGGGTCTCCGTGAAGACTCTGCCCCTGTGCCATCTGGAGGTGGCTCCAGAGTCCAGTTACCATCCCTCCTGCTTTTCAACCACAGGGTGCTGCACGTTCAGCTTCTTACAGACTCAGTTCCGGCAGCTTGCCCTCCAGCGTACGGTCCCTGTCTGAAGCCTGTATCATTTCCTCGTTACCCTCTGTGTCCTAAACATGTGGTCTGTGACCACGTGTATCGGGTTCTCCGGGGTGCTTGTTAAAGTGTGGATCTCGGGCTCCCGTCCTGGCCTCCTGAGTCACAAACGCTGGCTGGTTGGCCCTGGAATAAGTGTCTGCACCTGGGAGAACCCAGGAACTCATCTTTAATATATTGGCAGAAGGGTTCAAAAGCAAGTGCCGAAGACCCCTCCTGAGACAACAGCTGACTGTACAACACCCACTCCGCGTGGAGGGACAGGCTGCGTGTGGTTTCATTCCACTCAAATATCTGTCGACAGAAAGGTGTCATCATGCAAAGCTGTGAACAGCTTCTTCTTTTTTTCTTTTCTTTTTTTTTTTTTTTGGAAGCTTATAGTAGCTGATTCGTGACATTGCTCTCTGTGTTCTTTGTCCCTGGGTGGTTTTCCTACACATGTGTGGGCCCAGGTAGGAGAGAAGAGCCTGAGGAACCTATGAGCCAAACAGGATCAGAAACCATGACCTAAGACTGTAAGGAGCATCCCAGATCCCGATGAGGCAGTGATACCTGCTCATGGGAAGGGGGGGGGGGCGCGAGACAGGAAGAGTGCCTAGCACCCCCCCCACACACACACACAGTCACAGGGGGGAGCAGCTAAGCCTCGAGGTCAAGGATGTGGCTGGGGGGTCACTGGGAAGATTTCAGGACTCTGCAGAGTCCTTGGGAGACTGGCCGTTTTTCCATCTCCATCCTGTGCCCTGGGGGAAGGGCCCTTTGTCCAGTCTTCAGCCGTGACTAGAAATCATTGTGTCCTGACTATGCCCCTCGCAGCCTCTTAGTGACAGGCCCGTTGTCCAAGATGCGCCCGAGGCTGGTCCAGGCCTGCGCCCATGTATTATGCAGTAATAATTGGAACAAAGCTGCAGTGTGTAGGAGCTGGCTGCGGGGGAGGCCGTTCCCCCCACAGTCCTGTTTACCAGGCACTGGGAGGCAAGAGGGTGGCCTGGGGTGCTGAGTGTTAAAAACAGGCTTCTCAGAGGGGTCCCCGAGAGGAGAGGGGCATGCAGACTCATGGGCATGGCTGTAGATCTTGCTGGTTGACAAAGGAGTTTTGAGAGAAATTGTCCCTCTGCTTCCCGGAACACCCAGGCTTTCCTGGCCATTAGCAGGGACTCTACAACTGACTGTGACACCACCACCCCCCCAGTCAGCCAGTCATTCCCTGGGATGCCTATCGTGTGTCCTGAGGACACCCAAGAGAGAAGACTTGGGGTGATCCCCTGATCAGAGCAAACACCCTCATTCCCAGAGGTCAGGGAGCTCCTTGAGTGGATAGCCAGGTCTTGTTTCTCTCTGAGCACCCTAATCCAGAGCTTGGTATAGGGCGTCCCCATGATGAGTGTTTATGGGGTGTAGAAGAGTTACTGTCCCATTGCTATGTGCACACAACTTAGAGAAGCAGATGTGATGTGCTTTGCTCATGTGCATCCTCCCCAGAACATTACTATTACTGTTGTTGTCTTATGGTACTGGGGACTGAACTTGGGGCCTTGTGCATGCTGAGAAAATGCTCTATCAGTTAAGCTACTTCTCTAGTCCTTTTTCTGAAATGGGATCGTTGTAAGTTGCCCAGGCTGCCCCTGAACTCACAAGATAGCTCAGGCTGGACTTGAACTTGCAATCCTCCTCCCTCAGTCGCTTAAGTAGCTATGGTGAAAGGCTTATCCTACCATGCCTGCCTCTCCTAAATTTCTTATGTGGAGGTTTTCATTCCCCAAGTGGTGATATTAGGAGGTAGGGCTTTTAGGTGGTGATTTTTTATATCACAAGGGCAGAGCCTTCGTGAATGGTTGGTTGAGTGCTTGCCTAGCATGCATGAGGCCCTGAGTTCAATACCCAACATTAAATAAATAGTGCATGGAGGTGCACATGTGTCTTCCCAGCACTTAGGAAGTGGAGTCAGAAAGGTCAGGGGTTCAAGGCCATCTTTGGCCACATATAGAGTTTAAGGGCAACCGGGGATGTATGAGAGTCTCAAAATTTAACTGAATAAATAAATAAACCCTGCCAGGCTTTTACCCTTCCCACCATGTCAGAATACAACTAGAAGTTTGCACCCATGCGCCAGAGAGTGAGTCCTCACCAAATACCAGAACTGTTGGTACCTTGACCTCGGAGTCCCTGTTATGTATAAGCCACCCAATCTAGAACAACCAGAATGGGCTAAGCCAAGAGAGACTCTGGAGCCCCGCTGCTTGATGCTGACCACTGGGTGGAAGATGCAAACCAGGAGAGTGGAGAAGTAGTCATGGAGAGGACCAGCCTGGGGAGATGCGAGGCAGGGCAGTTTATGATGTGATGTAGGGCAGTTTGTGCACATGGCTCATGCCCTCCTCAAGTGGCCCTGTCTACCTGAGGTCTCCAGTCCTCGGGAAAAACCTGTTCTGATGAGAATCCTTGGTCAGGTTGGTTAGATGAATTCCCAAGGCCTGATCTATAGCTGTGCTATGAACAGCATAATGACAAGCCTAAGTAGGTCACTGCTGGGGACCGCTAATCAAACGACCTCAGATTCCTGTATACACCAGGGCCTTTGCTCCTTCTCTGCCTCCAAGTTACCATATGTAGCACTGGGGGCAGGGAGGGCTAAGCATCTCGGGGGCTGGGTGTCACTGTGGTAAAGCAGGTACCTAGCAAGTGGGGGGCCCTAGGTTCAACTGTTAGCACCAAAAAATAAAAAGCAAAAAACCCTGAGGCAGGATGTGCGTTGCTGGGAAAAGCTCCTCCTGTCCTAGTTCTCTCTTCTGAGAGACAGTTAGCTTTTTAAAGTCGTATTTATAGACTTCAGAATTGTGCTGTGACTCCCACAGCAGAGAAAGGCCTCACTCAAGGTCATCCAGCCCCTGGTCCCCCGTGGTCTGGCCTGCCCGTCTTTATCTTATAACACTCCTCACCCAGGAAGCTACCTAAGGGACCCAGATTTAAAGATCCTCCTGGATGCTGTGGGCCATTTTAAGTCTTCTAGGTAATGTCCACTGTGAGACAGGCCGTGAGTGTGCCATACCAGCCTGTGGAACACAACATGCTCGGCCAATTCTGGCCAGAGCCACCTGCAGCGTACATTCAAGAAAGGGGGGGGGGGGTACCGAGAGCAGGGAGCTGAGGCTTGTATGTGGAGCACCCACCATTATAGACAGGAGTCAGGCGGGCTCACGGGGAGACAGGCGAGAACTGGTGCACTGTGTACAGAACTCACACAGCCAGACGCTTCCAAGCGTGCAGATCTGAGAGGGGATTTGAAACTGGAGATTTACAAGAAGGGTGTGTGGAAGCCATGGCTGAAGAGAGAGGATGAATGTTCGTGTGTGTCCATGTGCACGTGCCCTCAGCCAACAGGAATCTGAGGGGACAAGGGACTTGGGTGGACAAAAAGCTTACTGAAATGAAGTAATGGCATCCAACTTACAAAAAACTGGGGGAGTTTGGACATTGCGGGTGTCTGCGCAGGAGATATGGACCGAGGGCTTCTGTTTTAACCTGGGAGAATCGCTGAGGTGGAAGGAAGGCATTCTGAGGGAAGGTGGGAGAGAGAAGGTAGGGCGCACGTCATCAACACTTCCTAGGTGTTTAACGTGCCTCGTTCAATCCTCCCAGTCAAAGCCAAGAAGAGGGAAGTTGTAATCTAGCTGCCGGAAGGACCACCAGGCTCTGAGAGGTTCAAATGGTTGAGGGACTGTCAGGACACAGATGCAGCCTAGGCCCACCAGCCTCTCAGCTCTCACCTTCCATTGCATGGCTCTGCAGTCCAATGGGGAACCAATCTGGCGTGGTGGCTCCGGAGACTGTGCTGGGTTTTTTTTGTGCTTGACACTGCTTTTGATTTAGTTTTTGTACATATGTCTTCCCTTCTTCCTTCTTTCCTGCTTTCCTTCCTTTTTTCTTTTCCGTGTGTGTGTGTGTGTGTGTGTGTGTGTGTGTGTGTGTGTGTGATGCCATGTTTGGGCCCACAGCCTGCACCATGCTAGGTAATTGCTGTACCAACTGAACTCCACTCCCAGTCCACGAAGTAATTTTCTTCCTGGGCCTTGTAGCCCCACAAGTCTGCCTGCCACAGGGACCCTGGAGCCCAGAGATAAAAGAGCAGATCGAGGGTTGGGCATGCCAGCCACTGCCCTCCCCTTCCTATCCGCAGACCCTGGAGCTAGCCACTGGCTCCAGTCTCCTTCTCAGAGGGGCCTGGCCTGCTTTCCAGCCCCTTCTCCATGTAGGATCTAATTTGTCCCTCGAGAGACTTAGCTCTACCTCAGCTCACTGAGAGTCTGTCCTAGGCCTCAACCCCATGTTGGGCCGCTGCATTCCCACCTATGAGGTGAGGAGAAGCAGGCCGTGAGCACCAGCGTCCATCGGGAGTGTGGGGGTTCACTGTCAGCAAGTTCGGCAAGGTTAGCTGGATCAGATGACCACTGGGTCTTCCCCTCACTGTGTTCCCCGTCACTCCCACTTTCTAAGGTATGAAAGTGGGGTCTTCATGGTGAGTCTCAGGCAAGCAGGAACAAAGGCACATTCGTCTCTTCACACCTGGTAGCCTCAGTCTCAAGTCCCCACGGAAGGCTTGCCATCCCCCCGATTCTGGAGGGTCCCTGGGCAGTGAGGGCAGATGGTATGGTTGACCCCTGAGCAGGCACCCACACTTCACTCATGAAAGTCGTCCCCTGGATTTCCGAACTTTCCAGCTCACTTGGAGAAGTACAAGTACTTAGTGAGCAGCTGATATGTGTCAAGCTCTGCGTTAAGCCGTGGAGACAGAGGTGAATCGCCACCCTCCAGGAGCCCATGCTGAGCGCTGTGGCAGGCAGACTTGGGGGCTACAAGGCCCAGGAAGAAAATTACTTTATGGACTGGGAGTGGAGTTCAGTTGGTACAGCAATTACCTAGCACGGTCCAGGCTGTGGGCCCAAACGTGGCACCACACACACACACACACATACAAGATAAAATAAAATAAAAAGGAAGAAGAGAAGGAAGGGAAGACATAGTGTATGTTTTATATGTACAAAAACTAAATCTAAAACAGTGTCCTGCACAAAAAGCATTTATTGTGCTTCTACTCGGCTTCACTTAAAACAAAACAAAACAAAAACCTTCCTGGGTTCAAGATGGCCCATCAGGTAAAGGTACTGGCCTCTAAGCCTGCTGATCCAGCTTTGATGCCCAGGACTCACCTGGCAGAAGGAGAGAACTGACTTTCACAATTTATTCTCTGACCTCCACAAGCACACCATGGTAGATGCACCAGCACCAGCTCGTGTGTGTGTGTGTGTGTGTGTGTGTGTGTGTGTGTGTGTGTGTGTGTGTGTACGTGCACATAAAATAAATAAAATTGTAATTTAAAAAAAATTTAATGTGCTTTAAAAAAAAAAAAGATTACTGATAGAAAGGTATCTTTCTGATTGGATAAGCTGCTGGTAGGAGGCGGGCCTCCAGTGTGAGACACCAGCCAGTATTTCCTGTGTTGATGGACTGTATCGCATTTAATTCTATGCTGTGGGAAAAGAGAGCAAGGATGAGCTGTTTTGATTGAGAAATCAGAGGCGATCCCCAGTTCAAGTGGCACTTGAACCTGATCCAGAAGTGTGCTGGGAATTCAGTAAACAGAAAGGGAGGCCACAGCCAGACGGAAGCTTCCTCTTGCAGGAACACAGCCTGCAGGAGCAAGGAGGAGTGGAGGCACAAGAGGATGTGCCCGGTGCATGCACGGGCTTCTTCTAGTCCGGAGGCTCAGTGTGGGGTCGTCCTAGGCACGGGCGTGAGGCCTCTTTGCATCTTCAAGGATGTGGGGACTCAGAGGGGCTGTGTGTCCTGCCCAGGGGCATAGTAGTAGAGCAGATTTCTAATTCAGGCATTTACTTTGAGGTTAATTCAAAGAAATGTTGGAATACAAGCTGTGGTTTTTCAATGTTATTCTGTAGGTAAGAGGAGGGCATCATATTTATTTATTTATTTTTTTGAGAAAGAGAAATACCCTGATCAATTTTTTTTTTTGGGGGGGATCCCAAATGTACAGATGGCCTTTCTTGGGGGGGGGTGACTCAAGGAAGGCAGGGTCCCTGTCTGGAGATCGGTGTATCCATCATCTTGCTGCAGGTCAGCAGCCTCAGAGACCATCAACCATCTTTACTTTGCAATGGTTCTCAACCTCCCCAATGCTGGACACTTTAATACACAGTCCCTCGTGTTGTGCTGACCCCAACCATCACATCACTCATTGCTACTTCGTAACTGTAATTTCACTACAGTTAGGAATCATAACGCAAATATCTGATAGGCAGATATCTTACACATGACCTCCCCCAGAAGGGGTCACGACTTACCGGTTGAGAACCACAGCTTTAGGGGCACAGGCGAGGGCGTTGTTCCCATGCCACACGCTGATGAGAAGAAAGAAAAACAGTTCATGTTTCCTTTTTTACGTTGACTGCTGGAAAGCTGGAAACCCGGATCTACGGTGTGTGTGTTCTAGGGAGCGGGTGAGAGCGGTAACCCCTGTGTGGACTCCTTCACTTTGCCTTGGTTCTCGAACCCCACCATCCTTTAACCTTAATTTCATCATCTCCCTTGATGCTGCTGAATTGTGTCATCTTGGTGCAGTGTCTTAAGAGTAGGCTTTAACTCAAGCCGGGTGGTGGTGGTGCACACCTTTAGTCCCAGCACTCAGGAGGCAGAAGCAAGTGGATCTCTGTGAGTTCAAAGCCAGCCTGGCTACACAGAGAAACCCTGACTCACCTCCCCCACCAAAAAAGAGTAGTCTTTATCTAAACCCCATGGAAGTAACAGGAGTTTGTTTTTTCTCAGGAGAAATTAGGAGGAGGGGGGGACTTCTGGGCATCTGTCCGAGTGTCAGGTGATGGACAGATATGGTCCTTATCTTGAAGGGTCCTCCTTCTCTTTGCTTCTTAAGGAACGACCGGGGACCACTAGTGCCATGAAGATAGATTCAGAGGCCATGAACATGCTTTGGTTTAATCGCCATTTGTTTATTTAGTAAATATATGAGCGATACCAAGTCTAAACTTGCTGAGAAGGAGGCTCAGGTAGATGCTTAAGTTTCTGAGTGAGACAATTGAAAGAAAGGCCTAAGAGCTGGGGTGCAGGGTAGAGTACTTTCCCAGCACATTCCATTGTGTAAAAGCAAACAAAAAGCTGAAATAAACGTGACTCGGGGGCTGGGACGATAGCTCGGTGGACAACGTGCTTACCAGGCAAACACGGTTCAAGGCCCAGAAGCCAAGATGCTGTCCTGCCCTTGTAATCCCAGAACTGGGGGGATGGGGACAGGAGGGTCCCTGGGGCCTCCAGCCAGCCCCGACAAACAGTGAGCTCCAGGTTCAGTGAGAATAGCAACTGAGGAAGATAGCCGAAATTAAATAGGCCTACACGCACGCACGCACATAGAGAGACAGAGAGACAGAGACAGAGAGACAGAGAGTCCAAATGTTATTTGTATGGTTGGCAGAAATGGTGAGGGTTGATGGCTAGGCCACTCACAAAGCGACATTTGGAAAATTCTAACTCCATTCTACCCCTTGTTGGATAGATGACTAAACTGAGTCCCCAGAAGAACAGATCACGTGTCTGTGGGTCTTGCCAGTTTTTTTAAGCCGTGGGGTGAAGAAGGGCTTCCCCCTCCAACTCACTCTACCACCTGAGTGTAGGGATCTCCTGGCCGTGTATCTTATGTTCAAATCTTTACTTGGGGACACGGTTCTCTTAGAAGCAAGAATGACAGGAGATGACAGAGGACAAAGCCTGGCTGACCTTGAGTGCTCAGGAGATGAATGGTGACGATGATGTCCAGGGGTGGCTGTGGAGGATGGGGACTCAGATGTCATCCTGCTGGCTAGGGTATGCGACACAGCATGTACCAAGGTGACCTTCACTTGTGTGTGGACTGCTGAGCCAGATGATGTGCCTGAGAGCTGCCAGTGGCCGGGAGGCAGAGTGGACAATTCAGCCTGTCACTCACTCTGGGTCCCCCAAGTCAACCAGAACCTGCTGTTGAGTCCCAGCTCTAACACCTTCGCCAAGGGGCTCTCCACTTCTGTCTTCTTTCCTGTGTGTGTGTGTGTGTGTGTGTGTGTGTGTGTGTGTGTGTGTGTATTATACATCTTCATGTGTGTGTTATACATCTTGGTGTGTGTGTGTGTGTGTGTGTGTGTGTGTATTATACATCTTGGTGTGTGTTATATATCTTAGTGTATGTGTGTTATACATCATGGTGTGTGTGCGTGTTAAACATCTTGGGAGGGGGTGTTAATTCATGTGGGTGTGTGCATGTGTGTAAAGTTCAGAAGTCAATGATGGGTGTCTTCCTCAGTCACTCTCTACCTATTTTCTGAAGCAGGGTTTTCTTTGGAACATGAAGTGCACTGATTGGCTGACTGGTCAGTGAGCTCTACACACCCCCTTGTCTCCACTCCCCAGCACTGGATTACAAGCATGCACCCCACCCCAAGATTCTTACATGGGTGCTGGGCACCCAGTTCCTCATGCTTGCACGCCACACACTTTCCTCACAGAGCCATCCCCCTAACTCTGCCTTCCTATTCTTTAATGCCTTCAGTGATGAGGAGTTCACCTCTTCCCAACTCAGCCCAGCCTTCCGCTGGACACCACCAACTCCACTAGAGACTAAAGTAGCTCACCCCAGGGGGTGCTCAGGAGGGACGCCCCACACCCACTCACTCACGGACATGTTGGAAGAGCCTCCATAGGCAGGCTGCCCAAAGTCCCGGGTGCCGCGGAGGAAAAAGCAGGCATATGCTCCACCCTTGGGGAGTTTCGTTTACATGCTGCCATGCCTGGTTTCTCTGTGGATTCTGGAGATCTGAATTTAGATATGTGAACACCACACATACATTACCAACAGCACCGTCACCATCTCCTCAGCGCCCCCACGTTGATTTATTAATTTAGTTTGTGTAGTCGTACTGCGTAGCCTAGGCTGTCCACACAGCCTATTCTCCGGCCTCGGCTTCCCCAGATCAGGGATTGTAGGGATGTGCCACCTCATCCAACTTTCACTACGCGTTTTTCAGAAGAAGATGGCTCAGAGTGCTTGATTGGAGCGGCACTGCAAGAAGCAGCCTCCATCTTGCACCCCTCGCTGTACTCGGGACACCTAGACACGCTAGGGCAGCCAAGCAGAAGCCAGGTCTGCTACCAGTACAGGCCCTGGGTCCTTTCTCACCTCCCCCTCCTCGGAGGTCAGGACGGGGAGTCAGAAACAGAGGTCATACGGGAATCCTAGTAGCAGGCACATGTGAGGAAACTTGACATGTGTGACCTCCAGTCCACCCCACCACAGCTGTGCGCCATCCACCTCCCTACCCCACCCAACCCATCCTAGGGGAGAGCAGTGGGTGAGGTCAGCCCTCCCACACACCATGTGAACTGAGGCCAATCAGGAGGACTGGGAGGCAGCTCGGGCCAGTAGGGTGGCTTTTAGGGAGAAGCCCAGGGAAGCCTTCTGTCTGTCCAGAAACCCCACTGGGAGCTCCATCGTGGTGTCCAGGGCCTGGTCTCCTGGGAATGGCAGTGGTGGGCAGGCTGAATGTGTGTGTTATACATCTTGGTGTGTGTGTATATGTGTGTTATACATCTTGGGGGTGGTGTATGTGTGTGTGTAATATACATCTTGGTGTGTGTGTGTTATACATCTTAGTGTATGTGTGTTATACATCTTGGTGTGTGTGTGTGTGTGTGTGTGTGTGTGTTAAACATCTTGGGGAGTGTTAATTCATGTGGGTGTGTGCACGTGTGTGAAGTTCAGAGGTCAATGTTGGGTATCTTCCTCAGTCACTCTCTACCATGGGGTGGGGGGGAGGGCACTGCAGATTGAATCCCAGGTCCCAGAAAACCCAGTGTGATGGTTAATATTGTCAATTTGACAGGGTCTGGAAACATCCGGAAGACACATCTCTGGGCATGTCTATGAGGAAGTTTCTAGTCTGGGTTCACTGAGGTGGGAAGATGCACTCCAGCTGTATGTGCCACGCTAATGCAGTAGGATCTTGGACTAAATAAAAAGGAGAAAGCAAGCTGAACTCCAGCACGCATCTCTCTCTGCTTCCTGGCTAGAGATGCAGTGTGGGTTCACCAGCTGCCTTGTGTTCCTGCTGCCGTGACTTCCCTGGGAACCTGGACTGGCTGGTTGTGTATGTCAACTTGACACAAGCTAGAGACATCAGAGAGAAAGGAGGCTGTGTTGAGGAAATGCCTCTATGAGATCCAGCTGTCAGGCATTTTCTCTATTAGTGATTGCGGTGGTTTGAAAGAAAATGGCCCCCAAAGGGCGTTGCGCTATTAGGAGGTGTGGTCTTGTTGGAGGAAGTGCGTCACTGTGGAGGCGGGCTTAGAGGTCTCGCATATGCTCAAGCCACGCCCAGCGAGACAGACCACTTCCTGTTGCCTGTGAGTCTACATGCAAGACTCTCAGCTCCTGTTCCAGCACCACATCTGCCTGCACGCTGCCATGTCCCACCATGACGATAATGGACTGGACCTCTAAGCTGTAAGAGAGCCACCCCATTAAATGTTTTTCTTTGTAAGAGTTTCCATGGTCACCATATCTCTTCACAGTAATAGAAACCCTAACTAAGACAGCAATCAATGGGGGAGGGGCCAGCCCATGGTGGGTGGTGCCATGCCTGGGCTGGTGGTCCTGGGTTCTATAAGAAGGTGAACTGAGCAAGCCAGTAAGCAGCACCCCTCCATGGCCTCTGCATCAGCTCCTGCCTCCAGGTTCCTGCCCTGACTTCCTTCAGTGATGAACAGCAACGTCAAACTGTAAGCCTAATAAACCCTTTCCTTCCCAACTTGCTTTTTGGTCATCATACATCGTTGCAGCAATAGAAACCCTAAGACAGACCCCAAATAAACCTTGTGTGCCTTAGTTTGACTTCGACAGGTATTTCGTCATAGAAACAAGAGAAGTAATGAACGCATCTCATTTGTGGCACTTGTCAGGATGAGATGGGAGGGAGATGGGTATGTTGGAGCCCCTGAAGTCCTGAGTATTAAACCCAAGGCTTTGCACATGCTAGGCCAGTCCTCTCCCACTATCCACATGTATAACCCAGGTAGTTTCTTAAAGTCCAGTTTACTGAGATGTATTTTACATGGGTTCCCCATCCCCTCAGGATCCTGTGCTCTGCTTGACACAAATGCATGAAGCTATGAAACCATTATTCCTAGGATAGAAAGCATCTCCCCACCCTCAGAGATGCCCTCCTGTCTGTGGTCAGCTCTCCTCCTTCCTGTTCCTGCCACAGCTCACCTGTCTTGTCCTCATAGTTCAGGCTTCCCCAGTATATAACCCAGAAATGGAATAGTTCAGCTTGTAGTTCTTGGCTCTGCTCACCTTGTTCAGCTGAGCGTGCTTGGGACTCATCCAGGAGCTGCTGGGGATTGGAGACTTGGGCCTTGTATTTCTCAGCCATGTTTCAGCATGAGTAAGCCCCAGCTTATCTTTCCAAGGTCAGTGTTCATCCAAACAACACCATCTATCCAGAAATGTGATTTGCTTGATTCGCACATAGATTACTCCACATTGGGTACTTCAAAAGCCAAACGGCAGGGCTGGTGAGATGGCTTGGTGGTTAAGAGCACTGGCTGCTCTTGCAGAGGACTTGGGTTCAATTCCCAGCACCCACGTGGCAGATCACAGCTGTCTGTAACTCCAGTTCCAGAGCATCTGACACCCTCATGCAGACATACATGCAGGTCAGGGTTAGTGGAGAAGCCCCGGGGTGATGAGGCCACTGAGAAGATGCCAGGGAGCTCCAGAGTGTGTGAAGCGTCGGGTAGGGCAGCCCTGAGCTGGTCACAGAGCTCCACAACAGATACTCTGGAGTGTTTTAATGCTTGAGAATGGCACTGAGGTTGGGAGCTCAGGAGGGTCTGAGAAGCTCCTCATTCGGACTGTACCCAGCATCAAAGCAGCTGGCAGAAATGAGAAGGAGCTGAAACCCAACCCAGACTCCAGACTGTGTAAACTGTCACAGGGAGATGCACACTTCCTTGTTCCCTGGGGGCTGGGGTCCCAGATGCACGCCTAGGGTCAGCAGAGACTTTAGTGGCGGAAGCCAGTCTGCAGAGTGGAAACAGTATGGTTCTCGAGTGGCCTCACCTTGGATTTGAGACTATCAGAGAGAAGAGCCTGTGGCCAGGACAGGACGGAGAGGGTGGCTGTCTTAGTTACCTTTAATTTTTATTTGGGGCTCCCGTCCCAGAAGGTTAGAGTTCATGACTATCATGGGGAAAGCAGGACAGCAGGCAGCCAAGCATCATGGCCCTGAATCAGTGCTGAGAACTCCCATATTGATCCACAAGCGGGTGTGTGTGTGTGTGTGTGTGTGTGTGTGTGTGTGTGTGTGTGTGTGTGTGTGATTGCTGGGAATGACATGGGTGTCTGAAACCTCAAAGCTTGCCCCATCCTCTGACGCACCTCCTCCAACAAGGCCACACCTCCTAATCCTTCCCAAACTGTTCCGCCAACTGTGGACCAAGCATTCAAATATAGGAGCCTATGGGGGCCATTCTCATTCAGACCACCACAAAGTATGTAGAAAGAGCCCCAGGGATTCTTAGCACTTACAGAAGGGTCTAGGAGCCTGGGTCAGATCAGGAGGATCTGGAAGAAGCAAACTGAGAATCCTGACATGATAACCATGTCCCCAGCTCACCGAGGGAAGATGTTGGGCATGCTCACATGTGCTGGTACTGCAGCTAGCCATTATGTCTAACCTGCAGCCCACGGATCTCATGAGACCTAGAGCAGCTGTGAATACAACCCAGTACAAATTCTAAACTTACCTACAGTGTCAGGTCAGACATACTGTAGGGGAAAGAGCCAGCACTCAGAAAGACTGGAAGAGTCGGGACCAGAGGCAGCAGCCCCATCAGGGTTAGAGGTGCCCACGGGCGGCTGTGCTGGTCGCCAGCCTTGCCCTTGTGTGTCAGTTTTCACCGTGTTCCATCTCGCCTTTCCTCCTCCAGGCTTCTGTGGTTAGCAAGCATCCGTAGGATGAAGATGAGAGAGCTATCGCTCTGCCGGGCTCAGCATGGACACTCTTCCAGGCGGGGCTCTGAGGGGCAAGGGGTAGGAAGGGAGGGTCATCTATTGTTTTTCCCAGCCATCCCGGTTCTGACCCTGTGCTATGTAACACGTGTGCCAGACACAGGCTGTTACATCAGCTCACTGAGGGCCTCTTCAGAGGGGCGGGAGGAACATAGAGAAGCCCCTGGTTTCCTGGGCCCCCAGCAGGGGAAGCACCTGTTGGCTTGGATGGTTTTTTTTTTTTTTAATCCTTTTGGTCTGCCTTATCTTTCTGTTTGCTTTTCTGGGTTTATGCTTGTTACCTCCTGGCTTCAAGATGGCTGCTCCAGCTCCAGGCTTTACATTGTCAAGTGCAAACAAAGACAGGAAGCCGTGCCTTAGATAACGTGCTGAGAAAACTTTTCTTGTTTGTCTCTTTTCTATTGTTAATTAAGAAAAATAAGATCTTTCCCACCTCCTCCCCAGCAGATTTCCTGTGTGTGTGTGTGTGTGTGTGTGTGTGTGTGTGTGTGTGTGTATGTGTGCATGCCTGTGTATGCAGGTATGTGTGTGCATATGTATATATGTGTATATGTATATGTGTGTACATGTGTGTGTGCAAGTGTGTCTGTGCAGGTGTGTGTATGCAGGTGCACTCAGGTGTTACTCCTCAGGAGCTGTCTGCCTTGTTATTTGAGCCAGGCTCTCTCACTAGAACTTGAGGACCACCAATCAGGCTGTCCTCCAGACCCCATAAATCCACCTGTCTCCACTCCCCAGCACTGGAATTAGAAGCGCATGCCACCATGCCCAGAGGGTGTGTTTTTACAACGGTTCTAGAGATTGAACCCAGATCCTCAGGCTTGTCTGGCAAGCACTTTACTGACTGAGCCATCTCCTCGGGCTCATGTGCCCCATTTCCACAGATGAGGACATAGCCCCAAAAGTTCATGAACTAGTGCGAGATTGATAAGGCAGTGCCGGCATTCGGACCAGCTACGTCTGACTTTAGCGTCCCTGTATGTCCTCGGGGCTAACAGGTGACAACTGATGAATCTATAGAGAAGTTAAGTTCTACCAACCTCAGCGCATTGCCAAATCCCACGGTGCATACGGAGTGCCAGAGACCAGATGCATTGCCAGTGCCGGGTGGCAAAGCCCCAGTGGGGCCAGTTTACAAAGCACCAACCTTAAGAAGTTCCAGCACGCCTGGGAGGGAGAGGCCTCCCAGGAACTTCCAGGAATGGGCTGCCTCTGCTAGCCTAATGTGGACGGGCTGCTGGGACAGCTGGGAATGGCCAGAGTTGCAGTGGTCATCCCTCAGTACCTCTGCAGTCTGGTCAAAACACACTGTACCCATCTTCAGCTAGAAGTAGTGAGAGAAGCTGGCAGCCACCCTCCTGCCCCTGGGAGCAGGGTCCTCTGCTGCAGAGCAGGCAGGCACTCAGAACTCCCTGTTGGTCTTGTCTGCCTCTGGGGTAACAATGATGGCCCTGCCCTGGCCTCCTGAACCAGGGGCCCCTTCTTCATGACTCTGGGGACACCATTCACACTGTCCCTTCAGCAGTGTGCAGCCTCATGCCCCATGTGATCCCTCCCAATCCAATGGGCAAAGATACAGATGAGCTCCACCTGCGGATGACCAGGATAAACACATGTGCCGTTAGTGGGACCAGCCTGAGTACACCTTGTCATGTGAAGACCCCAGGCTCTTTGGGGTGATTTGGCTTCTGCTTGGATGCCAGAAATGGGCAGGGGGGAGATGGCACACATCCTGGCAGACGGCCACTGAAGTAACCATTCTGTCTGATCCTGGGCGTTCTTTGGGCATCTGCAGTTGGCTAATTCCTGTTTCGTTTTCCTCCTGGTTCTGTTAGCAAGAGCCATTTCTCAACAGGGCCATTGCTGACCTTGCTGGGCCCTAGTCTCAATGACCATCTTACTCAGGCCCAGGCTGGCTCTTTGTGGACTCTAATGCTAATGACTTGTCCCTTCACATGGCATCTTCCTGGTGGCCTGTGACTCTCAGACCTCCACACCCATCATAGGTCTAGAGCAAGGGGTGCATCCTAGGCTGCCCTGGCTGCTGCTCTGTGCCCCCAGCCATCCTGATTCACCTAAGCCATCTTTTACTCAGCCAGCTGTTCCGAAGTGTTCTCTTTCCTTCCAGACCCCAACCTGGAAGTCCCTGAGTGGACTCCCCACAGTGGCCGGAAGTGCCAGCAATCAAGCCTGCTTCCCTTCTTACCCATGAGATCACAGGTGGCCAGAGGTGGCCTTTTACCCCTCTGGGTGTGATCAGGATGCCTCTAGCTTAGGGTGGCTTCTCTGTGGCCCTCATTTGGAGGCCAAGCTAGCCATGCCTCGTGCACCTCTGGGCTGTTGCATCCCTGCAAACTCCCAGTCGGGGTGTAGGGGTGGGTGTCGGAGCTGGGAGTGTTTGAACACTGCTTTCACAGTCCCACCCTTCTCTGGGTAAGGGAGTGCTAGTTCTGGAAAGAGCATGCTCCAGTTTCATCCTGTTGCTGCGACAAACCCTTGAGCAAAAGCAGCTTCGAGGAGAAAACGGTTTGTTTTAGCTGACAGGTTACTGTCCATCACTAAGGAAGGCGGGGCAGGAACCTGAAGCCACGCATGCTACCTGTTCCACACACATTACCTCCGACCAAGGAACTGCTGCACACTACAGTACGCCAGAAGGAGAAGTGCAGCAGTTCGTCTACAGAGAAGGGCACCACTCTCTGGCTCCCTCCACTCCTGCTTAGCTAGCTTTCTTACACAGCCCAGGGTCACTCGCTTAGGGACCAGGGCAGCCATTGGCGGGAATGTGTGCAGGCCAGAGTTCGGATCCCCAGCACCCACGTAAATACTAGGTGGGTTTCAGGGACCTCCTGTAATCCTAGACTTGGAAGGCAGAACCAGGGGATCCCCGGAGCAAGCTGGCTAGGGAAACTAGCCATATTGGTGAGCTCTGAGTTTGATTTAGAGGCCCTGCCTCATTAAGTAAGGTGAAAGAGCCATGGAGGATGATTTCACCTTGGGCCTCCACAGGTACACGCACACGCACACGCACACGCACACACCATGAAAATGGGAGAATATATATACATTTTTCAAAAAGCAAGGTAAATGGCTCCTGAGGAGTGACCCCAGAGGTTGACACATCTGTACATGCACTCATACAAACCTGCAAACACGAAGACACAGAGCCAGCCCCCTCCCCCATACTCCCTTACCCTCTCTCCCCCACCCTCTTCCCTGCATCCCTGCCTCTGCCGCCAGCCCTGGCCCAATTTGCCCTTCAAGGGGAGCAGCCGACTAGCCTGCCATCCCAAAGTAAGCCACTCTTTCTGAGCAGCGTTCTGAGCCGAAGGGCCATGTGGAATACAACACAGTCACCTAGGGTGAGGCTGCGTCCCTTGTGAGTTGGGACAAGAGAGGCTCTTGCCCAGGAATTGTTGGCCAAGGATCACAAAGATGCCTCCTTCCTTGCTAACTCAGATTCTTTCTGCAAGGCGGTGAGTGCCAAGCAGGGGGCACCGAGAGTTAGCAGAGGGTGCTCACACAAAAGCCCTTCTATTTTCTCGGCAACATGAAGTCCCGTCAGAAAGCTGCTGCTCCAGTTTCAAAGGCTTCAGCTGCTGAGGCCCCTTGAAGGGCTCCTAAGGCTCAGGAGGAGATGTGATTCACATGAGTGCACGTGTGTGTGTGTGTGTGTGTGTGTGTGTGTGTGTGTGCGCGCGCGCGCGCGCAGGTGTGTGGCTTGGCACCCGCTTCTCTGTGGGCCAGGTGATGCAACGCCTACTTTCCTCTCAATGATTGACAGTACCACAGTGTTCTCATCACTCAGAGTGCTGAGGTTTGCTTCCTCTCCTTCAAAAGAGATGTCACAGCTTCCACCAGCAAGCGTCCCCACCCCCCTTAGTGGTAACCCCAAGAGGTCATCTGAGGAAGGGAAGGGGCAGCCAAGCCCTATCACCAAGTTCCCCAGGGACACCTTATCAGTACCCCTTTCTTTTCCACTGCCAAGTGACAGGAAGCCAAGCTCTTCATCTTCGAGGCAGCAGTCTGAAGGCCCCCTGGCTCTAGGGACCAAAGTGTATGGTCCAATGTAGGGCCATAGGGCCAAAGAGAGAGAACCTCATTCCCTGTATCCCTTGGGCAGCACAGATTCCCTCCCCTGCATGCACATATGGCACATCCATCATTTGGAGGGGTTTTCTGCCTAGGTCCGCATGACTATAACCATGTGCCCTGGCTTGGAGACTCCCAGAGGTTATCACCCCTCAAGAGGAAAGATCCCTATCCTGGAGGCTCTCTGAACACAGAGTCCCAAACCTTACAGACATCAAGGACCACATTTCACAGATAAGTCTGCTCAGCTCAGCTTTTAGCCTCAACTGCAAACTAGCCTGGTTTATAAAGTGACTCTGTTTGGCCAAACATGGAGAGTTCAAGACCAGCCAAAGCTACATAGAGAGTCCATATCAAAAGAATGAATAAATACAAAAGCAGAGGCTAGGATTATAGCTCAAGTTATAGAATGTGTGCCTGGCATGCATGAAATGCAAGGGTTGATCCCCAGTGTTGCAGAAACTGGGTGTAGTATCCCACACCTCTCAGCATTTGGGAGATATAAGCAGGAGGATCAGGCGTTCAAGGTTATCTTGAGCTACATACCAAATTGAGGCCAGCCTGGGCTACATGTTCTAGAGAGAGGAGGAAGAGGCAGCATGTCAGCATGCCTATCGAGAGCCAGCCACATTTATCTGTCCCTGCGCCTGAGAACTGGGAGCTGGGGCAGTCGAGAGAGAAAAAAGGACAGAGTGGGAGAGACCGGGGGTGGAGGAGGTGGGGGGGTGGAGAGGCGTCAGCGGAGGTGATGTCAGCTGAGATGGTGCAGCTGAGGGCTCCCCAGGAGTATCTGGGGTAAATGAGGTGTAGGAGGCTCAGGAGAACTTGAGGTCAACATGGCCTGGGGTGGGCTTGAGCTGGGGGCAGCTTGATGCTGACTCTGCCTGTGCCCTTGGAGGTGAGGGGATATTAGCTTCCCTTCTGTAAGAGCAGATAGAAGGGGCACAGAGAAGTTTAGAGTCGTGTCCAAGTCACACAGCTGCTCTGCAGAAGACTTGAATCTAGATCTATGTAGATTCCAGTTTAGGCTTGTCACCCTTGCCTAGAAGCTCCAGGAGGCCTCACAAGGTGGTCCTCACTGGAACTGGGCAGGTCCCAGGACCCAGCCACAGGAGGCACTGGTGATGGAGGTTTTCTGAGCTCTCTCTGCCTTGGGCTCCCTGGAGGATGTGGGAGGGGCTGGGTCACCTTCAGACCATGGACCTGACAGGACTTCCTGACTGCGGAACCCTGCTGGGCAGGCTAGGAACACCGTGCTGAAACTCAGCTCTGCTCAGAAGGCCCTGGTCCCTCTTCCTGCTGTCCCCAAGAGGAATCGGGCGCCTGAGAAGGAGAACCTGGGCTGAGGGCTATACCAATAACAGGAAGGGGTCTAAGTCAGCTCTGAGGCTGGCCCTGATGTTAAACTGTGGCTGGGCAGAAAAAAGTGCATGCCCAACTAGAACGGTACTGGAAGAAGCTAGAACGGGCAAACACAGCACCTCCCCTAGGGAACTGTGGAACCTAGAATGTTCTACCTGGCAGGGAGAGCGTGATTTCTATAATTTACCACTCAGGTGGCTCTCTAAGTGGGTGACAGACCCATAGTATATTTTTCACGCTATGTTGTTTTTTTAACTGATCTTTCCTTCCTTCCTTCTTTTTTTAGCCTCATTAGCACTCATTCACGAAAGCATCTGTGACATCCAGGGTCTGAAATTTGTGTTATATTTTTTTCTAATGTAAATTAAAATAAACATACAACATCTAAAATTAAAAACTTCATCTCCTAGTCAGGTGGTGCATGCCTTTAATCTCAGCACTCAGGAAGCAGAAGCAGGAGGATCTCTGTGAATTCAAGGCTAGTCTAGTCTACATGGTGAGTTCTAGGCCAGCCAGAGGTACATGCTGAGACCCCATCCCCCCTCCAAAAAAAAAAAAAAGATTCCTTCTTGACCTTTTGGCTAAGATCAAGTAGAAAGCTGTGATATCACTGCACAGGACCATTACTGAGTGCCGAGTGCCTGCGTGTGTGCCCTGGCTGGGCTCACTTCTACACTGGCAGGCTTCCATGCAAGAGGTACCATCCCATAGAAGGCCACCATGGATCCTCCACTCACCCTCCACAGGCATCAAAAGTAGGGCCTGCTGACCAGTCAGAGCCTAGATAGTGGGCAGGGTGGGCTGAGGAGAGCCTACTGGAACAAGACTCTCAAACTTCAGGGTACTTCTGTGTCATTTAGGGGTGGGCAAGGAAACTGGGTCACCATACTGAGTGTTGGGCCCCACTCTTTTTTTTTTGGCTTTTTCAAGACAGGATTTCTCTGTGTAGTTTTGGTGCCTGTCCTGGATCTCTAGACCAGGCTGGCCTCGATCTCACAGAGATCTGCCTGGCTCTGCCTTACGAGTACTAGGATAAAAGACGGGCACCACCACCACCCGGCTGGACTCCACTCTTAAAATACTGCACTGGATTGTTAAACTCAGCCTGGGGCCCAGGAACTGCATCTTCAAGAAATGATGCAGGAACTCAAAGACCTCCCCCACCTTCCGTGATTATGATGTAGGTGATCTTTGGGTCACACATTGAGGACTTCATTCCAGACTCAGAAGGCTCCACACTCACTGTCTTCCCCTATAGCACACTCAGCTGGGTGACCTGTCCAGTCACTTAACTTCTCTGTGCCTGATGGTAATGATGGTGGTGATGGTGGAGATGGTAAAAACTAAGAGGTTTTTGAGGGAATGCTCATAGGGAAGGAATTCTAGGAAGAATCAAAAGAGGAGATGATGAAATGTGGTGGCTTACTTCCTTGAGCAGAAGGTGGTGACCCCACCCTTACCACTGCCATTGTCCTCAGTCTTTGTGACCCAGCCTACTGACCTCCAGGGCTGAGCAAAATGAGCTTGGACAGTCGGGATACCATCACGTGTGGCTGGCTTGCTGTATCACATGTCATTATCATGGATAGTGAGAGGACCCTACCTTCTTTCTATAATATTGATGGGCATGTGGACAATAAAGAGCAAAGTTGGGGACAGCCTCCTGCTGGCTCGGTCAGACCCTCTCAGTGAGCAGCCAGCCCACTAGAGGCCTCATGTTCTTGGTGGCCCCATCGCTCTCATCCCTCCACGAAGGAGAGATCGCTTGCTCCCTGCATCTCTGACTCTCCGGGTCCCTGCCCAGCTCCTTCATGAACAGTCAGCCTAAACTCGCCTCTGTCGGTCCCTTGCAGATGTCCTGGCGACCGCAGTACCGCAGTTCCAAGTTCCGGAACGTGTACGGGAAGGTGGCCAACCGGGAGCACTGCTTTGATGGGATCCCCATCACCAAGAATGTCCACGACAACCACTTCTGCGCGGTCAATGCCCGCTTCCTGGCCATAGTCACCGAGAGTGCGGGAGGTGGCTCCTTCCTGGTCATCCCCCTGGAGCAGGTAGGTGGCCCTGGTTTCCCTGAGACTCTGAAGGAGGACAGGGCTGGACCTGGGAGGCCTGAGATTCTGTTTTCTGTGCATCTAGATGGATCCCTGCCTGGAGGACTGGAACACACCTGTCTCTAGGGCCAGCTTGGCTTCTGCCATTGCGATGTCCTTTTGGTATAGAGCAGGAGGGAAGCAGAGACAGTTGTGGGTACTTTGGGATCTGCAAAAAACCTGTGCACTTAGGAAATCACCCTCTGCTGGGAGGCTGGCCACCATCTGCTGGGCCCTGGCACCCACTTCCCGCCTGGAGGCTTTCACCAAGGGGCTGCTTACGTGACTGCCTGCCGCAGGTTAAACCCATAAAGCTTACTGCTGCGATTTTGCAGCACAGCCATTCAGGCACAGTCCCAGGAGGCCCGTGGGAGGTCACGAGCCTCAGGCAAAGGGCTTGCTGTCAGTTTGGCTTGTTTATGCCTGAGCTCCCCTTCCTGGCCTGACTCATCCGGGCTCCAGGGAGGAGGCACTCAGAAAAGGAAATTCGGGTTCTAGAGAGGCAGTCAGCTGGTCGCAGGGACAGTTTCCAGGCTTTCCTCCCACGGAGGGGGCGCAGCTTTGGGGACTGTGTAGGGACATGTCCTCCTCCCCACCACAGCTACTGTGGTCCTGAGGAAGGGCCAAGGGGTGACTCAGGCACCTGCCGGCCCGGAGGCCTTCCTCACGTGTGTCTTGTGTTTCTCTGTGTTGATAACGCAGGGGTGAGCTCCTCTCCCTGCCCTGGTCACATGGCCTCAAGTGGCCACAGACACGCGTGTTGTTCAGGAGCCGCACGGCAGGGTATGAGCCGCACGGCGATGGTCCTTTGTGAGTCACACGGTATCGATGGTTGTTGTTTCCTTGGTGAAGTTGGCAGCTTTGTGCACCGACCTCTGAAACACCACCTGCCTCTTTCCAAACCCTCAACTCCCTGCCACGGGGCGAGATCAGGCGTGTGGGCCTGTGCACCCCAGGCTGGGTGAGCCGCCTGCACCATGTCATGTTTACTTCATGACTTAGACAAGTCAACAGCAAAAGTCCTAGATGGAATCAAGACATGAGTGTTTCAACGGGGAGAGGCAAGGGGAAGGGAAGAGGAAGAGACGGGGAGCCTGGCAGGAAGTGTGCGTCTATGATCCCAGCACTTGGGAGGTTGGAGCAGGTACTCACGTGAGGTTTTTCTCAAAGGAAGGAAAAAAGAAAGGGGGTAAAAAGAGAAAATGGCTGGTATATCAGGAAAAAGCGGAAAACATTTAAAAAGGTTTTTATATTAGTTTTTAAATTATATTTATTTTGTGTGCGCATGTATGTGTGATGTGTATGTATGTGTGTTGTATGTGTGGTGTGAACGTGTTTGTGTGTGGTGTGTGCATAGTGTTTGGTGTGTATGTGTGTTGTGTGTGTGGTGTGTGCATGTGTGTATATGTGTGTATGTACATGATGTGTGTGCATGTGTGGTATATGTATATATGTGTGTGTGTGTGGTGAATGTATATATGTGTGTGTGTGTGGTGTATGTGGTGTGTGGTGTGTGTGTATGTGGTGTGATCAGTGTGTATGTATGTATGTGGTTTTTGCAGTGTGTGTGTGTGTGTGTGTGTATGTGGTGCGTGCAGTGTATGTGCGTGTGTGTGGTATATGTGCATATGTGTATGTATGTGGTGTGTGTTTTGTATATATACATATATGTGCAGTGTATGTGTGTGGTATGTATATATGCATGTGTTTGTATGTGTACACATGTGTATGATGTGTAGGATATGTGCCATGGTGCATGTGTGGGGTCTGAGGACAGCTTTCAGAAGCCAGTTCCTCCCCTCTACTGCGTGGGTCCCGGGTACAGCATTCAGGTCATCATGGATTGGCAACCCCTTTATCCACTGAGCCATCTCACGGGCAGCAGAACATTTTTAAAATCATGCTGTGTGGAAAGGCGTGATGTGTCAAAGCGTCTCCACAAACACCAGGAAATGATTGATACAATGGAATATATTTGCAAACAACTAAGTCCCTGTACTACAATGAGGGGCCTACACAAAACTCAAAGGAAACACACGCTTGAGCAGAATGTTTTCAGTATGTAACAAGAGGAAGGTTTGTGTTCTGGAACACATGGGGAGTCCCAGAGAAACCAGTACAAAAGAAAAATGGACAAAAGACCCGCATAAGCGATTCACAGAAGACACCACATTTAACAGAGAACTCCCAGGACTGCGGAATGCGGAGCACAGGTGTGAGATAAGGCGAGGGAGGGAGCTAGGCACCACTGCCTGCTCACCTCTGAACACACGGACAGACGGCACTCCACCTGGGCATCAGCCCGATTGTCTTCAGGTGTATTGAAAAAGTTAGCAGATGGGTGTCGTGGCACAGTGCTGTGACCTCTGCAGGAGGAAGCAGAGTTATCCCACCATTGCCTGTGGGCTGTGTATCAAGTTCTAGGTCAGCCAGGACTATAGCAAGACTGTCTTTAAAATCAAAAAGGACATCAGACATGGTGACACACATCTGGAATCCCAATGCTCAGGAGGTAGAGGTAGGAGGGTCACATGTCCAAGGCATGCCTTACCTGAGCTACACAGAAGGACCCTGTCTCTAACAGATGCACACACTCAAATGTTTGCAGCTTTTCTTTAATTATTTTGAAAAAGGGTCTCACTACCTATAGCTCTGGCAGGGCTGGAACTCGCTGTGTGGACCAGGCTGTAGCAGGAATCTTAAAAGTTCTTATTAATAAAATCAAACCCAAGGCCAGTTATTGGGGTCAATGCTGGTAGATCAGAGAGACAGAACAAGCCACAGCTAACCTCACCTGGCCAACTTCTCAGCTGGTCCTGTTTCCTCAGACTGGAAGCTTCTGTGTCCTCATCCCAATGGCTCTCAGCTGAACTGCTGCTGGAAAGCCTGAAGCTTAACCAGCCACATGCTTAACCAGCCAAAATGCTGCTAGTTTCTGGTCCTCATGCCTTATGTATCTTTCTGCTTTCTAGCACCACTCTCTGGGATTAAAGGCTGGCTTTCTGGGATTAAAGGTGTGTGTCACCATGTTTGGCTGTTTCCAATGTGGCCTTGAACTCACAGAGATCCAGAGGGATTTCTGTCTCTGGAATGCTAGGATTAAAGGCGTGTGCTATCACTGCCTAACTAGTGGCTTTTCTGTTCTCTGACCCCAGATAAGTTTATGAAGGTACACGATATTTTGGGGAACACAATACCACCACACCAGGCTAATCTTGAACTCACATTGATCTGGGAGGCAGTGGTGCACGCCTTTAATCCCAGCACTTGGGAGGTAGAGCCAGGCTCTGTGAATTCGAGGCCAGCCTGGACTACAGAGTGATTTCTAGGACAGGCACTAAAACTACACAGAGAAAACTTGGGGGGGGGGGGATGCACAGCCATGCTTGGCTTATTTGAAGCATTTTTAAACTCCAGGGTTAGCAGAGGCAGGCGGATCTCTGTGAGTTCAAGGCCAGCCTGGACTACAGAGTGAGTTCCAGGAAAGGCACAAAGCTACACAGAGAAACCCTGTCTCAAAAAACAAAAAACAAACAAACAAACAAAAAAAAAAACCCACCACCAACAACAACAAAACCTCCTTTGTAAAGTTGTGTCTTACCCACTGTTCTGATGCTCTGAAGAAACACAAGGCCATGCTTATAAAAGAAAGCATTTAATTGGGGACTTGCTTATAGTTCCAGAGGCTTGTTATCATCATGGCAGGGAGCATGACTGGCAGGCGGATGTGGTGCTGGAGAAGTATCTGAGAGCTACACCCAGATCTACAAGCAGAGTGAGAGAACTGGACTTAGCATGGGCTTTTGAAACCTCAAAACCCATCCCCAGTGACACACTTCCCCCACTAAGGCCACACCTGGTCCTTCTAATCCTATCAAAGAGTTCCAACTCCCTGCTAACTAAGCATTCAAATATATGAGCTTATTCATATATAATATTCATATATAATACAGGGGCCATTCTTATTCAAACTATCACAAATTGCTTAAAAGCTTTTAAATTCTGTACTCTATACAGAGAAGTTGCCCTCCCTGGAAACAGTGACACACACACACACACACACACACACCCTCTCAACTTCATTTGTTCACATTCCTGAGGTTCCACTCACATGGAGCAGGTACCCTGATTCACAGGTGTGCTGTAATAGTGAAAATTTGCATGCACCCTGCAGGCCCGTCATGGAGAAAGCAGGTGGCATGTCTCCCTTTCCGTGGGTTCCGTGGTCATCAAGACAGGCCCTGTTCAGCACAGTCTCCGGATCACTTTCCTCACTTCCGGATGATGAAGAATTCTGAAGGGCTTTTGTTCACTTGGATTAGATCTGCCATCACAGCATGTTCATCACAAACATGAAATCATCTTGGGCTGGAGATGTTGCTCAGTTGGTAGGCGATTGCTTAGCATGCGTGAATCCTGGCGCCCCCTCACCCCCCCACCCCCACCCCACCCCCACCCCACCCCCACCCCCCGTGCCGTGCCGCACAGATCGAGTGTAGTGGCTCATGGCTCAGGCTCGTAGTTCTCCTAGTTCTTAGGAGGTAGAGACAGGAGGATCAGAAGTTCAAGGCTATTCTCTGCAACATAGTGAGTTTGAAGCTATCCTGGGCTATATGAGACCCTGTCTTTAAAAATAAAACCCTGCCAGGCGGCAGTGGTACATGCCTTTCATCCCAGCACTTGGGAGGCAGAGCCAGGCAGATCTCTGTGAGTTCGAGGCCAGCCTGGTCTCCAGAGAGAGATCCAGGAGAGGCTTCAAAGCTACACAGAGAAACCCTGTCTGGACAAAAACCAAAAACAAATAATAAATAAAAATAAAATCTTTAAAATATGTATCAATGAATTAAAGTAATAGCAAACTCATTTCACATACTCCGGGAAAACATATTTTTATGAAAAAATAATATTTTAGTGAGAAACAGTATTTTCTAAAGCCCCAATGTTAATGAGGGTTTAAAGATGGGGGGGTAGAGTGCCCACCTAGCGTGCAGAGGGCTCTTGGCTAGATTCCCAGCACTGAAAAAAGAGAACGACAAGAACGGCATTGTTTTCCACTTTTCAATCCCCTTTTACTATTCCCCTGGCTTGACAGAGCACAGCTGGACTCCCACAGCTGCTTCTACATTCAGCCTCTGGCAGTATCGCCCGAGAAGTTGCTTTGAAAAAATACCATATACTCATGAGATTGGACAGGCAGAATGGAGGGTGAGCGCTGCGTCCAAAGCAGTTTTGAGCCCATGGATTCCCTGAAAAGGTCCTGGGTTTTTTTTTTTTTATTTACATTTTATTTATTGATGGAAGGTGTCTTAGCTAGGGTTTCTATTGCTGCGAAGAGACACCATGCCCACAGCAACTCTTATGAAGGGAAACATTTAAGCGGGGTCGGCTTACAGTTCAGAGGTTTAGTCTCTGGTGGGACATGGTGGCATGCAGGCACACATGATGCTGGAGGAGGAGCTGGGAGCTCTATATATTGATCTGCAGGCAGCAGGAGAAGACTGTCACACTGGGCGTGGCTTGAGCATATGAGACCTCAAAGCCCACCTCCCCAGTGACACACTTCCTCCCACAAGTCCATGCCTACTATAACAAGGCCATGCCTCCTAATAGTGCCATTCCCTAAGGGCCAAGCATTCACCCCCATGAGTCTACGGGGCGTTCCTATTCAAAGCACCCCAGGAGATGCCTGCAAGTTGGAGGACAACCTACCACACCTACCACAGTTGGTTCTCTCCTGACACCATGTGGGCACAGGAATCAAACGCAGGTTGTCAGGTTTGGCAGCAAGTGCCCTGACCACCTAAGACATCTGATTGGTCCCTGGAAAGGTCTTGAAGAGTCTAAAGACCCCAGATCATATTTTGGAAATCATCCGTGCAGAAGGACATTAATGAGAGAAAACTATTTGTGATGTGCTATTTTTGAAAGGAAATACATTCTTGGTCTCATTTAAAACACCTACGTATCTAGAAAAGACCAAAAGGGCGTTAGTCAGGGTTAAAGGTGATTAGCTCTACATTTTAAGTTTTCTTCTTTCTCTGTGATTTTGTTTTATGATGAGCACTTAAAGCATTCTGTATAGAAAAAGTATTGTGTCGGGCGGGGGGGCGGGGATGGAGAGCTGAGAATACAATTCAGCTGGGAGAGTGTTTGCTTAGCATGTAAGAGGCCCTGGTCCATCCCCCCGGTGGTGCATGTCCCTAATCCTAGCACTTGGTAGATGGAGAAGTTCAAGATCATCCTTGGCTATAAAGTAGGTTTGAGGCCAGCCTGGACTATAGGAAACCCTCTCAAAGGATGTTTTTCCAGGGAAGGTAGGCCCTGTCCTCATAAACTGCAGACAGCTGTAACGGCAGGAACAAACTCAGTCTTACTTAATCTCAGAATTCAGAGAGCCATCTCCATCTTCTTTGCGGAGAAACTGAGGCTGCAGAGACAACAGGAGCTAGATCTGAGGCCAGCTTCCAGGCCAGAACAGGCGTTGACTAAAGCCTGCTCTCCTACATCTGAACCCAGGACTGGCAGTTCTGTGATGCTGACAGGCAGGTCCTTTTGGCTCTGGGTGGGGTTCGGAGGCGTGGCCCGTCTTCCTGGCTCTTGCTCAGCCTCTGCTGTGGTGGCCAGTGCCTGATGTTTTCCTAGTTAACATGCAGCTTCCAGCTCCCGCCTCTCGGGAGTGGAATGTTAAGTTGCAGATGGGCAAGCAGTCAGCGCCCTGATTGCCTGGCACGGCTGGCGGCCCTTATGAATATTACAGAAGCTAGGCGCTGTGCCCAGCACCTCACTAGCCATCCGGCCACCCAGTGCCCCACCCCTTTCTTGCTGCACTCCCCAGGGCTGAACCAAACCCCTAGAAGACCGGGGCTGGAAGCACAGGTCCTTGCCAATTACTAGGTGGCAGCTGGTGGGCAAGAAGGACCCAGCCTGGATGTCAAGTGTCTAGCTTCTTCCCACAGCCAAGAAACTGTTCTGTCATCACCTGAGAACTTTCTGAGAGTGTAACACACTGTGCAAATGCAGTTTTCCCCCCATTTACAGAGGAAGAGACAGAAGCACCAAGAAATCCACTCCCCCAAGACGGCACAGCATCCAAGGCACACAGCTAGACTCGAAAGCCGCAGCTCTCCCGGATGCATACCTAGTTACCACACAGAGGGTTAGAAAAAGCGGCTCTTCTGCGGGCGTGTCCCGTGTTACTGTGATGGGAATACAGGGCGCGTGCTGCCTGGCTCTACAGAAGCCACTGAGCAGAAGCAGGAATTGAATCTCAAAGCTGCACCGTCTAGCCTGAGAGCCAGCAGTTGAGGAAGCCAGAGGACTCTGGTCCCCAAATCTGAATACACCTTTCCATTTCATCGCCAGTTTGTATAGCCTATACCAGAACAGAGGCAGTAGTCAGTCACTCATTCCAAGATTTAGTTGTGTCCCTCTGAGCATGTTGTCAGCCTCGTCTCCGAGTCTCTCTCCTTATCGTTTCCTTCATATTTCCCTCAGTATTGTCTCCCTGCGAAGCGGGATTTTCCAAATATCCAAGGCCACTGAGTCACATTCCTCCTGAGCTGTTTACAATGTGTATGTGCAGGTTCCTTCCTGCAATGTGAGGTAGAGCTGTAGAACGCAAATGTCCCTGTCACTGTTACTCTAGGGAATTCTGCCATGTGCTAGCCAGAGGCGAGGAGACCAGGTGGGGGCATGAAGCAAGGGTGGCCCCTTGTCAAAGAGAGCCGGGGAAGGAAGGGGTCCTGGAGAGGAAGCCAGACACCTTAACTTCATTCCTTCAGCCATTGTGCAAGGGCGGGAGCCTTAGCACCATGCTGGGAATCCTGGATCCATGTGCCACCAGGTCTGATCTTCAGAAGGCCCCATGGGTATCCCATGAATGGACCTGGTGGGTGAGCATTACCGTGTGGGTCATGCATCTGGCTCAAGCCTCAACTCTATCAGATGGATGAGCATTTGAGTTTAAGTATCTAGGACTCTCACTAGTGGGGAAAAAGGATAGAGTGTGATTCCCTGCTCCATGTCCTGGAGCCTCTGGCCGACACACTCTCAGCTGCTGTTCGTCTCTGGGTGGGGTCAAACCCACAGCTTCCCTGCCTTTTGCCCATCATGCCATGGCTCAGCCTGCAGAGGTCTTGGCTTACGGGGGAAACACATCCTACAACCTATGACCTGGGTCTCGCTGGCCCAAGTCTGCTTAGAGCGAGCTGTGTAACCTGATACTCCTGCCTCTACCTCCCCAGTGTTGAGGTTACAAACAGCACACTGCCCCTGGCTCCGTGGCCGTCTCTTGCCTTTTCTTTGTCTCTGATCTCTGGAGGGAGCACAAATCCACCGGGCAGTCTGAGGACAGCAGAGCTCGGGAGCAGTAGTTCAGGCTGGTGACTGGGACCCAGGCTCCGGGGCAGACATCCTGTTCTAATCTCTGTCATGCTTCTCAGGTGCTGTGTGACCTCTGGAGTCACTTAGCCTTCCTATGCCCTGGTTTTTCTAGCCACAAACTGGATAGGGTTAGTATCGAGGACTGATGGGGATCCAGCCCCTCGATAGTCCCCTCCCAGGGTCCGGGAAGAATCTACAACCAGCTGATAATTAGTCTTTGATGAGAAGAAATGAATCTATGTACACGGAACTCCTTAGTCCATATACTTTATTATTCTGTGACAGTTACAAGCTTATATTCTGCTCTCATATTTAGGTCATCTTTAGCCTGATTTCTCTCTACACGTGTCTGCGATCCCCTCTAGGTTCTATCTTAATTCCTTCATCTAGTTCTGCCCCTTCTAGGTTCTCATCCATCTTGTTCCTTCCCATATCATCTCCTTTCCCGTCTCCTCTCTCCTCTTCTCATTCTACCTCATCTTGTTCTTCCCCATCTGGCTCTTCCTCCTCTTCCATCTCGTTCCTCTAGTACTTTCTTGTAGCCCTTCAATCTACTTCTTCCCCATCTCAGTTTGTTCCTCTCAAGTTCTTACCCATCTAGTTCTTCCATTCTCTTTTCTCTTCTCTGTCCTCTCATGCCCTGGGAGTCCTGGTATATATACACTTACAAACAGTATTCCCTTAGCAGTGCAAAACCAGGCTTCCAGGGTCAAATGGAGGGGTGATAAGAATCACACAGGGAGGCAATAACCGTTAATTATCACTTGCAACCCCAAAGGGAAGTGACCAATGGGGAAATGAATTAACTAAAGGCTAAATTCAGGCAATATCTAAGAAGAGGGCTCTTATGTGCTCAACTATAATCTTAAACGTGGTTGGTAGAAAGTGTTAAGACTCCAAAAGTTGCTAGGTCAATGGGAGAAAATAAAACTGTCTTCTTTTTTCCTGTAGCTCCTATCTGTCCAAGCTATCTGCCGTTTTTCTGCAGGGTGGGGGAAAGTGTGCTCAGTTGCTAGGCAACCTGTGTACAGCTAGATGCCTCTGGTGATCTAAAGGGAGATCTGGAACTGGTGGTAAGGTTTGGGAAAAGAGGAAGTAAGGCTTAATTGGCACATCTGCCAGGCCTTCTCAAACAGGTAGCCTGGATGCTTAAGTCTGTTCTTAGAGAGTACAGAGGTATCTCTGATAAAGTACTTTCCTCCATCTAGGGATGGACCTGGCCGGATGCTGCTAATGATAATTACAGGGAGGCTTGAACTGGAGTTCTGGCTGAGCATAGCTGTCAGCGCAGAAGGTTATCTAAATATTCCTAGAAGTGGTTAGGTAAGGAGTTAGCAGTCTATAAAGTTGGTAAGGCTGTAAGAAAGGAGGGTCCAAGCTGAATTGTGTAAAGCTATTACTTAACGTCCACCTGACCTAGGTGGTGTCTCCTTGTGGAATTTACCTTAAGTCAGGAGACTTGCATGTGGACTTTTATTACTGCTAGTCCTTGAAAGTAGCCAAGGGAGATATCTGATTCCAGAGAAAGCCTTTCCCGAGGCTGTTCTCCAAATACCTGGAATGTGTATGTCCAGAGAGTGATCAGTCCACACTGTTAGCCCTTCTTAGGGAAAAGTCAATTGGGAAATCTATGAAGGCACACATGATTTTCATAACAGAATACAGCTGATATATAACAAGCCAAGTAACATCAAAATCTCCTTGGAATTTGGCTTCCTCTAGAGGAATTCCCTGATTCCTCCAGGTAGTGACTTTGCCATAACCAGCTGAGTTCTTATGATATTCCTGCGGCCCGCAGCAGGTTAGACTCCATGATCTATAGAACTCACTGTAGCTCTTACATTTCTGTTCCCTGCTAACACCATTTTATTCAGAAATGCCCTCACCAGTGTTGCAAGTTGGTGCTGGACAATAGACAAAGATGGCTGCTCCCTCTCAAGACCCATCTCAGATGCCAGCTCTGTGAAATCTTTGCTAACCCCAAACCTTGCTACAGATAGTCATGTCTCCCCTGCTAGAGCACTTACCTGCTTCCTTATTGACCATATGGTTATACCATCTACCCATTCACCCATCCATCCATCTACCCATTCACCCATCCATCCATCCACCCATTCACCCATCCATCCACCTACCCTTTCACCCATCCATCCATCTACCCATTCACCCATCATCCATCCACTCATCCATCCATCTACCCCACCCATCTATCCACACACAGCCATCCACCCCTCCATCCAACAACCATTCAACAAATGCTGATTGAGCATCCACCAGCCTTCAGTCCCAGCTCCTGCCTGGGGTGGTAGCACATGACTTTAATCCCAGCATTCGAAAGGCAGGCAGATCTCTGTGAATCTGAGGCCAACCTGGTCTACACAGTGAGCTCCAGACCAGCCAAGTCTACAAAGTAAGACCCTGCCAAAAGCAAAACAAAGGAAAAGCCAGTTGCTACAGCAGGGACGGAAGTAAACGAGACCTTATCCACATGAGTTCACAGTCAGGTTGGCCACCTGGGTGATGAGGGCATGTCTAGTTTGCACGGTGGCAAAAGAAAGACCAGCTATGGATGGCTTCACACCTGGCACTTGGGACCGACCTGAGACTTGTCCCAGAGGCGTGGTCCCTCCCTCCCCTTACAGACAGCCTAGCCTGCTGACCCAGCAGCAGCCTTCACTATGGAGTCAAGTTCAAAAATCACTTAGCCAGACAGTTCCATGGCTCATAGCATGGTAGGATGCCCAGCCTAGGGGACTGCAGGGAAATCGGCCTTCCTGCTGTTCCACCCTCCTCTGCAATCAGCTCTGAACTACTTCCTACTTAGACAGCTCCCCCCCTCCCCCTTCTCCTAGGGAATTCAGAGAGCTTTTCCAAATCCATTTTTCCATCTTTCCTCAGTTATCCTTTGTTCTTCAAGCCCGCCTTCCGCTGGATGCAATTTGCATCTCAAAGCCCGTGACAGGCTGAGTCGAGTAGGTGACTCTGGGAAAGGGGGGAGACTTGGGCTGAGAGAGAGAACATGCACCAGAAGTCCCAACTTCATTCCATTTGTCTGAGGCCTGAGATTGACAGTCTTGCTTTGTGGTGTTCCCTTTTTTGGAAGAATAGATTCTTATTTTTGGAAAAAAGGTGAAACAAGCCTTTCCTCAGAGATGGGAATGTCTCGAATTCATTTGATTTTCAAAGTTAAGAGATGAGGTACTCTGTGATTTGGGGGTCTCTAAGCCAGGAATGCAGCATGACTGGTGGGTAGTCCGGGGGAGGCTGAGAATTCATCTGTGGAGCTGACCCCTGCGCCAAAAGGGGCTTCCCATCCCACCAGCGTCTAGAAACAATAGCACCACCGGGGTTCCTGGACCAGGAACCTGCAGTGCTGAATCAGGTCGTGAATGGATGCTCCCTCTGCCCAGGTCTGCACCGCAAAGCTCTTTGTTAGTCTGATCTGCTCTGAGGCATTTGGGGATCATAGCCCAACCCTTAGTTATACAACCCCAGCCACTTTGCCTCAGTTTCCCCATGTGTGAAACCCTAACGGTCCTTGTTTCTCGGGGTCTTGCGGTGATTAAATGAGGTGTTCCGTAAAATGCCTGACACGTAGTCTGCCCCACAGCATGTGCTCGATGACCAGGAGCTGCAGTGATGTAAAGGGGCTTCTTTTCATGCCACTTTCTCAGCAATGGCCACTAAAGCCTGCAGCCAGCAAAAGGGAGGCCTGCCTGGAACAGTCCCCTGGGAGCCCTGTCCGTGAGCACTCACCTGTCCAGAGGAGAGGCGCGCACACAAGTGAAACCATTTTTGTCTGAAGGGAATTGCAGGGAGGGTATTGAAGGCTCCAGGGTCATGGCTGCTGTGGCTGGGTGCTGGAGATGGAAGCTTTGGGGAGCCTGGTGGTTCCCCTGCCAGCTTCTCTGAGGAGGGGTTGGCTGCTGGAAACGTGGGGTAAGGCACAGCCGGGCTCCTTCCCGGCCTCTGGTTGGGCATCCTCAGGCCAGAGCTTCCATTGTGTTGTAGGATAAACTCCAGGTGGGTGGGAGAAAGAGGGTGGGGCCAGGGCCTCTCTGAACCCCGCTGGTGCGGATGGAGACCAACCCTCCTGGAAACTGACCCGAGTTGGGGATTCTGTGTGCTGAGCTGCCTGGTGCCACAGGGTCCGCCCCATGCCACCTCGTGTTGAGACAGATACAAAAGTCAGAGGGGACCTGATGGTCACCTATCTAAGGGCCTCACAACTGGCACAAATTCTGACCCCTCAGAGATGTGCTGTGACCACATCTGCATGGTGTGCCTGGACACCCTCTGGCTCCTTTCCAGGAATTCTGCCCTCGGTCACTTCTCAGAGTTCTAAGTCCCTCCACAAAGGTGATGGAGACGACAATAGCTCCTCCCCCAGGGAACGTGCACGGGAGCCCTGAAGGAGGTGCTGATGAAATTCCAGCTGGCAGTGAAATGTGCCACGTGGGGTAGCCATACCCAAGCCCCTGGGAGAGGGAGACCGAGAACAGGCACACAGCACCCCTCCACTGGAGCCTCCCAGAGCTTCAAGGAACAAAAGTGTCACAGGATGTGCAAGAGTAGGGAGGGGACTGAACCTCTTCTCAGGGCCCGGTGGGGTCCAGAGGCCTCAGCCAGGCTCCTCTGTCAGAGGAACAATGGCTGCCTGTGTGCCTCTCCTGAGAACCCCCAGGCCTGGGCTAGCCCTTGGGGCACTTTCCATTTCTGCATGTCCCTCCTCCTCCCTGCCCCCCATTTCCATCCCAAGGCTTTTAAAGTCATCTTGACTTGTCGGGGAGAAGAATGGGTCACTGCACCCACAGCCTCTCAGGATACACGCTGCTGCCTCTGCGGCATCCGCTCACACTCATGCTCACGGAGTGTTCCTGCTTCTCCTCTGCCTCCCCCTCCCAGCTGTACTCATCAAAGACCTTGATTTTAGTTGCTAAGCAACCTGTGCCTAAATTTCCAAGTAGGTCTTCAGGTGAATGCAGAAGGAGGAAGTCAGGGGGAAGCAGTGTTTAAAACTGCTGTCTATGTGTGGAGACACCAGGGGCCCGAGAGAATGAGAGACTTGATGGAGACTGCACAGCTAGTGTGTGTGTGTGTGGTGTGTGTGTGCAGGTCAGAGGTTGATATCAGGTATCTTACTCGACTGCTCTCCATCTATTTTATTTTATTTTATTTTATTTTATTTTATTATTTTTGAGACAGGCTCCACTGTCTAGCTAGCAAGACAGTTTCTCCTCTCCAGCCCTGGGATGAATGGATCACACCACCACAGTTACATGAACAATGGGTCTTGAACTTGGGTCCCGACGTTTCATGAACTGACTCATTTCCCCAACCCCCTGGTCTTTACTGAAAGAGGCAGGCAGGCCCGGGTGGCACAGGCCTTCCAGGGACCTGCCTTAGGAAGTACTGGCTTCCTCAACAGGAAGGCGGCATGCCCGGTGGTGGGAATCAGGCACAGACCCTTGGGCGTTCGAAGAAAGTTACAGATCCCTCCTTAGCACGAAGTTGGTAAGAGCATAAGCCAGATGAACAGAAGAAACGCGTTCCCTGACAGTAGCCGTTACATGTGTACCAGCCCTATGAACATGCGGGGTGGAGCTTTAACTGTACTGCGCTAAAGAACTTCAAACTAAAGCACGGTGGTGGCGCACGCCTTTAATCCCAGCACTCAGGAGGCAGAGGCAGGAGGATCTCTGTGAGTTCGAGGCCAGCCTGGTCTCCAAAGCGAGTTCCAGGAAAGGCGCAAAGCTACACAGAGAAACCCTGTCTTGAAAAAACCAAAAAAAAAAAAAAAAAAAAAGAACTTCAAACTAGCAGTGAGAGGCAGGGGCATAGCTCAGTGGTAAAGAGCTTGTGTGGTGTTTGTGAGGCCTTGGGTCCAATCCCTAACACTGCTAACAAAAAGGGAGGGAGGGAGGGAGGGAGGGAGGGAGGGAGGAAGGGAGGGAGGGAGGGAGGGAGGAAGGGAGGGAGGGAGGGAGGGAGGAAGAGAGTATTTTGAAGCCACGGCAGAATATGACCTGGATATCTCACGCTGCCTACTAATGACAGCATTACTGGCTCTGCTAAACCCACGGGGCTTTGTTCCTTGTATTTATAAACAAAGAATGTGTGAGACTTAAGGACCATGCTTAAGAAAATATAGCTTCAATTTTCCTCAAAAAACTCATGGCCTCACTGCGGAATGTGTGGACCCACCTGGGCTAAAGGCCCCAGAAACAGAATCTCAGACAGGAAATCACTCCATGAGGCCGGGCAGAGCTGCCCTAGATGAAGGCCTGTAGAAGGGCAGCATGGCTGGTCTGAGTGTCCCTCACCCGGGGAGTGTCCCAAGATCCAGAGCTTGTCTAGCAGTCAGGAAGCTTGCCTTCTCTGACAGGTTCTTTGGAGCCTTGGGCAAGTCCTTTGTCCCTTCTGGGCTTCTGTTCCCCTCATCTGTAGAGTGAGCTGTTGAGCAGTGGTCCTCCCAGGTCTTGGTCTTGCAGTCTCTGACATCCGGGAATCTGCATTCCTCCTACCCCAAGAGACAAAGCCCCAGAAGCGGGGGGTGTGTGGGCACCCTGGGCGCTGAGCAGGAACAGCTGGGGCCAGCCTGGCTGGCTCCCAATTGTTCAAGGGAGTGGAGGAGGGCTACATAGGGGCCTCTCCAAAGCGACAGCTGGGTGAGCCTGGCTGGGGGCCTGGGCCACGCCTGCCATCTGGGCCTCCTTCCTGCCTTCCCCGCAGGGCAGTGGGGGTGTGGACCAGGCAGGGCCAGACTGCAGCCTGGAGGAGGAGAGTACCAGCCTGCTGGCTCCTGGAGGTTAACATGTCCCCTGCCCTTTCTCATCCAGGTCTCATACAGTTCTGGAGAGGAGGGGACCCACAGTCCCAGGTCCAGTTAGCCCACGTGGTCAGAGGGCAACTTGCAGGAATTGGTTCTCTCCTTCCACTGTGTGGGTACCAGGGACCTAACTCAAGTCATCAGGCTTGGCTGCAAGCACCTCTACCAGCTCCGGATCTTCCTCCCTTTGCACTGCCCTTCCCCACTAGGATCCACCTACAGAAACTCCACCACCTAGAAACCCATCTACCCATACACAAGCACGTTTCCAGACCCCGGATCCTGCATACAGCATAAACCTCAAAAGCGAAGCTACTCAGACCCTCCTTGGGGGCAATCGGCATGATCAGTGTCTTCCCCCAAGGTTTACACACACACACACACACACACACACACACACACACACACACACACACACACGAGAGAAAGAGAGAGAGAGAGAGAGAGAGAGAGAGAGAGAGAGAGAGAGAGAGAGAGAGAGAGAGAGAGAGAGGAGTAATTCACAGCAGGGACGCAAGGATGCAGACACAGAAGTTTCTACTTACAGAAACTCAAGGTTTTTTTTTTGTGTGTGTGTGGACTAGCAAGGTGGCTCAGCAGGTAAAGGGACTTTGCTCCCAGATCTGACAACTTGAGTTCAATCCCTGGGACCCATATGATAGAAGGAGAGAACTGTGATTCCGCAAAGCTGTCCTCTGTCCTCACACTATGTCCACACCACACAAAGTAAACAAACAGATGGGAAAAAAAAATTTTTAAACTTCCATGTGCTCAGTGGAAACCCCACTTCGACTGGAATGTTGAGCTTTTCCCTTGTTTACAGTTGCACACAGCACTCCCTGTGAAGCAGGTATACAGTGGCAGCAGCCTGCATCATGTGACCAGCAAGGAGACTGAAGTGTAGCAAAGCTGTGATGTTGAGGGGATCCACATATTACATGTATGGCCTATGGTGGGTTTATTAGGACATAGGCTGCCTGTGAAGGAGTCCCTGCACATGTATGCCCTCTACACGAACATCTTGTCCTCTCTGCATCTCGCCTTCTTTCTAAACTACATGCCTGGAACATCATCAAATAGCAACAGTTTCCTCTTCCGTTTTCACTTGAGTGTGAGGCTCCCTTGTCTACATGTGTATTGTGTGTCAGCTGCATTTGCACACTGATCGGTGATTAGACCATTTGTCAGCCTTCACCATCACGGTGTGGCAGGAAATAATTGTGGGCAAGCCCCTTTTACAGGAATAGAGATGTGTGAGGAGACTAATTTTTTTATTATTTATTTATTTATTTATTTATTTATTTATTTATTTATTAGATTTACTTATTGCACTCTGAAGATAATTTACTTTATTTTCTTCATCTGTTTGTTTGGGTGTTTCATCTTGTTTTATTCTGAGACAGAAATCACAGGCAGGCCAGGTTGGCCTCTATGTAGCTGAGGCTACCCTTGAACACCTCGATCCTCCTGCCTCTTTCTCCTTACTGCTGGGATTCACCATACTTGGCTTCACCATACTTGGCTCTTTGGGTACTATTACTGTGGGGTCATGTTAGCTCCAGAAGCTAAGTGAAGGAGAAAGGCGACCGTATGATGGTGTCTCTGGGAATAACTTGCCATGCGGATGTTTTCCTTTTGTAGTATGTGAAAATAGTCTCCACATATCTCTTTAAATTAGTTATTATTTAGTATGTGTGTATGCACATGGGAGGAGCAGGTGGGCACCCTAACACAAGTACAGAGGCCAGACTAGGATGTGGGTGTCCTGCTGTTTTGTTCTTTCTTTTATTCTCTTGAGACAGGTCTCTCACTACATCTGGGGCTAGGCTGGTAACCAGCAAGCTCCAGTCATTCTCCTGCCTCCACCCATGCATACCCACACCACTGGGGTGACAGGCCTGCATGTGGCCACATCTGTCTTTGTTCATGGGTTCTGGGGATTTGAACTCAGGTCCTCATGCTCTTACCCACTGAGCCATCTCACCAGCCCCGTATAAGTCTTTCACATTCCTTGCTATGTACGTTTGCCATTTTGTTATCTTTTACTATTATATCCACTCATTGGTGATTGCATCTTTGAAAGTCGTGGGTAGAAATACACTAATGTTATTATGTCATTGTATTTACTAATTGTTGACAATAATTTTCTGTGGTTTCCTTTGAGTTTTCAATGGATACTGGCATTCACAAGTAGGGACAGCTCTGCCTCTCTTCATAACTGCTATCTTTTTCTTTTCTAATTGCATTGGCCAACACCTCCAGCAAAGTCTTGCTCTATGGTGATGGCCTATTCCCAACTTTGATCACAATACATTATCTATCCAATAGGCAGTTTGGATGAGAAAAATCAATTTGCATCCCAACATTTTACCATTGACATTTCAAGCACATTGCAATGTCTGGGTGATTTTATAGTAAGCACAATCTAAATCCAACTTTGATCAACTTTCTATACTCAACAGGGCTGGATAACCATGTGTGCAAAGTGAGGCAGAGTCTTTTTTCAATGGTTATTATTACATGTATTTATTTACTTGTATAAGTTTGTGTGTGTGTGTGTGTGTGTGCTTGCGTGTGTGTGTGTGTGTGTGTGTGTGTGTGTGTGTGTGTGTGTGTGTGTGTGTGTGTGTGTATGTGTGTCACTGTACACATGAAGAGGTCAGAGGACAGCTTGTGGGAACCAGTTCTCTCCTTCTGCTACATGGATGGGCCTTCACTCTTCACCCATGTCTCATCTCATCTTCCCAGAGGTAGAGTCTTCAAGATAGAAAGCTTCCTTAGGGACACAGACCTGGCACACAGTAAGTCACCGGGCTGTGCTCAGATGTGTGGGTACCAAGTGAGACCATGGGGAGCTCTGTGCTTTGCCCTAGGGGTAGAAGATATGTGGTGTCAGAAGTAGAGACGAGCTTGTATTTAGGGCAGGGTGAATAATATTCAGTGGACAGGAGATGAAGGAGCCTTCCCCCTCCCTGAAGTGTTCTAAGCTTCTGCACAGTTTTGGGGCTGGATGGGGGAGGAGGCTGGAGGATATTCCAGAAGATCAGCTCTCTCCTGACAGCTGGTGGGAACTTCCTTTCTTCACTGCTTCCCTTCCTCAGTTCCTCCCCGGTGGATTCTCCTGGCAGAATCCCAAAGGCAGGGAAGTGGCCTGAGAAGGTCCTTCTAGCTTCCCTGAGCGAACTCCGGATGGCTTGTGAGGAGAGGAAGGGTGCAGGCATGGAGTGAGTGTGCTGGTGTTGGAGGATGATGAAGACAGACAGCTCTGGGCCTCTCCCAGCCCTGTGATAGACAAGGGGCCTCCCAGTGGTTCCAACCTCTTGACATTGAGACACAACATGGTCATCTAAAAAGGTTCACATTCAAGTGGTCCGATTGAGTTACATAAAAATTAAATCATGAAAGACACCTTTATAATGTTTTAAGCAAGTTTATAAGTTTGTCTGCATTCCAAGTCACTTTGGCTGCGTGGGGATCCAGTTTGGACACACTTGATAGACCATTGCAATCATCCTGAGTAAAATTACTCAGAAAAATTAGCAAAGAAAATGCAATGCTGAGTAGATGACTCTGTGGATAAAGTTTGTTGTGCAAACATTGGGACCTGGGTTCGAGTCTCCAGCACCTGAATAAAAAAGCCAGGTATAGCCATGGTCGCATATAACCATCGCACTTTGAGGGCTGTAGACAGCATTTCTGGGACTTGCTGTCTGCCAACCTAAATCCAGGTTCAGTGACAGACCCTGACTCATGGCGATAAATGGAGAGTGGCAGAGGAGGGTACCCGACCTCCTCTTTTGGCCTCCATTTGTGCAGCATCACATACATGTGCACGTACCCCCCCCCCCACACACACACCACATCCACTTAATACACTTGCATACATACATATACATAGGTGGATGGATGGATGGATGGATGGATGGATGGATGGATGGATGGATGGATGGATGGACACATAAGGAGGATGATAGGTAGGTTTGTAGATGGACGGGTAGATGGATAGGTGGATGAATGGATAAGAACACACATGGGTTTCGGTCAGGATGTGGGTTTGGTGACCATGCTGCCAGAAACTATGGCACGACTGTAGCTGAATTGGTGGCCCTCAACTCTTGCTCCCAGAGGAAGATGATGCCCTTCTCAGCTGAGGCAAACACTGCCCTTACTGGGGGAATCTTGCTTGGCTCCCCTGTCCCCAGTATAACCAACACAAACAGCCCTTTTCTAGTCTAGGGTCACCTATTACTTTGAAGTCCGCAAGGCTCCCTGCTTCTAGTCCAAACCCCTCTTGGCTCCACCCCCTGCCTCTCCTGTCCTGGCTCCAGTTCAGAGACTAGCTCTCCTGGGCTTCCCTACTGCCATGCCCCCCCCCCCCCCCCGCCCGCCTTCCCCCCCCCCCCCCCCCCCCCCCCGCCACCCATTCCAGGCCAGCTTGCTTCTTCCCACTGTGTCCCCTCCACGTTAGGAATGTAGAGCTCAGCCTACCTCCACCCTACTGTCCTGCTATGCTCAGCCCTACTGCTAGTTCTTTGAGGCAGCCAGCCGCTCCACCAGACCATCCTTCCTCCTGGACAGCCAGGCTGGGCTGGGATGCCAGGCAGTCCTGTTGGAAGGAGACCTTTAATGGCCGAGTGTGCTGCAGACTGTTGACTGTGGTCTAGGTCTGCCTGGTGATAGGGCTTTAGATTGCAGACCCCTGGGTCAGTGAGGAGATCTGCAAGCTCTGTGAACAGGGCAGGGGTTCCTGCAGACCCCACTCTGCCCACAACCACTCCCTCAAGGACAAACAGCCTCTTTGGGGGTCAGCAAATTAGAGTCTGGAAGCCAGGTTTGCACTGGGCTTGGCTCCTTGCTCCCTCTCAGCCTCATTGTGCCACATCTGTGGCATGGGAGCATGCACTGAAGATAGACAGCTGGTAAAGGAAGACGGGCTGGCTCTGGGCTGTGCAGAAGGAAGATGGGAGGGGGGCGAGGGACGGCAGAGCAGTAAATAGCATGTGTGGCCATAAAGGACATTGGTGGTGAGTCTTAGAACACTGACTCAGCCACTTCCTAGCCCAGTTAGAACCAGAGCCTTAGCTTTCCTTGTGTGCGTGTGCGTGTGCATGCGTGTGTGCATGCGTGTGTGCGTGTGTGTGTGTGTGTGTGTGTATGTGCAAGTGTGTGTGACTGTGTGTGTGCATGTGTGCATATATGTGTGTGTGTGCTGTAAGTTGACATCTAATGTGTCCCCCTTACTTACTGAATATGGGTAGTTCAGGTAGGTTCAGGTAGGCTGGCTGACCATTAAGCATCAGGGGTCCACCTGTCTCCACCTCCCAGAGCTGGGATTGCAAGTAGGTGCTGCCTGACTTTTCTGTGGGTTCTGGGGGATGGGGTTCAGGTTGGAGTGCTTGGCTAGCAAGCACACTACTGACTGAGCCCTCTCCCTCAGTCCCGTCTCTCCTCTTCTGTCTGAGCCCGGATCTCACTGTGTAGCCCTGCCTGACCTTAAGCAAGCTCTGATTCTCCTGCCTCCGCCTCCAAGTGCCAGGGTTACAGACATGAGCCACCCTGAGTGGCTACTTTGTCTTCTTATTTACAAACCAGAAGCCAATAAATCCTACCTTGCAGGGCTTTGAGGGATGATCAGCACGCATCTGTTGAGGGTTCTCATGGGCCCAGGGCTGGTGGAATCGGGATGGTTCTCACCAGATAGTCATAGCAACCCTAACAAAGGGCCCCTGTTTCACAGGTGAGAAAACTAGGCACTGAGAACTTGGGCCACTTACCTAAATTCACCCAGCCAGAAAGTGACAAGGCCAGAATAGAATGGGAGACGTGAGCCAGTGAGCGAACACAGAACCTGGCACTCAGCGAGTCCCCATCTGAGAGATGGCCTGGGCCATCTGCCACTCCACGTGTCCATCTGCAGACCCAGGTCTGGCAGGAGGGAGAAGCCCGGGAACTCCAAGAGATCAGAGACCCTTCTGGATGTTGGCAAGCCAGTCAAGAGATAAACGAGAAAGAAAACATACGCTATGACTATTTCCAACCATAATGATATGGTAGAAACTGGGGGTGTTGGCGGGGTGGCTCTGAGGTGCGTGGGTCAGGGAGGCCTCCAGACACTTCTGATGCAAAGGTGCCAGGCATGCAGCAGCAGGATCAGGGACGTCTTAGGAAGAGACACATGGGCTGAGGCAGGGGAAAGGCCCATAGGGGTGGAGCCCCAAGGGTGAGCATGCGCAGTCCATGCGGCAGGCAGAGGCTAAAGATCTGCTAAGGCTTTGGATTTTCTTTTATGAGCCATGAGAAGCCACTGGAGGGTTTCAAGTTCAAGTTGGCACCGTACTTGAACTAAACAATGAAAACCATGTAATAATACATCTCTGAGATTTTGAGGTGGGACTTCCTGTTCCTTCATGGACCCTCAGCTAAGGTGAAAGTAGTCTGTGGCCTTTGTCTCTCAGGTCCTACCTGGGCGGGGTTTTGTTGTTGAGAATGGGTCTCAGGTAGTCCAGCCTGGCCTTGAACTCCTAGACAGCCAAGGATGACCTTGAACATCAATCCTCCTGCCTCTACTTCCCTATCCTAGAATGGGATTATAGGCATGTACCACCACACCCACTTTACTGGTTCTGGGGGTTAAATGCAGGGCTTCATGAATGCCAGGCTTATACATATAACCAAATGAGCTGTGTCACGCCTTGGTGTTTACATCTACAGGCCCCTCCGCTTCCCTGAAAATGGTCAGCTTCCCGATGGGAACCCCACGCACCCCCTCTGGCCCAGGCAGATTCAGAAACAGGAGGCCAGAGTGTGGTAGATCTTCTGGGGAGGAGAGATGCAGGGCTATTCTCTCTGGGAGAAATGCAATACTTCGCATAAACACGGGCTGGGCCGCAGCCAGGGAAGCAACAAGGTGACTCCGTCTCTGTGACTGACTTGACCCTGGGCCCCAGTTTCTTGAAGAGCGGTGTGTGAGGCTGCCTCTGGGTTATAGCTGTGATGCGTGCCCTCTGAGCTTGAAGAAGAAACCCAAGTTTGCTGGAGAGATCATTCTTAGGGCAGGCTCATCAGAGAAATCTCTGACAATTTCCAGGTAACAAAGATTTTGTTTAGAGCCGCCAAGATAGCTCAGCAGGTGAAGGTGCCTGCCTGCCACCAAGCCTGGCAAACTTGAGATTGATCCTTGGGACTCACGCGGTAGAAGGAAAGAACCCCCTCTCCAAAGCTGTCTTTGCCTTGGAAAGGGTTGAGCGGCCTCCTGCCTGAAACCTTGAGCAGTGCAGCCGCTGCCCTCTGCTGGTGAAACTGCAGTAGCACAGCCTCCTTGTAGTAACTGTGACCCTCCCTGGTAACGACCCCTTGAGTCTGTAATAGGGGAATGACCACAGGTCTTGCCTCTAGGTATTGAATGTGTGCCCTCCGTCAATCAGAGGGCTAGCCCACCTCTCCTGTGACCAAGTGCTGCAGATTATCATCAGAGTACCCACCTGGGGAGTAATGGAAGGCAGAGGCAGGAGAATCTCATGTTCAAGGCCAGCCTGCGAGAGGGGGACTGTGGGGATAGTGGATCCACAGCATCCATGTAAAACTGGAGGTGACAGCATGTGTCTGTAATCCCAGTGGCCCGACAGCAGGCAGGAGAGTCCCTGGAAACCGGCAGGTGGGCTAGCCTGGCTTTCACACTGAAGAACAAGAAGGGGCTAGAAGGACACCTCAGTGGTTAAGATGGACGGATGGCTCAGTGGTTAAGAGCACTTGCTGCTTTTGCAAAGGACCTGACTTTGGTTCTTGACACCCATGTCAGGCAAATCACAACCACCGTATCTCCAACTCCCGGGCATCTGACATCCTCTTCTGGCCTCCACAGGCACACACAGACACATAAATGAAAATGCATCTTAAAAAGCAAACAAAAAGCACTAGGTATTGGCACACATACTCGTAAAGCAAGCATGCCTCTGTGAGCTCCGAGCCAGTCAGGGTTTCGTAGTGTGGTGGTTTGAATGAGGTGACCAAAATAAGTCTTGAACATTTAAATTATTTGGTCTCCAGTTGGTGGCTGTTTAGGGAGGATTAGGAGACACGACGTGTCTTTGCTAGAGGAAGTATGTCACTGAGGGCGGGCCTTGAGGTTTTGAAGGACTCTTGGCTTTTGCCATTCTGAGTTCTCTCTGACTCCTGCTTCAGAAGATACGGGCGCTCTGCCCTTCCTGCCGCATGCCTTGGTCATGGTGTTTTATCACAGCAATAGAAACGTAACCAATATGCATACACAGTAAGATCTTGTCTCAGCAACAACAAAGCAACCAACAAAAAGAAGTTCCATTGTCCCAAATAACGCCGAAGGTGAAGACCTCTGACCTCCACACGTGCGCTGTGGCACGTACTCGCTGTCACTCAAGCTGGCTCCTCCCATTGCGATCGCCTTAGCAACGGGGAAGTCTGGAGCCACGAGGCGGAGCACTAAAGGAATGAATCTCAGTGGCAGGGTTTCTGCTCTCGGCCGACTGGAGTCCTTTTCACAAAGCAGCAAGGTTAGGAAAGGCGGTGATCTCGTCCCTCCCATTCATTCCAGTCTGCCCGAGGGCTTAGCGTGGCTCTCAGCTCCCTGAGCCGTGCGGTAATTGGGAAATAGAGCAGAAGGTAATGTGGAGAAAGCAGCCGTCCTCGCGGAATGCTGCTAATCGAGCAGGGCCCGGGGAGTTTGTATCTCCCCCCCCCCCCCCTGCAGTGTGCTCTGAATCCCCCTTCCAGTCAGTGTTTCTAGATTCTGTCAGCCAATCTCCGACCTCTGTGACTTGAACAAGCCTGCGCCCCTTCACCCTTCCTTGGGGGAGGCCCCCAGATCTCCTTTACATCCTCAAGCTCCTCCCCAACAGCGCAGGGTATCCTGGGATCTGGAAGGATGGGGACTAGGAGGAAGTGAAGTCGCGGGTTCCAGTTTTAGCTCCATCATTTACTTACGGTGTGACCTTGAGCAGGTCCCCTCATCCCTTGGAGCCTCAAGTCTCCTATCCCTAAAGTTAGGGAGATGACACCTCCCCCAAGAGGATGGTGGAACCTCAGTAAGGTGTGTATAAACTTGTTTGTAAACCGTCCATGCAAGATGGCTTAGTGGAATAATAGAATTCTAGTCCCCAAACATCTTCGCTTTGAATTCTGCCTCTCTCCTGTGACCTTGGGCCAGTCATGTAAACAGATAAGAGGCTAGAGAAACAGCTTGGCACTTCACGGTGAAGTGAAGAGGATGGAGTGTGATTTCCAGCACCCACATCCGGTGGCTCCCAAGGGCCTGTGACTCCAGCTCCAGGGAATCTGATGTCCTCCACTTCTGGCCTCTGTGGGCACCTGCACTAGAGTACTAGTCTCTCTCTCTCTCTCTCTCTCTCTCTCTCTCTCTCTCTCTCTCTCTCTCACACACACACACACACACACACACACACACACACACACACACACACAAAACAAAGTTAAATAAATAAAATAGAGATAGTAACAGATTAGGGCACTTTTACAGTGCTCAGAAAGTCCTAACACATATTAGGTGCTCCGTGAATACACCAGCTGGTGTGACTTACCCTGGAAGAGAGAACTTTCACCAGCTGGTGTGACTTACCCTGGAAGAGAGAACTTTCACTAGCTGGTGTGACTTACCCCGGAAGTGAGAACTTTCTCCACTACCCTCCACGAGCACCTAACTATGTACACGGCACTGTGTACAGAGCGCTGGGGGACCCTGCAGTGACAAAAATAGGGGAAAAAAGACAGAAAGGGAAAAAAAGCCCAGCCTTCTTGGGGAAACAGATAATAAAATAAGGCACCCAGAGCCTCAAAGAAGGGACGTAAGACCTGGAGGAGAAATAAACCAGGGGCAGGCACGGGAGCACGGTGAAGGGCACCTGACTGGCTCAGTCTGAATTAAATATCCGGATCCAGTCAGCTGTGTGTATGTGTGAGAGGGTGGAGGCCAGAGACCAAGACGTGTGATTGGCTCGGCTTGAACTAGCCGCTGCTCATTCCGATCCAGTTGCTTAGTGTGTGTGTATGTGAGCATGCTGAGGGCAGTAGTGTATATGTATGTATGTGAGCATGCTGAGGGCAGTAGTGTATATGTATGTATGTGAGCATGCTGAGGGCGGTAGTGTGTATGTTGTATGTGAGCATGCTGAGGGTGGTAGTGTGTATGTTGTATGTGAGCATGCTGAGGGCGGTAGTGTGTATGTATGTATGTGAGCATGCTGAGGGCGGTAGTGTGTATGTTGTATGTGAGCATGCTGAGGGTGGTAGTGTGTATGTTGTATGTGAGCATGTGAGAGCTGAGCGCAGCTGCTCGGCTCTCCATCTAGCACGGGGAAGAAAGCCAGAGTGAACCAGTCCTCCAGTTCCCTCTCCATCCCCTTCCTCTTCCTCTGCTCCCTTTCCACCTGTAGGCCTGGGACACTGACTAAAGGCAGTTCTAAGGTAGGAGGGTACAGGTTAGCTCCAGTAGCAGGGATAGCCACCTTCCATGTGCCCTGCAGTGCCAGCTGCCTCCACCTGCCCACTGCTAGTGGGCCATGTATACCCCACCCATCGGAGGCAGGACTGGGATCTAACACCCCAGTGCCTGTGGCTGCCTCTGAGTGGGCCAATACATAGCAACCCTGGAGTGGGCTGCCTCTGAGTGGGCCAATACATAGGAACCCTGGAGATGTCCTCTCACTTCCAGGAGCCCCTCAAGGTGCCCTGCACCCCATGAGCCTGAACAGAGACCTCAGAAGTTACTCAGCACACAGCTTTCTACAGATAATGCAGAAGCAGCTCAGGCCTCAGCAGGAGCAAAGGCCCTGGGGCTGTCAGGAAAGATGCTGAGGCCTGATCCCAGGGCTCCAGGGATTTGCCCGGAGAGACAAGGCGTGTTGGGGAAAAGAGACACAGCTCAGTTGGTATGGTACCTGCTTCTCGGCACAAAGCCCCGAGATCAACAACCAGCACCACGTAAACTGGCTGTGGTGGTGCACACCTGTAATAGAAGCCCCAAGGTGGCCACAGGGGCGTGGGGCATGGGTCAAGGCAGCTGAAGAATGAAAATATCCTCTAAACAAGGAAGTGGGGGGATTCCTGACTCCCCAGATATCATAAAGGTGGCTGTGGAGTCCACCAAAGATGCCAGGTAGAGTGCATGGTGAAAGTCACAGTTACAGAAAGACCCACACGGGGGGTGGGGGGGTGGGGGGGGTCCCGTGCCGACTAGTTTAGAAGCCAGCTGGAGCTCTGAAGGGACAGCTCAGTGAATGCTTGCTGCCAAGTCGGAAGACCTGAGTTCAATCCCTGGAACCAGCCTGGTAGAAGGAAAAGACTGACTCTTGAAAGTTGTCTTCTGACATCTACATGTGCACCCTCTGCTCACTCAATAAAAATGTACATGCATATATATGTTATATGTGAGGTATATATCTTAGCTGGAGTTCTCTTGAGGGTCGGGTGGCCCTGAAAGGAAGGAAGGGCTGATGTTCAGCCTTGGTGGGGATTAATTCAACAAGGCCTCCGTGGGGCTTAGGGGTGGCTCAGAAGTGAACAGCAGTCAGAGCTCTCTGAACCCCATGCCACCAGGCTGACACCGAAACTCCATCTCATTCACCCACTTAGGTCTCCTGCCCACAACTCTCTGAATATTAGGCTTGGACAGGACTCTGTGAATGAATAGGAATGTCCGCCAGGGAGGCAGAAGGACCACGGTCTGACTGCCCTTTCTTTAAACCTTCACTGAGACCAAAAAAGGCAAAAACTCAGGCAGGGATACACAGCCATGGAACCATGGGGGGGGGGGGGTGATGAAAGGTCCTTGTCACCTGCTGCTGCTGTCCAGACAGTGGCTTGATCATGCTCCTGTCAGGTGGACTAGCCTACGACTACACTAGATGAGCTGAACAGACCGCATGTGACGGGAAGATATTCTAGTTACCGGCTCCTCTCCTCTCCTTTTCCTGGCTCTGATGAGTTATGGAAGAAGAGGTCTACAGACAGGGACCAACACAGAGGCCTGGCAGGCCCTCTGAGAGATGCTTCTGTACCACAGATGCCAGGCCTCACTGGAGACTGATCTGGAGGGTGGCTCTCTGGTTCTCCTGCCCAGTGTCATCCATGCTGCAGGTCTAGGCCTCTCCCACTGCACAGCCTCCTCTGGAGCAGGTACAGTGTCCAGGAAAAAGCCAGAATGACTAAGGCCTGTGCCTTATTTCAGGTTTCTATTGATGTGATTAAAAACACTATGACCGCTGGGCACACCTTTAATCCCAGCACTCGGGAGGCAGAGCCAGGCAGATCTCTGTGAGCTCGAGGCCAGCCTGGGCTACAGAGTGAGATCCAGGACAGGCACCAAAACTACATGGAGAAACTCTGTCTCGAAAAACCAGAAAAACCCACCATGACCAAGAGCAGCTTGGAAAGGATTTATTTCGTCTTACAATCCTCAGGTTACACTCCCATCACTGAGGGAAGTCAGGGCAGGAACTGAAGCAGAGGCCATGGAGGAGTGCTGCTTACTGGCTTGCTTCTCTTAGCTTGCTCAGCCTGCTTTCTTATCCACCCCAGGACCACCTGCCCAAGGGTGGCACCACCCACAGTGCTGGGCCCTCCCACATCCATCACTAATCAAGAAAATGTCCACAGGCTAGTCTGGTGGAGGCATTTTCTCAGTTGAAGTTCCCTCTTCCCAGATGACATCTGTTCAGGGCAAGAATCAAGAAGCCCCTGAAGTCCCTGAGCTCACACCATGGTGGTCTGGGCCACATCTCCAGCATTCCACGCCTTCCTGTTAGGCACAGGATCTGGCTGGTGATGACAGCCCAGGGCTGGGACCCCCAATTTCTCTTTCTCTTGCCTGGACCAGAAAGTTCCTTTCTCCTCGCTACAATCCACGTAATGCGAAGGCATCACCACCAGGCCCGTGAGCTTCCAGATGTTTGCAGCCACTTCTTAAATATTCCCCACAGCTCCAGCGTTCTGTGTGCCGCAGTCTGCTCCATGGTATGGAGACTCAGCGCTGGGGTTAGAAGGCTGGCAACTTGCCTCCTCCCACTGTCTTCCCATGCTGTCACGTGTCAGGCCTTGGATGCCAGAAGAGCTCAGGGCACGAGGCTCTTCATAGACAGCTTATTCCCCTGAGAGTGAGTCCTGGGCAGGGTCTGGTAGCAGTGCCACCCGCTCTGTGGTGTTGCGTGACCTTGAACAAGGTGGTTGGTTGTTGGCTCCGAGCCTCGGGTTTCTCTCATCGGTCACACTGAGAGGTGTGGCCACATGCCTCAGCCACCTACAGGTCCTGCTGGAGAGCAGGGGACAGAGGTTAGCTGGAGATCAGCTCAGCCCTGCCAGGTGCGCAGGAAGAGAAAACGATCTGGAGATGGTCCTCCAGGTAGGCTGGCTGTTACAGGGCTCAGCGGCTACCTGTCTGCCCTCTCCTGTAGAAGAGCAACTTGGAAATGGCTGGCTGAAGGGATGGGGGGGGGGGGGACCTCAATGGCATGGGGTGTGAAGGTGTTGGTGTCATGCAAGCCTTGCTCATGGGGTCAATGCCCCCTGCCCTCTCCGAGAATCCTGGTCACTCTATGACGGGCTTCTGAATGCTCCAGCAGGGCATTCCACCTGCAGAGGATCATCCATGGCCCCCACTCCCTGTAGAGCCCAGAGTGCTTCCCAGGGTGGAAGTTCCTCAGCAGTCTGAACCAAGCCTTCCTCTCTGGTCTGGTCCTTCTCCATGTTGTCAGCTCTTCTAAGCAGGTCCAGACATCTGCAGGTGTAGGGCCTCCTGAAGCTTAGGTGTCCCCCTGCCTCCTTCTTTGGATCTTGCTTGCCCTCCGTCTCCCTGCCCCCCCCCCGTCTCCCTGCCCCCTGCCCCCCTCCCCCCATCTCCCTGCCCCCTGCCCCCCATCTCCCTGCTCCCTGCCCCCTGCCCCCTGCCCTCCATCTCCCTGCCCCCTGCCCGCGCCCCCCCCCCCCCCCCCCCCCCCGTCTCCCTGCCCCCTGCAAGCCTGATAACCTGAGTTCAATCCCTGGGATCCACGTAACGGTGGAAGAAGAGAACCGACTCCAGAGTCGTCCTCTGCCTGCCACACATACACATTCTATAATAATAATAATAATAATAATAATAATAATAATAATAATAATTAAACCAGGGGTCTGGCGAAATGGCTCAGCAGGTAAAGGCACCTCTCACCAAGCCTAATGACCTAAGTTCCATCTCCAGGACCCACATGGTGGAAGGAGAGGACTGACTCCTCCCACAAGTTGTCCTGTGACCTCTACATGTGAACCATGAGACATAAGTACCCTCCACACACAGGAAGGAAGGAGGAAGGAAGGGAGGGAGGGAGGGAGGGAGGGAGGGAGGGAGGAAGGAAGGAAGGAAGGAAGGAAGGAAGGAAGGAAGGAAGGAAGGAAGGAAGGAAGGAAGGAAGGAAGGAAGGAGGGAGGAAGGACCTGATCCACTGGAACCAGAGCTGCAGACTATCGTGAGCTGCCACGTGGTGCTGAGTCTCAAATGTGGGTCTTCTGCAAGAGCCACTGAGTCACCTCTTCAGCCCCAGCTGTTTAATTTTTTATAACAACATTCATGGAGCTAGGGGTGAACCTTAGCTTGCTTGGTATACACCAGATCCTAGTTCAACCCCCAACCCTACAAAAAAATGTTTTAAATTTGAAAAAAAATTCTATCTTTAACATTTAAATTAAAATGTTGAATATTGGGGTATAGCTCATCTCAACAGGATAGTACTTATCTAGCATACCTACATCCTTGGCTCTATCACCAAAATTAAAAACAATCTTTTTACTTTTAAGATTTTAATTTTAAGATAGGGGCTAGAAAGATGGTTCAGTGGCTAAAAGAGATTATTTCCAGAACCCAGCTAGGTGGCTCACAATCTATTACTCCTGCTCCAGAGACTCCAAAACCCTCTTCTGGCCTTTACAAGTAAGCACACACATGTGGCAGACACACAGATAGTCAGAGGCACATAAATAAAAATAATTTTTGTTTATTTTGTTGTTTTGAGACAGGGTTTCTCCATGTAGCCTTGGCTGTCCTGGAACTCACTCTGTAGACCAGGCTGGCATTGAACTCACAGAGATCCGCCTGCCTCTGTCTCTCAAGTGCTGAGATTAAAGGTGTGCGCCACCACCACCCGACTTAAAAATAAATCTTTTAAAAAGGTTTTAAAATTAAATGTTTATTATTGTCTTAGTTGGGTCTATTATTGCTGTTCTGAGGCACCATAACCAAAAACAATTTGGGGAGGAAAGTGTTTATTTCACTCACAGTTCCATATAACAGTTCATCATCAAAAGCAGTGAGGAAGAGAACCTGGAGGCAGGAGCTGATGCATGCAGAGGCCACAGAGGGGTGCTGCTTACTGGCTTGCTTCCTATGGTGTTGCTGGTTGTTTTTTTATTCTTTTGAGGGGCCTGCCACCCAGCTCCCAAATAATTCACACACGGAGGCTTATTCTTAATTATGAGTGCCCGGCCTTAACTTGACTTATTTCTTGCCAACTCTTCTTAAATTATCCCATCTACCTTTTGCCTCTGGGCTTTTTCCATTCTCTTACTTCTGTAAATCTTACTCTTACTCTGTGGCTTGTTGTGCAGCTGGGTGGCTGGCCCCTGGGTCCACCTCCTTCCTTTCTCATTCCTTCTTTTTTTCTTCTTCCAGATTTCTCCTTCTATTTCTTCTCTCTGCCTGCCAGCCTCACCTATCCTTTCTCCTGCCTTGCCATTGGCCATTCAGTTCTTTATTAGACCATCAGGTGCTTTAGACAGGCACAGTAACACAGCCTCACAGAATTAAACAAATGCAACATAAACAAAAGTAACACACCTTAAAATAATATTCTACAACACTGTGGCTTGCTCAGACTGCTTCCTTATAGAACCCAGGACTACCAGACTGGGGTGGCATCACCCACATCAATCACTAATTAAGAAAATGCCCTACAGGCCTGCCTAGAGCCCCATCTAATGGGGGGTATTTTCTCAGTTGAGGCTCCCTCCTCTCTGATGACTGGCTTGTGTCAAGTTGGAAAAAAAATAAAAAAAACTAGCCAGTAGCTTTATAAAAGAATCAGAAGTCATTACTAATACTCAGCTAGTTAGGAATACTCACACTGAACGTTATAGTGTGTTTTCTTACAGATTGTGCAGTTTCTAGTAATGATCATTTCGTGTATAGAACACAATTCTGTTTCAGTAAATGTTAGATCTTTAGCACTCCTCATGCCGATAAATGTTCCTCAGTTTAACAGCGCCATTGCTGTTAAACTGGCATGCTGTGACTCTTCTGTGCAGGGCTTCTGCAGGGGGAAAATAATGGTGTCTTGGTGTACTTCCCTGGAGTAAATTCTCCAAGTGGGACTGTTACCCAGGGGCCGTGAACCTGTTACAAGTGTGGGGAGTGGTAGAGCTCTGTGATGCTAGGGCAGAGTGGTTCATGTCTGGAATCCCAGAACTTGGGATGTGGAGGCAGGAAGATAAGTTCAAGTCAGCTACAAACTGAGTCAGAGGCTGACCTGATGGGCTACTTGAGATACTGTCTTGAAAATAAGACACAGAACCAGTGAGATGGTCAGTTCAGTGGGTAAAGGCTCTTGCCATCAAGCCTGGTGATCTGAGTTTGACCCCAGGACCCACAGGATGGAAGGAGAGAACTGACTCATGAAAATTTTCCCATGACCTCCACATAGATACCAGGGCATGCTTACTCACATACCTGTGCATGTGTGCATATGTGTGCCCTTCTTCACACACTAAATAAATAAAGTACTTTTTAAAAAAAAATTAATGCAATAAAAGTATTAAAATGATCTTGCCCAGTGGGCCTCCAGGAAAGCCACTCCCCAAGCTTGGAATATCGACAGGTGGAATGGATTCCCATGCAACCTAATCCTGGTCTGCATTCTCCCCTCCCCATGAGCCCTCCCATCCATCCTACACTAAGTCCCTGTCTGGCTCTGTGGAAGCTAAAGCCCTCAGAGGCTCAGGGACCAGATGGCATCTTACACTCCAGCCCCCAAGGAACCTACTATAGGGACAGTTCTGGGCACCGATCATCTATCAAGGCTGTCCAACCTTTTGACACTACAATATAACATTGTATCTACAAATAGGTTGGGATGTGTTCATGGCTCTTCTGGGATACGTGCAGCCCACAGGCCACAGGCAATACAAGCCTGCAAGTCATTCTGATGTGTCACACTGGAAAACCCTGGGCACACTCACAAGCAATCCAAACTTGTTTTCTTGGCTGTAAAATCGAACTGTCCTGAGGTTTAAATCTGATCGTATTTGGTAAGATATATTAATAATAGTCTGTGTTAGAGTCAGCAGCAATATCGGTGGGGAGCTCATATTAAGTATGAGAAGGTGGTACTGGATGGCAGCCAGAGCGGCTTTGAAGACTGGCAGGTGAAAGGATCCACTCTCTCCTTTGATCGTGTGTGTGTGTGTGTGTGTGTGTGTGTGTGTGTGTGTGTAGAGGCCAGAGGTTGGTATGGAGTGTCTTCCTCAGCCATTCTACACCTTGAGTTTTTGAGAGGAGCTCTCTCACTGAACCTGGAGCCAACTCAGGTAGACCAGCTGTCCATCAAACCCGAGGGATCTGCCTGTCTGTACTTCCAAGGTTATAGATGAACACCATTGTGCCTGGCTTTTTACAGGGTGCCACAGATCCAAGCTCGGGTCCTCGGGTCTGAAAACGCTGTACCAGCTAAGCCATCTCTCCAGCCCCAGATTTGATTATACTAATACATATTAGTAGTATCTGTCTACACTGGTGTCAGCGTGAGTACTAGTGGAGCCAGCCTGAAGTATTGGAAGAAGTCAGCAGCTTGCAGCCAGGCTTGGAGACAGACAGACGAGGGTCTACTTTATTCATAGCCCCTATGGGGAATGGATTAGCTACTTTATTTATTTGTTTGTTTGTATATTCATTCACTTATTTATGAGGCACTCTGTCTGTGTAGCCCAGTCTAGCCTCAAATTCAGATCCTCCTGTCGCTGATTTACACACACACACACACACACACACACACACACATGATTTTAGAAGGTCTGACTTATTTCATCGTTATGTCAATGTAGCAAATGTGCAGACATCCTGGAAGTACTAGGAGTGTTGTGTTGTATCAGTGTGTGCTGTCTTATGAGAGCCTACAGCTAAGTTTCTAGGAATTTTTTAAAGCCGATTGTTAAGTATGGCCTTTATTAAAAATTAAATTACATTAACTTACAATTAAATAAATTATAATAAAAGCCGAGGCACAGAGTATTAAAAATTCATCACAGCTTAACTGTTTCATTGTGTTCACGAGGCTCTTTGCATCTATTACATCTGCCCAACTGTGTCCTACTAAGAGTCTTTTCGGGGCCGGGGATGTGGCTCAGTTGGTCGGGTGTTTGCCTAACCTTGGCACAAAGCCCTAGGCTCCGTCTCCAGCCTGGTATAAGCCCGAGAGTGGTGGTGCATGCCTGCAATCCTAGCACTCAGGAGCTGGAAGCATGAGGAACTGAAGTTCAAAGTTAACAATGGGTATCGAGGTCAAAGCCAGTCCGGGCTACATGAGATTTTGTCTTTAAGACAAACAAGTCTCAAAAAACAGAAAAATGTCTCAGCAGGTAAAGATGCTTATACACAGCACAAGCCTGATGACCTGAGGTCTAGTCCCAGAATTCATGTCCTCTGACCTCCACATGCCTGCTGTGGGATGCACACCCAAACACACACACTCTCTCTCTCTCTCTCTCTCTCTCTCTCTCTCTCTCTCTCTCTCTCTCTCTCTCTCTCTCTGAGCATGGCTCCCATCTGTCTCTTCTCACTCTGCACAGGGTCCAGGAATGTGGCAGACCTCTTCCTCCAGTGCCAGTGTGTTCCCGTGGGCTCCTAGATCAGTATTCCTGATGGCTGGCTATGGATGGCCTTGGTGCCTCTCAGAGTGGCCTGGGCTGGGCTGGGTGCCAGAAGCTTGATGCAGACAGCTTTGCTCAGCAGACACTCAAGTGCAGCTTTGAGATGAGCCGGAACCACGGCTTTGGGAGAGAGTGAGGGCACTGGCAGGATCCCGCTGCCAAGCTGAGGGGCACTGGGGGAGGGGCACTGGCTAAGAGCGAGAAGGTTCAAAGGGCTTGCCCTGAGGAATCACACTGTTTGGAAATCCCAGCCTGGACTTCTGCTGTTTGATTTGGGGACGCTTCCTTTCCTCACGTCTAATGCACAGGTTTGTGGAGAGAGTTAATAATAACACCTCAGTAGATCCTGGGTCATATATGGCTCAGTCTCAGCTTGCATCTTGTTATAAAAAATTATAGTCTAAGGCTGGAGGTGTGTGTAGATTGGTTGGTAGCGTTTGCCTGGGTTGCACAAAGCACTGGATCCCACTCCCACTTAGTACCAAATACACTGGATACAGTGGTGCATGCCTGTAATCCCAGCCCCTGGAAGGCTGTTAGAAGGAGCGCCAGGAATTCCAGGCCAGCTGGGGCTACAGAGTGAGTTCTAGCAAGTTAAGAGTGAGAACCTGCTTCAATAAAACAAAACAAACAAACAAGAAATGTTGTTGGAGAGATGGCTCAGTGGTTAAGAACATTGGTTGCTCTTCCAAGGACTTAGGTTTGAACCCCAGAACCGATATGGTGGTTCACAATTGTCTCTAAAGCTAGTTCCAAGGGATCTGACATACTCTTCTGGCCTCTGAGGACTCATGTGTGGTACACAGACATACATATAACACAAAAATAAGCTAAAACAAATGTAGCAGGAATCTTAAAAGTTCTTATTAATAAAAACCAAACCTGGAGCCAGGTATTAGGGTGAATGCTGGAAGATCAGAGAAGCAGAACAAGCCACAGCCACCTCACCTCGCCAGTTCCTCAGCTGATCCTGTTTCCTCAGACTGGATGCCTCTCAGCTGAACTGTGCTGCTCCAAAGCCTGAAAGCTTAACCAGGCTAAAAGCTTCTAGTTCCTGGTCCTCACGCCTTATATACCTTTCTGCTTCCTGCCATCACTTCCTGGGATTAAAGGCATGTGTCACCATGCCTGGCTGTTTCCAGTGTGGCCTTGAACTCATAAAGATCCAGAGGGATTTCTGCCTCTGAAATGCTAGGATTAAAGGTGTGAGTGCCACCATTTTCTAGCCTCTGTATCTAGTGGCTGTTCTGTTCTCTGACCCCATATAAGTTTATTAGGGTGCACAATATTTTGGGGAACACAATACCACCACAAACAAAAGATGACATTCATGAGGCAATTGAGATGATTCAACTTAGTACAAAGTGTCTCCTGTGCAAGCCTGAGAACCTGAGTTTAACCCCCAGAATCCACATAACAGATGGGGCCACAGTAGCACATGCTTACAACCCCAGCGACTGGGGGAAGGATCTCACGGGACCCCTGGAGCTGGTTGCCTGCCAATCCAGTTCATTGGTGATCCCCAGGTCACGGTGAGAGACCCTGTCTCTAAAAATAAGGTGATGGCTTCTGAGGAACACCAGAGGTTGACCCCTGACCTCCAGCCTACACACACACACACATACACACACACACACACACACACACACACACACACTCCAAAAAATAGCATAATTCTCACAAGAGAAGACTCCCAAGGTGTCCCCCAGACACCTGGGATTCTGAGGAAAGAGCCACTGCAAGTGACAAGGTTCAAGCATTGATGATGTTGACTCACTGAGGGCTGTAACTGGCCTTGAAGTGTCCCCTCCCGAGTGAAGGGGCTGGGTGGAGCCTGTGTGAGGGTTTAAGGGATTTGGGCTCAGGAATGGAGGAGGCAGGGTTTCTTACCCCCCCCCCTTTTTTGGTAATAGCCTTGACACCTTTATCAGAGCCTAGGAATGTTCAAGGTCCTGGCTGTGGCTCCAGCCTGCTGAGAAAAACCAGCAGCTGGCTGGGCCACAAAAGTCCAAACAGCCTATGAGTTTCCATCAGAGCACAGAAAGTAAGTAAAGGGCCTGAAGAGCCCACCCCAGTGAAGGAGGCCGCCCCAGTGAAGGAGGCCGCCCCAGTGAAGGAGGCCGCCCCAGTGAAGGAGGCCGCCCCAGTGAAGGAGGCCGCCTCAGTGAAGGAGCCCACCCCAGTGAAGGAGCCCACCTCAGTGAAGGAGGCCACCCCAGGGAAGGAGCCCACCCCAGTGAAGGAGGGAGCCCACCCCAGTGAAGGAGGGAGCCCACCCCAGTGAAGGAGCCCACCCCAGTGAAGGAGCCCACCCCAGTGAAGGAGGGAGCCCACCCCAGTGAAGGAGGGAGCCCACCCCAGTGAAGGAGGGAGCCCACCCCAGTGAAGGAGGGAGCCCACCCCAGTGAAGGAGCCCACCCCAGTGAAGGAGCCCACCTCAGTGAAGGAGGCCGCCCCAGGGAAGGAGCCCACCCCAGTGAAGGAGGGAGCCCACCCCAGTGAAGGAGGGAGCCCACCCCAGTGAAGGAGGGAGCCCACCCCAGTGAAGGAGGGAGCCCACCCCAGGGAAGGAGCCCACCCCAGGGAAGGAGCCCACCCCAGGGAAGGAGCCCCACCTCAGCAGAGGAGCCCACCCCAGTGAAGGAGCCCACCCCAGTGAAGGAGCCCACCCCAGTGAAGGAGCCCAGGCAAAGATCTTTCCTTTCTGAGCCACTCTGAGTGGGGTCACCAAACTAATGCATCGTCTCTCCCTTGCAGACCGGCAGAATCGAGCCAAACTACCCCAAGGTGTGCGGTCATCAAGGCAACGTGCTGGACATCAAATGGAACCCCTTCATTGACAACATCATCGCCTCGTGCTCCGAGGACACTTCGGTGAGCTGAGCAGTGGTGGTCCCCAGGAACGACCCTGAGCCCGCACCTCCCGCTTCCCCCAGAGAGCCTCTGTCCACACACTACCCTCTTTCTCCTCTCAGCCCTGTGCCCGATCCCTCCCTCCTCCAGCCAGTCCCAAGATAGAGAGGATGGGGTCAGGGAGGGACTGAGGAGAGGATCTTTGCTGGGCACACCCCTGCTTCAATAGCTGACTGAGTGTGGACGTGTAGGTGAGAATTAGAATCAAAAAATTCGGTGTGATTCAGCCTCTGCCCGTGCTCTGTGATGCAGGGCGGGGGGGTGGGGGGGGGTGGGGGAGGAAGGTGCAGAGGAGAAGGAAGGAAGGGCTGAGGCAAGGGGAGAAGGGCTCCTGAGCTTTGCGGGTCACCTGGGTGGAGAGCAGGTGACTGTGTAGATGCGAAGGAGGAGGAGCTGGGACACCGCTCAAGTTGGTAAAGTGCTGGCTGGCAAGCATGAGGATCTGCGTTCAGTCCCCAGAGATGGAGGTAGAAAGGGGGCTGAAAAATCCAGGGACATTGGCTTCAACACAGCCTTCTCCCCACTCCCCACTCAGGTCTGCATGTGTCAGAGGGGCAGTGGAACAGAGGCGGATTCACAGTGTTAGCCAAGCTGGCACGGGGGGGGGGGGGGGGTCCCTTTGTTCCCAAGTGAAGGTGGCTCTGCTTTTCAGCCAGCCCACTGGGGCTACCTGTGTTCACCGCATAGTCTGAGGACAGGCCACGAGCCCAGGGTACTAGAACTGGAAACAACTTCAGAGCTGTGTCCCTAACTTCCCAGGCTGGACTATGAACTCCAGAGGGAAGTTTGGCTCTGCATCACTGGCATTTAACACAGGACCTCATATCTAAACAAAAAAAACGAAAACAAAAACAAAAAAAAACCTACTGCAGATTGAATGAACAGTTAGATGCATCAATGGAAGGACTTGTGCATGGATGCATGCATGGCTGGAAGAATGCACACATGGATGGATGGGTGGACGTCTGGGTGCATGGACTGACAGAGAAATGGTTTAATGGATGGATATATGATAGATAGATAGATAGATAGATAGATAGATAGATAGATAGATAGATAGATAATGAATAAATGAGTGAACGGATATGATGGGAAAGGAGATATTGACCGTAGCATCTCCATGAATTCATCAAGTTGATGATGAGATCAGACAGAGAGGTGAAGGGAGCTGGAGAAGTGGAGAGGACTTGACTGGGATTCCTGAGGGCAGCGATCCTGAAGGAAGTGCCCGTGGGGACAGTGAATGAAGGCAGGAAAGGAAGCCTGGTGGTTTTGTTACTGTCGTTAGCTGCTTCGGGGTCCAAGTGACCGGGGGACAGCTAGCAGGGGCCAGGTCACAGGAAGAGTAGAGCTGCAGACATGTGGGCAGGAGGTGGTGGAGCCAGGACATGTGACAGGGAAAATCGTGGGCTGCTCCCTGGCCTGGGAAGAAGGCAGGTGGAGCAGGTGAGTCCAGGGAACACTGTGGTCAGATCAAGAAAGGCTCGGGGGCTCAGGAGGAAGGAGGGCAGGCAAGATGGCTACCCATCCAGGGAGCCTGGAAGGACAGGGCTTGCATCTGGCTCTGTCCCTGCCTGCTGAAGTGTGATCGACGTGACTCCCAGCCAGCAGGAAGCACTCTGAGAAGTGGGGCTCTTTGCATGCACTCTGGTGGTGGTATTGGGGGGGCACATGACATGCCACCCTGGAAGACAGGCCCCGCTGAGGGAAGATGTAGCACACAAAGGGCAGTGTAAGACCCAGCTGGGAAGGAGAAACAGTCAGGTCATCTGGGTCTGGAGAGGGGCAGATCAGGCCCCAGCCCTTGGGACTACCGTCTCCCTCGGGTCACAGATTCCTTCACCTACATCAAGGTGAGATGGACCTGCCTGGTGCTAGCTTGGCCTCCTTTTCCACCCATTGCTGCTTCATCCTCCTGGATGCAGCCGATGCACAAGACATCCACGGTGTGTAGTCACATAAGCTCAGGGCTCAGTCCTGCTACAGGAGCCGGATGATTGGTACCCACTGACAAACTGGGCCTGATGAGCTCCTGAGGTCCCAAGAGAACTCGACTACAGGATCTGGTGGCCTTGGAATGAGACCTCAGGGCCACAGCTAAGCAGGGTGCCCAGGGTATATGGCTTCACCTCTCTGGGCCCTGGCTCTGTTCATTTGAGAGGCCATTAGTAACAGGGCCCTTATCCCCATCAGTGGAGGCGTATGAGGAAGCCCATACCTAGCCCTGCGCCTGGCACCTCACAGATACTTGCTGTCTCAGTCTGGCTCAGCAAACAGCCCCCACAAGGAGGCAGGGCCCACCAGCTGGAGAGAAGACACATGCAGATGAGTCAGGGCTACACTGAAGTTCCACAAATAGTGTGGGCACAGAGAAGAGGGAGGGACTAATGATGACCCAGATGCAGGAAAGCGGACTTGGGAGGGCTGGACCTGGAAGACTCGGGGTTATTTTGTTAGGGCCAGAGCTTGGGCCACCCATGCGCAATAGGCCAATTCAACAGACAAAGTAATAGTGAAGCAAAGAGAAAGGCGAGTCATTTGGAAAATTATTTATCCAGTAGGCGCTCCTGGTGGGGTACAGCCCTATCTATCACTGGCCCACCAATGATGGGCTCCAGTCTCTTCTTCAAGGTGGCCAAACGAGCTTCCGAAACTGTACCGAAACTGTACGAAACCTCTTTCCTGGAGACAGGCTTTGCCTCTGGCTGGCATCAGGATTCAGCCTCTTGTTTCTCCCTGCGTGAGATTCCTTCGGGAATTGTAATTTCCTGGGGGCCATGGTCTCGACAGTCTGGTAACAAAAAGGAGGCCACGTGTTTCCTTAGTGCATCTTCACTCCTGCCGGTATGATTACACTTTGACCTGAAGAGAAAGGGTTAAAGCAGCCCCAGGAAGAGCCCTGGCCCAGGCCCAAGCCTGGAGGAGGTGCACAGGGTGCCTAAGAAAGGGAGGGTCCTCCAGCATGGTGGAGTGGGTGATGTCACCAGGGGGGTGAGCAAGGAAGAAGGCTGCAAAGGGAGGTTGGGATAGATAAGGCTGGGTGAGAAGTGATACCTGAGCTTCCCAAGCCAACTGAGCATCCTCTGGGATCCAGGGGGTGGGGGTGGGGAGCCTCAAGGGGTCACAGCCACATTTTTTTTTTTTTTTTTTTGGAGAACATGAAGCTCCAGCCAACTGGATGGAGGTTTGCACACAGCATGGATGAGCAGGGAGAAGGATGGACAGGCAGACAGACAGAAAGACACACATATACACACACACACACACACACATACACACACTGGGGGGTGGAGCTCTGAGGTGGAAGGCTGGGAGCGGAAAAAGCAAGCTCGAGAATAGGAACAGCCCCCTGCCCCACCCCCACCCCCACCCCCACCCCCACCCCCACCCCCAGGCTGCTGATCTAGACAGGTGATTAAGTCTGAGATCAGGGAGGAGCTAAGCTTTAGGCAGCTGTCAGGCCAGCTGCTCCTGAAGCCAGGCTCTGAGTCCCACCTTAGCCCTCGGGTTTCTGCCCACACCTGTCCAGGGCTTAGGACCTTGGAGTCCACAGGCCCTAGGGTGAAGCTCCCCTCCCCTGGAGAACTGAACCCCGAAACCAAGGTTACATGGGGAACCTAATCAGCTCCCCACACTCCTGCCCTGCTACCTTGCCAAGGCTCTGTTTCTACAGGGGAGGAAACTGAGGCTCACAACCGTAACAGGCTGGCAGGCTGGAGCCATTGAACACTCCATCTTGGTGTCCTCTTTGTGTGGCCCATGCAAGAGAGTCATCTCCATCTGGGCCTGGAAACCAGAATGTCAGGAGTCTCTGACAGGCCTTCCTGCTCTAAGTTCTCTGGACTTCCTCCGCCAACCCATTCCAGCCTGAAGGGTCAACTTACTGTGCATCATACATGCGGAGGTGGGTCTGGGAGGTCCACAGGTATGCCAGACACAGTGGCCCCTAGCAGGACTGGGAACGGCATCTGGAAGGATCTCAGAAAGAAGCCTTTGCTGCAGGCCTGGCCCTTTCCCCTGGAAGTATGTGTCCACCCCTCACTAACCTCATTGTTCTCTGGTCCCAAAACATCCAGAGGATGCTACTGGGAGACAGGGAGAGTCCAGCAGCTCCTCCCCATCCCTCTCCCTGGGGAAATCTTTAGCACAGGCAGGATTGCTGTGTCCCTTGGGATCAATTCCCCTCCCCCAAGGCATGAGAGTCTTTTGTAGTCTATCCCTTACATCCCTGCAGGATTCAGGAAGCTTCTCCCCCAGAGGCCTCATCCTGGGGGAGGGAAGGGACCATAACTCTGCCTGGCATCTGGCAGAGAATCCAGCTCTTTTCACCAGCCTGCTGGGTGATGTCACCTATTGTTGGAGGGCTGTGCTTTTTATAGCTTCTGCTGCTGCAGCTAGGGAGGGCAGCTGGCTGGCTGGCAGGCAGAGAAGGGCAGTACAGCTTTCTTTCCAAGGCTCAAGCTCCCCGACCTTCATGGGGTACCCCCACCCCACCCCGTACTCAGAGGGAGATGATAGAGCATGAGACAGAGAGAAAGAGTTAGTTCAAGGAGAGGGGAGAAGATTCCCAAGAGAAAAGAGGGTCGCCGAGCATCGAGAGGGAGATCCCTCTCCCTGGTGGGCCAAGCTCGGTGTCTTTCTTTTACCTTCTGTTCAAACCCTACCACCGCATCGCATCTGTTCTCTACAACCCAAAGCTAATATCTCTCCGGAGGAGCTCAGTGGTAGAGTACTTGCCTAGCAGACTTAAGGGCCTGCATTCAATCTCCACTACAAGGAAGGAAGGAAGGAAGGAAGGAAGGAAGGAAGGAAGGAAGGAAGGAAGGAAGGAAGGAAGGAAGGAAGGAAGGAAGGAAGTATGTCCTGGGTTCCCATTCTGTGCCAGGCAGCATTCTCCCTGCTGGGGAGGCAGGCAGAATGGCCTACATCATAGAGCTGGGCATCAGTGGGTGGTCTCTGCACCCTAAGAGAGGTAAGTACATAGTGGCATTTCCATTAGAATGGACAGTGCAGCTGACATGCCCACAGGAAGCTGCTACGTATGGCCTGGTGGCTCTGTAACCGCCGTAATGCCACAGTACTGTACATGTTGACACCGATGTTGACAGAGATGCTGTGCTACCTTTCCTGTGAAGAACAGCAAGTGCAAAGCCCAGTGTGGTCTTGAATCTCAGCACTCGGGAGGCAGGGGCAGGTAGGTCTCCGTGAGGCCAGCCTGGTCTACAAAGTAAGTTCCAGGATAGCCAGGACTGTTATACAGAGAAACCCTGTTTTGAAAAACAAGAAAGATGGATAGATGGATGGATGGATGATGGATGGATGGGTGGGTGGATACGTAGGTAGATAGATAGATAGATAGATAGATAGATAGATAGATAGATAGATAGATAGATAGATAGATAGATAGACAGATAGAGGGCTGGCCTTTTGGGAGCCAGGAGATGTCTCCCTGGGCAGTAACCCTTACTGTGCAAGCATGAGAACCTGAGTGCAAATCCCTAGAATCCACTAAAAACCCTTGCACACATGTACACAGACACACACAAAACAAAATCAACTTTAAAAACAAAAGCACAGGACATAATGACAGTCAGCCCTGAGACTTGATAGTGATGATAAACCACCTTGTTCCCAGTGTGTGTGCCTGTGCATAATTTTAATAGTTGTTTTAGAGTGTACTCCTACCTTTAAAAGGCCAAGTTAACTGTGGAACAGCCTCAGGCAGGCCTTCAGGAGAGAGCCAGAGGAGGTGCTGTTGTCACAGGAGGCCATGGCTGCGTGTGTCGCTTTCCTGAAGACCTAGACATTGCAGGGACAAAAGATACAGAGGCCAAAGACAGCGATACCAATGATCCTGACCCTGTAGGTGTGGGCTGGTGTGGGCATCGCACCTTGGTTTTGATAATAAAATAAAAAGGCAGGCACTGCAGATCATACCTACAATCTCAGCATTGAGAAGTAGAAGGATAACAGAGTTCAAGGTCATCCCCAGGTACATGGTGAGTTCAAGGGCAGCCTGGGCCATATGAGACCCTGTCTCAAAACACCAACTCAAAAATGAAAGAAAGAAGAGAAGGGCTGAAGAGATGGCCCATGGCCAAGAGTGCCTGCTGCTCTTGCACCCTGCACCCATGACAGGTGACTCATGATCTCCTGTAACTCCAGCTCCAGGGGATCCAATGCTGTCTTCTGGCCTCTACAAGCATCGGCATGCACAAACACACATGCACACATACAGTCACACACAAACACATTTGTTTGTTTGTTTTTTAAATATTTGTTTATTTTATGTATAGGAGTGCTTTGTTTTCACCCATACCAGAAGAGGGCATCAGATCCCCTTACAGATGGTTGCATGTGGTTGCTGGGAATTGAACTCAGGACCTCTGGAAGACCAGTCAGTGCTCTTAACCTCTGAGCCACTCCTACAGCTCCCAAAAATATGTATCCCAGTCTGGCCTCGAACTCGAGATCCTCCTGCCTCTGCCTCCTTCAGCAAATCCTACCAGCCTGCGCCACCAGAACCGACTATTTAGTTTTGAAAAGAAAAAAGAGTCACACCTAAAGTTTGATCTATAGAAAAGTTGTCTATAGGGGGCTGGAGAGATGGCTCAGCAGTTAGGAGCACTGGCCGCTCTTCCAGAGGGCCTGGGTTCAACTCCCAGCACCCACATGACAGCTCACACCTGTCTGTAACTCCAGTTCCAGGGCTTCTGACACCCTCTCACAGACACATATGCAGGCAAAACATCAATGCACATAAAATAAAAATAAATTATAGAAAAGTTGTCTATGATCCTTAATTTTACATGAACATTACTTAACTAAGTATTGTAAATCCATAGTCATTGGCTTAGTTAGGTTTTTCTTGCTGTGATGAAACACCATTACTGAAAGAAATTTGGGGAGGAAAGGATTTATTCATATTATACTTCCACATCACAGTCCATCATCCAAGACAGTCAGGACAGGAACTCAGGGCAGGAACCTGGAGGCAAGAGCTGATTCAGATGCCATGGAGAAGTGCTCCTTACTGGCTTGCTCTCCATGGCTTGCTCAGCCTGCTTTCTTATAGCACCCAGGACCACCAGCCCAGGGGTGGTACCACCTACAGCAGGCTGTACCCTCTCACATCCATCATCAATCCAGACAATGCACTGTGGGCCGGTCTGGTGGGTGCATTTTCTCAACAGCAGTTCCCTCTTCTAAAACGAGGCTAGCTTGTGTCAAGCTGACATAAAATTAGCCAATGGTCGTCTTCCCGGGAAGGTACATATCCAGTTCTGTAGATGAGAAACATTGGCACAGGCAGAGCTGCCCTTCAGCTGAGGGAAAGTGTTCAGAAAATCTAAGAAACTTGGCCACAGACTACACAGTGGCTGAGGTCAGAGCCTGGATTTGCAGGGAGCCCGTGAGAGCACACGGCCCAGCTTTGTTGGCTAGCTGCCCTGTCCCCACACTGGTTTGGAGGCTTTATCTACTGTCCCTAATGCTGACCTTGCACTCACCTTAACGCACACATCTGTTGTCTTGCAGAAGACTCTGAGCTCCTGGAAGCCAGGACACCCCCTCCCCTTAGCTAATGGATTAAATGTGACTGAATGTGACCAGACCCTGGCTCTGGGCTGGAAGGGGACTGTCAGGGGCACAGCTGGCTTGCTGGAGAAGCACTTCTCTCCACCCCTTCCTTCCCCAAATCCTGTTTGGCAGACTCTTGGGCTTCCTGTTTTATTGAAGTAAGATCCCAGCACACCCTCTGGGCAGAACCACAGTGTTCCTCCCACATCCCAGATACACTTTGTTTCCAGCAAATTCCATGCATTCTAAGGGACCAGAGTTCCCTTCTGGGTGTTTTAAGCCCACTGTGAACAGCAGCTCCTCTTCAGCTTTTTAAAGTATCTGGTGCCAACTTTTTGCTGTGGGTCAAGCTGAGTGGTTCCTTCCCACAGGTGTTCACACAGCAATGTCAGTGAAGTCTGGGAGATCAACTAACTGGGCTTAATATGTAGATGAGAAAGCTGGGCCCAGGAGGGGAACTGCCAGGTATCAAAAAAGGATACCTCTCATTTCGGTATTCATTCTCCCTGGTCCCCCTTGAGATCCTACATTTAACAATTGCTGGTGTCCTCTCTCTCTCTCTCTCTCTCTCTCTCTCTCTCTCTCTCTCTCTCTCTCTCTCTCTCTCTCTCGCTCTCTCTCTCTTGCTCTCTCTCTCAGACTTAGATCCTTCCCAGGGGCTGGAGATGGGGTTCCACCTCCCTTATGTTACCCCTTTAACACATCAATTTGCATGACTCTGAACCCACAAGCCTCTGCAAGGCACATGGGTCTCTTTATTTTCTAGACTAAGAGCCAGAGCCTCTGAGGGGTTAATGGCTCACCCAGTGTCACTCAGCTAGTGAGTGGGGTTGGACCCCCGGGCAGAGGCCATACCTCAACTTTCGGCCTCAGCATGCATGAACACACACAAAAGAACGTGTATATATGTATGCATTCACATTATACACACACACACACACACACACACACACATGTATATATATACCTATACATATAGTGTATGTATGGTATTGTTGTGCCCGTGTTACGAGACCCCCGAGCAAGACCACCACAGAGCCAATATTTGATGCAAAACACACAGGGGTTTATTGATAACAAGCAAGCCCAGGCTTGGTTCGTGTACAACACTCGGACACAGTGGGTGGAGGAGGACAGCCCTGATCTCTCAAAATGAGGGATTTTTAAAAGGAAAAACCAAAAAAGCAGGTGGTACAAGCCTTTGCATCATATGATTGGGTGAGGGTGTGTAACCTTTGAATTTACTGGTTGGGGGTTACAGTTATCATTTTTGGGCAGGCCTGGACAAGTCCCAGGCTCTGTCCTTGAACGGCCATGGAGGCTGGCTGGCCTAACATGCTCACATTGACCCATGAACTGAGAGAAGACTGAGCAGCCTGTTATGAGGGTCTGCTTGGTCCTTTCAGTATATCTGTGCATAGCGGTATGCAAAGACACTCACTATTTAAAATCACATGAAAACAACAACAAAATAAGCTAAGGAACATGCATAATAGTAGCCTTTGGAGACAAAAGAAGAATGTGTGTGTGTGTGTGTGTGTGTGTGTGTGTGTGTGTGTGTGTGTGTGTGTGTTTTACCCATGTCTAGTCCAAGCATTAGTTGTCTCAGTTCAAGAGTTACCTTCCTGTAGTACATTTTGGGGACAAAAGGAATGCGTGTCTTCCTAGTCATCACCCTGACTTCTCTGTCCCCATTTTTTCTAAACTACTCCCCATCCCCAAGTCCTTGTGCAGGCTTGTTAGGAGACAGTAGTGGGTCCCACTGGGTCCCTTTCAGTCACTCCTGCACACTTGCACGTGGTGGTGGGCACAGGGCTTTACTGAAGAGCTAGAACCACCAAGGGGTCCCAGTGAGGAAACGTGTTCCCTAAACTGAGAATGGTGGTCTCAAGTCCTCCACGGAAAAGCTTTCTTTCTTACCAAGTTGATAGATGAGTTATAGGGGCTTTCTAGGGGAGGTCCTTGTTTCCATAGTCTGAGGAAGTCGTACCCTATTGGTCAAGAAAGTTGGTGAAGGCATTCCCTTCAAGCACCTTAGTTCTGGCCTTGCTCCTGGGACTGGGGTCTGCCTTTGGCTCCCTTTAAGATGCTTTCTGTGATGGTTTAGCCTTCAGGGTTATAATAAATGGCTAGCATGACATCATATATTGAGTTGTTCCACTAAGTCACTTGTATCGTGTCTAGGTGATGTCACAGGGAATATTTGCATGCCTTCCTGGGTATATCAGTTACTTTTCTGTGGCTGTGAGAAAGTACCACAACCAAGACAACTTATAAAAGAGTTTATCTGGGCTTATGGTTCCAAAGGGATGAGTCCATCATGGCAGGGAGGCATGGCAGCAGCAGCCGGAAGCTGGGGGCTCATATCTTTTACCATAAACACGAAGCAGAGAGTCAACTGGATGAGAGAGTCTTTGGATACTGAAAACCTACCTCCAATAACAAACTTCCTCCAACAAGGCCACGCCTCCTAAACGTCCCCAAATGGCATCACCAGCTGGGGATGGGGTGTTCACAGAGCCTATGGGGGACATTCTCATTCAAACCACCATGCTACATTGCAGAGAATCACAGAAGGGGCTGGAGAAATGATCCAATGATTAATTAAGCTCTCACTTCTCTTCCAGAGGATCCAAGTTTGGTTCCTAGCACCCATATTAGGTGCTGCAAGTCAAGTTCCGCGTGATCCAGTGCCTTCTTCTGGCCTCCCTGAGCACTGCACTCAAGGGCATATACCTACGTAGACACAGACATGCCTACGTACACACATAGATACACATTCACAGACACAGGGAGAGAGAGAGAGAGAGAGAGAGAGAGAGAGAGAGAGAGAGAGAGAGAGAGAGAGAGAGAGAGAGAGAGAGAGGAGAGAGAATTTAAAATAAAATAAATGTATTTTAAAAAATAAAATATTTGTTCTCATACTGGGTCACCTTGCCAAGCCTTTAATACTTGGGGAGATGCTTACTGCAACTTGATATGTCATGTTCTGGGTCAGGGGAGACCTGTCCTTTCCTAATCAGAAATGGAAGAGAAGTGGATTAGGGATGGGAACAGAGTGGGCTGCGGGGGAGGAACTGAGAGGAGGGAGGGGGAACTGCAGCTGGGATGTAAAATAAAGAAATAAAGAAATTAATTTTTTTAAAAATTTTAATTAGCAAAATAAAAAAATAATGTACAGTATATGTATGTACATATGTATGTATTTGCCCAACCTGAAGTTAATTACATTAAAATGTTAATATATTCCCCTCAAAAAATATTTAAAAGTATCATATGTCTTGGTGGCCCTTCCTAACCACTACCAAGTGGCATCAGAAGAGGCCCTCCAACTTATGATACCATCAATGCCCATAGTTTCCAGGCATTCTAGCAAAGTCTTGCCAAACACTGACTCTCACCCCGCCTATTTTTTTCCAAGTTACCTACTATGGTCAACTTTAAATTATATCTCAAAGCTTTGAAAGGAAGTTATTTTAGAGGTATCTGAAGGCCAGTGAGATGGATCACTGAGTAAAAACACTTGCTGAGCAAGTCCAAGAACCCGAGTTCCATCCCCAGGTCCCACAGTGAAGGAGAGAAATGACTGTCTAAATTTATCCTCTGATCTCCACAGGCACATTGTGGCGTAAGTGTGCCCATACTCACAAGCATATCACACACACACACACACACACACACACACACACACACACACCTACACATAAACACACACACACACACAACGAATACATAAATTAAAAAAAAATTAAAACTAAAGGTGCCCAGCGTTGTTGTCATGGGTGGTCTTTCCTCTCCAGCTGCTTAATCTCTAGGAAATAATATCAACAATGATAAAAACAAGAACAACTGCATGGTTATTCTGTCTGGGCAAGGTCCTGAGCTCAAACCCCAGAACCACTGAAAGAAAAAGAGAGAAAGAAGGAAGGAAGGAAGGAAGGAAGGAAGGGAGGGAGGAAGGGAGGGAGGGAGGGAGGGAGGGAGGGAGGAAGGAAGGAAGGAAGAAGGGAGGGAGGGAGGGAGGGAGGGAGGAAGGGAGGGAGGCAGGCTCCACTTCTCATCATAATTCTGTAGCTCTACACAACACCTTATAGCTGATAAGCATTACCACCACTGTCTCACTTTGCATCTCAGTGGGCCAGGCAGGGCAAGGACACCCCCCACCCTCATCCTCGTCCAACACACACACACTGCCTTGCAGATGACATGGCAAGGATCCAGAGCATGCTTGGATAGAGCCATCAAAGCCCACTGGGGTGGTTATCAGTAAGCAAGGTCTGTCTGCAGCCCAGTGCCTCTCTCTGGAGCTGTGTGTGCTCTTCTCTGGAGCTCTCCACCTGGACCACTCTTGGCCCATCCTTCTCTCCACAGACCATCCTTTTCTGCTTTTTTGCATCCACAAGACTGCAAACAGCAGCTCCATCATCCAGGCTTAGGCCTGACCTCTAGACTGACCTCAACGATTCTGCCCTTGAGTCCATTATCTCCTAGCATAGACCAGAACCTCCCTCTGCCCAGATGTCAATCCAGGATCAGGGACAGAGTAAGGGGCCCACCATGAAGGACACACAGAGGAGCTGAGGCAGAAGAAGGAGAGGCAGATTTTCTTTGGGGGGGGGGTGGTTGCTGGGGGAAAACAAAGGCAGATTTTTAATTTGGCGCTTGCTAAAAGCTGCTGGGACAGGCTGAGCTTGGCAGGAGGACAGCATGCTGGGGGCTGGAGATGTGGCTCTGTTGGTAGAGTACTTGTCTGGCATGCACGAGACCCTGAGTTCAATCCCCAGCAACCCATAAAACAGATGTGGTAAAAAAAACTAGGCACACTGCTATAATCTCAACACTCTGGAGGTGGTGGTAGGATCAGGAGCTTCAGGTCATTGTGAGATACATAGTGAGACCAGCCCGAGCTACGTTAGATCTTGTCCAAAAAAAAAAAAAAAGTGAAAACAATGTTTGTTGTCTGAGGACACAGCAGAAGAGAACACCTGAGGCCAACGAGGATGCTCTCTGTCATCTCTAACACTAGCCCCCTCCCCCAAAGTCTCTGTCCACTACCCTGAACCAGCAGGCACCTCCCTCGGCAACCTAGGAACAGGACCATCTGTGGCCCTCCCTCCCCTGGCTCATCCAGCTGATGCCCAGACTCTTTCCTCTGCAGGTGCGGATCTGGGAGATTCCTGAGGGCGGGCTGAAGCGGAACATGACTGAGGCTCTCTTGGAGCTCCACGGACACAGCCGGCGTGTGGGGCTGGTTGAGTGGCACCCCACGACCAACAACATTCTGTTCAGTGCTGGCTATGACTACAAGGTGGGACTCGGGTGTGGGGCGGCCTGGCTAGAGCTGGCTCAGTGAGGAGGGATTGGGGAGAGCAAGGGATATAGCCTAAAAATGTTGACTGGCATTGGTCCGTTCCTTCAATCACTCATTCACTCTGCATAAGATTGAGCATCTCCTGCGCACAATTTCTTCCTGGGGGACCTTGGGGCTTAAGGCATCTTTCCTGTCTTCTCTGGAGTTTTGTGGACTAGAAAAGAATGGCCGTATCCTTTGCCCGGTAACTTCCTCACCAAGAGATGACCATGCATCCTGGTAGGAAAAAAATGAGCAACCCCCGCTGCAGTACAGGGGAGGCTGCAGCCCCAAACCGGTTCACGCCAGTTGTCAGGAGCCCGTCATGGATGTCTCTCCTTGTTTCTTGAAGAAACCAAGACTGGGTACGGGGACCTGTTGGGGGATATCAGTGGACATACGTTGGTTATTTTTTTGGCTGTTGTGACCAAATACCTAACAAGAAGCAATTTAAGGAAGGGATTGTTTTGGCTCACCGTTGGAAGGTCTAGTCCGCCATGATAGCGGAAGCATGAGGCCACTGCTCATACTGCGTCCGTGGTCAGGAAGCAGAGAGATGAATGCTGGTGCTTTTTATTCAACTGCTGTCCATGTGAGGAAGGGCTTCCCACCTCAGCTAACCCAGTCCCAAAACTCCCTCACAGACATGCCCAGAGCCTTGTCGTCTAGGTGATTTATAGATCTTGTCAGGGGGATGACGAACAGCGGGGTGTAGTTGAGCTGCATCTGCCTCTCTGAACAGAACCCTTGACAGTGTGCCTGCATCCCAGCATAGTTCAGGCCATGTGCAGGCAGCTCCGGCCAGGGTCTGTTGGTGTGGGTGGAGGACAGGCACCCAGGACCACAGCCGCTGCCGCCGCCGCCGCCGACTTTATCTCCCGCATATCTGCCTCCACAGGTCCTCATCTGGAACCTGGACATAGGCGAGCCAGTGAAAATGATTGACTGCCACACCGACGTGATCCTCTGCATGTCCTTCAACACAGACGGCAGCCTGCTCACCACCACGTGCAAAGATAAGAAGCTCCGCGTGATTGAACCCCGCTCCGGCCGGGTGCTGCAGGTGGAGCTCTACATTTTGTTGACGGGGAGGAGGTGTTGGGGGGTCTGTAGGGGAAAGGGGTTGTGCTGGAGCTCATGCACCTCACCCACACCTGCTGGTCAGCCTGTCGGCGTAGGGCCGTTCTCAGCCTGTAGGACTTCTGACTTGTTGTGGGTAGAAAGGAACCAGAGGGCTCTTTCCTGCACAGTGACCACTCCTCCTAACGGGATTCTTCAGCCTGCTGCAAGGGGCCTTCAAGTGGCCCTGAGTCCCAGGAGTTAACCAAGTCTCATCATGGGTACAGAGGGAGGGGACTTTGGACTCACTGCCCAGCCACCTGCACAGAATGATCCTGGGGCAAATGGCACACGGGTCCAGGTCCACAGATGGCTCCACGTGGGGAGTCTGGTGGTGAGGTTAGTCCCCGAGTCTCAGATTAAAAGCACTGAGTGCTATTTGGGAATAACCAGTGGCGGTTTCTTGAGTTCTCACTACATGGCAACCGTACGGCTCTGGAAGATGGAAAATATGGATAGGCAGGACAGGGGACAGAGAAGTACTTGGTTAAGAAGGAGCAGTTGATAGACAGCTTACCCACCATGCACATGGTAGTACATGCCCGGGATCCCAGCATCTGAAGACAAAGACAGGAGGATGTGATGGTTCTTTCCAGGAGATGTTGTGTGGGTTAAAAGAAATGCCATGGTGACAGTTCTTGACGCAGTCCCCTGAGGGGGATAGTGAAAGTTAACCCAGTCCTTCCCTGTTCCCGGCTGCTGCTCTGGATAATGCAGGACCCTTGCTTCCTGATTCCACGGGTTTCTTAGGGGAACTGCCATCCCATTCTGCTCTCTACAGAACCACGTGTTGAGGGTCCTGGCTCACCTATGGTCTCTGTCCCCACCAGGAAGCAAACTGCAAAAACCACAGAGTGAATCGGGTAGTGTTCCTGGGCAACATGAAGCGGCTCCTCACGACAGGGGTCTCCAGGTGGAACACGAGACAGATCGCCCTCTGGGACCAGGTCAGCCGCTGGGATGCAGCAGGATGGCCAGGAGGGGCAGGCTGCCTAGATCTGAGCTCCCGGGACCTCTGCTTTCCAGATGGGGCAAGGGTAGAGTGAAGTCCGTGGTCTGGGTGCCTGGGGCCTCCATGCACGTAGACGGAGAATATACTAGAAAAGGGCTGGGATGAAGCCCATGTGGGGGAGGAGACCAAGAAAGTGGTGCTTCCGAAAGTCTTCACCCTGGCCCATCCTGGGTGGAGAGTGGACAGGACAGGGCACCTCAGGTGAGGCTTAGATGGTGCTCACAAACCCCTGGACATGGGCATCCATCTAAATATGTACCCGGACCACCCTCTGGGGCCCCTAGAACCCCCCAGCAACTGAGTCATCGTTTTCCCATTACAAACAGCTCAGCTTAGCTCCACTGCCCCAGCTCCATGCCCATGGGCATGTATCCGTGCCTATATTCCAGCTGCACCATCCAGCAGGCTTGGCTGGTCTCCAGCTGGGTCTGTAGGACGGTGAGCACCCCTGTGGAGCCCCCTCCCATGTCCCCTCACCCACCTACCCCTCCACCAGAGCAGTCTAATGGGCCAGCAACCAGCCTGGAAGGCAGCGCTGAGCACTGAAGTGAATGCCAAAGCCCCGTGTGGCTTGAGGACAGGCCCATTTTCTGTTCTCGGCGACACAGAGGACAGAAAGCCATTCCTCGGGTCCTTCCAGTCGCATCCTAGCTGTGCCCTGAGCAGAGCTTCCCAGGGTTCTATGGGTAGAGTGGGAGTGGACTGGAAGGCCACGAGGTGAGAAGCAGGAGTGGCCAGCTGGGTCCTCAGAAAGCCAGGTCCCTGCTGGCACAGCCAGCCTCTTATGGCATCACCGGCAAGGATCGGACAGAGACCTCGGGAGATGGAGCCTGGGACCAGACAGGCTTCCAGACAGTGCCTTGCCCACCTGCAAGACACTTGCGGCCTTCCTTCCAACCCGTGTCTTTTCAGCATCTTGGGGAGTCTTCAAAAGAAGGGGCTGTGTTGGGATGTGGGAAGGAGACGTGCCCTCCTCCTAAATGCAGACTGACCCACACCCCCCTCCCCACAGGAGGATCTGTCCATGCCGATGATCGAGGAGGAGATTGATGGACTCTCAGGCCTCCTCTTCCCGTTCTATGATGCTGACACCCACATGCTCTACCTGGCTGGAAAGGTAGTGGGGTGAGGGAGGGCTGCCAGTTAGTGGGGGGCTCCAGTCCCCATTAGACCTTCACTCTTGCCTTACCCCTAAGAAAACGAACCTAACCTTTGTGGCTTCCCATGAGCCCGCCCAGCCCCGGCTCCCACGGCTTCCATCCACACCTCGCTCGTTTTCCCTGAAGTGTCAGTGACTGAGAACTCCTTACAGGACAACCTGGCATGGAGGAATAAAGATCTAACCCTGACACGTAGACAGTGACCAAGGGCAGAAGGTGAAACGCCTGTCAGGAGGTCTTTGAATATGACCTCGTCAGAAAGGCTGTGTGTACCCAATAAAACCAACCACACCACACATATCACACCACACACCACACTGCACATAACAGTGTACCTACCACATACATTCCATACATACTGACTGTACTGTACATACATACCACAATATATGCTACACACCACACCATACGTACATGTCACACAAACCATGCATGCATACCACAGTGCACACAAGCCACACATACATTACATACATGCCATATCACATGCGTACCACACATCCCAACTTATACATCCCAGCATATACACACTACACAAACATACCATACTGTACTCATGCCACACACATACACACTGCACACAATATCACCCAGATCTCATACACCATACAGACACACACCGTGAGCACACATACATACATATCACATACACACCATCCCACCTCCACCCCTGCCTCCAGAAGAGCTACCAAGGTCTAAACTGCAGGTCTCCTTGGTCCCCACAGATCCTCCTGTGGGGAGGGGGGTGTGGGTCCTTGGTCTCCCGGCCACCTCTGAGGCACACAGGCAGCTCTTCTCCATAGCCCCCTGGGGCTGGCTTTGCTGGACCCTGCCCTCCATCCTCATTGCCTCTCTGCTACCCGCAGGGGGATGGAAACATCCGGTACTATGAGATCAGCACGGAGAAGCCCTACCTGAGCTACCTCATGGAGTTCCGCTCCCCAGCCCCACAGAAAGGCCTAGGTAAGGACCCAGAGGGGGCATGCTATGATCCCGGCATTCAAAGAGGCTGCAGGGCTGCTCTGTGCGGAACGGGAGATGGCGTTGGCTTGTGCATCATATTCCCTTTTACACAGTAGTCAGACTCCAAAGGGCAGGTGGGAATGGGACCCACAGATACTGCTTCAGCTGGTCAGCTGCCCCTGTAGCCCGCTGTCACTCAAGGCACTAGCTTGGCCATCTCTGCCCAGCAGCAGCCTGCAGGGCACCGGCTCTGTGTCTTCTTCCCCAGCTGCCGATGGAGAGACTCACTCCACAGTGGGGCTCGCATGGTACGAGGTGGCTCGGTGGCTTGGAAACCAGGACTCCAGCCCCAAGCTGCAGCCCTGGCCAGGCCCAGCAGAGCAGGCAGAAGTTCACCATTTTCCCAGGACCCCAGAACTCAAAGAGGGGAGCAGAAGACTGTGAAGTTCAAGGTCAGATTAGGGGCTGTGAACCGAGACCCTGTCTCAGTGAAGAAAAAGAGAGAAAGAGAGCTACGTGGGAGGGAGGGCATTCTAGAATTCTGTTTGGAAGAGCAGCTTCCTCTCCAGTGGGAAAGACCTAGACCCTCACTCACACTCACATTACAGGAGAGACGCGTGTGCTGCCTGCCCCTGGCATGCTGCCAGACGAGTGCCAATCATCTTTGTGCCTCACTCTCTGATGACCTCACACAGGGCTGTTTCTGCTCGAAGAACCAAAAAAGTTCAGAGTTAGTGACTCACCCGAGGACTCCTGAGTGGAAGAAGAGGGCCAGTTCAAACCCAGTTTGTGGACCCCCAGGCTGAGTGCTTAGCACTGTGCTGCCCCGCCTCCGTCTGTTCAGGAGATAAAGCTGTTAGGGACATCATGGCTAGGGAAACACACACGTGCTGCTGGTTCTAGGAGATAAACAACGGGCGCCCTCTCTTAGGCTGTATTGAAACCTCTGGATGAGTGGGGGATGGCTTTGCCCTCCATTGTGTCCTCTGCAGACTGAGACCTAGGGCTTAGGGAAGACAGGTCACCCCAGAAGGTCCTGGCCCTGCAGCCTTGCTATACCTTTATATGTTGAGTTTGAGGCCAGCCTGAGATTCGTGACCTTGACTCTGCCCATGCCACCCCCACACCCCACCCCACCCCCACAAAAAACTAGTGACCATCTAGAGTCAAAGGCTGACTCCAGACATCATGGCCGCCCTCTGTCCTCTGGATGGATCGTTGCCCTGCTTTCTTCCTGAGAACATCAGGCAGTGAGCAGAGACAGAGAGATCCCCACAATGTCATGCATCTCTCCGTAGGCGTCATGCCCAAGCATGGGTTGGATGTGTCTGCCTGTGAGGTGTTCCGTTTCTACAAGCTGGTGACACTCAAGGGCCTGATTGAACCTATCTCCATGATTGTGCCCCGGAGGGTGAGTGGGGTTGGGCTGGGCTACAAAGGGCCCCATGTTGAATCTCACTAACCAGAAGCCAAGAGGGACCCAGATAAAAGAAGTGTCACAGACTAGAATATTCAGGCTCCACCTGGGGTAGAGGGTGGAGGACACTCTCGGGTGGGGATGGTTGGTTTGCATGAAAGGGGACATTTCTAGATGGGAGGCCTGAGGAGGGCAGTGACAGCCCAGAGGTGTGCCTGGCTGGGTGGCAAGGGCTTTCTCAGCAGTCCCCAGATATCCTTTCTCTTCTTCCTCCTTCATGCAGTCAGATTCCTACCAAGAAGACATTTACCCCATGACCCCAGGCACGGAACCAGCTCTGACCCCAGATGAGTGGCTGGGAGGCATCAACCGAGGTACCTCAGCAGGCAGGCACCACAGAAGAGCCCTCCCTACCTCACCCAGCCTCCTCTGCATGACCCCCCCCCCACCGTCCAGATGTCCCCTCCCTCCCACACAGCCAGCTCAATGCAGTGAGGCTCCCTCACTCTACAGTCCGACCTGTTATATGACTCTGTCTCCCTTGCCTTCCTAGATCCTGTGCTGATGTCTTTGAAGGAAGGCTATAAGAAGTCTTCAAAAGTGGTGTTTAAGGCCCCCATCCGAGAAAAGAAGAGTGTTGTCGTGAATGGCATAGATTTATTAGAAAATGTTCCACCCAGGACAGAAAACGAGGTAAGGTGCAGGGTGTCTCCCGCAGCTCAGGAAGAGCCGGGCCTTCCTGTTACCACTTGGAAGCCGGGTCTATTCCGGGGCATTTTTCTTCCAGTGGCAAATTCTGTAAGTAGTGTGTGGTTGGCTTGCTTTGCTTCTGACCTCAGTGAATAGAGTCTGAGAAGTCTGAAAGGTCTGTGCCCCTCCAACCTCAAATTCACCGACACGAGGGTTGAACATCTCCTCATGAGTCCACCATGGGGTGCTACTGTCAGGTGTTGTTATGAGGATTGTAAATTACCAACAAACAGGATCCAGCTAGGCCTCATCATCAGAGCCCGCCCTGCCTTCCTGCTTGATGGTCTGTGGTGTTTCCTGCCTCGGTGGAAGAGGCTGGAGGTCTATGAAAGGCTCTTTGTACCGTCTAGAAGGGACGCAAGCCCATTCTGGGAGAGCTGGAGCTGAGCCGTTCTTGACCATGCCCTCTGAAGTCATCTCCATTCAGTCTATAGCCCCAGGCCCACATGCCAACAGAGCTCAGCTCAGCTGGCAGTTAGGGGATGCCTGCTCTGTGCCAGGCCCTTGGCCTGATGCAGCTGGAAGAGTGATTGGTTGTATGGCCCATCTGTGTGTGAATACTGGCTCTGCAATTTTCTGGCTGGAACTGAATGAGTTTCCTGACTTTTCCAACAGCTGTGACATTTAAGAGATCATGCACAAGTACCCAGTAGTCTTCACAGCTCATGCTAGGTACTCAAAGAGGCTGGCTGTGTTAGGCTCTGTATTGTTATGTAATAAATTACCCCAGAGCACATTTACTTCACCCCATGTATTAGTTACTTTTCTCATTGTTGAGACCAAAATACCTGAAGGGGCAAGCGGAGAGTGTTTACTTGGGCTTATAGTTTGAGGGGCTACAGTCCATGATGGCAGGGAAGTCACGGCAGGCAGCATTAGTGGGAGGCATCTGGCCACATCACCTCCACAGTCAGGAAGCAGAGAGTGAACAGGAAGTGAAGCAGGGGCTATAAAACTTCTAATCTCACCCTAGTGGCCTACTTCATCCAGGGAGGCATCACCTCCTAAAGGTTACACAGCCTTTCCCCCAACTCGGAAACCGCGTTAAAACACACCATCCTCTAGGGTGCACTCAAAGCCCAATGCCTGACAAAGGTTTGTCAGCTCACAGCATCTGCGGGTGCCTGTGGTTCGAGTCACTCATGGAGCTGCAGTTCTATCAGCTGGGCCTACAGTCACATGCCAGGCCCCGGCTAAGGGAGGACCTGCTTGGATATTCGTTCCCATGGCTGCTGTCATGCTGAGGGCCTCAGTCCTCACTGTCCTCGCCATGTGGATTTCGCTGCATGCTAGCTTTCATCCTGGCAGCCAGCCTCCCGCAGAGTAAGAAGAATCCAAGATGGAGGCCGAAACAGTTCTGTAATTAATCCGGGGAAGACACATCATCGCTCCTGTTTGCTTGACACTGTTAGGTCCAGTTCAGTCTCGAGGGAAGAGAATAACAACTTAGACTAGGCTGCTGGTCCACAAAGGTGGGCTGTCACCACCATTAATAAAAGTTAGACTGCACTCGACCTCAGGGATTGCCTTAAAATTAGACAGGCATTTGGTCACAGGCATGAAATCTGATTATGTGGGCTGAGGCTGGGGCTGAGCGGGTGAAATGTTTGTCCAGCATGCTCAGGGACCCAGGTTCAATACCCAGTACCATATAAACTGGCGTGGTGATAGACACCTATAATCCGAGTGCTGTTGAGGTACAAGCCAGCCTGAGCTAGATACCTGGGAGAGGGGGAGAGAGGGATGTGGGGTCGTGTGCCACTGTGGGAGATTTCTAGAATGGATGAAGTCCTGTGATAAACAGGGTTCTTTTCAAAATAACCTCCAGGAGGAGGGCAGCGCAGGACAGTGGTAGAGAGTTGGAGCAGGGGTGAAGCTGGATGAGGTACTGGGGAGTTCCTGGTGCTACGTTTCCTAGTTTCGTTTATATTTAATATTCGGTTTTTAAAACGTTAAGTACTCTGCCTTTTGGAGGTAGAAACATGGGTTGCTGAGATTGCCCAGGTGAGCAGCAGTGAGCGGTGGAGCTCTGTCTCAGCCCCGAGGGTGGAGAGGGAAGGCTAGAGGGGATTAATGGAGTGACATTCAGCTACCAGGATGTCCATCTGGATGGAACTGAGGACGGGGGAAACATTCACAGGTTCTCTGCTCAGGTGAGGCAGAGTCCACTATCCTCCCGTAGCAAAGCTGTGCCTCTCCCATCTTGGGAAGAAGTAAGTCAGGCCCTGCAGATCCGCCTTTACCTATGGCTGTAGTCATTCCAAAAGCTCGGAAGCAACCAACAAGAAAGAGAGGCATGAAAGGAAAACATGGAGACCTAAGTAAGGACAAGGAGATAACTCGTAAGCAGGGCGTGCTGGTACGTGCTTGAAATACCAGCACTCAAGAAGCTGAGGCAGGAGGATTGCCATGAGTTTGAGATCAGCCTGGACTACAGAGTGAATTCTGGGCCAGACTAGGCTACAGAATAAGACTCTATCTCAAAAACAGGACAAAGAGAGGGAGAAAGAGAGAGAGGGAGGGAGAGAAAAAGAGAGGGAGGGAGGGAAGGCACATGGTTGGATATCTCAGTAACTTTACTGAAAATGTGTGGGTGTGAGGGTCTGTGAACTGTACCCCAAAAGCCATGTTTTGAAGTGGGCATGGTGGTGCATGCATGTAATACCAGAAGTTGGGAGGACAAGGCAGTGGGACTGACTTGAGTTCAAAGCTAGCCTGGGCTACAAGCCTGTAGTCCCAGCACTCAAGGGGTTTAGGCAGGAGTAGCTCAAATCCCAGGCTAGCCTGTGCTATATATAATGGGACCCTGCCTCAGCAACCCCCACCCAATAACATTATTAATTAATTAATTTTAAAACAAGGAAAATCAATGAAAAAAGGGAATCATAGAAGTGAGGCATTCTTGTTTGTTTGCTTGCTTGTTTGTTTGTTTGAGACAAGACTTCTCTGTATAGCCTTGGCTTTCCTGGAACTCACCATGTAGACCAGGCTGGTCTTGAACTCTGAGAGATCTGCCTGCCTCTACCTCCTGAGAGCTGGGATTAAAGGCTTGCACCACCATGACCAAGTAAGTGGTGAATTCTTTAAACCATTGACTTTTGTTCGAAACATAAACTATATGCACTCGTTCAATAGTTCAGAGAAGGGATCTCCTTGAACAACCCAGGCCAAGCTCCAACTCTCCATCCTCCCGCCTCAGCCAGCCCTGGGATTACAAGTGCTCCACCACTGGCCCCCAAACTACTTTTGAGGCAGGTACGATGAGGCAGACAATTCACTCTTTGATATGTATCTATATGAGGGTGTCTTGTTTCATTTTGTGACAGGGTTTCCTGTAGCTCTGGCTGCCCTCAAACTCACTGTTTAGCCAAGGGTCATCTGGAAGTTCTCATCCTTCTCTGTCTCTTGGTTGCTGTGATTTTAGGCATGTGACTCCACATCTGATTTATACGGTGCTGGGTATCAAACCCAAAGCTGTGTGCATGCTGGGCAAGTGCTCTACCTAGTGAGCTCCACCCTAAGCCTCAGGTCTGTGATTTTTGACAAGTGCATATAGTTGGAAGGCCACTATAAACCGTCTCCATGGTTACATCAACCTTACTCTGTATTCTGCCCCAATTGTTTAAGCATCGACTTTAGCAAGACTTTATACTTGTTTTTTTTTTTTTATATAGAAATGGCAATTCTTTGTACTCATCTCATCAATGTACATTATATGTAATTAAATGACAAAACTACATGCAGTATCAAATGGAATTCATGCTGGAGTCTCACACCACAGTGGCTGTGGAGTCCTAGTTCGCTTTCCATGGCTCTGATAAGTCACTGTGTCCAAAAGTGAGTTGGAGAGGAATGAGTTGATTCAACTTCCACTTCTACATCACATGCCATGGCTGGGGGAAGTCAGGGCAGAACTTCAAGGCAGGAACTTAGAAGCAGGAACAGAAGCAGAGACCATGGGGAAATGCAGCTTACTGGCTGTTCCTCATGGCGTGCTCAAGTGCAGGGGCTCCCCAGCAGCCTGCTTCCCACTCATTGTTTTGTGGGCGTCTGTTAGAATATTTCACTGAAGCCACGAGAATCTGGTAGATCCAGGGAGTCGACTGCATGAGGAGCTGCCAAAATACCAATGCTTTGCCCATCCATGTTTGCCAGGAACTGAACCACTGCCCAGACTTTGGTATTACAGTCACAGTCTCATGTTTTAAACAAGATTCTAGGACTAGGGCAACCGCTCAGTGGTACGGCACTTTCCCAGCATGTCCTGAGCTCTGTACATACACACACTACCACCGCCACCGCCACCACCACCATTGCCACCGTGGCCAAGGCTAAGCACCATTCTGTACCCTCAGTTTCCTCAAGAGGAGAAAAGGAACTGAGTACGCAGCTCACTTGGGAGAATGCTTACCTAAGCCTTGCCTGAGGCCCTGGGTTCAATCACCCCCTACACTGCAACTGCAAAAACCGAGACACAAGCTTATAATCCTAGCACCTGGAAGAGACAGGAAGATCCTGAGTTCAAGGTCATGCTCAGCTACTTAGTGAGTTTGAGGCCAGCTGGCTATGACCTTGTCTTAAAAAGAAAAAGTCTAAGCTGGGAGTCGTGGTAAAAAAAAAAAATCATTAAGAGCCTGGGCAGGGTGGTATATACCTCTCTCTATAACCCCAGCACTCACACTCAGGAGGCAGAAGCAGGAGTGCATGGAAGGCAAGCCATCCTCTACCACATAGCAAGTTTGAATGTAGCCAACCTGAACTACAAGAAAGAAGAAAAGGAAGGCAAGAAGAAGGGAGGGAGGGAAAAGAGAGAAGAAAGAAAAGAAGGGGAAGTGGAGGCAGGAGGGTCAGGAGTTCGAAGCCAGCCTCTGCTGTATGACAGTGGGCTGCAGAGTAAGACCCTGTCTCAAACAAAGGCTTCGGGTTCAGACCCGTCAAGGGGCAAGCTTGGGATGGCAGAAACTGGCCTCCCTCGGGCAGGTCTGCTTGGCCAGTGGGCTTTCTCGTCTCGCTTCCAGGGTAGATAGGAGCTCTGGGGGGATGAGCCTGGAGCACAGTTGTAGGGAGCACTGGGCTGGCTGTCCCAGGGTGGCAGGAGGCATGCGGAAGGTGAACGGGGCAGGGCAGGCCTGGGTGGGGCGGGATGTCTGAGAGCCCTGGTGCTCCCAAGTCCTCACCTGCTCTCTCCCTGCACCCCTTGCTCCACCCCAGCTCCTCAGGATGTTCTTCAGGCAGCAGGACGAGATCCGGAGGTTGAAGGAGGAGCTGGCCCAGAAGGACATACGCCTCCGTCAGCTCCAGCTGGAACTGAAAAACCTGCGCAACAACCCCAAGAACTGTTAGCCCCCCCCCCCCCGGGGGCTGTCTTCCAAGCCAATCTCCCCGTTGTTTCTACTGGTCCCTAAACTGCCCCTTATCTATTGAGCCCAGAGACAGGGCCTGGACTGGAGCTGGGGACCGGCCGGTAGACCCTACCTACCACCTCAAGAACTGGAAGCTGACCTTTGACCTCCTGACTTCATGCTAATACCAGTCCCCCTGCCTCTCCTGGAGAAGCCCACCCTTGACTGGCAGCCTCTCTCCCTGCAACCCCGGGAGCCAGGCTTCCTCTTGGCTCCCTTCAGGATGCCCTCCAAGGGACGGAGAGAGCAGGATTACAGCCTGACTTAGAACTTGAATCTGCCCCCTGCAGAGGGGCTGCCAGGACCTACCTACGCAGGGATTAGCTGCTCCCGGTCTCAGCATCACTTCTGAAGCACAGTGAGGCTGGATGGAGGGTGGAGTGAGTGCCCTGCCCACCTCCCACCTCATTCTGCTCCCAGCGGCCCCGCACGCCCTGCTCATCTCCCCCAGCGGTGAGCACCTGGCAGCCCGTCCTTTTCTTTCTGAACTCTCCCCGACCCCCCTTGTCTTCAGGGATGAAGAGGACGCTGTCCAAGGCCATAATGACCCCTTGCCTTCCCCGTGGTTCTCTTCAAAGCTCCTTTACACCCCTTTCCCGTTTTTCATTTGTGATCCAGGCAGGGTAGGGATTAGGTGGCCCCACTTGTCAAGTCACAGAACTGAGGGTCACCATCAGGTTTCAACTTTCAAAATCACCCAGAGGGGCAGCAGCAGGCCAAGTACCCTTGGCATCCAGACGCCCTGGCCAGGGCCTTTCTCTGTCTACTGAGATGCCAACCCCTGTGTGGGCTCCCCCAGAATGAGACCTGGAAGCCATTTCTACTCTCTGCCCAACACCAGTAGTGCCAACACGCCATACTGCCCGGTTGCGGCCCCTCACGCTCAGTGCCCCTGGACCCTCCTGGCCTGCACTCTGCTCTCACTCCATCTCCCAGGGGGCTCCATTTGAGATGAGGCCTCTTCCTGGACGCTGAGGCTGAGAAGGGTAGAGCTTGGCCCTAGGGCAGGCAGAGCAAGGGCCTGATGGCTTCCAGGGATGCCGTCTGCCTGTATCTCCCTCCGCCTTCCCCTTCCCACTCCATCCCTGCTCTCTCAGCCACTTTCAGCCTTACACACGCAGAACGACCACAGCCACTCCATCCACATAGCACTTTGACGTTTACCCAGTTTTGTGACACATGGATCTCACCGGCTCTTGCATCTGCCCTACTTTACAGTGACAGAAACAGGGAAGTGGCCCTCAGGCACGCCGCTCTGAGATGCTACATCACCCTCAGGTCTTCTGCAGGCTTCCTTTATTTCCTCCCCCCTCCCTCTTCCCATTCCCCACCTACCACACGGAGCTCAGCAGCACTGATGTCATGACAGTCGCCGCCACCGCCACTTGGGCAGAGGAGATGTGGGCATCTCTGTCGTGGCCTGGGATCTGCTACACACAAGGACACTCCTTGCTTGCCCTTTCTGTGGCCACCCTGCAAAACTTCCCAACCCCAGAGGCCCTGCTGGGGAGCCGGAAGGTAAGATTCCACAGTCTCAGGGCCTCTCCTCTCCACCCAGTGATGGTTCCTGCTCCCAGCCTGCCGAAGCGGCTTCTCCTCCCGCACCACCACAGCTAGACTGCCAGCTCTCATCACCTCCTCCACACTTCCGGAGCTTTCTTTCTCTCCATTGACCTTTGTGGTCTTCTGTGATTATTTATGCTGCCTCCCAAGGATAGAATTGAAATAAAATGTTTTCACTTATCAAGCCAAGGCATGGCCATGTCATTTAGCCCCAGGGAGACCCTATTTAGTCACCACCTTGTCTCTATGGTTAGCTGCACACTCATGGCTCCTTTGTCTTTCTGGGATGACAGCTACCTCTGTACAGTTCTCCTGCCATGTTCCGTTCATCTGGCACTTTGGATATCGTGGGACCAACAGTGCTTTGCTATGGGGGGGGGTGCCCTGTACACCTACGAGTGCTCACCAGTGTCCCTGGCCTAACATCAGCAATTTCCACCTGGTGTTGACAGACAAAAATGCCCCCTGATGTTCCTCAGCACCTCTGGGGGTATCAGAATCACCCCCCAATTCAGAACTAGTGTTCCGGGGCTGGTGAGATGGTTCAGCAGGAAAAGGGGACCCACCACCAAACCTGACAACCTGAGTCATAGGAGGAGAGAACTGACTCCCTCTAATTGTCCTCTGACCTCCACACATTTGACATGGCACTCTTGTGCACTTGTACACACACACACACACACACACACACACACACACATCACAAATCACAATTTTTTGAACTACTTCCTACAGCTATTCAAAAGGTATTTGCTATGGCCAAGTATAGTGGCTCATATCTATAATTCTACCACTCAGAGGATGAGGAAGGAGGATTATCAAGAGTTCCAGCCCAGGCTGAGATACACAGCAAGATCCTATCTGAGGAGAGGTCTACACTAGGGTGTAGCTCAGTCGGTAGGGTGTTTACCCAGAATGCATGGAGCCCTGGATGTGGTCATACGCACTACATAAGCTGGGGGCAGTAGCACATATCTGTAATCCTAGCACTTGGGAGGTGGGGGGAGGTCAGAAGTTCAAAGTTAACCTTGGCTACATAGGGAATTCAAGGCCAGTCTGTGCTATATAAGACCATGTCTGTTCAGTATCCAGTCTTGTGTTGGGGTCTGGGAAGACTAGTGTCTTACATTGGAATGGCACTGCACAGTCTGCCAGATACTGGCCCATGTGTTTGACTCCCTAGGTCCTATTACTCTATTGGTGGAACAATGAGTGCTGTGCCCAAGGACACTGAGCCAGTGTTGTGGAGAAGCCAAAAGATGGGGTTTTTCTGGGTCTAATGGCAGAGGAACTGAGTACACCAGTACTCCCTCACCAAGCCAGGCCTCTCTGAGACGAGGGTTGTCAGTTTGCCAAGGGGATGTCACAGGTAACTCAGGGAGCCCGAGGAACTAGTGCAAGCTGAAGTGGGGAGCATGAGAAGACTGTAGGGGAACTGTGCACAGGACACTGGGCAGGTGAGGGTTTGGATCCCATTCTGGCCCCAATGTGAGAAACCCTGCATGTCACTTTTCTGCACTGGGCAACATTTTCCCTATCTGTACAAAAAGTGGGTGGGAACAATTCCCAGGGGCCCTTCCTGGTCAAACACCTGTGGTTTCCATGATGCCAGCTGCTGAGAGGATGGACAAATTCCCAGTACCACCCAGTGCCTGGCACAAGTGATACAAACAAGCTCGTCAGGGAAAGGGGAAGTGGTAGGGCCTCCTGTGAGGCCCGAAGGCAGCATTCGCAAACGTGAGTTTGAGTAAAGATACTCCTGGAGTTTCTGCTTCTAGGTCAATTATCAAAGCCTAGGTTTTAAGGAATCCTAAATCCATTCAGAGTATGGTCCATGTAAGCTCCTTCTTATCAGATGTCAGGAAAGATAGAGCTGTCACCTGGCTGAGACTATCCGGCCTGGGCCCAGGGGAGCAGGTAAATGAGTGAACAAGATGATCTGCCTGCCCCTCTGGCCCACCCACTCTGAGCCCAGGAGAACGACTCTTGAACCATGACTTGCAATGGTAAATTAGCTAAGGTCGGTATCACCTGTGCCCCCTCCCCTCAGTAGCCCATTTTCCAAACTGTGTTTGTTGAATAATTAGCTTCCCATTGATTACCTACGTGTCCTTAAATTCTTATACGCTGGGCTGGGGATGTAGCTCAACAGAGTGCTTGCTTAGAATGCCGAAAACCCTGAGTTCGGTCCCCACCGCTGCATAAACCAGACATGATAGAATATGCCTGTAATCTCAGCACTTGGGAGGTGGAGGCATGAGGTCCAAGAGTTTGAGAATATTTTTGACGATATAGTGAGTTCAAGGCCAGCCTGAGCTACATGAGACCTTGTGTTTTTTTTTTGTTGTTGTTGTTGTTTTTGTTTATTTGTTATTTTTTAAAATTCTTATGCTATGATATCTTCTACACATACTCTGTTATGCTGGTCTCTCTACCAGTGATGACTCAAACCACCACACAGCTTTAATTACTTAAAGATGGAGGGGGGAGGGAGCCCTTCATGGTCCTTTGAACCACCTCCATTGACATGCTGCCCACCAGATAATTTTCTTGCTTTTTCCCCAGGTAAGGATGTGTTGGCTTAAATTCCAGATCCTTCTCTTCTATGAATAGGCCTTTATGTCTCTACAGACAAGGGTACCTCTCCTAGGCATGACTAGAACTCCTGTCCTCCCCTGAAACCTGACTGAATTTCCAACTTGATTTAGCACCCACCAATGGAGCTGGATAACTGAGTATTGGGCACTGAGCCTCAGGGACTCCAGCCATATCTGTCTATGGCATCTAACCATCAATAGGACACAGAGCACTGAGCATGGAGGAGCTTCCCTCTGGGATGGGTTCAAGATAGGGTGGTCATCAGTCTGGGGAGGTTGCTGGCTCCTAGGCTGTCTTCCAGCCAGTCTCCTGAGATCTTAAGATGGGTTCAGGCATTTTTAGACTTCTAGCACTGGGCAGGCATCCAAGACTGTCAGTGGACCCATGCAGAACCCGGCTGCTTCTTCACTGTGGGAAATGATTTCATACTGAAAACAACCCCCAGCCCTGTCCGTCCTTCCAGCTTGGAAGAACTAAGATGCTGTTACAGGGGCTGCATGAAGCAGTGGCAGACATTTAACCTTGGCCACTGGAAGAATGACTAGATGCCCTGGGGCCTGTGGGCCTGTGGCACAGAGGGAGGAAGTGTGTGTGTGTGTGTGTGTGTGTGTGTGTGTGTGTGTGTGTGTGGCTCCTGCTGGGACAACAAGCTCCCAGTTCTGGGGAATGTTTTCTATTTTGAAATAACCTGCAGTTTGCTCTTTCAATTCAGCAACATGGACAATGTTAGCCTTATTCTGACCCCTTCCCTCACACCTGGGTCCTAGGAGGTCACTTAAGGTTAGCCGTTGACTTCCCAGAGCACTGCACACACACACACACACACACTCCAGCACACCACACACACTGGTGTGAACTGGTTAAACGATGGAGGCCTAAATGAGAGGGAAAAGGGGGCGGAGAACTGAGGATACAGATCTTAGATTTCAAGGTCATAGCGATCACCCAGCAAGAGCCAAAGACCAGGAAGAATTTGCTAGAAACTCGAACCTAGCCAGCAGGTGGTAGGTTGTGGCTTTCCTATAGACTGTTCTGAGCTGGGTGCCATCTCCCATCCCACTTCTGAATGAATGACCCAAACATAGACCACCGTGGCCTTCTGGCACTCAGTCACTCAGATCTGAACCACCCAGGCACGGGTAAAGGAGGCTTTCTAGGGACCCACAGCCTCCTGGCCCAGGAAGACGGCGTTCAGAGAGCGGCCAGAGGAGGGCGCTCGCCTCCCCCTTCCTCAGATCCCGCTGTCACAGCGGGCTGCGCGCCTGCTTGCCTGGGAGCTGGAAGGAGGCTGAGGCTGGCTTCCAGTCCCAGCGCGGATCTGACCTGCTCGGTGACCTTGAGCAAGGTTCCCCCTGGGACGATAACTGGGAGGGGCCTTTTCTGCCCAGAGACTCCGCTGTTCCAAGAGGTTTGGGGCAGAGAGGGAAAGAGAAGAGGAGGCCTGAAAGGAGCTGGGAGGAGGAGCCAGGGGTCCAGGGCAGACCCTGGTAGCCGAGGGTCACCGCCCAGCCCAGTCCTAGGGCTCGCCAGCTCCAGCCTACGCAATCTCCAGGAAGCTGCTGGTGAGAGAAACAGAAGCCGTCCTCCCCAGTTCCCGCCTCCCGCCCTGGAAAACAAAAGTGTCCAGGGCCAGAGATGAAGGTGGAGCCAGCCAGAGAGGCTGCACCCCTCTCGGATGAGAAGCGGAGGAAGGGCCTGGAGTGAAGCGATACTAGTCCGGCTGCTTCGACCGGAGGGGATTAAAGGGCATCGTGGAAGCAGCAGCGACACCAGGTCCAGCTCGGGGTGGGATGGGGGGGCAGTGGCCTGGATAAGGGTGAGAGAGCGTGCTGAGCTATGGAATTGACCTTGATTGAGGGAGACAGAGGGCACAGGGACACATTAGGAGAACGCTTGGGAGTGGAACTAGAGATGAATTGAGATGACCCCCACTATCAAAGGGGACACGCCATGGAGCTTAGCAGATGTCCCTTGAGATACAAAACGGAGAAGGAGTCAGTCTTAGAAAATGTGCAGACTGCTTCTCTCTGCCTTTCAGATCAGATGTAAAATATATGCCGAGTACTTTCTTTTTCCTGAGTGAGGAGGGGTGCAGGGTTTCTTGGAGTTCAAAGTGCCCTTGAACTCAAAAGGTAGCTGAAGATGACTTAGATGACTTTGAACTCCTGATCCCTCTGTTTCCACCTTCCTAGTGCTGAGATCATCGGCATGAGCCTCCACACCTGACCTATGTCGCGCTTGAGAGCCACCCCCAGGACTTCATGTATTCTAGACAAGCACCCTACCAACCAAGCTACATCCCAACCCTGCTGGCTACTTTTATCACTGAAAGACCGGGCTGCCCCTTGGGGCTTCCTAGCAGTATGATTAGAAAGTTCCCTCATACCTCACGGGTCTCCTTCCCTAACATCATCTCCCATCGACTTCTTAAGATGCCTGGAATTCACAGTTCCCCAAAAATTATTTGCAAAAATAATAAGTTCCTCTTTTTTTTTCTTTTTCTTTTTTCTTTTTTTTTTTTTTTTTTTTGCCTACTGAGATTTTGGAAATTTTTTCATTAAAAATTTATTTAGCCAGGTGCTCCTCACATGTCCCTCCACACCCCAAACTCTGCTGGATGCTGAAACTGGGGAACAAGGACGGCGACTCCATTGTTGGTCTCAGAGAGAGTGCAGTGTGTAATTTGTTTAGAGATTCAGTCTGGCGTGTAACTTAAGTGCATATGCAGCACATGTGTGCAAGGACTGAGCTAGCGGGGGTGTCTCAGTGCGAGGGCGAGCAGACCGAGCCTGGGAGGCTGAAGGGATGGCTCAGAGGCAAAAGCTCTTTCAGAGGACTCCAGTTTCAGAGGATGCCAGAGGTCCACTCCTGGCATCCCTGCCCCATGGCGCACAACTGGCTGTAACTCCAGCTCCACGGAATCTGATGCCCTCTTCTGACCCCTGCGGGCACACACACAAGTGGCATGCCCGCCCCCCCCCCCCACACACACATGTCTACATTTTCTACAGTTCACCGTTGTTTTCCACAGGAGATGGGTTTTCATTTGTTTTGCTGTCATTTGAGACAGTGTTTCATATAGCCCAGACTGACCTTGAATTTACTATGTGGTGCAGGCTCTTCTTGATCCCCCTGCCTCCACTGCCCATGCCTAACTCTCAGTCCTTGCATTTTTGAGATAAGATCTTACTAAGTAGCCCAGGCTAGCCTCAAACTCGTGATCCTCCATCCTCAGACTCCAAGTGTTGGGATCCCAGGTATGTGCCACCACACCTGGGGTTACCTGGATTGTTTTTTAATGAACGTTTGCCTGAATGTATGGCAAGGCACCACAAGCCTCCAGTGCCCAAGGAGGCCTGAAGACTGTGTCAAATGCTCTGGAACTGGGGTTACAGATACTGTAAGCCTCCGAGTGGGTATTGGGAACTGAGCCTGAGTCCTCTGGAATAGCAGCCCTCCTTCACCCACTCCCTGGATCTTCTTGATGTACATTGCTTGATGGTCTCTGCCTGTTCTACCCACTAACCTGCTCCCTCTCTTGCCTTTAGAGGGTAGAGCACTGACTGTATCTACCCTCTCCCTAGCCTACCGTGTGCAGCAGAAACCCTATGACCTCCCTTCCCTGGCAATGGGCCCTTTCCTTCCAGTCATAGGCCTGGCTTTCAAGTCTATCGCAGATTGTCTCAGCTATGACCCTTGTTTTTGTTTTCAATTTTGAGACTGTCTCCAGTAGTTCAAGCTGGCCTCAAATTCACTGCATAGCCAAAAATGGAACCCCTGGCCCTCTAAACTTTGCCTTTTTGGTTTTGTTGTTGTTTTGTTTTGTTTTTGGAGACAGGGTTTCTCTGTATAGCCCTGGAATTCATTCTGTAGAGCAGGTTGGCCTCGAACTTACAGAGCTCTACTTGCCTCTGCCTCCTGAGTGCTGGGATTAAAGGTGTGTTCCTCCACCAATAGTCTGCCTCCACCTTTTGAGTGAGTGTGAGGCCAGGCTTGCTCCCCACCCCCAACTGTCAGCCATGAACTTCTGAAATCTGTTCAGAAAACTAAAGGTTGAATATTGACTATTTATTTGTCTATGCCTTCCAGCTATCAAAAATCTGATAATCAGGCTTGGTGAGTTGTAGCTCATTTGGTAGAATGCTTGCCCAGCATCACAAAGGCCTGGGTTTGATTCCCAGCACTACATAAACTGAACAGTAATACTCACCTGTCTTTTAAAAAAGAAAGAGAGGGAAGGAGGAGATAGGTAGTTGTGCTGGCTTCAATGGGAGGGAGATGCTTCAGTAACTAAAGAATCAACAGTTGTGATCATTTCCAAAGCCCACATTCACCACCTTCTCCCGCCATACATATACAACTGGATCATTAAAATAGCCAAAGAGATTACAACCATATGGAATGGGGGTTGTTAATTAATCATGTGGTGGTTTAAATAAAATGCCCCCCCAGGCTTATAGGGAATGGCATTATTTGAAAGGATTAGGACATGTGGCCTTGCTGAAATAGGTGTAGCTTTATTGGAGGAAGTGTGTCACTGGGGGTGGGTTTTGAGGTTTCAGAAGCTCAAGCCAGGCCCAGTGGCTTGCTCTCTCTTCCTGCTGCCTGCCAATCTGGATGCATGCCACCATGCTTCCCACCATGACATTAATGTACTAAACCTCTGAACTGTAAGCCACCCCCAATTAAATATTTTCCTATGTAAGAGTAGCTAGTCATGGTGTCTCTTCACAGCAATAGAAACCCTAACTGAAACAAATGATAATACAAAACTAGAGAACAATGTTTTTTTTGCTAATTTTCAATCAACATCTGCTAGACAACCATTCTGAGGTAGGGACGAGTGACGTAGAACAGACTGAAAAGCCAGACTTGGTGTGGCAGGCATGTACAGATCAACAGTTGAAGGTCACCCTCAGCTACTGAGTGGGTTTGAGACCAACCTGGGATATGAGATCCTCTCCCAAGTGGGGAACAGAAGACACTGAGACCCATCACTGGTTTAGCAAGAGATACAGGTATGTGGGGCCGGAAAGTACATGTGGTTCAATAAGTATGTACTAGAGCAGCCATACTTCAGAGGGCAAAGGAAAAGTATCCCCCAAAGAGAAAGAAAGGTCTTGGAGAAACGTATGTCCAAAGTCACTGGGAAGGCCAGCAGCTGGCACAAAGTGAGCCTGGAATGGCTGAAGACAAGGGAAGTGTGACAAGCTACTTAGAAGTTATTCTTCGGGCTTGGAGAACCTTCAGTAGTTTTACTCCAGGCTAGCTGTCTAGAAATCTGCCAGGAGTCTCCTGTTTAGGCCCAACCTGGCCAGAGTCATGCAGGGATGACAGACAGTTGCCACTGTCACCGACTTTTACACGACTTCCGTGGATCCAAACTTGAGGCATCAGGCTCACCCTACAAGCCCTTTCACCCACTGGCCCATCTTTCCGGTCCACCCCTGGGAGGTTTCCACGCGTCCACGTGAGCAAATGAGGTCAGAATGCTTTTTATAGTTTGTGTCTTCAGATAGAGGTGGGAGGTAAGAGAAGATACGTTCCACAGTCAGCGGGGCTTGGTAGCCTCCTGCCTAGGAGAGGCTCATAGTGCCAAGCAGAGATCTGTTGTCACCAAGGTCCCCAGAAGAAGGCCACCATGCCCGCCATCAGGGATGGCTTCCGAGGGAACAGTCACTAATAGGAACTAAGCCTGGAAGAGGCTCGGGTGTGGACGAAGCTGGTCATGGCTGAGAGGAAGTAAATCGTGGCTGAGAGGAAGTCTCGGGAGCCGCAGCCCTGGCTCCAGGACCGTGGTATACAGGGTCCATCCCCAGCCATTTTAGTCTGATTTTTCTTTGGGCCGCCAGCTCACAAATAACAACACAGAGACTTATTATTAATTATGAAAGCTCGGCCTTAGCTTAGGCTTGTTCCTAACTACTTCTTATAACTTAAACGAACCCTTATCCTTTAATCCACGTTCTTTTACATGGCTGGGTTACCTTTAGACTGCCCATCCTGCTTCCTCCACTCCTGGCTGGCAACTCTGCCTTTCTTCTTCCCAGAGATCTCTCTCTCTGCCCGGAAGTCCCACCTATCTCTCCTGCCTAACTATTGGCTCTTCAGCTTTTTATTACACCGCTCAGAGCAACATGTCTTCACACATTGCACAAATATCCCACCACAAGCCATCCCCCCCCCCAAACAGGCCAAGATGGTTATCTTAGGGAGATGACGTTCCAAGCTCTGTGACAAAAAGAGACAGCCTCTGCTGACAGCTCCTCTGTGACACCTGTCTACCAAATAGCCCGCCTCCTCGGGCCTTCCTCACAGGGACAGACGGCAAGTGCACCCTCAAAAGCGCTGGCTTGACCAGCAAAGCAGATTTGCTACTTTCCTGAAAACTCCCCCAGAGAAACAGCTGGATGGGTTTAGGCTCTAGCTCTTCCTTCATAAAATGGGCTACAGTGTTGCATAACTAAGTATGGTGGCTCAGGCTTGGGAGGCAGAGGCAGGAAGATTAGGAGTTCAAGGTCAGCCTCAGCTACATATTGAGTTTGAGGCCTGCTTGGGTTACTTGAGACCCTATCTCAAAAAACAACAAAAGAAAGGGAGGAAGGGAGGGAGGAAGAAAGAGAAGGAAGGACAGACAACAAAACAAACAAACAAACAAAAACAAAAACAGTGATGGGTCCTGTAATCCCAGCATTGGGGAGGCCAAGGCAGGGGTATTACCATGAATGCAAGTCCAGCCAGGAAACTAAAAAATCAATAATAAAACAAATTGTGTTAACTGGAGCTACCCAGCCTTCTCCTCAACCGCAAGAGCTCCACTGAGATGGTGGCTGACGAACAAAGCCACAGGAGTGTCGTTCTCACCATTGGCCAGAAGTCCCAGGAAAGTCGGAGGCCAAAGAGCAATTACAACCATTACAACTTGGCAACGTTGTCGCAGATGGGAAAGATTAGTTACTATTTTATCAGCTGAGGCCAGAGTTCCTCTGAGGGAAGGAAGTCTCTTTGTTTAGGAAAAATGCCATGATGGGTAAGGGCGTGGACAGGGATTGGGAGGAAAAACAGCAGACAGCCAAAGACTCTTGTCTGGGGAATAAGCAGGAATCTGGGGTGAGGAAGAACAAAAGAGAAGGAACCTGAAGCTACAGCCGGCTGAGGCAGACACCAGGGCTTCAGCACTGAGAGCCTGGGGCAGGAGGATCTGCCCTCAGAGGCCAGCATGGGCTATACAGTAGGAACTCAATTCAAAAAACAAAACAGGGGGCTAGAGAGATGGCTCAGAGGTTAAGAGCACCGACTGCTCCTCCAGAGGTCCTGAGTTCAAGTCCCAGCACCCACATGGTGGGTCACAACCATCTGTAATGAGATCTGGTACCCTCTTCTGTATACTTAATAAATAAATCTTTGAAAACAACAACAACAACAACAAACCCACTAGGGGCAGGAGGGATGGCTCAGAGGTTAAGAGCACCGACTGCTCCTCCAGAGGTCCTGAGTTCAAGTCCCAGCAACCACATGGTGGCTCACAACCATCTGTAATGAGATCTGGCATCCTCTTCTGTATACTTAATAAATAAATAAATCTTTGAAAACAACAACAACAACAACAAACCCACTAGGGGCAGGAGGGATGGCTCAGAGGTTAAGGTTGTCGCTGCTCTTACAGAGGACCCTGCACCCACACAGTGTCTCACAACCACCTGTAACTTTAATTTTAGGAGTCTGAGGCCCTCTCCTGGCTTTCTGGGGCACTGCACACATGTGGTGCACATAAGTTTGTGCAAGCAAATACACATACATATAAATGGATCAATTTAAAAATGCTAGTTAAAAAAGCCTTGTGGAAGCTTCCTAAGCTCTTCTGAATTGTTAGATTTATTTATTTTATGTGTATGAGTACTTTGCCTGAATGTGTGTACCTGGCTCCCACAGAGGTGAGAAGAGGCCATTGCATCACCTGGAAATGTAGTTAAGGATGGTTGTAAACCACCATGTACCATGTTAGGAACCCAACCCAGGTCCTCTGGAAGAGCAACAAGTGCTGTTGACCACTGAACCATCTCCCCAGGCAAGGGAGCTCTTTAAGAACAGTGGTACGATTTAACCTAACCTTTTTTCCCCAATATAATACACATATTCAAATTGCCAAAAAATGCTACCCACCACCACTCCCAGCAGCAAATGAACGGGGATTAGAGGAGAGGGGTCTGTGTTCACTTTGGGGGCAATACTGGGGTACAGATAAAGGTGTGTCCATAAGACAGCTAAAAGGGAACTTTAGAAACCTGAGCTAGGGAATTCTCAGAGCTAGTGGGGGCACATGATGCTTTCTCTAGTTTGTGATATGGAATTTGCATGGTGCCTCGTAGTCACTGTGTTAGGATCAGTCTGGCAGACACCTGAAAGTGTTCTGGCCACAGTTCTTGTCTGTTATCAGGGTAAACGTTTTCTCTAGGCTTCTCTCTGGCTGAGGTCAGTTCTGTTGACTGTTAGGGCCGAACTCGGGGATCAGCCAGATAAGAGATGACTTTAGCTTCTGGCTTCCCTCTTCTGACTGCCTGGGGCCACTATAGGCTCTGGGCAATGCTTATCTGATGTAGCTGTATGGGTGAGTCCTTAGTGATAACAATCCACTGTGCCTGTTAGCAAGGTGAAGCCACCTGCCATCTTATCTTGTTGAATCCTGGTCGTGAGAAGCCCGGAAGAGCAGAAAGGCCATAGAGAGACAGAAGGGCAAAGGCTCAGAACTCAAATGTGGATTAGGCATGAAATGCAAGCTCTGAAGAGACAGAATGAAAAGACTATTACCATTAAAGAAATAGAAAGAAGTATAAAAATATGTAGCAAGGCTTAGCAGCATGTGTCCACAATCCCAGAAATCTGGACGTAGATGTGAGAAGATTGGGAGTTCAAGGCCACTCTCAGATACCTAGTGAGTTTGAAGGCCAGCCTGGGCTACATAAAAAAAAAAAAACAACAAAAAAAAACCGAGGCCTATGAAATGGCTGAAGTGGGTCAGAGCAGCTGCTGGATGAGCTCTGATGATCTGAATTTGAACCTTAGAACCCACAGTGGAAGGAAAGCTGATTCTTGGGGGGAGGGAGGAATTTCAAGACAGGATTTTACTGTGTAGCCCAGCTGTCCTGAAACTCACTCTGTAGACCTGACTGGCCTCAAACTCACAGAGATTGCCTGCCTCTGCCTCTTGAGTGCTGGGATTAAAGACATATGCCATAGTGGGAAAACTGATTGCTTTTGGGTTTGGTTTTGTTTTTTTGAGACAGGGTTTCTCTGTGTAGCTTTGGAGCCTTTCCTGGAACTCACTCTGTAGCCCAGACTGGCCTCAAACTCACAGAGATCCGCCTGCCTCTGCCTCCCAAGTGTTGGGAATAAGACAAGCGCCACCAGCGCCCAGTGGGAAAACTGATTCTTGAAAGTTGTCCTCAGACTTCCACAGGTGGCTGTGACATACTTACACATATGTCCTTTCTCTCGCTCCCCCCACCCACCTCTCTCTTTCTCTCTTTTTCTGTGTGTGTATCACACACACCAAACATACAATTATGTAAATAAAAACAAATATGGCATTGTTAAGACTGACTGGGGACATAACAAAGTCAGTGGAGTGCCCACTCACAAGCACAAAGCCCTGGCTGGGTTCAACTACAGCACTGTATAAAATCAGAATTACGGCACATGCCTGTAACGCCAGCACTCTGGAGGGGGTGGGCAGGAGGGTCAGAAGTGTAAGCTGCTCTTTGATTAAGCAGTGAGTTCAAGGCCACATTATCACGACAAACCTTGGAGTCAGCCTGGGCAATGCCTGCTTCTTTCAATCCACTCCCAGGCCTCAGCATCCTACTCTACCCAGTTTGGTGGGCCGCCTTGTACATGCACCCCAGCAACAGCACGAAGAGCCCTCTCTACCCTTGCAGGACCCAAGTGCTGAAGACGATCACCTGCCAGAGCCAACCCCTTGAAGGTATTGCCACAAGGAGGTTGGGGGTGGGGTAGGGGTGTCTCTGCAGGTGCCAGGCACAGAAGCAAGTCACAAAGAGGTGAGAAGGAAAACTTAGTTCTTTGACTCAACCTAGACCAAACCTTGGGGAGCCTCATGCCAGGCATTCCCTTGTCAGCATATTTGGTTTGTGCACCACAAGGAAGGAGAGAGACAATACTTCCGGGTTCCCGAGCTTTTACGAAATCACCACAGAAGCGGGTCACTGATGGATCAGGGCTGCAGGACAAGGTGTCTTGTTTCTCCTGACAGCCCCGAGCAAGGGCAGAAGCGGGGTTTATAAACACAGAGTTCTCAAACATTTGTTGCCAAGTTACAGTTACAATTTTCCCCAATCAGGAATCAAAGATTAGGGATTTTCCTTGTGTAGTCCATTGTTGTCAACCAACATACTACGGAAGCCTTTTAGTCCAGCCAGTCAGATTCATTTGTTCTTTCTGTTATTAGGGAAAGTCATAATGTTTCTAGAGAAGTAAAGATGCATAAAGACTATTTCTATGGTTTAGGGATGAGGTCGATCAGCCATTGGAAAGCTCAGCTTCCCTAGGGCTTGGAAAACTTAATTTATTTCACCCTGCAAGTAAAATGGTGTCTGAAGTCAAAATGTCAGTGCTTAGCCCCATTTTGTCTACCCTCTTCAGCATGTTTGTTTGGTTTTGCTTTTTCGAGACAGGGTTTCTCTGGGTAGCCCTGACTATCCTAAAACTTGCTCTGCAGACCAGAATGGCCTTAAACTCATAGAGATTGGCCTGCTTCTGCCTCCCAAGGGCTGAGAAAGTCACAAGCCACCACCACTTAGCTCATTGTCAGCATATTTAAAACATGGTACAATTTAGAGCCAGGCGGTGGTGGTGCACGTCTTTAATCCCAGCACTCGGGAGGCAGAGGCAGGCAGATCTCTGTGAGTTCAAGGCTAGCCTGGTCTACAGAGCAAGTTCCAGGACAGCCAAGGCTACAGAGAAACCTTGTCTCAAAAAACCAAATCAAACCAAAACAACAACAAAAACACTCCTTTGCAAAGTACATGTGACCATGAAGGTAAGTTCTATAGCTTAAAGGTCTAGAACATACATACACACACACACACACACACACACACACACACACACAAATGTATTTTGTAAATTAGACTCTCAGACTGGAGAGATGTGCACTGATTAAAAGCACACTCTGCTCTTGCAGAAGACCGAAGGGTTCTCAGCACCCACACTGTGCAGGTCACAACTGCCTAGGACTCAAGTTCCAGGCTTTCTCAAGCACTTGCACTCACATGCACTTGCACTCACCCTCATGTACACACTATTTAAAACTAGTAAATCTTTTTTTTTAAATTAAATTCTCAAAGAATTTTTTTTTAACTTCATCTATCCTGGTTGAGTTTTTTTGTCAACTTAACGCAAACTAGAGTCATTTGGGAAGAGGGATTCTCATAAGACTGGCCTGTAGGCAAGTCTGTGAGGCGTTTTCTTCATTAATGATTGATGTAGAAGGGCCGGACCTATTGTGGGTGATGCCACCCCTGGGCAAGTAGTCCTGGGTTCTATAAGAAGGTGGGCTGAGCAAGCCATGGGGAGCAAGCCAGTAAGCAGCACTCCACCACGTCCTCTGCCTCAGCTCCTGCCTCCAGGTTCCTGCCTGAGTTCCTTCAGTGTGTGACCTGAGGGTTGTAAGCTGGAAGGATTTACTTTTCCTCCCCACGTTGCTTTTGGTCATGGTGTTTTATGACAGCAATAGACACCTAACTAAGACCCTGCCTGTTCATCCTGTGTGTCCCAGCAGCCCCTCTGAGTTCCCAGCAAGAGTTTTAGGTGCCTATGGGGCTAAGCCTGCACCCTGACTCCTCAAGGATATTCTAAACCAGCAGATATGGTGACCAAATAATTGTCCCCTGGAGGTGTCTATGCACTTTGGCTTTGAACCTGTCAGTGTATTCTGATGCACTATAAAGGGAGTTTGCAGATATGGGAAAGATTCTTATTTGGCTATGGTGACTCACACCTTCAACCCCAGGACTCAGAAGACTGAAGGCACCAGGAGAGGAACAAGTTCAAGACCAGCATGGCCTATATATCAGGTTCCAAGCCAGCCAAGACTTCACAGCAAGTAGGATCAATCTTTTGTTTTTTAAGACAGGGTCTCACTATATGTAGCTCTGGCTGTCCTGGAACTCGCTCTGTAGACCAGGCTGGATTTGAACTCACAGAGATCTGCCTGCCTGCCTCTGCCTCTGCCTCCAGGGTGCTGGGATTAAAGGTATGTGCCACCACCACCCAGCTAAGTAGGATCAATCACATCACATAGTTTCTGTAACTGGCTTCTCAGAGATGAACAAGGGGAAGTCAGAGGCTTGAGCACAGGTGTGCTTCAGCTCACTGCTCTGGCCTGGCTGAGGCCTGAAAAGGTGAGAAAGAAGATCAGAGTCTAAGAACAAAGACAAGGCCATGACTGGCAAGCTGTGGGCACAGGACTGAAGTCCTGCACCCCAAGCTGCTGAGTTCTACCAGCACCCCAAGTGAGCTTGTGAGTGAGTTCTCCACAAGAGCCTTTGGCCAAGAGCCCAGAGCTGCTGAACCTTGGATTTCAGCCTCCTAAGGACCCAGCTGAGCTTACCTGCTCTTCTCCCACGCACTACTGCAAGATGAGAAGTCTACTGTGGTGGCACATACTCACAATCCCAGCACTAGGGAGGAGAGGCAGGAGGGTCTCTGCAAGTTGGAGGCTAGCCTGGGCTTAATACTAGTTCCAGGCCAGCCAGGAAAACATAGTAAGGCTCTGTTTCTGGAAAAAAAAAATTTTTTTTAAATGTACGTTGTGGGGACTGATGAGATGGCTCAATGGTTAAGAGTACTAACTGTTCTTCCAGAGGTCCTGGGTTCAACTCCCAGCACCCACATGGCTCCTCACAACTGTCTAACTCCAGTTCTGGGGGTGGGGGGGTCTGACTCCCTCACATAGACAAACATGCAGGCAACACACCAATCAATGCACATGTAGTAAAAATAAAATAAATTATTCTTTAAAAACGTGTGTTGTGGGCTGGAGCCTTGGTTCAGTGGCTCTTCTTCCAGAGGACCTGGGTTGGATCCTAGTTCTCACATGGCAGCTCACAACTGTCTGCAGCTTTAGTCCCAGAGGATCTGAGGCCTTCTACAGGCACACACGGTGCCTAAACACACAAGCAGACGAAACAACACAACCATGCACATAAAGTAGATACATTATTTTTTCATGTATGTTGCCCAGCATGCTCTGGGTTCAACCCCAGCAAAAATAAATAAGTAAATAAATAAATATTTTTTTTAAGAGGATAGGCATATGAGGCTGGGAATGTAACCAGTTCATGAAATGCTTGCCTAGCATGGACAAATGCCCCGGGTTCAAACCCCAGCACTGCGCAAACTTAGCATGGTGGTGTATCCTTGTAAGGCCAGCCTGGCCTACAGAGTGAGTTTCAGGACAGCCAAGGCTACACAGAGAAACTCTGTCTGGAAAGAAAAAAAAAAAAAAAAAAAGAGCTTGGGTGCTATTGGCAGAGCATCTGCCTAACATTCAACCTCCAGCTCCACATAACCCACCAAGGACGTATACCCTTATAAGCCCAAGCCTCGAAGACGGAGGCAGGAGGATCAGAAGCTTAAGGTCATCCCTGGCCTCATAGCAAGTTTGAGGCTAGCCTGGCCTATGGGAGGACTCTGTATCCAAAAGAGAAGAGAGAGCCTTTCACAGGAGAAAGGCCCACCACCCCACGGCATGGTGTGAAGACCCAGCTGCGGGTCAGGAAAGGTGTTCAGCTTTGGCGAGGGCACTCAGAGAACACGGAGTGCCTTGCGGGAGGGCCTGTGGAGGGTGGCTGTAGACCTACAGGGCCAGTAAGGGATTGAGAGCCTCAGCTTCCTGCGGTGCTGTGGGAGAGGATGAGCCACAGAAGCATACGTTCATTCAGTGATGAAATCACACTCAGTGCTGGAATCACACTCGGCACCCCCTTTGGGGTGGCTGGAGGAACAGGACCTCAGGCTGCCACCCTGGGGCAGCGAATGAGGTTTCAGAGGGTCAGAATGTGTAGTGGGAAGGGAAGCAGAAAGATGGCTCTAGGCCCGACACAGCAGGATGTCAGTCCTTTCCCCCAACCCCAGTGGGTTACACAAGTTATTTCACTCTTCTGAGCCTCCATTTCCAGACTTAAAGAGAGAAGAAGAAAATATGATCTGTATTCCAAAGGGCTCTAGAGAGCAGGTGAGAAGGCCACTACATCACAGCTCACAAGAAAAAAAAAAAAAGTCCAATACTCTGATTCCAGGAGCCTCATTTCTTCACTTTTTTTTTTTTTTTTTTTTTTTTTTTGAGGCGGCGTGCAGTTTCATGTATCCACAGCTGGCCTCAAACTCATTAAGTAGTTGAAGATGACCTTGAACTTCTGAGTCTCCTGCCTCCACCCACTCAGTGCTGGGATTACATGTGTGTTCCACCATGCCCGGTTAACACAGTCCTGGGGATGGGATCCAGGGCTTCCGACATGCTAGACAAACCTCACCCCGATGTGCTCCAACTGGCATGTCCTTCATTGACACCACCCTCCCAGCCAGGCAGCAGTCTTGAGGGCCTGCCCTGCCTCACTTCAGTGACAGCTGAGAGAGCTACAAAGAACAAGACAAAGTGACCTTGTAAGAATGACGCTGCTCCAGCTTCTTGGTGACAGAGCACAGCTCTGTTTCCAGAAATGTGGCTGCCGCGGATGCTGAACCACAGCAACACAGGAGAACCAGACTGCAAGTCTGGGAAGTCTCAGGGATGCTATCACCCATCAATTTTGCTGCTATTTTTCTTTTCTAATTCGTATAAAAGAGAGGTGTATGATGTAAGAAAAACAACCTGTGTAAAGCAGTTTATAAGAGCCTTTCGATCTCTGCAACACTGAGAGAAAGTCCTAAGAGAGGAAAAGCTATCGAGAGGCTGGGGAGACCGCTCAGTTGGCCAAGTGCTTGCTGAGGAGGACTGAGAACCTGAGTTACTTTCCAAGAACCCTTGTTAAAAACAAAAACAAAATAACTAGGCATGGAGGCATGGATTTGTAATCCCAGCACTCAGGAGGCATACAGGAAAATTCCTTTGGCTGTCCAGCCTTGGCCTTATCTGAAAACTTCAGGGCAAAGAGAAACTTTGTCTTAAAACCCAAGACTGTGGGGCTGGCCATCAGTGGCAACCAGTTTAGGCAGCTCACAACTGTTTATAAATCCAGCTCCAGGGATCCAACAACCGCTTCTGACCTCTGGGAGGACCTGCACTTGCTTGCACATAGCCACATACTTAATTTAAAGTTGGGTGGTGGTGGTGCACACTTTTAATCTCAGAACTCGGAAGGCAGAGCCAGGTGGATCTTTGTGAGTTCGAGGCCAGCCTGGTCTACAGAGCGAGATCCAGGACAGGCTCCAAAGCTACACAGAGGAAAAAAAAAAAGGAAAAAAATTTAAAAAAATAAAATAATTATTTTTAAAAAACAGCAAGGTGGCTAGCTCCTGAGGAATAACACCTCAGGTACTCCTGTGGCCTTCACACACACACACACACACACACACACACACAGATGTGTGCACACACATGAACACACATACGAGGGTACTAACAAAATACATGAGTTGCCAGATGTAGAGATCACACCTGTGATCCCAGCCCTCAGCTGGCAGACACATTAAGATTATCCATAAATTTCAGGACAGCAAAAGCTGTGAGGTAAGACCCTGCCCCAAACAAAAAGAAAATATAGAAATTTCGGTTTTTGGTTTTGCCCAAATAACTACATGAGGCCCTATCTCCAAATAAAAAGAAATGAAGTTAAAATACAGAGACCATGGGGTGCCCAGCCCCAGTTGACACATCTACAACATAATGCCAGCACCTACGGCTCAAGGAATGTCTTGGAAGAGGGGGCAGGAAGACTGTGAGAGGCTGAGGCTCAGGAAATCTGCTGTGGGATTGTGTCTCATAGAAATTACAGAAGAACTACACTCATGAAGTCTCACCAACGTGGCATGCCTGCCTAAACAAGACCGGAACAATCACACCATCAGCAGACATGCTAACGTGGAAGGGAGAAATCTTGTGGGCCCCACCCTAGACAAAGAACTACAGGTAGCTCAGAAACGTTGAGAGCGAGAGAAATAGTCTTTCCCAGGGAGAAACCTGCTAATCGGTTATCCAATATCAAGTGGTCAGCCCTGTAATTACGTAAGTAAGATATATACATATATACATATGAAATGTAATATATATATATATATATATATATATATATATATATATGAAAAAGAGGCTATGAATTTGACACAGATGGGTGGGGACATGGGAAGAGTTGGAGAAAGGATGGGAAAGAAGGAAATGACGTAATTACATTTGAATTTTAAAAAACTGGTTTTGTTTTCGACACAGGGCTCTCTGTGTAGTCCTGGCTGTCCTAGAACTAGCTCTATTGACCAGGCTGGACTCAATAAAAAATATTTTAAATCAGCCAGGTGGTGTTAGCACTACTTTTAATCCCAGCACTTGGGAGGGAGAGGCAGGAGGATCTCTGTGAGTTTGAAGCCAGCCTGGTCTATGGAGCTACTTCCATATCAAGGCTACACAGAGAAACCCTGTCTCGAAAACAAACAAACAAAAATTTAAATCTCAATAAGAAAAGGGTATAATATACTATGACTAAGCAAACTTTATTCCTAGATTTCAAAGTTGATTTGACAGAATAAAGGATGAAATCCCTAACTGCCATCTCAACATGTGGAGAAAAGGCAATTCAGAAAATAGAACACTCATTCACAATTTAAAACTCCTCTAAACATTTATTTTTATTATTTTAAATGTGTATGGGTCTGCATTTGGATAAATACATGAGAGTGTAAGAGCCGGTGGAGACCAGAGGTGGAATTCCAGACCTGCGTGAGCCGCGGGATGTGGGCTGCGGGATGTGAGCAGTGGGATGTGAGCAGCGGGATGTGGGCCGCGGGATGTGAGCAGCGGGATGTGAGCCGCGGGATGTGAGCAGCGGGATGTGGCGCAGGCCACCAAACTCAGATCCTCCGAAAGCAGCAAGTCCTCTTCACCCCCAGTCATCTCTTCAGCCCTCAGTTTAAAACTCTTACAAACTAGAGGGGAAGGGGCGCTCTCACTCTGGCAAAGGGTGTGCAAACCAGGTGTGCTGGGACACACATGGTCCCAGTCCTTGGAGGTTGAGAGCAGGATCTCAGGATCAAGGCTTGTCTGGGCTTTGTAATCAGTCCTAGGCAGCTTGGGTCCCAAACAAACAAACAAACAAACAAACAACAAGAAAAGGGGTTCAACAAGGAAAAATATCAGTAGCTATTGTACCGTTTCAGGACAATTCCGTGGGAGAACCCGAGGACACTCTTAAAGTGGAATAGACGGTCTGGGTTGCTGGCCAGGGGCTACCGGGGGACCTTGACCAAGTCGCACAGCCCAAGCCTCATCAGTCTTCACCTTCCCTTTACCCACAGACACCACATCCTGTTGACACACTTCGGTTAGCAAGAACAGCTTCGGCCTGTTACGGTTTCACTAGTTTTTAAGATGGTTTCCTGAGTCAGTAGCCTCCCTTTTCGGTCAGAAGCTGTGGCATCTGCAGCGTTGAGTAGTTAGCTGAGCCCTGAGCTTTGCCCTGTGTCTAGGGCTTCACAGCCAAAAAGTCTCTCCCTCCCGAGCGAGTGCATAGCCCAGACTGGCCGTAAAGAGAGAGGGTGGGGATGGGAGGGAGAGGTGACTGGAGGAAAGGGTGCAGGCCGCTCTGCAGCCTCCTTTTATACTGATATTTATGAGCCAGAGCTGGCGGTCCACGCCTTTAATCCCAGCACTGGGGAGGCAGTCCCAGCTTTGTGAGTAGGAGGCCAGCCTGGTCTACATAGTGAGTTCTAGCCAAAGGTACAAAGTGAGGCTCTTTAAAGGAAAAAAAAAAGTTACTTATGTAGCTTTTGTGGTTCTAAGAATCAATTCTAGGACCTCACAAATGCTAAGCAAGCAGTGTATCTCGGAGTTGTATACCCCCAGCCCTTTGAAATATTTTATCTTTTTCTTCAGGCTACGGAGATGGTTCATAGGGTGAAGATACTTGCAAAACAAACCTACTAACATGAGTTCCATTCCCAGGAACCCAGGGAGGGAGAAAGGCAGGCAGGCAGACCAGGAGAGTGCCAAAGTGCCTGTCACCAGCTTCCACAGCCACTGGTGGTACCTGAGATGCCCCTCTGCCTTACGCTTGCTCTTCTTCCATCAGGTCCAGCCTTTCAAATACTTCTTTTTGAACATTCCCAGACTGGGGATGTGGCTCAGTTGGTGGAGCGCTTGTCTACTGTGCACAAAGCCCCAACATTGCATAAACCAGCCACAGTGGCTCACCCATAATCCCCTCACAGGTAGGTAAAAAAAAATCAGAAGTTCAAGGGCATCCTTGACTATATAGTAAGTTTGAGGTCAGCCTGGGCTACAATTAAACATTCTTGATCCGAGTTTAGAAGCAGCCTTGAATTTTAAAACTTGGGATTAACAGAGCTGCAAAAGTTTCAAGTTCACATGCTTGTTGCCCTCAAGACACCAAGTCTGGCAATGAATCATCCAGGCATCCCAGCTGGCTTGCAAGACAAGACGGCCACAGAGAACTCATCATGGCTTCATTTGTAGCAGTGACATCCTGGAAAACAGTAGAGGACCGGTTAAATAATTCACCACTTACCCACATAGTGGATGACTATGCAGCCTTTTAAAATAGAAAGAAGGCCCTCTCCGTACCCAAAAACAATATTCAAGATGTAATTTTTAATGAAAATCCAAGAGTGGAATCACCAGCACCCAGATCCCTCCCCTCACTGAGCCAGACACATGCACTTCTTCACCCAGTAACATATTTGAAATGAAGATAGATTACCATCGAAGGCCTGCCGTAATTCAATTGGAATGGTTTTTCACTCTTAGTATATAAAATAATGTCATGTTTTACAATATATAGCATCTGGAAATTTATGAAAGTCAATAGCATTTACCAAGTTCAAGGCATTGTCAAGTGATGCGCAGATATTACATATAGATTTTTTTCTTTTTATTACATTTATTTCATTAGTACGTGAGTGACTCTGTGTGTGTGCACGCGCGCGCGCATTGGAGCAAGTGCAAGAGCATGCTCGCCTGCTCAGGCACACAAACACATGTGTGTAGATGAGTAGACAAGAGGACAGACAGCCCACAGGACTTGGTTCTCTCCTTCCACCATGTAAGTCTGGGAGTCAAATTCAGGTCATTGGACTTGGCAGCAAGCACTTTTACTAAGGTATCTAGCAGCCCCTTCCCCTCACACACACACTCACACACACACACACACACACATACACACACACACACACACACACACACACACACACACACACCACACATCACACACATCACGGTGACCTATGACGGTGGGCTGTCTACATTCTATAGATCAGGAAATAAGACTGACCTTAGGTACTCTTTGGATTTCCATAGCCGATGCTCTTAGGCTCAGGAGCCAAAGCTACCAATAATGATGACAATGTCACATATAGAGGGCTCTCTGGGTGCCAGGCCTGTCATCAGTGCTTCCTATATTAGCTCACTTAGTTCTCAGCGTACAATGAGGGTGACAAGGACATTTCTCATGTATGTGTGGATGAGGAAGCAAGCATTGAGAGGTAAGGACACAGCTCACAGGTCAGGTGAGTCTTCACACCTCAATTAACCTAGTCTAGACAACCACTCACAGACACATCCAGAGATTTGTCTCTGAGGTGTATCAAGTTAATAATCAACATAAGCCATCACACCAGGCATGTAGGAAGCCCCTGGGTTCCGTCCCCAGCACCACATAAACAGGGAATGATAAGAATTGTAGTGGGACATTCAATTACACTGTGAACCCCGAGTTTGCATTTGTGTGAATTACATAAAATTAACCTTGACTCAGAGAGGCTGAGTTAGCAACTAGCTGACTGGAAGTAATCATAGAACAACAGAGGGCAGCTGGTAGAGATAGAAAGACGCACAGGGAATAACAGGGAGGGACTGAGTGTAGCATCTTCCAGGGACGCCAGCAAGGAGAGAAAGTTAGCTAATTGCTACTCAAACTCTCTGAGCTCGGAGGTTTTCACCCCAGCCTTTGAATCTTGAGTCTCATTTATAAATAGAACACTAGAGATTTAGCTAAAGCCACCTTTAGTGGCAGCAACAGAGCCATTGCCAGGGAATAGAAGGGGATGGGGAGGGAGGGGGAGGGGACACAGCTCCCACCAGGCTGAGGTCTCAGCAGCCGGGCAGCTGTCAGAGAAGCAGGCCTTTGGAGTCACAAAGGTAAAGCAACAGTGAATGCCTATAACCAAAACACTAGCAAAGTAGAGGCAAGAAGATGAGTTCAAAGCCATCCTCAGGCACATAGCAAGTCTGAGCCCAGCCTGGGCTATAGGAGATCCTGTCTCAAACTAATAATAATAATGAGAATTTGTATTTATAAAATGGAATTTTGGAAGGAATGAAAAGAAACTGATGCACGTGTGTTGCTTGAAGTGTGGGACTAGGAATAGAGGAGGTATAATGGGAATGAAAAACTTTATTCTGCCCCCTTTTTAGTGGCATTTGATTTGGGGTCTGTGTGAACACATTACCTGTTTAAAACTAAATCAAACAAGCGTTTTAACTTTGCTTCAAATGAACAAACCACTGTTGTAAGAGAAGCCTGCCTAGGGTCAATAAAGCTCCCGTTGCCATTTGTTGTTTGGATATTCTGATATTTATCTTTTAAGCCTCTAACAGATTTCATCTTGTTATTTGGAAGTATCGAGGGACAACAGATGAATGCCTCCCTTTAGCCCGACCACACAGGCCATGATGTCAAGGCTCCAATCCCATGGCATCGACTCACACGTGGGTCCCCAGATCAAGCTAACAGAAGGGCAGCGCCACGGCTAACCAGAAGGAAATCCGCTCCCCTCCGAGGGTGGCAGCATGGATGCCAGCTGTGTTGGCATGGGGATTTGTCTTTTAAGTCCTTTATCTCCCCACAGATTCAGTGGGGTCGACTCGCTGACATTCTCCTCCTCAAGAGTCGCAGGGTCTGAATTGCATAAATATTGAGATTCAAAACAATTTTTAAAGATTGTGTGTGTGTGTGTGTGTGTGTGTGTGTGTGTGTGTGTGTGTGTGTGTGTGTGATGTGCAAGCATGGGCACAAGGTCAGAGGATAACTCTACAGAATATATTTTGTTCTTTCACCTTTATGTGGCTCCGGGGATGAAACTCAGGCGTGTTATATGGGATATCAAACTCCCTTGTCCACTGAGCCATCCCACCAGGCTCTTAGCAGTTCTGTTGGGGCACTGGATCTCATGCAGCCCAAGCTGCCTCCAACTCCTAAAGGCTGGGATTACAAGCACGCACTACCATGGCCAGTTTATGCTGAGGATGAAATCCATGGCTTCCTGTGTGCCAGGTCGGCAGGCACTCTGCCATTTGAGCTCCACCCCTCAAAATGCTGTCAGAAAAGGTTGGAGTTTGGGCTCCCTCTGCCTGTACTTACATTATTCCAGCTATGGCATCAGATAAGAATGCTAAATCTCTTTCCGTTTCCAGAAAAGATTATAAAATGTCCACTTTCGCTGAGCGGCAGTGGCACATGCCTCTAATCCCAGCACTCGGGAGGCAGAGCCAGGCAGATCTCTGAGGCTAGCCTGGTCTACAGATCAAGATTAAGGACAGGCACCAAAACTACACGGAGAAATCCTGTCTCGAAAAACAAACAAACAAACAAACAAAATGTCCACTTTCAATAAATGTTTGGCTTGCAAAGATCTTTTGCTATTACTTCCCCCAAAGGACGATATGTTGTCTTTGGATTTTATTCAATGTTACAAGAGTTGGGAGATCAGCATGCCAGCCTGATGCATCATGGGAATGTGTGTGTGTGTGTGTGTGTGTGTGTGTGTGTGTGTCCCCAGCCTTCTAACAAAGATGCTTCTGCGAGTTGCCCCAGCACAAGTAGCAGATATCTGGAGTCTCTCTCTGTCTAAAAGACATACAAAGGCCTGCACCATCAACAGCCATCAGAGATCTGAGCTCACTGTACTCCCAGGACTCAGGACTCGCAGCAAACAGATCCCAGCATCCTTAAGAGATCCATGCTAAGGCTGAGGATGTAATAATGGTCAGTAGAATGTCCAGCATGCGGGAAGCCCTGGGTTCCAACCCTCGAACTACATAAACTAGGCATGGTAGGTGGCATACTCTTGTAATCCCAGCCCTTGGGTGGTGGAAGCAGGAGGAGCAGCATTTCAAAGTCATCCTTAGTGACATAGTTAAGTTCAAGGTCAGCCTAGGCAACATGAGACCCTATCTCAAAAAAAAAAAAAAAAAAAAAAGAAAGAAAGAAAGAAAGAAAGAAAGAAAGAAAGAAAGAAAGAAAGAAAGTGGCCCAAGTTAATGTCATATAGAGTTTTTTGTTGTTGTTTGGTTGTTTTGTTTAAAGAGTTACTTATTGGGGTTGGGGATTTAGCTCAGTGGTAGAGCGCTTGCCTAGCAAGCACAAGGCCCTGGGCTCGGTCCTCAGCTCCAGAAAATAAAAATTTAAAAAAAAGTTACTTATTTCAGCTGGCAGTGGTGGTGCACATCTTTAATCTCAGTATTCGGGAGGCAGAGGCAGGCGGATCTCTGTAAATTCAAGGCTAACCAGGTCTACAAAGCAAGTTCCAGGACATCCAGGACTGTTACACAGAGAAACCCTGTCTCAAAAAAGCCAAAAAAAAAAATTTTTTTTGGGGGGGGGCAGGGCCAGGCATGGAGATGCATCCACTCATTCCATCACTTGGGAGGCAGAGGCAGGATGATCTCTGGACCAGCCAGGACTACACAGTGAGACCCTGTCTCAAATAACAAAACAAAAGACTAACTTATTTTTATTTTATGTATAGGAGTATTTTACCTGCGTGTACAGAAGGGCACTGCTTGCCTTCCTGGTACCCCTGAAAGCCGGAAGTGGGCACAAGAGTTACAAACGGTTATAAGCCATCCCGTGGGTGCTAAGAACTGAACCTGGGTCCTCTGCAAGAGCAGCAAGTGCTCTTAACTGCTGAAACATCTCTCCAGTCCCACTAAAGTCACATCTTAAGTACTTGTGATAAATTATACAAGGAGGAGATACCCAAGTAGGCTCACAGAACATTGTGGTATATTTTAAATATCTGTATTTTTAATTGGATTTTATTTTATTTCATTTCATTTTATAGAAAAATCTCATATATCCAAGTCTGTATGAAACTACAGATGACTAAAATAAGCCCTTTCAGCACAAAAACAAAGTTAAAAATAATTCATTTTTGAGGCTGCAGGTGCCACTACACTGAACATGTATGTTATGGAGCCAGTCGGTGGTGGCGCGTGCCCTTGATCCCAGCACGCGGGAGGCAGCCTGGCAGATCTCTGTGAGCTCAAGGCCAGCCTGGTCTACAAAGCGAGTTTCAGGACAGCCAGGGCTACACAGAGAAACCCTGTCTGGAAAAAACAAACAAATACGTGATGGAGAGGTGGGGAAAGATAAGAGAAATGGAGCGGTATGCGGGCTGTGGAGAGAGGCGGAACTGGAGGCGCTATGGGGACAGGCGTGAGGTCTGCAGTAGAGCGCGTCCTCGCCCTCTGGGGCTGGCGGGGTAGTATGCAGCTGCTGGAGCTTACGCAGATGCAGACTCAGTCCCCCAACATGCTGTCCACTTCAGGAGCGCTCTGGCTCTGGGCAACAGTGGAGGCCAGAGATGAGGGACATTTCACTTTCTAGACTGGACCTCCTTGAAGGACAACCTGCGAATGCCTCCGGAGGCCATGTTGGTGTCTGTGGTCCATGCTGCTGCTCCAGGGGCCATATCTGGGTCCCTAGTCCTACTTCAGCCGGGGTCTGTGTTGATTTCTGTGGACCATGTCACCACCAAAGGCCATGTGGAAGTCTGTGGTCTGTGCCTCAGCCTGAAGCCATGTTGACGTCTGTGGGTCATACCGCCGCCAGGGGCCATATTGATGTGGGTGACCTGTGCTGCCACCTAAGGCCATGTGGATGTCTGTGGTCTGGGCTGCCTCTGAAGGCCTTGCCTGAGTCTGTGTTCCTATTGCAGCTGGGGGGCCATCATGTTTATGGACTGTATTGTCACCAGAAACCGTGTGGGAGCCCATGATCTGGGCTCCCTCTGACTGTAAGGAGCAAGGAAGCTACTTTTGCAATGATATTGATGACTGCAGACTCACAGTTGAGAAAGAGGGACATGGAAGGCTTCTGTGACAACCCCAACACTCACCACCACCACCCCAAAAAGCAACAGCCTAAAGAGGAAGCCATTGAAGAGAACCCTTAAAAAGTGTGATAAGGATGCGGAAGTGTAGTGCTCCACAATTGGTGGACGGGACGGGGTAAGGGGAAGAACTCAGTCCTATTTAAAGACCCGGGCAGGCCACTGAGAGTTTGACCACGCTCCAGTGAGTATATAGGTAACACAAATTGGACTTGATTTTCCTTTATTTTTCTATTTTTTAAAAATTACCTGGAGGGGGTCAGAAGGGTGGGGAGCAGACACAGAAGGACTGGGAAGTGAGGGGTGGGGCGCATGGTGTGAAATCCCCAAAGCACCAATAAAAACATTATGTTAAATAAAATGAATAAATAAATACATTCATTTTATTTTTGCTAACCAGGAGATAATTGCAGAATTCATAAACATTCACCCACAGTGCAATAGTTATACACTCCTGACATGAAAAATCACATTATCTGCAATTACTTCAAAATCAAAATGAATTTAAAGGTAAATAATAAACTGAGAGAAACACCTGAGGCATGGGATTAACACCGTTACCTCACAAAAAGCTCCCAGGAGCTTCATAAAAACACTAAAAATCCCCCTTCCCAAGTGAGGGAAGGGACAGGGAGATGGAACCCACTGTGTTCAAGGATTAGCCTTGAACTCATAGAGATCTGCCTGTCTCTGCCTCGTGAGTGTGGTATTGCAGGTGTTAGCCACTATATCCAACCATGGTCCAAAGTTTCTATATATAGTTGTGTGTGTGTGTGTGTGTGTGTGTGTGTGTGTGTGTGTGTGTGTGTAGAGGTCAGAGGATAACTTTAAGAGGTTAGTTTTCGCCGGGCGTTGGTGGCGCACGCCTTTAATCCCAGCACTCGGGAGGCAGAGGCAGGCGGATCTTTGTGAGTTCGAGGCCAGCCTGGGCTACCAAGTGAGTTCCAGGAAAGGCGCAAAGCTACACAGAGAAACCCTGTCTCGAAAAACCAAAAAAAAAAAAAAAAAAAAAAAAAGAGGTTAGTTTTCTCTTCCCACGTGGGTTCAGGTTCCCAGGATCAAACTTAGGTGGTCAGGCTTGGCAGCAGGCACCTCCATTCACTGAGCTATCTCACAGCCCTTTTTACTTCGGTAATAAAAAAAATCGTGTTTTAGTTGAATGGAAAAACATGTCAGCCTTCTAGGTGATTACAGATTGGCTGTGGTTGTCATTTTATAATCTTGGTTTTGCATATAATCTTTGCACTGTTGTTTCATGGCAACACTTTTCATATACACAGAAAAGCTGATAATATATTTAGCACCTCTATTCTGTAATTAACCTTTTCCTATATTTACTTTATCACATGTACATTGATACATCTAATTTTTATGCATTACTAAACAAATTCCAGAAATCAGTGCCATTTCATCTCTGAACGCTTCAGCACACGCCATTAGCTGTGGCTCACTGTTTATTTACAGTGATATGGCTTTTTAGTTTACACACAGTGGAATTCATAAATCTTACATGGCTGATGAATTTTGATAAATGCATACACATGTATAATCCACATCCCAATTAAGATGTAGAGTAATTCTGTCATTCCAGGTCCATCCTCCTCCCTCTCTCTATACAGTCCCATCCCTGTGCACTGGTGACAAACCAGTGTCGGACTTCTATCACTGTAGGCTCCTTCCACTTGTTACTACATTTCATATGAGGGTTTGGGGATGTAACTCAGTGGCAGAGCATGGTTAGTGTGTACAGAGCTCTGGGTTCCACCCCCCAACACTATACACCACACACACACACACACACACACACACACACACACACACACACACACACACTCCAGGTAGGCCAAGGAAGATTGCTTAGTGGGTAGTATTTGCTGTGTAAGCATGAGGGCCTGAAATCAGATCCCCAGAACCTACAGAAAAGCCAGGGGTGGTGGAATGCACGTGACCTCAACACTGAGTAGGGTAGAGACAGAGCTCCCTAGGGGTTTGCTGATAAACAAGTCACACTCAGGAGACAGAAACTAGCAGATCCTTGTGAGTTTGAGGCCAGCCTGGTACATCTGGCTGGCAACTCTGCCCTTCTTCCCAGCATTCACTCAGCTCTCCTGCCTAACCTCTTTCTGTCTAGCTATTGGCCTGTTGGCTCTTAATTAAACCAATGGGCGCAAACCATCTTCACAGTGTACAAAAGGATTATTCCACAGCAGCCAGGGTTACATAGAGAAACTGTCTCAAAACACAAACAAATGCTGATTTCTTAGTGGGTCTAGGAAACATCAAGGGGAAAGCATTGGGTGGGATGTAGCTCAGCAGAGTTCTTGCCTAGCACACATGGAGCCCTGGGTTCAAACCCCAGCACCACATTAACAGAGCATGTCTATAGTCCCAGCTCCAGGGAAGTGGAGGCAGGAGGGTCAGAAGTTCAAAGTCATCCTTGGCTACATAGCAGGTTGAAGGCCTGCCTGGAATACATGAGACCCTGCCTCAGACAGACAAACAAACAAACAAACAAAAAGCAAGCACACCCACAGATTCCCCTGGAATGGAGCCCTGGTGGTCCCTTCTGCACTATTGGGAGGGTCTGTCACTCACGGTTGGAGCACCCTGGCCAGACAACTGGAGCAGGACTTGGTGCCTGGTCTGATGTAGATATGAATGTCCCCCAAAAGCTCGAATGGAGAAATTTGATTCCCAGCTGGTAGATGCTGCCACTGGGAAGTGATTTGGGTCATGAGGGCTTTGGCTCCATCGTGAGTTCACCTGACGATAGATCTGACTTTTCCACCAACCAACCAGCGCCATTTTACTATCATTGGTGCCATGGACTCGGATAGGAAATTCTGTGCACTCAGCATCTACGGCTGAATATCAGAAACCTAACCAAGGACCTGCGACTGCCCAGTGACTGTCAGATCCACTTTTTCCATTTTCCCAGCTGCTGGACCCGCCCACCACTCCCGCCACCGCATCTCCACCACACATGTGATTGGTGAGTCCCTTCCCACAGCTCTGCGGTCTGAGGTATATTGTTTGTGCCGGACCCCCCACCCCCACCCCGGGTGTGTGTGGGGGTCTTCAGGCTGCACTGGCAAGGACACATTCTATCTTGACAAAATATAGGATGCTGTCAGACCACCGGGTGATCCACGTGCTATGTACGCTCCCAGCCCTTACTCATTCTGTGACAACGGTCTGGGTAACCTGTGTTGATTCATAGATCCTTCTCCTTGCCTCAGGGACGCTTGAGATAGGAGCCTAGGATCCTGGTTTGTTATTTTAATTTTTTATTTTTCTCTCTCGGCTGCAGCCGTGGGACATAAGGGTGGATATCAGTAAATTTGGTGGATACCAGTAAATTTGGCCACATAACGGGCAAATGAAAAGAGTTACCTTATCCCCAAGCTTCCTACTGAAGCTATGAACCCTTCTCCCTCCCACTACAGCCCCCAGCCAATGTGCAACCACTCCTGTCTATCTGAGTTCCGCTTTCCGACAGTGGGCAGGCTTTAACCCACCTCACCTTAACTCCTGAACCAGTGGGTGGGCTCTCTCGTGTTGTGGGCTCTTCTGCTGACTCTCACTTTAACTCACCTTAACTCCTCCCGCTCATTCTCAAGCTGCCTGAGAGGCACAGACGAGTCTGGAAGCCGACTAGGATGCATGCAAATAAGTTCACGATCAGGACCCACATGGGGATCACAGTAATCAGGATGGCTCTTTAGCCAGAGATCAGTTTATAGCCTGCCTCCTGGCAGATCTTCCCAAAGCTGTCCTCAAGCCAGCAAACATCAAGGAAAAAAAATAAAAATTCAAGACATGGAGTAAAATCTGTCTCTTGTCCCTCAGACCTCCCCAACATGGGACTAAAGCTTAAGCATCCAGAGAGCAAGGCTCCTGACCCCACAGGCGAAAGTGTCATCTGGGGTATTCAAGGCGTACCAGGGAAGAGATAAACAAAAGCCTGAGAATAAATTTGCCCAGTACTGGCACATCCTGGCTCCCGAAAGCCGTTGGGTCCCTGTTTTAAGTGAGGAAAAAAAGGCCACGCGGGCTAGTGAGTGCCCTGCCAGGCCATCAATTGAGCCTTGTTGAAAGTGCTGCCTATAAAGACAATCAGTCAGCTGACTGCCCCCAGGCACCAAGATGGCCTGGGGAACATCAAACTAAGACCTCCAGCAGACCTAGGCTTGGCCACAGGCTCACAGGGAACCCAGAACACAGCATGGAAGTGATCTGTTTCTTTCCTTCTGGACACCAGAGCCACTGACCCGGTCCTGGGAGAGTTTTGGGGTGTCACCTCTCCTCGTTTCCCTATTGTTGGGGTAGGGAGGACAGCCTTACCCCCACACACACCAGATTTAATTGTACTTTCAGGGTTACTTAATGGGAAAAGATTTTCCAGCTAAGATAGGAGCTTTCATTTCATTGCTCCCTCCATGTGCCTCATTCCAGACCTGTCAGCAGTGCTTCTCATCCTCGTGCACACAGACAGGGCCCTGATCTCTGCCTTGTCCCTAATTCTAAATAATGATGATGATAATAATAATAAAAATAATAAGTTCTCATGCACCACAAGCTTTTCTCTTCCCAGTTCCCTCTTCTAACTCACTGTTGAGCTAATGGTTACAAGATCACCACAGAACTGGAGTCTAGAGATCATCAAATAAGAAACTAACAGCTAAAAGATATTTACACCCCCAGACCCAAAAGTGTCTGGGCTCTGCAAAAACAGACTTTAATATAACCATCTATTACTGTTAAAACAGGTGCCTTAAATAATCTGTCTCTGATAAAGCTTAACATGTTCCAATATCTCTGTCTCTCTCATTAACACTAACCAATACAAGCAGAGTACTAAACACCACAAATGGTCACTAATCTTCTCATGGCTGCTTCTTAACATGTTCAAAAATTTTCCCAAGCTCCAGAAAACAGCTTAAATCCATCTGGACAGGTCAGATCTACTTCAGGCCTTCTCTGTCTCACCAGCATCCTGTCAGATACAAAAGCAGCCAGAGTGCCAAGCCAAGAAGCATGGATGTCTCCAGGGCAGCAGGACAGCCCATCATCCCAGAACTCCTGTCTACCTTGGAAGACCCCCCTTTCCTATTCCTCCTAAGAGCCAACCGACGCCCACCAAGTCAGCTGGCAGCAGTTTTTTTCCCAAGAGAAACAACGTTCCTATTCCTATTCACTCACTTTTTTATAATAAGCAAAAGTCTGGAATGTTAGGACTCTGTACATGCACAGCTCAGGGTCCTGTGTCCTACGTCTTACATCATCATCAGGCGCTAGCGACTGTGTGGTCACGAAATCCCCACCTTAAAAGATTGGACATGGACCCCCATACTCTCTCTCTCTGTGCTCTTTTTATGTGTTTCCCCTCTGCTCTCTGCTCTGTTCCCTCCCACCATCTTCCTCTTCCTTTCTCTCTAGGCCTGGGTTTGTGCTGAGGTAGGAAGTTATCGTGGAAGGACATGGTTGAATAAAACTGTTTACCTCCAAGGGGAGATGTGGGGGAAGCACAGAGAGAAAGGGCTAGAACACCTCTTGAGAAAAGACCTCACAGAGCCCAGGTGGGCTAGGAACTGACTGAGGCTGAGAATGATCTTGAACTCCTGACGTCTCTGCTTCTGTCTCTGAAGTGCTGGGAAAACACCGCTCACCTCCACCTGGGAATACACTCACTCCCACAGTTACGTCTTTTCTCTTCTTCCTATCACTGTTTCTCCTTGAACATCTCCATCTCTGGCCTTCAGCACTTCCTTCCTTCTGGTCAACCCTGACTCACCTCCTTAACCAGCTTAGAGCTCAAACTGCAGCCTCATAACTTCCCAAACACTCTACCTTAGAGGCCTGCTGTTTGTTTTGAGCCAAGGTCTCATGTATCCCAAACTGACATTGAACACAGTATGCAGCTGAAGATGACCATGAACTTTTGATCCTTTTACCTCTGCCTCCCAAGAACCAAGATTGTGGGTACACACCACCATGTCCAGTGTTTGCAGAGCTGGGGAAGGAACTTGGACTTTGCACATCCTAGATAAGAACTCTACCCACCGAGCTATAGCCCCAACTCCTAAACATCCCACTTTAAAGATGCACTCAATGGCATTAGTCTCCACTACAGGAGCAGCCTACCTTCTGTTGCCCTGTGGCTGCTTTCCAACACCCAGAAAAACCTCCTCATGCCTTCTGTACCTAACTCAAGCCCTATCCCCATCCCACCTTTCACTGTGCCTGAGTCTTATTGATGACCCCGGACTACATTTTCTTCAAAAGCTAACCGGTACCTTCTTCCCAATTTCCCACCAGTGAACCTTCCCACTTTGCAGGCAAAGAGCAAAAGCATCTTTCTTCCATGTCCTTAAATGGGCTTCCAGCAGAAGGTGTGGCCCAGATTAAAGGTCTGTCTTCCCACCTCAAGATCCAGATCAAAGGCATATGTCTTCTGCCTTTAAGATCTGGATTAGAAGTGGATCTTCCTACTTCAAATTAAGCAAAAATCCCTCACTGGTGTACTCTCCATTCTTGGATTTTAGCTAACTCCAGATGTTGTCAAGTTGACAACCAAGAATAGCCATTACAAGTCAGACTTCTAAGATCCCATACTCCCCATGTCATCATCTACAACTCTTCCTCCCACACAGTTTCTAGCAGAATGTGTGCTCTGACCTCCTGAGCCTTCTAGAGCTAGGCAGTGAGACGTGGCTTATCTAAGGTCATATGGCACTGTCTCAGGATGGTCCCAGCAGAGTTTGGCTCTTCCAGCCTTGCAGCCTTGGCTGATTTTATATATATATATTTTATTTTACAATACCATTCAGTTCTACATATCAGCCATGGGTTCCCCTATTCTCCCCTTTCCCACCCCCTCCCCTTACCCCCAGCCTACCCCCCATTCCCACCTCCTCCAGGACAAGTCCTCCCCCGAGGACTTCGATCAACCTGGTAGACTCAGTCCAGGCAGGTCCAGTCCCTTCCTCCCAGACTGAGCCAAGTGTCCCTGCATAAGCTCCAGGTTTCAAACAGCCAACTCATGCAATGAACGCAGGACTTGGTCCCACTGCCTAGTTGCCTCCCAAACTGATCAAGCCAATCAACGGTCTCACCTATTCAGAGGGCCTGATCTAGCTGGGGGCCCCTCAACCTTTGGTTCATAGTTCATGTGTTTCCATTCATTTGGCTATTTTTTTCAATAATTGAGTAAAAGTGAAATTTATTATATTGGCTGATTTTTTTAAGCACCAGAAGCAACTGATGTTGGAAACAGCCAGTACCTGGTTGGCAGCAGAGGCCCATTCTTCTCATACCTGAGTTTCAGAACATGTTTGCTGTGAGACATCTGTCCCCAGGGATGATGGGAACACTTTGTCACTGTCTTGGAAGCAGACAGATGAGAGGGAGGACTGTGCTGGGTCTGAGAGCTAGAATCTTGAGAAAAGGTGTGAAATTAGTCAAGATGAATCTTGTTCTGGTTAACTGCGAGCCGAGCTAGCCCTGAGAGCTAAGGAGACACGCCTGTATTGCAGACCAGGAGGCTATGGGTTCTAATGCTACAGCTGCCTTTCTGCTTGGGTGACCTTGGATATTGACTATCTTGAAGAGAGTTTGGGGCAACAAAACAACAAAGCATCGTCTGATACTCCCAGTGTGACTGTCTGTGCTGGCTAGTTGTTTGTTTGTTTTGTTTGTTTGTTTGTTTGTTTGTTTGTTGTTTCTCGAGACAGGGTTTCCTTGTGTAGCCCTGGCTGCCCTGTAACTAGCTCTGTAGACCTGGCTGGCTTCGAATTTACAGAGATCCTCTTGCCTCTACCTCCTGAGTGCTGGGATTAAAGGTGTGTCTCTCTACTGCCCGGCTCTAGCTGGCTAGTTTTATGTCAATTTGACACAAACTAAAGTTATGTGAAAGGAGGGAACGTCAATTGAGAAAAGCCTCCATAAGATCCGACTGTTAGGTATTTTCTTAATTAGTGATTGATGGGCAAGGGCCCAGCCCATTAAAGGTGGTGCTGTCCCTGGGCTGGTGGTCCTTGGTTCTTCTATAAGAAAGCAGGCTGAGCATGCCATGCGGAGCAAGCCAGTAAGCAGCGCTCCCCACCACCATCATGGTCTCTGCATCAGCTCCTGCTTCTAGGTTCCAGCCCTGTTTGAGTTCCTGTCCTGACTTCCTTCAACATGAACAGTGATTTGAAAGTGTAAGCCAAATACATCCTTTCCTCCCCAAGTTGCTTTTTGGTCATGGTGTTTCATCACAGCAACAGAAACCCTGACCAAGACAGTGCCCAAACTGTTCTCTTCACAGCCCAGAGAGGGCACCTATCAGCCATGACCTAGCTAGTTAGTCTCAGAGCTAGGATGAGAATGCAGGTCTCTTGCCTCCTCAAGGAAGGGTAAGGAAATTCCCAAGGATAAAGCTCTTTCTTTTTACAACCAAGAATGAGTCCAACCAAATGAGTTAGTGTCAGGCCTGCCAGGGCTGCATAGTAAAGCCCTACCTATCTCAAAACCAAAAGAAAACTGAGGGCTGGGGAGGGAGCCCTGTCAGTATGCTTACGCCGGCTTTGATTCTCAGGGCCACATCAACTGGGTGTGGTGGCCCACGCCTGTAACCCCCACACTTGGGAGGTGAAGGGAGGCAGGAGCAACCGAATTTCAAGGCCACTCATTGTTGGCTCCACATTGAGAGTGTGGCCATCGTGTAACATATGAGATCCTATCTGGAAAAAAATAATTAATTCCGTGAACTGCATCATTACACCAAATTAATGTATCAACTTTACTGTATATACATTCTAAAAGGGAAGCGGGGACAGTTTCTGTGTTGTTGGCTTTGTGTTGTTTTAAATGTTGAATGCCATATTGAACCCAAAACCTCAGGCGTGGCTTTATCCCTAGCCCTTTTAGTTTGTGTTAGGGGTGAGTGTCAGGGTGCAAGGGTGGAGGTCAAGGACAACTTGTGAGAGCCGGCTCTCTCTTCTCACCATGTGTGTCACGAGCTTGGCCTCAGACTGGTGGTCTTGGCAGCTCAAGATTGTTTTAATTACCACGCAGCATGGAGAACTTTGTTCTCCACGTGTCGTGGAACTGTTTGAGTTGCTTGAATTCTTTACTGGGAAATCACCATCATTTTGTTTGAAATGTTGAGGATTTGTGCGGTGATATATTGTGTACCCTAATAAAATTTGCCTGAAGATCAGAGGACAGAGCAGCCACTAGATTAAACCGTAGAGGCCAGGCAGTGGTGGCACACACCTAGCACTCTCTGCGAGTTCAAAGCCACCCTGGACTACAGGAGATTGATTCAGTCTAGGAGAGAAACAGAGGCAGGCAGTGGTGGCACACACCTTTAATCCCAGTACTTGGGAGTCACACGCCTTTAATCCTAGTATTTGGGAAGCACACACCTTTAATCCCAGCACTAGGAAAGAAGTAAATAGCTGGGTGGATAAAGGTATACAAGGCATGAGGAGACAGGAACTAAAGCCTTTTCAGGCTGAGGGGTCCTCGAGGTAAGACATGGCAGTGGCTTGTTCCTTTGTCTCTCTGGTTTTGGGAGCCAACTACATTGAAGCTACCACAACACCAAAACTTCTCTCATGACAAGACTGCTTTGGGTATTGTTAAAACCCTGAGCCCTGGGTTTTCCAGGTCCCAATCTGGGGGTACAGTACCAGAATTCCCAGGGGGGCAAGACCTGGGAACTGTTGTCAGGGAATTTTGGGGAACCCTGGGTTGAGTTCTGTAAATTGTCCATTGCTATGCTCAGGGCTAAGCAGCTAATATTTACTGAGCACTTCAGTGTGTGCAGTCTTTCTGTGGGGATGATTGTGAACCAAACAGAGTTCTCATGAGTGAAAAGCAAAGCAGAGACTTGCCAAGGACCACTAAGAGCTGCCCGCTTTGCACTGGCCAGTCCGAGGATGAACGGAGCCGTGGGAAGCCGGCTACCCTGATTTCCTGGCTCTGGTTGCAGGATGAGGCTTTTCCTGGAAGATGCACCAGGCTCCTCCCAGTCCTATGCTCAGGCAGCAAGACGTGTCTGTTCTCCTTTTGGTTGTTGGGTTTGTTTGTTGGTTCATTTGTTTTTTGAGACTGGGTCTCACTTTGTAGACCTGACTGGCCTAGAACTATGTAGACCATGGTAGCCTTGAACTCTCAGAGATCCACCCTCCTCCTGAGTGCTGAGGTTAAAGGTATTTGCCACCATGCCTGGCCTAAAGCATTCTCTTAATAAACTGTCTCCATGGACCAGGAGAGGAGGCTGTGTTTGCAGAGGACCTGAGTTTGATTCCCAGCATTTGCACTGGGTGGCTCACAACTGCCTGTAACTCCAGCTCCAGAGTAGACAGACATCCTTTTCTGGCCTCTGGCCTTGGGTACCTGCACTCATGTGCATTTACCCCCACACAGACACACACATACGCGTAATTTCAAATAACAAAAGTCTTTCAAACAACAAAACTGTCTCTATTCTACCACTATCCATATGTCTCTGGACACCAGGCAGACTGTGCAAACACCCTCTGTCCTTGAGAGTGCGCAGTGAGACATCATCCAACTGAACTTCAGGAACGGAGAGTGTTCCCATCCACATTCCAATGGTCCCCCACTAAGAGGAACTGTTATGTCTCCTGCGTCTGCTTCTGGGGTCACAGTGACAATGTCTCACTGGGTTTGGCTTTCTCCAATCCCTGGAGGGTCTGCCAAGTCACTCAGCTTCAAACGTGCCCCCATCTCTGGCCTTCTTCAGCCTGCCACAGGGACCGCTCGTTAGGGACCCAGAGTGGGAATCCTTCCAAATGTGAACAATGAATTTCCGAACCAGGATATAAATAGCCTTTGCAAGTCAGCAAATGAGGCAGCCTGAATTGCTCACCTCTGGCCTGCATCTGCTAGCACTTCTAACACAGGAGAAGAGCAGTGTCTCTGGTGTCAGAGACCTGGCTGGGGCTTTAAGGCGATTACTAGCTGGATAGCCTTCTTGCTTCTGAAGCTCAGTTTCCATCTTTGTGCAGTTTAGGAGACTGAAGGGAGCGATGGACTCAAAGCTTGTTGGCCTGGAGGTCACACCCAGAGTAACACCCCCCCCCAGCCCCCTTCATCTCTCCGGGCAGTGACTGCACCAGGAAGGAGGTGCAGAACCTCCCATTGGTCGTCAGCATCAGGAATGTGGGGAACTGATGGGTTCTATCACCACATGAAACCTGTGGGTTTGCTCTGTTCCTCCTGGAAAACACTGCCCTTCATCCCTTCCACCCTCACTGTAGATCCCTCCCTCAACCACACAGTTCAGTAGAGGCATGTACCAAAGCCCAGAAAAGGCATCCTGGGCTTAAGGCACGGCTCTTCCACTCACTCCCTTGTGGTGTGACCTTGGGCCTATCACTTGCCCTCCCAGAAACTTCAAGTGAGAGGGTGAACTGGGAGGCTTCTGGCTTATTTTTTGGACAAATTCTCCTGTAAGCAGACTGTCCACAACCTTGCTATGTAGCCAAGGATGGCCTTGAACTTCTGATCCTCTAGCCTCCAACTTCCAAGTTGGATTATTGGGTAGGTGCCACTGTGGACAGCTGGAGCTGGGTAACTTCTTGTTCATCTGTATAGCACTTCCTAGCACATTGGTGACTTGAGTCATGCTGGTGTGAGCTGAGGAACCATCTCATGATGACTCACCTAGCAAGCCACAAGTCAAAGATGCAGGAGACCAGGGATAAGGCCAAGGTTGGCTCTGGGACCAGACGTAGCTCATCTCCTCGGGGCTCTTCTGTCTGTGTGACCTTCTAGGAGACTACGAGAGCCTACCGATTGGCTGCATTTAAAGTATTAGAAGGTTCACTTTTTCCTTCCCATTCAATGAAACAAATATTACAGGAACCAGAGTGACTGGCCTGTACTTCACCTTCTATTCCCAAGCTACTCAGCCTTTCTCATTTATAGAGGAGTGGGTTCCAGGGAGACCAGAGCATGGACTCATGTGTGCAAACCTGTAGAGGTCAGAGGTCAACCTTAATGGTTGCTCCTAGCTGTTCATTTCGCTTTCTGACACAGGGTCTCTCAGTAAGATTTGGGGTTGGCCAACCAGTGAGGCCCAGGGATCTGCCTGTCTACCTCCCAATGCTTGTTACAAGTACATGCCACATCCAGCTCTGTACAATGGATGCTGAGGCTGGTACCCAGATGCTCAAGGTTATAGTTGACTGACTGAGTCAGCTCCCCAGCACCTTCATATTTAAAATGTCACAGCAACTTTTCTCAAAGGTTGATGGAAATGCACGGCCTGGTTCAGCAAGGGTGTCCCCTAGAGGCTGTCTGCAAAGCTTGTTCACTACCCACTCTGTGCCAATCAAAGCTACCAGAGGGGGTTTAGGGTCAGCAGCACCGTCCTGACACATCACTTCCATGTTCTTACCCCTCTGGAAGACATAGGACACGTGTACCTGACTTCTGGCCTCAATGACCACAACACTTAGCCTATAGACTACTTGACCTTACTTCCAGAGCCAGACTGGGTAGCTAACCTAAAAGAGCAGGTGTCAGGGTGAGGTGAGCCCCAGGTCCTCTAAGAAGCATTTAAGAGTCATTCAGACTAAACCACGTCTGTAAGATCATGAGGGTTTGCTATGGGGTACAAAGCTATGTACCACTGGTGCACCCACAGATCGCTATTTTGGAAATTTTTAGGGAAATCTCATACAAAACCTTTACAAAAATGCTCGGGGAGTTTTGGTCCAATGACCATTTTGTCTGCTAGGGAGACAGAGGCAGGAGATTGATGCCAGCCTGATATACAGAGGAAAGAGGAGGGAGGGAGAGAGAGAGAGAGAGTTAGTTCCAGGCCAGCCAGGGCTACTTATTAAACTCTGATTAAAAATAAGTTCTTGAGGCTGGTAAGATAGAGGCAGCCCATCAAATAAAAGACTTGATGCCCCAAGTTCAATTTGAGATCCACATACCATGGAGAAAATTGATTCCCAAAGGTTGACCTGACATGCATCCTTACATTTACACACACACACACACACACACACACACACAAAATGTGAATAGATTTTTAAAACTTTAAATGTAAATACTTCTCAGAATGTCTGCTGCAGGGGAAACCAGAAATAATCTGATGACCTACATATATGGTTACAATGAAGCCAATCAGAACTCAGCCACAGGATTACCAGGGAGCCAGTCTGAGTGCTTGGGAAAACTACAAGAACAGAGATGCCCCGGACTGTAAGTAAAAAGTACACAATAAACACCAGCTGTAACTCTAGGGTTTGTTAAATAATGTTTTATACGTTCCTGAGTTTTCAAAGCATACATTCTTTTACAATATGAAAAGAAACATGAAAGATACTTGAAGATATTAAAAAACAAATGCTATCTTTTGGGTGTTTTAGGTTTTTATTATAAGTAAGTCTTGTACCCCCCCTTTTACCTCCTTTTTTTTTTTTTTTTTTTTTTTTTTTTATGTAGCATTTAAGGAGCACACATCCCACCCAGCCTTGCTTTGAGAACAAAGTCTCCAGTCTTGGTGTAAGGTGACATACTCTGTTTTAGCAGGTGACAATAACAAGACTTCCTTCCGGGGCCAGCGGTTGATCCTTGGACGATCAGTGGCTCGTAAGGACTCAAAAGAAGCCATCCCCAAAAAAAATTGTATCAAAAAGATTTATTGAAATTTATCAATGACAAACAGACATAAAACTCAAAGTTTGGCTCTTCTCAAGGGTGGGAGAAAAATGGGTTGCAGATGTTCTTTGTACAGATGAGACACAGGGTAGGGAACAGCATGTCACTTCTAAAGCAATCCGGAAGGGGGACGCCGAAAGCAGGCAGCATTCGCCAGGAGGAGCCTGCGGTCACTTCAGAGTCCACTAGGTAAGAAAATACAACCTTGCATTCCTTTTCCGTGCTCCAAGGTATGCGAGAAGGAAAACAAAACAAAACAAAGCTACCCAGTGGACATGCAGCGAGCCTCCAGAGCTTAGATTTGCAAAAATGTTCTAAGCTGGAGCACCTCCTGTCACTTCTGCAAAACAGACTGCGATAATATTTTACACAACAAGAGAGGACAGGTTATGGGTTGCTTTTTTTTTTTTTTTAAAGAAGTTGAAATATGAAGGTTCACCTATTTTCATTATGATTACCAAACCCATTTGACTCGTATCTCCTAAGCCTGCCGGTTTTAGGCTCTCAGGATCACAGCCTCTGAGCAACACAAGTTTCTTTTTTGCGAAAGCAAAGCCCACTGCCATCTGCGAAGGGGGAAAAGGGACGAGAGATGGGGAATGTCCCCAAACCAGTGCCAAAATACGCCTTTAGGTTGCTATTTACAAACCCGGGTGCCGGGTGCCTCTAGCAGAGACCACATGAACCAGAACAGAGTTACCGAAGACGGGGGGCTGGGATTCGGCGCCTCCTGGGCTGTGAGTCACCTGGTGGAGGCCAGCCACAGCCTCCTGACCAACTCTGGGGATGTGGGACATACCAAAAGGAGACCTCAAAGCCCCCCTCTCCAGAGAGTAAGAACAAACAATGGCGTGGTGCGTACTCAACTATTGCATACGGGGACAAAAGCAGACACGAGGAAAAAGGAGGGGAAAATAAAGATCGGCAGTAAAAATAGTATTTTATTCCTCCCCCTCCCCCCACCCCCCGGCAACCCCCAGTACACGTTTCCCCTCTCATTCCCACAGCAACGCTACAATCAGAAAAAAATAAGTTTCAGGGGGCAGGAATAGGAGGGGGAGTGGGGAGGGGAATATGGGTAAAAACAGTCAAATCACAATAGGAATTTCCCCAAATAGGCGAATTCCCCTTTAGTCATCCTCTTCACCCTCGTCTTCGGGTTCTCGTTTTCGCTTCTGACTCCTCTCTTCTTCTGGAAAAGCAAGGAGAAAGGGACAGTTAACACAGGCAGCCACCCTCCACTCAGCCCCGCCCCGACGGGAACCCAGACACCGCTATCGAGGAAACAAGGCGTGGAAGTGTGCGGGCCCTCTGATGGGCACCCTCCCCCCCTCCACCGCCGGCCCTCACAGCCCAAGCAAGTCAACGCCAGGGTCAAAGGGATCCAGCTGCCACCAGGACATAGCAAGAAGGCTGACGTACCACCAGCGTCCTCTTCGTCTTCCTCCTCATCCACCTCCCCGTCGTCATTGTAGCCTTCTTCATCCTCCTAGGGGCAAAGACAGACAGCAGATCAGCCGGGCCCTCCGCGGGTCTGGGGGTGGGGCGGGTCTGGGGGTGGGGCTCAGAGGCAGCTAAGCCCGGGGGAACCAAGCTCCAACCCAGCCCCTATGTGGCGGCACAGACAGGTGGGTCCCCAGAGCTCGGTGGCAGGCAGTCTAGCCAAATCAATGAGCTCCGGATTCAGTGAGAGACCCTGCCTCAAAAGAGAAGGTGGAGAGCGATCGAGAAAGACACCTGGTGTCGACTTCCGGCCTCCACACCCTGTGTGCACACACAAGTACATACACTATACCTGCACATATACGTGAGTTTAAAAAATGAGGAGAGTTAAATGCCCCTGCCTGGGAAGGCCTCGTCTCCCACCTCAGAGCTCATAATGCCTGCAGCTCAGGGCAAACACACAGTAGGGCTTCTTACTGTTTTGCATCAAGGAACCATTTGAGTCAGAAGGCTTTCAACGTGTGCCCTAAGACATTTCCAACATCACATGAGATATTGGCAAACCACCTTGGGGGTGGAGTAGTTGTGGACTGCTCCATGTTAGGGACTCCGGATGTGAAGTCCCTAGAACTCAGGCAGCTTGCCACAGTGTGCAGGCTCGGAGGAGAACGGGCTCCCCAGGCAGTGCTCCGTCACTGAAACTAGGCCATCCTTTCTTGCATCTGTCCCCAATATGGTTTTGGCTTCAAGGGAAGACTCCGCTTTCAGCAAAACCCAGAATCAAGTGGACAAGCCCAGCTCTCCTCTCCTGGCCACTCCCCCAAGCCAAGCCTAGGCAGCCGGTTGTGTGTGTGTGGGGGGGGGAGACACAGGGCCCCTTGAGGATTTCACTTCCAACTTGCTTTGGATTCAGCCAAGCCTGTGACTTCATCCTCCCCACCCAGGGCCCTTGCTCTGGGTACTTCCCAGGGTTCCACACTGGCCTCTCTGTACCTGAAGCCCCCGGTTCTAAGGCACGCAGCTGCCTACGCTTTCTAAGAACTGTTGAGGTAAATTTGCTTTCATGTCACTGAATAGTTCTCTCCCTGGTCTGCTTGCTAAGACTGTGTGTGTATGGATTTCTGTGCTTCTTCACTGGTAACTGGAAATGGGCAGATGGTCAACAAGATTACAAACAAACAAACAAAAACCCCACACATGGGGCTCTTAGGACAGACCAGAACAGTACGAAGGATAACCCACCAGCCGGTATGTCCCACTACCCTGTCCTCAGGGAAAGACATTCCCTCCCCCAAGTATCCCTTCAAGATGTGCCTGGCAGCTTGGGCCCAGAAGAAAGAGACACTGTAGGAACAGATGGGAGCTGGGTTTCCTGCTGGCATTCACCATCCCGAGCCCTGAGGAGACTGGGAAACCTGCTCAGGTGGTGTGTGTGGCAGGTGGACATGCACTATCAAGCAAGGAGGCAGAAAACTAGGAGAGAATGAGAGACTACGGGGTGTGTACCGTGTGTGTGTGTGTGTGTGTGTGTGTGTGTGTGTGTGTGTGTGCCGTGTGTGTGCCCGGAGGCCTCTATCCACGTGCTTGCTGTCTTTCCCGGTGTACCAGCCACTAGTGGCAAGAAGCAAGAACAGAGTTAGCTTTCCAGACTCATGGGAAATGACCCAGCTATTGGGAGACCCTGAGCGTCCGAACTCAAAACCCAGCACGCCTAGAACAAAGAGGATAGTGTGGACAGCTGCGACTCAGGGTAGCCGCCCAAACCCACCCCTCAGACACCTCCCGTCAGTGTGTACTTTACTCTCAATAACCCAGTGAGGAAGGTGACGGGATTCCTACTTCACAGATGTGAAGAGGCTCAGAAAAGCCTAGTGACCTGTCCAAGGACACACACTTAGCACAGGGAGGGGCTGGAACTGGTTACTAAATAAGTAGGGACTGGCAAGATGGAGCAGTGAGGGGAGGGTGCCTGCGGCCAAGCCTGCCGATCTGAATCTAAAAACCGAAAGTCACACCGTGGAAAGAGTAACACCGACCCCCAGACGTTGTTCTCGGCCTCCCCAAAGCACGTGGAGCCCTCGCGCCCAGCACTCCCCTCCCTACCCTGAAACCAACTTCCCCAGAACTTTGTACATCTGCACAGTAAAAAAAAACCTCGGAACGGGGCTCCTTTCCCTTCCCTGGGGGTGGGCGGGGGAACAGACAACCCAAGGCTCCTGGGTGCCCTGACTGATAATCGAGGTGCGGGGCAGGACTCAGGTGGATCGCACAGGTGCCGGCCCTATCTCCTTACCTCCTCTTCTCCACTCACATCCTCTTCCTCCCCTTCTTCCTCCTCATCCTCTTCCTCTTCATCTTCCACTAGCTGGGCATATTCATCATATTCCTCCTCTGTGGGGGATGGGTAACAGGAACACGACAGGGATTGAGATGGCTGGCGGCCCACGTCTGCCCCACCCCCACCAAAGCCCGGAGTCCACCTGATCGAACGCACGGAAGTAGTGATCACACAGCCCAACATGCTAAAGAGAAACACGTTAGAAGCCTTCCTCCCTCCAAGTCATGCGGGTGGGTAAGGCCACAGAGACACTGAGGTCTGAACAAGAAGTTCCGGGGCCCCGGGAAGCAGAGAGGCCAAGTCACCATAACCCATCCCTCCTCCCTCTTCAGAGAAATGACTCCTTCAAGGCCACGCACGGCCTGTGCAGTGGAGCAACAGGGCATTGGGACACAGGCCCCTGCCACACCCTACAGCGCCACGTCGTGGCCCCAACAGGGAGACACAATCTACTGGGAAAAGAACCTCCACCAAGACCAACAGACTATCTGAACATCTCACAGAGACCCCAGACCAACAAGGAGAACTCGTGTCTACACTGACTGGGCACTGTCTGGGCTCTTAGCTTTGTTTAGGCTGTAAAGACATGCCGGGACCCTGCAGGGGACATTGGGAAGGGATTAGAAGGAGGGGCCTTTAGGCTATCATTCCCCCCCCCCCAAGGGGTCTGACATTGCCTACAGGCCCCAACTTCCCAGCCTGGGGCCCCTGAGCAGCCCAATGCTGGCCCGTGGTCCTGCATGCTGCAACCACCAGGGGGCGCCACAACCTCTCCAGCAGAAGACCTGGTCGCCCAGGTGGGGAAAAGTCCCCAAGTCACCCTCTATTGGCCTCTTCTCCTCCCAAGTCTGGGGTGACACTAGAGAGATGCACAGCATGACCTTCCCTGGGGGACTTGAGAAAAGACCAAATTTGAAATGATGACTGTTCACAACCGGCAAGTCTCAACACGTCATTCAGGAGACAACCAATAAGACTAACTAGGGAGATGAGGTTCATAGGTTTTGAAAAGAGGTGGCAGGTGGCTGGTCAGTTGGTCCAGGGTAAGTCACCCACCATCCTCATCTTCCTCGTCGTCATCCTCCACGTAGCCCTCAACATCGGAGTCAGGGGCCTCCTTGTTGTCCCGGTCATAGCCATCGAGGTACGTAACCTGGGGCAGGAGCTTGAACACGTTTTCTCGGTAGTCATTCAGGTTGGTCACCTCACAGTTAAACAGGTCTAGGCTCTTGAGGTTCTCTAACTTCTTCTGCAAGTGGAGAGAGGGGGGTCAATGGTGAGGGTCACTGTGGAAAGTGGGTGGGGAGGGGGAGATGCCCCAGGAAAAGGCAGCATGGACGGCCCCGAACCACAGTGAGAAGGAAGCCAGGTGTGTGTGTGTGTGTGTGTGTGTGCGCGCGTGCGCGCGCGCGCGCGCGCGCACTCAAGCGCTCAGCTTAGCTCTGCACTTGCCCAGACCTCAGTGCACAAAACAGGTTGGACTTGAGGGTTTGAAAAACCTCACTCCAAGTTAACACTTTATTCAGCTGTTGCCTAACTGTGACTGAGCCCTTCTGGTACATGAGCAGGGGGAGAGCTCTGACACCCCTGCCACAAGCAGTCAGTCCAAAGGGGGTGAAAAGGACAGCGTGAACTAACTCCTGCATCTAATCGTCACAGGAGCACAGATCTTCATGCACTGAGTTAAAGTATCCTCCAACCTCTGTAAGGCAGAACTAACGACCACTGTGCTGCCTAGCTGGGGAACGAGAGGCGAAGGCCTGCACTCTTAGTCTGTTAAATATACTGACAGGAAAAGAAGCGATGGAGGACCCGTTCTGTCTGGAACACTGAATACCATATCTCTATCAGGTCAGACCAGTCCTGCCCATGTTATCTCGCGGGACAGTTGGGAAAACTGAGGCCCAGGAAGTAAGGGGCACACAGTTAGCAAGTGAGGCAGCTAGAGCCTGACCACCCCCCTCATTCATTAAGGACTCATTCCACGGGTCCCTGTTGCCATGGTGACCAGGTCAAACCAGGAAGAGCAGACCCTTCGGGGTCAGAGTTGACTCTCTGCATACAAAAGTTGACCACTTTTGTATGCAGACCCAGGCAATTCTTGGCACAGGGGTCCAAGGCAGGAAGTACATCTGAGTTCCAGTGTTTGTGTGTGTGTGGGGGGGCAGCACCCCCCCAACCTAAAACAGGTTCTAATCCCAGGAGGACAGAGGACATCATGTCAATAACCAGGGTGGGAAGCTGCATAAATCATGTGATCTGCGTGCAGGGAAGTGAGGACATGTGCGTATGTGTGGTCTCCTGTGGTGACCCTGCCACACTGTTTTATGAAGATTTTACAGACTCGGCCCTAGACACACTCCCAACACAGGTGATTCAGAACTTCAAAGATGTTTCTTCTCATAACAACATGACGACATCAGGACTTCCAGGCAGACGAAAACAGTTCTGCCTTCTCCCGGGTGATTAGTGGGAGACCTGGAAAGAACTTTCTGTGGTCAGTGTGTTTTATTGGCTGACCCCAAGACACAGACAGAAAGGTAAAGTCTGAGCTCGAAAAAGCAACACCAGCTTGCTGACACTGTCCCCTGACAGTCAGCGAGAGTGTCCAGAGACTGAGGGGTGCCTTGTGGACAAGAACCCTGGAAACACCAACCCAGAGGGAGGGCCGCTGCTACTTGGACCAGTCACTTTGGCAGCGTCCCGGGGCCTTCCTCAAGTCTACGGTGCCTGGCGCTGTGCGTATTTTCAACAGCAAGCTTGCTGAATGGGCTACTTTTTTCTACCAAAGATTTTTTTCTGTCACATCTTTGGGTGGTTTCTTTTTAAAAAAAATAAAAAATAAAAAAATGCTGCACTTCAATTCATGGCCACAGAGAATGTCATTCTGACCAAAATTTCCCTTTTCTAACTGGAAAATGAGTAAAGGGAAGAACAAGAAGTGTCACCCATCATGTCTCTGAGGCCCAGGTCACCAACAGAGACACTTTCCTCCACATATGAAAGGCAGGACTGTACCAGGCTCCCACTGGGCCGGCATCTGTCCTAACCCCAAGAAGAAACAATGGCCGATCTACCTCCAGTCAACTTAGAACCAGATTGCTCCTCTCTCCTCAAAGGGTGGCACTCCAGTCAGGCTGTGAGCCCAGACATGCTACACCCCAGGCTGAAGGGCACACACCGGACAGGGTCCGTTCCCTGGCCCACACTGGATGCCCATTCTGGCCAGATGACCTTGGTCAAAGCACCCAACTTCCCACCTTTGCTCACAGCACAGAAGGAGATTCAAAGGAATGGAGATAGGCAGGGAAATGAACTCAAAACACACACGCAAAAGTTGGGCTTCCCACCCAAGCCCCACTGCCCCCAAGGAAAGGGGGGGACCCCAAGGGACTCACCAGCGGCTCTATTGTGCTGAGGTCTTTTATTTTGTTGCCACTTAAATTTAGATGCTTAAGGTTCGGACATTTTTCTGCCAATACTTCCAGGTCCCCCGAGATTCTGTTATCACTTAGTTCAAGCTGTGTGAGGCAGAGAGGGGCAAGACGCTCTTAACTCCAAGGCTCAGGGCCCCCAGCCTCCTAGCTCTCCCCAGCCAGCAGGAAGGGAACCTCCCCAGAGGACACACCAGCGAGTTGCAGCATGCACCTGGCCTTGCCCTTAATTATGCTCCCTGAGCACAAAGCAGCCCCCACCCCCAGCCTCCCGGCTCCCGGCTCCCGGCTCCCGGCTCCCGGCTCCCAAGCCCTGGCTGTTTACCTTCTTGAGTTTGTTTAACTTTGGTAAGTTCGCAATGGAGGTGAGGCCTACGTTGATTGTACTTAAGAATTCCAGTTCTTCAAACTCATCTGTGAGGCCTTTGATTTTGCCTTCAATCGACCGACAGTTGTCCAGGACGAGTTCCTTCACCTGGAAAGGGAAGGATGGTGTGAGTGGAAGTGGGGGACAGGTCAGAGAAGCACCCTCCCCCGTGACCACGTGCGCGCGCACACGCACACCAAACAACATCCTGCTACATGCTCTTCAACCCCAGTATACAATGAAAATCAGTCACCACAGTGCCACAGGCACCAGCCACTGTGCTGGGGTCAGTGCTGGTGGCATCTGGTATCGCTGCTTACACATGCCCAGGCCAGATCACCCAGTGGAGGCAGGCTACTCACTTCCCATGCTCAGCCCCCACCGTCCACCCCGGCAAACGCTCACGGCTCGCACAGAACACACTCACACCTGCTTTCACTCCTTCCTTCAGCCTCAGCCTGCCCACTGAGGGCCGGCACTTATCCCTGTGGTCACATCCCCGCCCCGCCCCGCCCCGCCCCACCCCACCCCACCATTGGGGGCGCAGCACAGCAGAGCCTCCTTCTACGTCCTCACGCCTAGACAACACCGTTCAGGAGAAATTCCCACCAGACCGGAAAGGTCTGGTGCTGTCCAAGAACAGAACCATGAGCTTCGTGTGGTCCTGAACACTTGGTGTTATTTCATCAAGTATACAGAGCGCCAAGGCCTACTTGCTGGACCACATGGCTCATGGATGTGTTCCTTAATCCCTGCCTCGTAAATGGAGACGAGGAAACCTGTACTCCTAGGATGGCCCACATTGAAATATGACGGCCAGCAAGGTCCCAAGGCCAACTAAAGGAGGTGCCCTCATGGGCCTGTTAAGTCCTCACCCATTCCCTATCCAAAGAGGAAGGGGGTGTCCTTTGTTTCTGACCAAGCGAAAAGCCACTCTGATGAGGAGGTTCCAAGTCAAATTCACTGCAGGGGCAGTTGCTGGCTCCAGTGAACACATCAAATGGATGATAGGCCAGAAAGAAGCCAGTGGGTCTCAGGTAGTCACAAGCAGCCCAAGGGGTTGGCAGACAGACCAAAGCTCCCCGGGCAAGCTGGGTGCTTGGGGAACCCAGCGTGTGGGGGACGGAAGGAACCTTACTGTGGAATGGAGCTGACAATTGAGCCTGGGCCCTCACACACGCTAGGCGAGCAATCTCCCTTTATTTTATTGAATTTTAACACAGGCTCTCCTTAAGGTGCCTAAGTTGGACCCTTGTATATAGATTTAAAAAAAAATGTCTTGAGTTGGTAATCCTCCTGTCTACAGATTTGTGGCACTAGGCCTGGCTGAAAGGAATCTAAAAAGAGAAGACGGCCCCTCCTAACGGCACTTGTCTTGGTTCGTCCTTGCACACCAGGACACTGCCTCAGAACCACGCTGCAGCCTCTGGAGTATCAAGAATCCTGGCTGGGTACGCTGCACCCTCCATTCTGGGGACTTCACCACAGGCCCCCACGGCTCACAGGGTCACCACTGTCCTCTGACCCTTTCCTTCCCCTGGATACACAGCACATGAGCCATGGCTGCGCCTCTCCAAGAAGGCGACCTAGCCTAGAGTTTCCTACAGACAGAATGGCTTGCTCCGGTCTTCCACAAGCCCTTGCACTCAGTCACCCTGCAGGGAACAGAGTCCACCCTGCCGGACAGCGTAGCAGGCATTCAGAGTTCCACCTGAAGGAATGGGAGCCAGGAACACCACCTTCCTCACTGAATCGCAAGCTCGGGCGTCCTGGCCATGCTCCATCTTCTTGATGGAGCTGAGAGCCGAGGAAGTCCAAAAGGCCACGGGTCCAGGCCAAGCCTCACTCACTGGGCAGAGTCCCTAAGGATAAAGGCAGGTGGCCCTCCCCTCTAGGGCAGGAAAACTGTAGACAGGAAAGCAGGCTGCTGGGAGCAAGCAAACGTGGGGAGAGGCTGTGGGCAGAGGGATATGAGTAATAAATGCTGGACTCCGGGGGCCCTGTCTTCTTCCTTCACTGGTTTTCCTGGGAATCCCTGCTTCCAAAGGCAGATCCCAGTCAAAGATCGCAGATATAATGTGGTTTTCTAGAGTGGTCAAAGGCCTCTCCTTGTCATGCCGTTAGCCAAGCGTAAGAGGGCCTGGGATGGGGAGGTAATGCTGGACAGTCAATGGAATTCCTCAGGAAGTTGCCTCTATCCTGGGGGGGGGGGCACAGCCCCTCCCCAACTCCTGATCTCAGGGCAGGCTGCCTAGCATTTCTACAAAAAATGGCCAGTCTCCACCTCCCAGCACCACATCGTAACTGGGAACCCCCCTCCCAGGGACAATATGCAAGTCACCACGGCTACGGTTTAAAAAAAAAAAAAAATCACTGCCCTCCCCCACAACAGACCCATTTTAAGTATTTCACACATAGTTTCATTTCAACACCCCAGCTACACCCTGGAGGGGGATTCTCTCTATTCACAACCACATTTAAAACACTTGTGGTGTGGTGTGGCTCAGTTGGTAGTGCTTGCCTAGCATGCACGAAACCCTGGGTTTGATCCCCAGCACCCCACCAACCAGGTGTGTTCAAAGTCATCCTTGGATACACAGACATGTCCAAAGCCAGCCTGGACTGTACGAGAGACCTCGTCTCAAAACATAAAAAAGAAAAGAAAAAAACTCTTATCCTGAAATTCACGACAGCCACAGCAGATATCTGCCGAACCAACGTGGTCAACAATGGCCACACAACACAGCGGTCCCCTGAAGCACCTCTGACATGCCAAGGTTTAGGGCACGTGCCTCCACAGGCTCCCAGGGCTAATGGTTTCCTTTCAGCCCTTTCCTGTCTCACCAGCTGGGTGGACACCGCTTCCACCTCAGTCCCCAAGGTGCAGAGCTCAACCTGGCCATGGCTCGGATGGCTGTGCACTCCCCTCCCCCCATGGGGTGTAGGTCCCCAAGGGGCAGGGGCTGCTTCCACTCCCTCTGGGAAAACTCTCAGGTAGCCTTTCCCAGACTCCTTTGCTCCTGCCCCTCCTTGGCAGGGAATGAGGGGGTGTCCTGCACTGCGTAGGAGGTTAAGATGGAGGGTCCAGGACACAGACCCTAAGGTTTCAGCATCCCGTGGAAAGCCCAGGGCCACGCAGGCTCACAATGAGAGAGGCAGGTGACTGCCTGCGAAGTGGCTCAAAGGGGACATGGTCCCCTACATGAATAGTCATCTGGCTGTCCCCTGCGAATGAGAGGACGCACCCTGCAACGGCTATCATTTCCAACCCACTTCCTCCACACTTGGCAACCTCTTCTCTAGCCCTCCCATGTGAGGAGAACATCTCCTTTGTATTCGGGGTGTGCTGCGCTTCAAAACAAAACAAAATTAAAAAGGCCCACTTCCCTTGCCCAGTCCTGAGTGGGAGCGAACTACAGGTTAAAATTAAAGGGAAAGTGTGTACTTCGGGTTTAGAGGTCCTCCCGGTTCCACCAGCCATTTTTAAAACATCCCAGGGCGGTTAGTTACTCTGTGTAGCCCCGGCGACCAGGATTACTCTGCTTACACAGGAACTTCCAGCCCTAGGCAGGAGGCAATCTTCATTCCCCCAGAGGTCACACCCAGGAGGAGGCTGGCACTCACATCCTGCTGGCAGTGAGGAGGTACCACAGATTCCCAAGAAGTCAGCCTGCCCTTGCTCCCCTGTTCTTAAAAACACAACAAAAACCCGACCCACCCCACCCCAAGCTTGGGTTTGCCATAGTTCCTCACCAGTGGGAGCTGAATTTCATGATAAACACTAACACACTCACTCTGCTCAAGAACTTGTTTGTTTCAAAACCAGCGAATCTGCCTTTACAGATTTCTCAGATGTGACCTTTCTCCTACATCTCTAATGCTGCAGCCCCGGCCACTGCCACCAAGCTACTTCAAACTAGAAGGCTGTGACCTCAGGGGAGGATGTGGTTAGGCGATAGCCTGGTCTACTGGTAACAGACCTCACCCTGGATGCAAGACCCCTACCCCTGGGCTCAATGATACCATCTCTGTCCTCTGGAGTCCAAGCTTCTACCTCTTAGAAAGGGGGTGGTGACATCTGTTTAACCTACAAAGTGCACACTCCAGCCTCAAAAAACAAAAACACTGGGAAAATGCTTAAGTTTCTAAATGTGATCCACAAGCCCCCCCTCGTCACCTACCCCTGTACCCAAATCTAGTTCAAGCTCCCCCCCATCCCCAGCCATCCTTGTAATTGGCGCTGAGCACCCAGGCTGGGCTCCGGGCTCAGAGGCGGTTGCTGCATGAATCATTTAATCGTGTATTAAGCATCTGATCCTCCTAGAGGTCAGAGACTGTCCTTCCCCATAATCAGCCTAGCGGGAACGCACACCACAGCACTGCTTAGCAAATGCCTCCCTTATTGGCCCAGGCACAGTATAAGTCCTGGGGACACCAGAAGAGAGAGGCAGGACAGCCCTGGCACACAGCGCATAACCGGTGTGCTGTAACCGGTGGAAACCATGCCGCAGGAGCTCGTTCATACAGCAGCTTTGGGTAGGTGCCTGTGCCAGTCAGGCACCAGCCCATCAGCCCATCAGCCGCTACCCCCACCAAACTGGCCCAGCCCTCCGCATACAGGCCCCCAGTTCTCCCTACACAGGGCGCTCCTGCCACATTGTTGGCTGAGGAGACACAGAAGTCATGGTGAACCAAGATGGGGGTTAGGGGAGGAGTCTGCCAGAAAGAGCAGCGGCTGGTGGCATGCCGGGAGATGACAGCTAACTGGTAAATAGCCCCATCCCAGAGTACCAAGTAGTAGGCTGAGTTAGGGACTCAGCGCTGTCTTCAAATGTCCCCAGTAGATAAGACAGGCAGGCCACCGAGGGCAGGTCGGAGGCACCCAGAAAGACCAGAGGGAGATGCTCTCTCAGCCAGGAATGGCTATGTAACTACAACCCAGTGCAAAACCTTGTTCACGAGACACAACACAGAATCTCATAAAGTTTTATGACGGTGACCGCCAAGTGTGTGTGTGTGGGTCACATGGCTCTGATTAAAACGGACAGCTTGGCTCTACAACAGCTTTCTAAAAAATAAAGTCCCAGGCGGAAGGATGCCTTGAGAGCTCTGCCCCTTACTTTTTCGGAACTTCTGTGGTAACTGAGAGAGCGGGCGGGAGGCAGGCAGGCTTTGTAGTTAAACAGACCTGGCTTAGTCCAAGTTTCTCTCTCTAGCCCGGTGGTTCTCAACCTGTGGGTCGAGACCTCTTAGAGGATGGACGACCCTTTCACAGGGGTCCCCTAAGACCATCAGAAAACACAGATATTTACATTACCATTCACAACAGAAGCAAAACTACAATTATGAAGCAGCAACAAAATACCTTTATGGCTTGGGGGGGGTCCCCACAACCTGAGGAACTGTATTAAAGGGTCTCAGCATTAGGAATGTTGAGAACAGCTGATCTAGGACATCTCACCGCCCTGGGCTTCTAGTTTCCTGTCACAACCCTAGTGCCAACCACCTAGAGCTGGATTAAACAATAAGATGTCCTAGCCCAGAACGTCACCAGCTTGGAAAAAGCCACCCATCACCCCCTTGACCCACAGCTGGCTCCACTATAGTGCCCACACGTGTATAGCATCCACACTGAAGATGCCGGCTTGGAAAACAAAAGCACCTAACCTGTCCCGGTCCTCCAAGCTGACTGCCATGGGCTCCTAGCTCAACATCCTGAGCCTCCCACACTGATCTGGAGATGCAGAGGGTACTCAGAACATACCCTCCATGGTCAACCTCTACATCTTGTTTTGCCGGTTTTTCTATACCAAGCTCCAGCCATGATTTTCCTTTCCTGTACTGAGAGATAATCAAATAAATACACGTGGCTTTGGTATCAACCTTGTCAGCCCCTCACCAATTTAGGTTCCAAGTTCGAGGCTTCGAACAGAAGACTCCAATCAGATTGACCCTGTGTTTTCTGGTGCTCCTGGGTTTTAACTAGGTCAGCTTTTAAATGGGCCATCCCCCGTTGCAGATCCCATTTCTAGCTAGAAGGCCAAACCGTATGAGTCATCGGGGTTTCAGACAGAGATAATAGATGCATGCTTGCGTTTGTTTTACCGGTAATCTGTTTACCAACCGTTGTGGTGGAACCTGCAAAACTCAGTCAGGTTCCTCGCAGGAAGGGAGGGACACAGCTCTGGGTCAGAAGTTGGATATTTTGAAAACTGGAGGGGTCTTAGGGACCAGAGCCCAGTGGCTTTCTGATCACAACCGCTGCAAGGTACACGTTTCCGGGGCTAGAGAGAAGACGTTTCACAAGTTAAGGCACTCGCTGCTCTTACAGGGCCAGTCAGACTTTGGTTGGTGCACAGCACCCAGGGTCAGAGGCTCACAAGCCTGTAACCCCAGCTAGGGAGGAAGGTGGATCTGTGACCTATTCTCCCCTAGTCTCCCCAGACACCTGCAGATGTGTACACACACACACACACACACACCAATACAAACAAACCTAAAAAACAACAAAACATTTTACTCAGAGCATGCACTTTTTGCGTGTAGAGGCACACAGTGAAAACAAACACCACACTTAGGATTTCATCTATTAATGTTTTAAAATCTTATTTTTTATTTATGTGCTTCTGTGAGTGAATGCCACGTGTGCGGAGGGCAAACGATCTCATGGAGGGAGGAGTTGGAGGGTGCTCTGAGTGCTGAGAACAGAATCCAGGTCCTCTTTAAGAGCTGCAAGTGCTCTTAACAGCCGAGCCATCTCTCCAGCCCTCTTATTATTGGCCCACAGTAAGGGGTGAGGTGGGTCAGAGACATCGATTGTTGAGCGGTTTAAAGAGCCCTTGTTTTAGCGGAGGACTCAGGTGCAGGTCTGGGCAGACAGCGCAAGGAATTCTGGGCTGGGTTAATTTTTCTCTTCTGCCACACCACGCACGGACACCTGTCCTAGGTCAGAATCACAGCCCCTGGCAGAAAGCAAGGGAACCCACACACCTTCCACCAAGCTCCCGAGTTCCTGCAGCCTCGGTGGCAGCCAGGGCTTGGGGTCTCCACGCCTCTCAAGATCTTGCGTAGTCGTAGCTAGGGGCAAAGTTCTTCCTCGCTTTAAAAACAAACAAAACCCTCCCCAAGAATTGAAGGCATCTCCGGGCCTTGGATTTTTGCTGCTGCGTACAAAGCAGCTCGGCAGGCAGCGGGGGAGCACGTGGCGCGGGCAGCGGTGACGCCATCCTCATTACTTGGAGGCGGGAGGGCGGGCCAAGGGAGATCTGGCCGGCTCATAGGTCCAGCAGGCAGGGCGGGCCCGACCGCACCAGCCCGCCAGCCCCGTGACTCGCTCTTATCGCCCGCTGCCCCCACCCCCGCAGCCCGCGCGATGTCGGGTGACTTGGCCTCCACTTCCCGCAGAAGGAGTCGGTACAGGGGACGCTTCCTCTCGCTGGAAAGGGCTTGGTGGTACCTGGAGGCCCCGGTGCAGGCCAGACTTGCTCAAGAGGATGTCTACCTTCTGCCCCAGCCCGCATACTATGCCTTTGCATTCCTTCTATCTTTAAGATTTAAAAAAAAAAATGTGTGACGAGTGTTTTGCTTGCATACTGTGTGCGAGCCCCGGGCCCCCGCAGTGGCCAGAAGAGATCGTCGGATATTCTGAAACTGGTGTTACAAACGTCTGTGAGCCACTTGTGGGTTCTGGGAACCGAACCCTGGGAGTCTACAAGGGCAGCAAGCGCTCTTCACTGTTGGACTCTCTCTCCAGCTCCCTTTATTCCTTCTCTCACAGCCTCGTTCCTGCCTTCCATCTCAACCATCGATTCCTCCTCCCGCACCAAGCCTTCCTTCCCTGGCTGCCTGGCCCTGCCCTAGTCGTGACTGGCTTTCAGGTAACAGAAAGTTACCAGAGAGGCCTGAAACAGCCTAGACGGCTGCTGTGGGGTCTGACTCAGGCTTGTCTGAAGGTACAGAGGTGAGAGAAAGATGGGGTGGAGAGAGGTATGGGAAGCCGGGGGTGATGATGAAAGCTAGCAGGCTCCATTCTCTTAATATATGTTTCCTTCCTGGCTTCCTGTGTGGCCTGGAACACATACAGGGAGAGAGGTCACCAATCCAGGCGGTCAAAAAAAGGGGTTGGTCAGGAAGCACTCAAGGAATATGCAAGGATGCTACAGGCAGTCTCCTGACTTGGCTTCTGCCTCTGCTGTGTCTCTGAATTTGCTGTGTGCCCTGGTCGCAGCTGCAGCTCACTCTGGGCTTCTGCCCCATCCTCCAGACTGCACACTGGAGTGGAGCTGGCATGGAGAGATGAGGCCCTTCTGGTCCGAACTTTGAACTACCATGAACTTTGAATACCTGGTATTCCCTCTAGATCCAAACTCAGGCAGGACTCCCTAAAGGAGACAGGGGGTCTCGGGGACGGAGGAGCTCAGGATTCAGCGTGCAGAGGAGCAAGGTTGTTCATTATTGTAGATAATAACTAAGATGGAGAAACAGATCAGCTAGACTCTTTCCACACACCACGATCACAAAAACAGTCCCCAGAGGCCCAGGGTGTGGGGTTCCAAATGTGGGAGTTTGTCAGTCATTTCACAGAGCATCCAGTGGCACCCAAGCCCCTCTTGAGGTAAGGGCAATGGGCGGGAACTGCCTCCACTCACCAACGCTGCATGCGATTCCTGATAAAACCCACGGTGGGTGCTGTGTTCTTACAAGAGAGCCACAGCACTGTCCTCATGCAATAGAAAAGCTGGGTTGGATTGGGGCAGATCCAGTGATGTTGCATCATGGCTCATTATTTCCCCCTAAAGCCTTTAATGGCCATGGAGATCAAGGGCAAACCCAGAGCCAGATTCTCAGGACCCCCACCCCCCACCTCTTTCCAAGGCAGCTGTCTCTGCCTCACCCCACTGCTAGCTAGGCCCTTCTCTGCAGCGAAAAAATGATGACACCACATGGCATTGCATGTCACAGAGTTCTACCTCACCTACCCTTTCCAGGAGCCTGTCTGTCCCTGGCTACCAGGGCCCTCTGAGAGTTGTTGCACAGGTCTACAGACTCAGTGTCCCCCAGGTGCCCTGTACAGAGGGACTGGCCATCAGTGCATGCTCACACGGGAACAAGCCACTCAGGCTGGAAGAAAGGTTGAGGCACAGGTGGGCAACCGTCCTTGAAAAGCTTCTAGATGACTACTCCCTTCTCCGATGTCTGAGGCAAAACATCCCCCTAGAACCACTCATGGGCAGACCAACTGTACCAGCTGAGGGATGCCAGTGACCAGCAGCTGAAATCAGATGGGAGATTTAAACCAGTCAGTGGTGCTGGGACCTCTAATGGCCTTGAGGCTGGCTGCTGGGGAAGGCCCTCGGCACACTCCCTAGGGCTTCTACCTCAAGATGTTGACTGCACAAGACAAAAGAGACCATTTCCCCAGTTTCACTGGCAATTCAATGATTCTGCCCATCATGACCCTGTCATGACCCGCCTCAAAAGACACAAAGCCATTCAGACTCAAGAGGCCAGGACACCGGAGCCTTGGTGTGGAGATCCACCCGATTACCAGTTGACCTTTAAACGAAACAAACAAATAAGAAAACCAAACAAACAAACAAACAAATGCTCCAGGGATGGAAATGTAGCTCAGTTGGTAGCATGCATGAAACCTGGGTTTGATCCCCAGCACCAAATAAGCCATGCCGGATGGAATGTCTCTAGTCCTAGCCCTCAGCGGGTAGAGAGGTCAAGGCTATCGCTACCTCCTGCCTAATGAGTTAGAAACCTGTGGTGTATTGGAAGATCAGAGTCAGCCTGGGACGGAAACCTTGGGCTTTCTCTGTCCTCTCAGCCTAGGGCTCAGAGGCAAAGGGAGTCCCATCCGGAGGGACCTCCTCAAAGCAAGAGGAAACATGGGAGGCAAATAAAAGGGACGGAGAGGGAAGTACCCAGACCCAACCTGGGTTGTGGGAGCGGGGGAGGCCCCCAGCCAGGCCTCACACACCTTAGCAGGCATGGCCAAACTGCCCCAGAGAAGAAGCCTTGCCCTTGGCTTCCCTCCTGCCCGCTCTCTGTCAGACCTGACAGAGTCTCCTCAACACAGGAGCTGAAGCCCTGGCATCCAGGCTCCAACAGGGAACAAATGATTTGGGCAGAGATGGAAACCAAGCACGCAGAAGAACCTCACTAATTAAGAAGGGAATCAATCAGCTGTTTCTCCCTCAGCCTAACAGGATGCACTCAACTTGCCTAAGTGAACAAATCAAATACATATGGCAAAAATCCTGGTCCAGAAGGAGGGGGAAGAGCAGAAGAGAGGAGGGAGAGACGGGGAGACAGAGAAGTGGGGGGAAAGGAGGAGGAAGGGGAGGACAATAGAGAGAGGGAGGGAGAGGGAGGGAGGAGAAGGAAGGGGAAGCTAAGTCAAACCGGGCGGTGCAGGTTTGGTTTAGTGTCCTGAGTGCCGTTTTCTTCCCCCGGTCTTGCTGGTGAACCTGACCTACACTTAATTATTTTAAAAATAGAACACAGAGCCGGGGCGGGCGGTGGTGGGGCGTGCGTTTAATCCCAGCACTCGGGAGGCAGAGGCAGGCGGATATCTGTAAGTTCGAAGCCAGCCTGTGTTACAAAGCAAGTTCCAGGATAGTCAGAGCTACCCAAAGAAACCCTGTTTCGAAAAACAAACAAACAAAAAAAGCCCCAAACCCCAACACAGATTGAGTTAACTGTTGTTCACAGATCTACAGTTACTTTAATCTTAAAATTCTAAAAACCAAAATAAAGAATCCCAAATGTTACAACTCTGAGTACTGTTTGAGTCAGGGAGGGGCTTGAGATAGGTGGACAAGATAGGTGGAGGTAGGCTGGAGGGAGTTGAAAAGGCTCAGATCGCCTCGGAAGGAGTGCCAGCCCCCACCCCCCACCCCCCATCACAGTAGCCCACACAGACAAAGCTATTTGGGCTATGTTAAGAGAAATAAGCAGGAATGGGCATGGGCGGGAGGTGGGGCTCACCCGTAGAGGGCTTGCCTAGCATGTACTAGCATGCCTTATGTTCAGGCTCTAGTATCAAGGATTTGGGGGGAGGGGGACCTCAGTGGCTAAAGTCGCTCAGTCACCAAGCCCGAGACCTGTGTTTGATATCTGAAACCCACACGTGGAGAGAACCAACACTTGCAAGTTGTCCGCTGACCTCCACATGCATACGATGACACTCATCTGTGAGCACACAACTGCACATAAAATCTAACAAAACCTTAAAAAAAAAAAAGACAAGTGGAAAAAACCAAGGCTCCTTGGTGGGAGTGTCTCAAAGCCTAGCTTCACCGAAAGACCAAGCCTTAAATTCTGGAACCTCACGGGCAGGCGGAAGAAGGCGACTCGGATGGGGAGGCATCTGAAAACCAGGCGCTGGACAACTGAGGGAGCCAGGGGGGCCTAGGCTGGAAGATGGGAGACCGACCCGCAATAATCAAAGGATGCTAGGCAACCATCTGCGAAGAGCTCTGTACACAAACTGCTGAACGCCCATTAAACGGATGAGTAATGCATTCTGAAGCTCCCTGCTAAGCAGTGCCGTGGGTCTTCTAAAAAATGCTGCTTTGGTTGTTGCTCTGAAGGAGGGTTACCTGCTTAGACCACGGGCCCAATCAACCATTCAGCCGTCTTTAAGGAGTAGCCACAGTGTGCCAGGCAGCGTGCTAGGTGGTAAGGTATGGCACGGCAGAAAACCCATATGGTGCCTGTCCCCCCCCCCCCACCACTGTGCCTGCCTTCCAGTGGGGGAAGCAGACATCAAGCCAGCGATGGTATACACCTGTATTTACAGCTGAAGCGCAGAGGGAAAAAAAAGAAAAGCCGTAGTGACAAGGGACAGAATTGAAAGGGTGGCTAAAGAAGGCCATCCAAGGTGGGTTGTCTGTGCGGGCTTGAGTCCCACACAGTCTGTGATCAGGGCCCTTAACAATGGGAGGAACAGCCACGGCCGAGACTCTTCAGTGGGAAGCATGCTTGGCCACGCTCGGCAGCTGGGGAACTGTAAGAGCATCTGTGAAGGGAGGGCCCGGTGGGAGAGCTCGGTGGGTAAAAGGTGCTTAACCTGATGAACCGAGTTCAGTCCCTGGACCCCCACGTGGTAAAGGAGGGAACAGACTCAGACAAGGCGTCTGACCTCCGCATGAGCAATGGGGACTGTACCGAGGGCTGCGCATGGTCGTGTTTTCTGGTAGAAGTGGGCCACACTACACAATGGGAGACATCTTATGGAATATTGCTTTGATTATTATCCTAGGGACGCATGAGACAGTCTGGCTTGGCTCTAGGCGTTTCCACTTACTTAAGAACGGAGATATTTTTTGTTTGTTTGTTGTTTTTGAGACAAGGTCTCATGTAGTCCAGATGGGTCATAAACTCTCCATTGCAATTGAAGATGACCTTCAACTTCTGATCTTCCTGCCTCTACCATCCAAGTTCTAGGAACTCAGGTGTGTACCCATTTTAAGTTGTGCTGGAGATCGAACCCAAGGCTTCGGGCATGCTAGGAAAACTCTCTACAAACTGAGCTACATCCCCAGGCCAGAACTGTGGCTTTGGGCAGGACTTCACCAACTCTGTTCACCACTAGAACGGGAAGAAGAGTCTATACCCCACAAGAACGGGCCAGATGCCAGGTGGGAAGGCACTTGGGAAGCCTTTGTGTCCTGGGCATTACTGCAATCCATTTCACAAGCATGTTCCTTGCCAAGTAAGAAGCTGCGCCCCACAGACTACAGAGGAGGTGCCGTACACCCAAGTCCCCTACCCCTCCATGTTTGCTGATCAGAAAGGCATTAAAAATAATCTGGGAAAACATCCTGCGGTTTTACTCTTCCACTATATAGCAGCCAGAATGCTCTGGAACACTCTCTGCCATACCCTTCACTTCACTCTGTTGGGAGAAGAACCAGCTGAGTTACACCACGGCAGTGTGCTGGAGGACAAACTCCGGGGATGAAGACAAGGGTCGACACCCGGAGGAGGCTCCTTGCTAAGGGCCATCGAAGCCTTACTCAAACTTCCTGAGAGCCAGAGACAGCCAGGGTGTTCCCCTCCAGACAGAGTAAGAAGCTATGTGATATACAATAGAATATCTCTGGTCCAAAATCAATTTTCTGTTGTTGCTTGTTTTCTAGGTTATTATTATTATTATTATTATTATTTATTATTATTATTATTATTATTATTATTATTATTATTATTATTATTATTATTTAGTAATACATTCATTCTCCTGGTTTCAGAATCAGACAATACAAGAACATTCAGTGACCCCTCTCACCACCACCCTCTGTTGGTCTAGTAACTAACTACTTCACCTATCTCCAGGGTGTGTTTAGATTTAATGAGCAAATTTTTGAATCATTTTTCTCTCCTTTACCCCAAACTAGCCTATAACACTGATTTTTTTTTTTAACCTTGCCTTTTCTCATAGAGTTCACATCTGCCTTGGCTGGGCATGATGGCACATTCCTGTCACCTGAGCATTTGGGAGCCTGAGGCAGAGAATCACGAGGCCAGCGTAAGCTAGACAGCCAGGCTGTTTCAGTAACAAAACCCCACCCAAGAACCTCCCTGGCAGTGCTGGAGATTGAACCTGGGACCTCATGCATGCCAGGCAAATGCTCTACCACTGAGCTACTGCCCTAGACCACTGACAACCCTTTTTATTTGTAGCCAAACGGTGTCCCGTCGTGTGGATGGCCACTGTTTTTTACCCAGGCCCTTCTTCATGGATATTTGGGTGGCTTCCAATCATAGCTGTAATAAATAATCATGGAATCCAAAGAAGCTGGCACATGTCATTTTGCATCCACCTGGCTTAGTGATAAGTGTTGAAATCAGATCCCACCCTGATTATAGGGTCACAGTCCACAGGCTCCTACAAACCTAAGGGTCTCATCACTGCACACCTGCCTGGATGGGTTACTTAACCTCAATCCAACCCACAAATGCCTAGAACTCACTCAGTGGAGACCGCAGCGGGAGATGGGGCTACAGCAACAATGTCGTCCTTGCCTCCTGACCCAAGGGTGTCTAGTCTGGGAGGGGCATGCAAAAAAAGAGTCCACTGCAACACAAACGGGAGGTCCAGCCTGCCAACCTGACCTCTCCGGGCCAGTCTTCCTATCTCAAAAACAAGTGGCCCAACCTACACCTTGCGGTGTGCTAATAGATCCAAAAGGTAATGTTTACCAAGTACCTAGCAACAAGCGCCACCCAAAACTCACTCTAGGCGCTCAGGAAGGGTCAAGTAAGCCTCCTCTTATCCCAGGAGGGCTTAGCTCAACAGGGTAGGGAGGTGCTCTGTGCACACTGCTGCCATGCCCATTCACAAGGGTGCTCTTCTGCCCTTGCTGAAGAGGATGCCAATCCCTGCTCCTGTTTGCTCCTAATTACATTTTTATTGGAAAACAATGTTGTATCTACTTTCCAGGTCTCGGTCAAAGTCTCTGGGTATGTGGGCATAAACTTACTGTATAAAGTGTGTCAGAGCCATGAAGAGAAAGGACCTTCCCTAGGACCCTGGCACAGGCTGAGGCCTGCCAGCAATCTCAGCACTCAGGAGGCTGAGAGCTCCAGGAGAACCCAAGTTCACAGTGAGACAAAAGGGGAGGGAAGTGGGATGGGGGTGGAGGGGACAGTTGGTCAAAGCTAAGGTTCTATCTAGGTTGCAGGCACAGCTCTGAAGTTGACCTGGCTGGGCACCCAGGGCAGCTCCCCAGTAGCCATGACCTTGATCAGGTACTCTCTGCAGCCTCCGTGGCCTCATCCCCTCACCTCCTACAAGGGAACAATCTTAACTACTTTGTAGCACTTCTGTAGTTTAAACAAGGCATCTGGCACGCAGGCATAAAACAGTACCAAGCAAACAAAACACAATTTAAAAGACTCACATTACTGTTCCTCACCGTGTAGCACCAAGTCGCTTCCTTTTAAAAGCTCAGAGGACAGCAGCATACTATTATGGAACACCACAAACACCAGGAAGCCTCACTGGAGCCAGAAGCTCCTTTCAAATTCTCTGAGTAAAATCCAGTGGCCCAAGGTGATTCACCCTGGCCCTTGGGACAAGCTGGTCAAGTTCTCTCCCCACAAATACCGGTGGCAAGGGGCACTAGGACCCTGCATCCATGTGCAGACGAAGGGCAGTACAGAGTTCTATCCAGTCCACTCCAAAGCACCTGGGTCTCCACTCATGGGTGTAAAGGCAGGAAAGGTGTAGACAGAATCCAGAGAACAGGGATGGGTGTTCTCCAGATCCACTGTAACCTCAGGGTAGAGCTGGGTCCGGTGGTGCACGCCTTTAATCCCAGCACTCAATAGGCAGAGGCAGGTGGATCTCTGTGAGTTCAAGGTCAGGCTGGTCTACAGACAGCCAGGCTACACAGAGAAACCCTGTCTCAAAGAAAAGAAAAAGAAAAGACAGACAGACAGACAGACAGACAGACCAGGTTATTACAATGGGTGGAATCTCCGTCCAGACAGAGAAAGACTACTGAAAAGTAGTTAGTCTTGCCTGGAAGGATGGCTGCCAGATACAGACAGAGGTGGTCATAGTCCACTCCCTCCAACACACCCAGCCGCAGCCGAAAAGGTAAATTAACAAATGCATTTCAAAGTTCAGATCACTCAAGGCAGAAGCCCCGAGAGGGTAACAAGACATTCTGGGACGGCAAGGTCCTGCCCAGAGCTGCTGGGAGCACAATCCTGGCCAGCCAGGACATCAGAGTCATTGTCCACTTTTGTACCCGATCGTTTAGATCCCCCGACTGTGTTCATCTGTCCCACCCTCTCTCTCTTCCCCCTGCCTCCTGGAACTCCCCATCCTCCTGCCTCAGTCTCCCAAGTGCTGGAATTACAGACACACACCACCCAAACCGGTCTTGTATATAGTACCGTGAATTGAATCCAGGGTTCTGTGCATGCGAGGCAAGAACTCTGCCACTGGGCTACATCCCGGCTCTCTTTTTACCTTGCAATTAACACAGAGTATCACTGAGCTGCCCAGGTTAGCCTGGAACTCACTCTGGGATCCACCAGGCCTTAATCTTGCCATCCTCTTGCCTCAGCCCCCCACGCTCTGTATTATAGGTATAAGATTATATTCACATCTGATTCTCCTGGGGTCTCGGGCGTTCTTTGTGAAATGACAGTAAAGGCATTTCTGACTAGCTGGAGTTTAAGCTACAAATCCAGCAGAGGTTATTATGCTGTCCACTCAAATGTCACCTCCTCCAAGAAGCCCTCCTGGACCACAGCTTCATTTTCAAGGCACATAGTGGTGCCTTTGCTGGTGGTTTATTAACTGACTCCCCATGAAGGGTGGGCTGTGTGGGCACAACAGGTGATGTGACGGTCTGCTTAACTGTCGTATGTAGAAAATCTGCAATGTACCCAGTAGACAGCAGTTGTTCAGTCTCTGTAAGCAGAAAGAAAGAATGGAAGCAGCCAAGGCTGGGGGGCAGAGAGAGCGGTCATCAGAGGGGAGATGGGATTCTTCTAGCCCTGCACTACTGTTTGCCATCTGGGAATTGCCAGGCAAGCTGCATATAACTGGTTATATAACTACATATAACATCAGGTATTAGCCAGTTAGGGGCTGCTTGCCACTGAGACATCCATGCCCATAACCCTCATGGAGCTAATGCATTCAGCGAATACAGGTCTGTGTGCTGGTGCAGAGGGTCTCCCCGCTCTATGTCCAAGACCAAGATTTAATCTGGCCAGGGTTTAACGACCACTGGTCAGACTCAGGGGCACACGTGAACTTGTCCTGTGCCACTCCTGACAATGACCACATTGGCCACTGGAGAAGAGAGAAAGTCCCTGGATACTCCCAGAAAACAAACACGTGCCCCGAACCCAGTATCCTTCCAAGAGGATAGCCTGCATTCCAATTGGGCTCCCGACACCCCATCCCAAACAGCAGCCTGGAGTGTTGCTCCAGAAACCGCCCCAGACTCATGGACACACCCCGAAGAACAGATACACCAGCACTCACTCAAGATATCTATGAGCATGTCTGCAACAGAGCCACCAACTAAATGGTGTTCAGGAGTGGAGCTGCTTGCCATGGCTGCAGGCCAGCCTCTGCAGAAGCTCCTTCTCCAGCCTCCCAGAGCACACTGACAGCCCACTACCTTAGGCAATGTCCAATCCTCATGGCAAGGGGGGACCTGCGGTAGAGGGAGGCCAGCTCCCGGTCCTGCGTGTGGATGGGGCCCCTTCCCACAGGCAGCTGGGCAGGAGGCCGAGAAGCATCTGTCACCAGGGAGCCTCCCTGTTCCAGCTGTGGGACGTCACAATGGACCCCGAACACCCTCAGTATGCTCCCTGGCCAATGTACAGAGAAGCACTGACCAGACGAACAGCACACTCCCATGAAGTGTTACGGGAGTTCACTGGGGAGACAGACCGTGCATGGCCTCGCATCCTGGATGCCACCTGGGCAGAGGCAGAGGGGTCCCTCCCTCCAGTAGGTCCAGTAGGACTTCCTGGGGAAGGGACCTCTGGGGAGCTGTTTGAAAGATAAAGGACGAGAAGCAGCAGCCCAAAGCTCTGTGGAGAAGCAGAAGGGCTGGCGCCCTAGGGCAGCTGGTACAGAAAAGGCCAGTCAGGCAGCCTCATCCCCATCCCCGAGAGTCCCAGAGCAGCGCGTGCCTGAAGCTGCCTTTGTCCCTACAGTCCACCTCCACACAAGCCAGAGGCTCTTTCCTTTCCTCAGGTCTCCCATCTGCTTTTGAAGCTCCCTACCACATAGCAACAGCCTTCTTCAGCTCGGCTGGCTCCCCGAACAGTGAGCGCCTGCACCTCTCGGGGAGAATGTAGCCCTCAGACTCTGCCTCGCATACCCGGCGCAAACCATCCTCTTTCCATTCTGGTCACAGACCCTAGAAAAAGGCTGTTATTTGCCACTTTATGGCGATGGTACCTGAGGCCCGGAAGTGACCTGCTGATATCATCAAAATACTGCCTCCTACCCCCGACTGCCTGGACCCAGCGGCCACACTTTCCTACCGAAGGCCCATTGGCTCTTTCATGCCTCTGGGACTAAGGAATGACCAAGTCCCAGAGTGCTGTGTACACATGTTTGTGTGGATCTACATCTGACGTCTTTGTTCCTCAATTACTCTCCACCTAGTTTTCTGAAGCAGGGTCTCTCGCTGAATCTGGCGCTCACTGGTTAGGCTGGGCTGGTCAGCCAATGGGCTCAAGGATCCTCCTGTTTCCCCTCATGCTTGTAGAACTGGCATTTCACCAACCATCTCCCCAGGCCCCAGGATCCACTCTTGGTCATCCTCTAGTATGACCTCGTGGGACATCAGCCTCGTGGGACACAGGTTCGTAAACCCCACAAGTGCGGTAGGCAGAACACGGGTATGTTTAAATTTGGCATGAATGCGTGGTGGGGATAGGGAGAGAGGCACAGGCCAAGAAATGTGTCCTTGCATCCCAGCACATTAAAGCGCGGACCATCCTTTAGTTCCGCTCTCCTCTTTTACTTCCATTTAACATGCGTCTCCCTGTCTACTGGGAAAGTTTTGCACCCTGCTTCAATGTGGCGACACCCAACTGTGCCTTCAAGTACCCCCTAGAGCTTTCTAAAAATACATGCATTCGGGTACCACCCAGAGACAGACTCGGCAGTCGGGGTAGAGCCTGGGAAGTTCCTCAGATACTCCCCTGGTCGTTCTGGTGCCCCGATGAGGCTGCAGTCTGAGTCACTAGCCACATTCTTTCCTCCTGTCTATCACCCAAGCTCCGCCGCAAGACACAGGCATCAGCGCTCTCTGCAATCTGGTCCTCCCACACCTCTGCCCCACCCAAGCCACCCAAGACACAGGAACAGAATGCAATTAACGAAGATGGCCCGGCGAATGGCTTGGGGGAACCCAGCCTTATTCTGATGCCGGTGCTTTGGACGGGGCTGATGGACAGGGAATAGGATTGTGGGGTCCTCTTACTTTTCGTCACAGTCACACCATGTTGGCATCCTGTAAGGTCAGGGTAAGGTGATGACGAGCTGGTTACAGTGAGTGGGACTGGGTCCCTTCCCCAGATGTCTGATCCCTCTAAATTTACGATAACAGATTCTTGCCTCTGCCCGGCCAGCCCCCTTTCCCCCGCTCCATGGTCCTCATGGCTTTTGCAGAGAGAGGCAGCTGAATGGAGAAATCCAGGTCTGGGTCCTGTGGCCAACTGAGTCAGGACTCTGCTACAGCCTCACACAGCAACACTGGCAGACACACACACCAGCCACTTGAACCTCATTCTTCCTCCCCATTGCCGATCTTCCAGCCTACTGCAGATCCTTCCCTGGTGGTATTCTCAGACAAAGAAAAGCAAGAGAAAAATCACCCAGGTACCCACTGGCTGGTATATGGGAATGAAATCCTCTCACTATGCCCACTCCTGGCTTCTCAGGCTATCTGTAGGGAAAACCCAGGGCATATCCCTTTGGGACCCTCAGGAGACTCAGAATGAATCTGGTAGATCTGTGCACACACACAGACTAATCGATCAAGCTGCCATTCAGCAGTGGTCTTTGGTGAGCTGGGTACCTTAAGCAGGCTGGCTTACTAGAGGGCACTGTGACTGCCCCTCACCATGCCCCCCATGCCAGGGCTGGGAAGATCAGCACATGGACAATGTTTGGCATGGTATGAGCACTTCTTTTACAGCATGGACTTTTATAACCAAGTTAAAAATAAAGGAAGCAAGCCAGATGTGGTGGCACCAACGTTTAATCACAGCACTTAGATGGCAAGGGCAGGCAAATCTCGGAGAGTTCCAGACCAGCCACGACTACACGGTGAGACCCTGTCTTAAGAAAAAAAAGAAAGGGGGCTGGAGAGACGGCTCAGCGGTTAGGAGCACTGGCTGCTCTTCCAGAGGATCCCCGGTTCAATTCCCAGCACCCACATGGTGGCTCACAACTGTCTGCAACTCCAGTTCCAGGGGATCTGACACCTTCACACCAATGCACATAAAATAAGTTTGAAAAAGGAAGGAAGAAAGGAAGTCAGAGAGAAAATATTTTGGACACTGACTCTTAGATGAACTGTCCAGGATAATCCACTTGGCGCAGGGAAGAAATAGTGCTACTTTGAATATTTTCTAAATGTCTCCTTCATTTTTGTTCTCTGAGGTACTTAATGCATCTTCTATGTAAACAATCCATAATTAAAAGACAGAAAAGTAGCTGGGTGCAGTGGCACACACCTATCGTCACAGCTACTTTGGTGGGCTGAGGCAGGGGCATGATGAGTCCATGAACTCAAGGACAGCCATTGGCAACACAGCAAGGTCACCATGTCTTGGAAAAGGGAGAGGAACAGGGTATATGGTGGTTTACACCTGTAATCCCAGCATTTCCAAAGCTGAGGCAGAAGGACCACAAATTGGGGGCTATCTTGGGCTACCACAGTGAGAAACTAGCTTAAATAAATAAATAAAATAAAAACAATGTCTAGGTGTGGTAACACACATCTAGAATCTCATTGCTTGGGAAGCTGAGGCAGGCCTCAAGTTCAAGGTTTGCTTGGGTTATATAGGAAATGAGACTAGCCAGGGCCACATGACAAGAATTCTGTCAAAAAAAAAAAAAAAAAAAAAAAAAAAAAAAAAAAGGCGCCAGTTCTTCAAGTTTTAGTTGGCAAAGTTGAGATAACCAAACAGCATGAGATGGGGGAGAAATTAAAACAAAACAAGTGGGCCGGGCGGTGGTGGCGCACGCCTTTAATCCCAGCACTTGGGAGGCAGAGGCAGGCGGATCTCTGTGAGTTCGAGGCCAGCCTGGGCTACCAAGTGAGTTCCAGGAAAGGCGCAAAGCTACACAGAGAGACCCTGTCTCGAAAAACCAAAAAAAAAAAAAAAAAAAAACAAAACAAGTGGAAGGTAGAGATTGTAGCATTTGAATTCCATTTTTTTTATTCCTAAAATATTGGGGGGAAAAACCCTGAAAGCCCACTGATGTGCTGAGAGACCGCACATCACCCACGCCGAGGTACCTCAATCAGAAACTTCTGACAATCAGCAGGGCTTCCAGCTCCTGCCTGCTAGACAGTCTGGGTTAAGAAACCAGTCCATGTAAATACTGCAAGGCCCTCACTCCAACACTAAGAGAATGCCTGCTTGCCAAGTGTGGGTACACTGCAGAGCCCTGGGGAGACCCCGGGGTGAAGGAAGCCCAGGCCCCTTAAAGCACACGGGCTTTCCCCAAGGGAAAGAGATGCTAATTAACGGGGCCAGGAATGTGCAATTACAGGGGAAATCCTAGGAAAGTTTTACAACAAAAGAAATCTGACCTAGACCCTCCCCCGGAAGGAAGGGGAGGGGAGAATCAGCTACAAACTGTGGCGGGAGTGGTTTGGATTCAAACGGAGGGGGGAAAGTGCTAGAAGCCCAAGGGAGGGTAAAGACCAGTTAAAAGGCCAGCACGCGGTGAACCACGCGGACCTTGTTGATCGTACTAAGGATTTTTAGACTTTATCCCAGTGGTGAATTTTACACACAGGATGGCAAAACCAAACCAAACCATGTCATCTGAAGTTGGAAGCCTGGCTTCCAAGAGACCAGAACTGTGTGGTGGGGAGGCCAACCGGGATAGAGTAAGAAGACAGTGTTGTAAACAGGACATGCGGGTGGAAAGGAGGGGTGGGCAGGCAGGGTACCGAGGTCTGGGTTCCCTTTGGACTTGAGTGCAGGGTGCTGCTGGGTACCCAGCTGGCGTGCAGCTAAGAGGGAAATATCACAGCGCAGGCACTCAGTATCTGCAGGTATCAATGCGCGAGATGTCCCAGGGAAGGGCGGGGAGTAGAGGGGGCCCAGGTCCCGCATTCGACTGAGTTTAACATGTTAGAAACTTGAGAAGTGGCCAGAGCCATAAAGAACACATCCAGAAAGACTAATGATATATTCACAAAAGTCTAGGACTCCAAACACTGCAAGAGTCATGGGAGAAAAGAAATAAAGGTTGACGGATCCCCAGAGCTATATCCAGGAAGCAAAGCTGGATTTGCTCCTCTCAGAGAGGAGACAGGGATGGTAAATGCAGTTACAGTCATCTGAAAGACAGGAGACGGCCACCACGAGGGGCACAGCTCAATCAAGGGTTCTGCTGTTGTGTTTTGTTTGAGTCAAGTTCTTGATTGTGTAGCACAGGCTGACTCTGTGATCCTCCTGTCTCGGTCTCCGGAGTGCTGTCCCCTGTCCAAGTCCAGTGCTCTGAGACCAACCACAGAAGTATCCTCAGCGCGCGCGCGCGCACACACACACACACACACACACACACACACCCAGGGGACAACCACAGGTGCTGGTCCTTGAGTTCCACCACCTCGATTGAGACCAAGTCTACCCTTTTTCTGTTGCAAGCTTCCAGAGCTGGTCTTGTTTCCGCCCCTCTGGAGCCCTGGATTACAGATGCTCAGGTCACACCTCCACATCTCCAGCTCTTATGTGGGTGGAGAATCTGAACTCAGGTCAAGGTAGTGTGGCAAGTGCTTTACCACTGAGCCCTCTTTTTTTTTTTTTTTTTTAAGTGACTGCCAGCCACCACACAGCATGACAGCAGCAGTGCTTACGGTGCCCGAGACTGTTGGTAGGCACTATGGCAGCCTCACTTAGAGACTCCTAGACACTGTGAGGGGAGGGGAGGGGCAGAGACGGGCACACACCAGGCACCCTTCTCTAAAACCTTGACTCAGTGAAAGAAAGTGTGGGTGCCCTTCCTGGTGTACGGCATAAAGAAGGGCTAGGCGACATGGCAGCGAAGAGCATTGGCAGAGCCAATAACTCTGGCAGGCACCCACCTAGGATAGGCACTAAGCTAATGGCTACTTTTACCATGAGGTTGTCCAGGGGTAGACAATAGACAAGAGTAACCTGAGCAGCTGGGGACTCAGGACCAGCACTGGGCTGTTAGGAAACTGAGAAAAGCACTGTTGCCTCAATGCAGAGGAAATACACGCTCTATTCCCAAACCCAAACCACAAGACAGCTGAAGGAATTTTAATACCCAACTTTTAATTTTTCAAACAGTAATAGAGTGAAATCAACTTGAGTCTAAACTAGTGTATTTTCTTCTCATTGAATCAAGTGTGTTTTTAAAATATGTATGTATTATGTATGTATATACATACATATGTGCTGGGCAACAGTATGGATCATGTCACTAGTGGGTTCAAAAAGTCTGAATACCACTGAGCTAATTCAGCACCCCCACGTTATTTATTTGGACAGGGTCTTATGTAGCACAGGCTAAACTTGAACTCAGCATGTGGTTGAGGATGGCCTTCAGCTTCTGATTCTCCAGCCTCCACCCTTGAAGTGCCGGGCTTGCAGTTGAGTGCTGGGATTACATCTGGTTTATGCAGTGTGGAAAATAGAGCCTAGCGATCTGTCTATTCCAGCCAGGCACTCTAGTAAGCAAACTACATACACCCCCAGCCCTAAACACACACCCCTTCACTTGAGATGGAGAGACAGAAAGCTGAACCACTTGTCCAACTCCAGTTAATGACAAAGCTGAGGAGTGCATCCAAGTCTCTAATAGTTTTCAATAATTTCCCCACTAAGAAAGACTCTCAAAATGCAAATACACCAGAGTAAGGAATTAGTAGAGTAGGGGGGGTCATCTCTTAAACCTCCTGCCTGGAGCCAGTTTGCTAAAGATAATGGTAAAATGGGGGTGGGGGAGGTGCACAGCATGGAGCTCAAACAAGATCAGTTTGAGGTCCCACCCCTCGCCCCAGTGCTGTGGGGCATGGCAGAGGACAGGGCTTGTCACACAGCATGAAGACAATAGTATCATCTGGACAACTGGTTCTATACAAGGAGTCTGTTTCCGTGTCTGCGAAGGTGGATGAGGGCCATGGGTGCTTTGCGCATGTGGCTTCAGCAGATGTTATTAAGTGAGATGTTCTGAGTAACAACTACCTCTGTTCCAGCCAGAAGCCCTTTCTTCCACGCAAACACGCTGGGTGTTCAGTATCTGTTGTATAATTATGTTCCAGTGTAACGTAAGTCAAGTTCGTGGTTCTTGACCTGTCTGTGAGAAGCAAGCGCTGGGCACTGATGGAGAGTGGAGCTAGGAGATAAGAGTCCAAAAGGGAAAGTCTCCAAGTCAGAATTCAGGGCAGAAGGCTGGACCAAGTTCATTGCATCAGACACCAATCACAGCCACTCAGCAACGAGCTCTGGGCTCCAGAGCAGAGGGAAGAGGGGTGAGCAGACAGCTGATGTAAACATCACCCAGCCCTTCAGCCTGGTGAGTTAGCAGCAAGTCAGGCACCTTTCCCACTACACCGGAACAGGAAGAATGGCTAACTGCAGAAGTCCCAAGGAAGTCACTTTGAGAGGCTGCTGATGTGTCCCCAGCCAAGAGAGGGGACAGGGTCTGAAACTACTGTCAAGAGTGTCACCTTCCACTCACTCCTGCTTAGTAGCTGAGGCATTAAGAAGCTGCAGCTGAGCCGGGCGGTGGTGGCGCACGCCTTTAATCCCAGCACTCCGGAGGCAGAGCCAGGCGGATCTCTGTGAGTTCGAGGCCAGCCTGGGCTACCAAGTGAGTTCCAGGAAAGGCGAAAAGCTACACAGAGAAACCCTGTCTCGAAAAACAAAATAACAACAACAAACAAAAAAACCACAAACAAACAAACAAACAAACAGCTGCAGTTGGAAAAGGGTTTTGAACCCAAAGCCATCTTGCTTTGCTGTGGGTTATCTCCCCAGGAAGCATGCACAGTAGAAGAGCAGCAGGCCTGAGAAGGAGGGGCCAGGGGTGACCTGGGGTTTTCAGTGATCTGTGTTGATCCTGACGCCAGCCACTGAGTACAGAGCAGCTCTGCCTTCAGTAGGCCTCAAAGCCTGGAATCTGGTGGTTTAAAGTTCTCCTCTACCTCTGAGGTAGAGGGTTGCTCCACAGGGAGCCAGGAATGAGAACAACTTCCTACAGGGGCTGGTGAGCTAGGGCTGAGTTCTGTGAGGATCCAACCAGCTTAAAGGTATATACAGAAGGTCTTGGAAAATCCACAATGCACCATCAAATGTAGGACTTGCCACATACCTAAAAAAATCAAAGCACAAGACCCCGGGGACCTCCCCTAGCCTGCTACACAGAGATGCACAAACATTCTAGGTAGTCAACTTCACCAAGAAGCAAAACTGACAACTCAACACAGGTGCTTTTAGGACAAAAAAGATACACACATCCCTGTAATTCTTTTATTGATCAAGTTCAAAATATAACGGGTACAGTTTTTTTCCCCTGGATTTAACAAGTCTGTTAAAGTGACAGGTGCAATTTGTAGGGAGGAGGAACCAAAGGTTGGTGTCCCACATCAGATCCCTCAGTGTTCAGGCATACAAATTGTTTTCAACTCATGTGGCTTAAGACAAGCCACTCAGCTGCAGTTCAGTGGCCCGGCAGTCAACCTAGACCCAGGGGGGTGGAGCCCAGGAATCTGCATTTCACCCGCTCCCCTGGTGAGCTGGTAATATAGGTCACGTTTGGGCTTTAGTGAACTACAGAGCCACACAACCTCCCTTCTCTACTGTCCACACAGATGGCCTCTGAGGTTGACTTTGAGCCCTAGGTGATCCATCCTCACAGCGGGGAGATTTTCCCTCCTGCCTCGAAGTCCCTAAGGAATGGCGGAACGGCAGGCAGGGTCAGGCAAGTGGCTCTGGGCAGTGTTATTAGCATGCTACACCCTAACACCAGGAGCCTGCCTATTCTGCCCAGAATTTTTGTTCTTTCTGGAGAAAAGACAAATAAAAACAGAAAATGCATTATAGCTAAGACCCCAAATAAGCACTAGCTAGGAATGGATCCTGCTTGTGTTCTCATTACCCCAAAAGTGTGCCCCAACATCTAAGAGGCCAGATTCATCTCACCTTAAAACGATGTACATTTATATTCGAAACCAAGGTAAGGCTTCCCCTTAAAATGCCTACCCACCCTGCCCATCTGACCCCATCTTCAACAGGAAGGCATGCTTTGTTTCAAAGTCCGCAGTATCAACAAACCCAAACCCACTCTCTCGCTAATAAGGTGGCATAACTCCAAGGCTTAAGGAGAAAAAAGCCCTTCCTCATGGTGCTTTACAAAAATACAACTAACTAGTCATGGTGCTTCAAGGCAGTACAGAAGCTGAGTATGTCCGACGAGCTAGAATCTGGGTCCTGCACTGGTGGTGACCTGGAGCTCTGCCTCAATTTCCTTACATTTAATATAAGAAATAACAACGGTCCTTAACACAGTGCCCTTGTGAGGATAAATTAACTGATGTGTGTAATCCACTTAGCAACATGCCAGACACAGTAAGAGACTATGTAAGCATCCGCTATGATTGTTGGAGTTGTTAGTTATTTTAAACCTCCAGGACGCCTGAAGTTATCCCTCACCGTTCCCCAGCATCTGAGACTAAACGATGCACCTGCTAAGAGCCAAATCAAACCATCTTTGTCACTTATTGAGAAAGCAGCACCGTCCCCATCTTAGAGAACGTATGTGCCAAGCTTTGGAAGTAAACTGAGTTAACCTGTCCCGAACCACAGGTTAGGACCCCATCTCCGTGTAGCTGGTGAATTTCAAACCCAGGTCTGCGTGGCTTCAGATTCACCATGGAACTTCAGATTCAAAACAAGCAGCCCCGGCTGCCAGTCACAAGACTCAACTGATCGCCACCACACCAAGGTCTCACTCCGTTCTCTGCCTCTGAATCTCCGCTTGGCTTGCATAAATTGGAGCAAATATCGGGCCACTTGAACCCAATTAGGCAGTAAGTCAGCCTGGAAAAAAAACACGCAATGCATTCCAGAGGTCAAAGTAGACTCTGGCTCGGATGGCAGCCTTTGCCGGCCACTTCCATGGAAGTTAGTCTCTGCATGCAGACACCAGCCTACAGCCAGGGAGGTGCCTACCATACGCTTGAGTCCCACATCCGGACCAGCATTGGGAACAAATTGCCTGAGTCTTAAGTCAACACAAAAAGACAGTTTACTTTTCTTTCTTTCTTTCTTTTTTTTTTTTTTTAAAGGAAAGTCCTATTTCTCTTTCGGTTTAGGGTGGTGGTTAGTATGTAGTTAGCTCCCTGCCCCACCAAAACAAAAAGAAAAAAAGGGGGGGAGGCAAAGGATAAATAGCGAGAGAGCTCCCCCAGCCTGCAGGGTGCTGCGACACCCACCTGAAACTCGACCAACCTTTCCAGAGAGCCCAGCCCTGGAGGGCGTTTCCCCAGCGCATCCCAACAACTTGTCCCTCCCGGGTAGGAGGCCGACGCCCTCGACTTCAGTTAGGGCCACTAGACTGGCGAGGAGCCCCTCCCGCCCTCCAGTTTCACCCCCACCCCCCAAACACCACCCTATCATTTCCGCCGAAGGCGCAAACACCAGAGCAATCGCTTCGCCTTCAAGGCCACCTTTCACTACGTGCAGAGCGCAGCGGGAGCCACCGCGGAAAACCGAGCCGAGGGCGGGGGTTGGGGGGGGTGGGGAGAAGGAGGCAGGGAGTCGAGGAGGAAGGGTGGGGGGGAGCTCTTGCTAAGGAGACCGTCACCTTCTCAGGGCTTCGATAGCTTCGGGATCCTGGGACCCCGGGCGCGGGGTGGGAGCCCCCGTAAGACCGAATGCGAAAGTGGGGTGGGGGTGTCCCTGGGGCCAGCTCCCCCAGAAGCCACCTTGCTGGAGGGCGGCCGTCGGGGCGATGGCGTAAGCCTCTCGCTCCCCCCCCCCCCAGCACGACAACAGCCACGGTGACAAAATGGCAGCTCGGTGCCCGACAGGCGAGCCACCGGCGCAGAGCCGGGGACGGCCGCCCCTGCACCCCGAGAATGCCAGGCACCCTGGGGCTGGGTCTCCCGCCGGCCTAGCAGTGCAAATGACGAGGACAGGGGCCCGCAGGTCCGAGCCGGGCGAGAGCCCCCGGCCCGCCTCGCCCTCTCTAGATCCAATCCCCAGGCCCGCGCCGCCGAGCTTCTGCTGCGCCTGTGCGCGCCCGGGTCCCCTCCGCTGGGCACCCGGGTCCCCGCCGAGCCGGGTCCGCGGCCGCCGTGGGGGAGGGGCGGGCCGCCGGCGCCCCGGGAAACATGGCTGCTCGTCCTAGTTCGGCGGCGTCGCGGCCACCAGTCCCCGAGATGCGACTTGGGAGAGAGGTTGCAGAAGGTGGGTGCGTGGGGGCGGCGGGGGGGGGACGGGACTGTGGGGAGGGAGGCTCCCCGGAACGATCTGTTTTCCAAAAAACGTTTATTTGAAAAAACAAAAAACCAGAAAAACAACAACAAAAAAAGCCAGTTCCTCCTCCCCCACCCCTTTTGTCCCTCTTTCGAGAGCTTTCTGCCCTCCCCTCCCCCATGCGCAGCAAGTGCCCCCTCCCCCGCCACCCGCGCGCCCCACCCCGCCGGGAGCCCCGGGGCCGGCGAGTGGGCCGCGGACTCACGGCGAGGGGGCGAAGCGTGAGAAATCGCGCCCAGCCCAGCGCGCCCGCCCCTCCCCCAGCGCACACACTCGGGGAAGTTTAAAGAGCCGGTTCGACCCGCTTTCCGTTTCGCTCCGGGTTGGCTAGTACGGTGGATCGCTCGGGCCGGCCCAGCGCTTATGCGCACCTACTCGCCGCGACCCCGGAGCCCCCCAACTACGTTCAGGGGTCTTCCGGAAAGTACGCGGAAAGCCCGCGTTCGGCCCCCTCCCCCAGCACCACACCCAGCCCCCTCCACCCCCGGGATCGGGCACGGGGACTGGGTCGGGACGACACCGGCCGAACCCGGTAGCCCCGCGGCAAGTCCTGCTGCTGGCGGCGCCCCCTCCTCCCCGCCCTGCGCGCCATAAGGCTGTAGCACGTCTCCAGTGCACAGCTGCGTGAGGATGGGCGGACGGCAGAAAAGGAGCTTGTTTTCAAAAGTCTTACTCAGGTTTGGAGGGAGGAACTAGGGGAAAAGAGGAAACGAGGCCTGCCTTTGTCAGGATTCGAGGGGCCAAGTGACTAGGGGGGCGACAGGTCAGCGCAACGTGCTGCGCGAGCCCCCAACTCGCCCGAACCCCAGACACCTAGGCTGGACCTGGGATCTTCCCGCCCGCGAGACCCTTCTCCCCAAGACCGGGCCTTGAGGGGAAGTCGGCCAGGGTTTCCACCCCAGACCCTAGGGTCTCTCGGATGGGCCAACTCGTAGGACAACACGAGTGTGTGAAAGCGAGAGGGAGACAAAAATAAACAGTAGCGTTCGAGTCTCCCACCCTCACTTCCCCTAGCAGTGGGCTCGCGCCCAGCCTGCCTGTTCCCACCGGTGTAAGTTTCCTCCTGCCATACTCCCGCCGCTGCCCAATCCATAACGGCGACGGCCAGACGAACTGCCCATCCCAGAGCTGCGTGCCAGCCGTGCCCGCAAGAATGTAGACCGGGCCAGTCCCCACAGCAGCACCAGCTCTGGGCACCTCGGGTCCTGATAAAGTTTCCCGTGCCCATTTATTAACCAGGAGCCGAATGGCTGCCAGGGAGCCCACCCCGGGAGAAGCAGGGACCCAGAGGTGGGGTAGCTGGTGCCGATGGGGCATCAGGGTGCCAAGGCTGGCATCTGGGGAGGAAGCCGGGGGCCAGGGGCTCACCGGGACGCAGCCTTCGGTCAACTTACACTAGCGAACGCTCGTGGTTGGGGAGGCGTGAGGATTATCTGAGCATTTGCACACTCCACAATCCCTCCCCCTCCTCCTAAGGCACCCCCCCCCCTTTCCGCGAGGAAGAAGGGAGAAAAGACAGCATCTGGCCCAAAGGTGGGGTGGAAAGAGTGAGAGAGAAAGGAGAAGAAGGAAGGCAGGCAGAGAAAGGGAGGGAGGGAGAGAAAGGGCGCGTTCACGAACACGACAAAGTTACAAATATGGCTCCCCACCTCTCGCCTCATCCCCGCAGAGAAACGAAGACGCGCTTTAAACTCGAGCCATCTCCCAACTCCGCAGCAGCCGGGTCCCCACGCGCTCTCCCCGGGGGCCTTGGGCCACATTGATCAGAAACTAAACCGGACCCGCGAATCCCAAAACTTATTGTGTGCGAGAGAACGAGCGAGCGAAAGAGAGACGGCAAAGGGAGGGGGCAGGCGCGGGAGGGGGCGGAAAGGGGGGTACGTTTCTAAAATATAACACCCCCTTTTTGTTGTTTAATCCAGGAGGCAGCCCATCTCCTCCCCTCGATCATCTTTTCCATCCAGACGCGAGTCGTGGGAGCTGAGAGCTCGGACGAGGGTGAGATCGCCGCGTTCCCTCCGACCCGAACGCGTGCGCCCCGCCGGCCCCCAGCTGGGTGCACACTCGCACGCACACCCTCGCACCCATACCCGCACACGCGGGAGCACACGCACAGGTAGTCACACACCAAGGGCAGCGGCGGCGGTGGCCAGAACATGCTCCGATGGCATTGCAACCCCCCCCCCAATCCAACCTTGCAATTCATTTGCAGTCCGATCCCAAGCCCTACACTACCCCGGACCCCCCTCCATAAAAAAAAGTGCCTTCCCCCCAAACACACACGCACACATAACACAAAGTAGGAGAATGGACCGACAGAGATATTTTTGGCAAATGCTCACATCAGAGGGCGTCCTGTTCCGCAGCTCTAAATGAATCCGTTTGTCCATATCCATCTCTCGCGCTCTCTCTCTGCAGAGGATCCTGCGCCAGCGAAATTCAATCAATAAACCCCGAACCCACGGCCGCGCGTTTTAGGACTTTGAAGGCTCAACCAGCTCCGCTCGGTTCTCGAGCCCCCAGCACCCGCGGCGCACACTAACCTGATCGCCGTGAAGGCGGGACCTGCGGCTCCGGCGTGGAGCGGCGGCAGCACGAGCCAATCGAGTGGCGAGGCTCCGGATGCCAGCCAATGGTGACGGCGGCGGCGGGGGGCAGGGTCCAATGGGCGGCCTGCGCAGCGGGCCAGGGAGGCTCAGCCATTTGGCTGTGGTGCCGGAGACGGACCCCTTTAGATACCCGGGCGGCCGAGGAGGAGCGCGGCTGCAGCTTGGTGGCTGCGCGCGGGGGGCGGGAGGGAAGGCAGGGCAGGTGCGTGGACCTGAAGGTTCGTGACCGGGGGCGGGGCCGCAGGTGCGTGGACGCGGGAGGGGCGGGGTCCTCGCGGGGGCATCCTCTAGGTGCTTGGCGGGCGGACGAGGCCTGGGGCGCGCGGGCGCCGGCCAGGCCCAGGGAGGGCGCGCATTCTGGGAGCGCAGGAAGGACAGATCACACCCTGGGCCGCCCACTCGGCGCATCCCTTCGGACTGGGTCTGCTTCCATGCCTGCAATTAAATAAGCAAGTCTAAGCGCATGATGTTCCCACCTTCCGAGGAGCGAGGGCGGGATCGCGACCCAGAGGCTTGGCGTTCTGATGTCCTGCCAGGGCAGCCTTAAAAGAAGCGATTCCCCGAGAGCCACCGGAGACCTTGTGTAGGGCAATAATTGAATGAAAAGGCCGTGGATGCAGAACTGTATAGAATATTAAAAAGTGCGGAAGGAAGGTGCTAGTAACTGCCGATTCTCAGAGCCGAACATAATTTACGGGCTTTATAGGTTTTGTTGAGAGTGAGCGTTGCACGTTTCATTCTAATCGCCCACCAAAGTCGTTTGGTTACATCTGAGTTGCCAAGGAGTCGCTAACTGGAACACTTATCGAGGTCTTTTGGTTGCTTTGGGTTTTGTTTTTTTGTTCGACCACGTTACGTTTTTAAGAGACCTTAAAAGCCCTGGTTCCCACTGGGTTACCAGCTTCCTATGGGCAACCCTGGGACCTCATGCACTGCATGGATATCTGTGGCTGTGGACAAATCACGGGGATGACTGTCAACAGGGACACATGTTTAACGTCATCCACACAACTGTATCATAGTGTCTGTTTCTCTTCGTCTACACTCTTCCGCAAATACCCCAAGGTAGTTTTATCTTTGTGGATACATTGGAACTGAGCATTTTATTCAGTAAGTTCTTTTAGATCAAATAATAAATGAATTTGAAAGCCGATAAATATTTATTCTAAGTAACTGGAAGTACGAAATAAAAATGTCATCTGGATGAATATGGCATAATTGTTTTAAGTTGTTCATTTAACATTTCTTATCTTTAGATATTGTTAACCTATACAAAGACTGGGTAATTGGAATTTTTCAATTGTATTGGTTCCCTTCTAAAACACAGGGGACTCCTCTTTGCCATTGAATCGGTTGGTATTTCCGGAAATGATAGTTAACGTTTTTAAAGCAATAGTCTTTCATCACAAATATATTAGAGGGTATGGTGTACAGAATCTACATAGCAGGAGTCTTGAAATTCATATTCTTTGGGATGGTAAATGCTCATTTGCTACTTAACTTGGAACCATAGTTGAGGTCCCTGCTAACAGCAGAATTGTGGGAGAGTCCTTTCTGCAGAAATAACTCCTTCAAAGTCCATCTAAGCAGAGAGGTGCCCCATTCTCCTCTGCTGAGTAGAAGCAAAGGGCTTACATGATAAGGACAGAAGAGAACTATTTGGAACACACACCCTTCATGGAGAATATACAGAAACAAAATTATGAAAAGGCAGGCATTTCATATGGTCTGAAGAGAAACCAGAATAATAGAGACTAAATTATAATTGGAAAAAAAAAAGAGATTGCCTCATCACTGAAAGTATTAAATATATCTTGTTTTTGGAGCGTCTCACCTTTACAAATGTTGAATAACAGCTTTTGTATTTAGTGTCATGAAACTGAAAGATGTCATCATTCACTGGATGTCAGGGCATGTAGAAGCTTAAATATCAAGGCACTTTGAGTATTGCCCTCTTGCTAGTACATGTTGAAGGAAGAAAGTTCTCTTGTAGTTTATCTAAGAAAGTTTTAATAGGACTTTGGTGGTTTTATTAAGAAACAGGAAGACAGCTCAGCCATTTGCCCTGTAAGACTTGGGTATATATACACAATGAATGTGTAATTATTATTTACAGGGTTATTATAGTTTTATTGTGTATTATAGTAGTAATACTGCTCCGAATAAATCTGCATTTCAGGAAGGTAGCATGAGAGGCCGCGCCTCGAGGGCTCTTAGAGAAACTTTTATATGGACAGGAAACAGGTACAGTTCCCATACAGGCTGGACCTCCAGTAGGCTTTAGGTGAGGAGGGATAGATGGTCTGCAACAGGGTTTGATTCCTGCTGAGAAAGAATTAGATGCAAATCAGGTTTTGAGCCCCTGCAAAAAGGGGTGGTTTTCAAATTAAGGGCACCTTCCTCTAAGGAAGCCACCAAGAAGCACCCCAAACTAATGAGCAGCCCCTTCTCAAAAATGAGAGCAATGAGTGTCCCTGGCACCCTGCTTTTTGAAGGTTTTATTTTATTTTTTGTTTGGTTGTTTTGTTTCCGAGACAGGATTTCACTGTGTAGCCTGGGCTGTCCTGGAACTCACTCTTGAGTCCAGGCTAGCCTCAAAATCAGAGATCTGCCTGCCTCTGCCTCCCAAGTGCGGAGTTTAAAGGCATGTGCCACCACTGCCCGACTGAAGGTTTTGTGTGTGTGTGTGTGTGTGCAGTCGCCCAAGGAGGCTGGAAGAGAACATGGGATCCCCCTAGAACTCAAGTTACAGGTGCCTGTGAACTGACATATAGGTGCTGGGACATGTCCTTGGGTCCTGAGCAGGAGCCACAAGTGCTCCTAACTGCTGAGCTGTCTCTCCAGCCTCCTTAGCTCTTCTGACAAGTTGAGAAGTCCTGTTTTAGAAATACCCACCCCGTAGCTGCTGAGGCTTTAGCTCTTAGCCCTGTTCAGTCTGAAGGAGACCCTTTGGTTTTTATGGGTCAAGCTAATGTATGCACAGTTCAACTTCTTGTTCCTCAGCCCGAAGCATCTAGACTGGACCCCGGCCATCAGGCTCTTCCGTTCACACCAGGCCTCTGCTGCTCGGATCCCAGAGACAATGACGTGGAAAGGTTCCAGCATGCTTGTGTGCTCTTCTGTCCTTACATATAAATAGCTCTTAGAAGTAACTTATTCTTTTGAAACTCATAGTAACAATGTGAAGATGTCTGCATTTTTACTTAAATAGCCAAGAAATGTTGAGGTCCAAGTTCTAAAAAGTTACTCATAATTTTCTATTGCTTAATGAAGCATTGGGTTTTAAAAGTGTATATTACATTTATTTTTGTATGTCGGGGTGGGGGGGTGGGGGATCATGTGCTACTTCACGTGCCTGGAGATCAGAGGAAAATGTTCAGGAGTCAGCTCTCCTACCATGTGGGACTCAGGGATTGAAGTCAGGTTTTCAGGCTCGGCACTTTTACCCAACTAGCCATCTGGCTAACCTAGGTGACTTATTAAAAAAAAAAAATGCCTTAATGATTGAATAGTTACCTTGTTAATGAGTTGGTCATGGAGAAAAAGCAGTGTTAACCAAAAATAGTTATTACAGGTCATTTTTTTAAAAAGTAACAAACTGGCCATGGTGACTCATGCCTGTCTCTCCTAGCAGCAGAACTCTGGAAGCAAATCACTATGGATTTGCAGCAGCCTGGGCTATGGTAACACTCTGTTCCAATAAGTCAGGTATGGTAGCCTGTGTCCCAGCATGGAAGCAGGAGGATCAGGAGTTCAGGGGCATCCTCTGCTGCATAAGAGCAAGCTTGAGGCCAGCCTGGGCTACCTGACCCTATATTAAAATTTAAGTGGGACTTGAGAGCTGGCTCAGCAATTTAGAGCACTAGCTGCTCTTCCAGGGGACTTGGGTTCAGTTCTTGGCACCCAGGTGACTGTTCACAACTGTCTAAAACACCAGTTCCAGGGGATCTGATGTCTTCTGGCCTCCAAGGGCATCAGGCGCACACATGGTGCACAAACATACATCCATGAAAAACACCCATACATATAAAAAAGTTTTAAATAAAATAAAATATGGCTATTTTAGAAAAAAAAAAAAAAGTAAGACTGGAGAGATGGCTCAACATTTAGAGCAGCTGTTGCTCTTGGAGAGAACCTAGGTTAGATCCCAGAACCTACATGATGGCTCACAACCATCTATAATTTCAGTTCCAAGGGAACTGAGGCCCTTTTCTCATCTCTGTGGGCACCAGGCACATGTGGTACACATATATACATGCAGACAAAATGCCTATGTGTATAAATTGAAAAAAGGAAAAGTAAGTGGGCATCGTGATGCACACCTGTAATCCCAATACTCAGGAGATAAGAGCAAGAGAGTCCGAAGTTCAGAGTCATCTTTGGCTCCCTAGTGAGTTTGAGGCTAGCCTGAGTTACATGAAACACTCAAGAAAACAATAGCAAAAAGACAATGGAGGGGCTGGAGAGATGGCCAAGTGGTTAAGAGCACCTGTTGCTCTTACAAAGGACTGGGTTTGGTTCCCAGCACCCACATGGTGATCCACAACCATCTGTATTTCCTAGGCACTCACACAGTACACATTCATATGTGCAAAATCTGAAAGAAAAAAAAAAAAAAGACAATGGAATGTGACGTCACCGAACAATACTGTGACTAAAGGCAAGTCATGTAAAGAATATAGAAAAGCCGGGTGGTGGTGGTGCATGCCTTTAACCCCAGCACTCGGGAGGCAGAGGCAGGCAGGTCTTTGTGAGTTCGAGGCCAGCCTGGACTACAGAGTGAGAACCAGGAAAGGCTCAAAGCTACACAGAGAAACCTTATCTCCAAAAACCAACCCCCCCAATCAATTAATGTTGAATGTATTAATTGAGTTTTAATCAATATAGGGTTGAAGCTCATCTCTATAGCAAAAAAGTATTAAAATGCATTACAAGCTGAGTGTGGTGGTGCACACCTTTAATCCAAGCACTTAGGAGGCAGAGGCAAGCAGATTTTTGAGTTCAGGGTCAGCCAGTGAGTTCCAGACCGTGTCTCAATAATAAAAGGAAATATATTAATACAGAAGCGACCCGGGTCAAACTTTGTAAGAGCTCTTCATTAGCATCCATAGCTTCTCTGCCCCCTCGGACTCTGCTTTCTAAAGGCAGCTATCTATCGTTTGAGCTTACTGATATTTGAAGGTACACTCCGTTACTCTCCTGGAGTCAGAAGTCAGCTGAATGCACTGGGATAAATTATTAAGTTTGTACTATATTTCAGGTGGAATGTTGAGCCATCCCAGAAGAGTATTACAAATGCTTTACACCTTCTGTGGCTACTCTGGATGCTTGTAACTCGAATATAAAGTTGTTGTTTAAAAAAAAAAAACTTTTAAAATGTATGTTTCTCTGTGTGGGTATCAGAGGACTGCACAGGAGTGAGTTCCCTCCTTCTACCATGTGCCTCCTGGGGACGGAACTCAGATCATCAAACTTGGTAGCAAGTGCTTCTACTGAGCCGTCCCAACAACAGGAATAGGAAATTGTTGGAATCGTTTGCATGTGACCAGAGAGATGACCCTGTTAGGACTTTGAGGACTCATGCCCAGCAGAAGGACACGTGTTCTCCGATAGACTGGCTAATTGTTCCAAATGCGTATTATACCCTTCTTGTGTTTCAGGATGGTGTCACTTGCACATGTATTTAGTTAGAGGCAAACTTAGCAAGTGTGACAAATATGTTTCACTCAGCCTGATAGAATCTTTGTGTCTAGATCCGTGTGTCTAGCACAGCACCGCGGTAGCTAACGCCCGAGAGCATGCATGATCGGGAAATGTGTGGGACAAGATGCGGGCCCAGCATGTATATATGCTGTCGAGTCACTTCCAGGATGTCTAAAGGGAACCAAACAAAAAAGGAATGTCGGGTCTCCAGAGTAAAGGTCGGGGAGGGTCATACAGAACTGGCTGGTCTTGTTCACTGTGTAGCTGATGATGACCTTGAGGTTCTGATCCTGCCTCCACCTCCCGAGCCTGTGTGAATGGTTAGTATCCACCTAGCTCTTACTGGAAAGGGACTTCATTACATATTTAGGATGGTCCTGAATATTCACATCTGAATCGAATGTTCTTTTGAGCCCCTCTTTCCTACCCCAGGATAAACAATACCTCACAGCTGTTGGCAAGCAACCCTGACAAGAATCTTAAGACTTCGAAAGAAGCCATCTCCAGTCCAGATAGTAGATCTTAAATTAGGATTTACTCCTAAAAGGTAATCTAAAGATAAGAATATTCCACCTACCACATGTCATGTGTGACTGTAGAGACCTCTGGCTATTGAGTGGTAGGGATAATAAGTTTCAGTCTGCTGCTGTAAACTGGGGTCCAGACTCAGGTGCGGACCTAAGCTGAAGGATGTGAGATTTGCAGCAAAAAATCCCCGGAAGTAGATAAGTGGTCCCTAGGGTCATGGCAGGATGTGGACACCTTAAAGACCATTTTGGGGAAAACAGAAAATATTGATGGTAAAGTGAATGCAAAACCCATGGACACATCAACAAGACTGGTATTTCTGGGGACAGAAAGAGCGTGTGTGTAGAAAATGTATGGGTACTGGCTGGAGCTGGTGCTGCAGGCCTGTGGTCTTAGCTTGTGGGGAGACTGAGGCAGGATAAAAAAAATTCAAGGCTTGCCTGGGCTTTGGGGTGAGCTCAAGGAACCCAGGGACATAGATCAGTGGTAGAGGTCTTGCTTGACACACATGAGACCCAGAGTTTGACCCCCACAGTTGAGAAACAACATCAATGCTGAAATATACCACCTCATATACCATTTCAAGTTAGTTATATTAATCTGCTTTTCAGCTAGAAAACACACACACACACACACACACACACACACACACACACACACTAAATAAATGTGATTTTTTTAAAGTTAAGAAAAGTGATGTCAGAATTCAATGTTTTTTTTGTTAAAGTGTGATTGCATTTGTTATTCTTTGTTGCTGTGATAGAACACTATGACCAAACCGACTTACAGATGAAAGTTTGTTTTGGCTAGCTGTTCTAGAGGCAGAATCCATGATGGCAGGGGAGGCGTGACTGCAGGTGAGCCGGAGCAGGAGGCTGAGTGAGGGATCACATCTCAGCCACACACAGGAAGCAGACAGCTAGTACTCAAGCTGGGTGAGGCTATTAATTCTCAAAGCCTGCCCCAGAGATGCACTTTCTCAGCAAGGTTCCATGTCCTAAGGTGTAGCTGGGGAGTTTTCTCTCACAAGCCCCAGCAATCCGACAACCCACTTATAAAATAAACACACAGATGCTTATATTATTTAAACTGTTTGGCCTAATGGCTCAGGCTTCTAGCTACCTAGTTCTTACATCTTAAATTAATCCATTTCTATAAGTCTGTACCTTGCCACATGGCTCGTGGCTTACCGGCATCTTCACATGCTACTCATCATGGCGGCGGCTGGCAGTGTATCCCTCCACCTTCCTGTTCTCTCAGTTCTCCTCTCTGTTAGTCCCGCCTATACTTCCTGCCTGGCTACTGGCCAATCAGTGTTTTATTTATTGACCAATCAGAGCAACACATTTGACATACAGACCATCCCACAGCACTAAGGTCCCCTACTGGCACCACCAGCTGGAGGCCCAGGGTTCAAATGACTGAGCCTGGGGAACATTATTATTTTGTTTTGTTTTGTTTTTGTTTTTGTTTTTCAAGACAGGGTTTCTCTGTGTAGCTTTGCGCCTTTCCTAGAGCTCGCTTTGGAGACCAGGCTGGCCTCGAACTCACAGAGATCCACCTGCCTCTGCCTCCCGAGTGCTGGGATTAAAGGCATGCGCCACCACCGCCCGGCGGGGGACGGGACATTTTTTTAAAGCCACCACAACTGTTGTATGAATGATGTTTTTGTCAGTGTCCGTGACTTCTTTACAGAGAAGTGACACTAATGACCCTGCTCACTGATGATAAAAAAAAATGTTCTTTTTTTTAAATGTCAGTTTTTATTTATTTTTTATAAAGATCTATTTATTTATTATGTATACAGTGTTCTATCTGCATGTATGCCTGCAGGCCAGAAGAGAGCGCCAGATCTCATTACAGATGGTTGTGAGCCACCATGTGGTTGCTGGGAATTGAATTCAGGACCTCTGGAAGAGCAGCCAGTGCTCTTAACCTCTGAGCCATCTCTCTAGCCCCAGAATGTTCTTATAACCAAGAACTCAGTTTTTTTGGGTTTAAAAATCATGAGAGACTGCTAATTATTTACCAAAATCCATTTTCTCTTCTTCCTGAATACAGAAAGCTTGACCATGCTTCCCAGCTACCCTGCTGTGGAAAATCCTCCTGTACACTGTAAAGATTTGTCACTCAAATTGATTTAATAAAACACTGATTGGCTGGTAACTGGGCAGGAAGTTAGGCAGGAGAGCCAAACTGAGAATGATGGGAAGGAGAGCAGAGTCAGGGAGTCGCCAGCCAGATACAGAGGAAGCAAGATGAGAATGTGGTACTGAGAAATGGTACCAAGCCATGTGGCTAAACATACATAAGAATTATGGGTTAATTTAAGTGTAAGAGCTAGTCAGTAATAAGCCCGAGGTACCAGCTGAGCATTTATAAGTCATATGAAGACTTATTTGGGAATTGGCTGTGGGTATTTGGGAACTGCTAGTGAGAAGAAACTAAGGCTTTCACTACCCCTGCAGCTAGATGGGGTCATGTTACTGAGTTCTAACCAATAGAGCTTGAATGCCAGTGAGGCTGCCACTTTAGGATCTAAAACTGCCAGTGCATGCCAAGATGGATGTGACAGGATGGCCTGAGCAACCATGTATTCATGAGGTGGAACCTCCCTCAGCCTGCATCCCCTAGAGCCATTCCAGCAACCTACTCATCTGTCTATCAAGAGATAACCTGAGGAGTCAGCCAGTTAGCTCATTGGATAAAAGAGCTAGCCACAAGCTTGATGACCCTGGGAGCCACATGGTGGAAAAAGAAAATTGAGTTGTCCTATGACCTCCACACATGAGCCATATGTGCTTACACTCAGATAGATAGATAGTTGATAGACAGACAGACAGACAGACAGATGATAGATAGATGATAGATAGATAGATAGATAGATAGATAGATAGATAGATAGATAGATAGATGATAGAATTTCAAAACAGAACTGAGGGTAGGAGGAGAAATGATGGTAAAGACAGGAAAACCTTTTTTTCCCTTTATGTACTGGGGATTGAACTCAGGGCTTCACGCATGCACACGTTAGGCAAATGTTCTCCCTCTAAGCTACCCAAGCTCTCTTTCTTGCACTTTTCATTTTTAGGCAGAGTCTCTCTAAGTAGCCCAGAGTGTCTTTGACTTATTCTGTAGTCCAGGCAAGAGCTGGAACTTATCATCCTCCTGCCTCAGCCTCCTGAGTAGCTGTCATTACAAGCCCGTGTCCAAGACAGAAACTATGGCGGTGCGCCACCATGTATTTGATTTGTCCCTGCAGCCTATTCTCATCAATACACTAACAGTTTTCAAAATTTTCAGTCCTGCTGTTGTATCCACTTCTGATTTTGTAGATCAACTATGAATCTGAATAGTGTTATACTTACAATGTATCTTTAATTTGAGGATTAAGGTACCATAAAGCAAACAATATATCTCCATGAAAAAATTATGAATGAAGAGTTATAAGGGAGGTCAAGAAATGGCAGGCACATAGGCCAGGAGAGGGTTCAGCTTGCTGGGAAATCAGGACCAGAGTTCAAATCCTCAGCACTCACCTGGGGTGTGGAAGGCTGAGGCAGGAGGATTTCACGTTCTAGATCAGCCTGGAATACTACATAGGGAGACTCTTCTTTTAAAACAACACAAAAATAAAAACCACTTTTGTAGACGAATTTCTAAACATTCTTAGTAAATAAGAAACACAGAGCCAAATACAGAGGTAATAGCCAAAGAGATCAGAGAGCCACGACTACCTTATCTTACCACCTCACCGCCGTCGCTTCCCCAAAGAGAGCTTCTTCCTGTGTGACTTGTGTTTTTATTGCTTTCCCGTTCTGCCTTCTCATTGGCTCTAAGCCCAGCCACATGACTTCCTCGTCACTGCCTGTCTATACAGACCTTCAGGTCTCTATGGTTGGTACTGGGATTAAAGGCTTGTGTCACCATGCTTGGCTGTGTCCTTGACCACACAGAGACTCGGCCTGCCATGTGATCAGATTAAGGGTGTGTGCTACCACCGCCGGACTTCTGCTTAATGGCTGACTATGACCTCTGATCTCCAGGCAACTTTATTTATTAACATACAAATAAAATATCACATTTCAGCACATATAAAATATCACCACACACTTCAGAAATAACTTTGATACTATATGGCTATATCCCTGTCCTTGGAAGCTAAGCAGGGTCAGGCCTGGTTAGCATTTGGATGGGAGAAATATCTTGACTCATCAATGCCAGTTACATAGCACCAGGGTACTGGATAGACAGGATTGCTAAGTAACTTCTTTCTAACACACGGGGAACAAAAATAAATTCCTGTTTCTAGGACTATAATACAGAGGCCTTCCTACTATGAAAGTTTTATTTTAGGCATCTCAAGAATTGTCTTTATTTTAGGCTCCTACTCGGGATTTGAATTGTCTGAGGACGCTGTAGGAGAAATGGAGATCACAGGGTTTCTCAGCTGTTTACTCGGGTCCAAGTGTGTGTGCTAATGTCAGGGGTACAGCTACCACTGCGCCAGTCCTTCCCACCCTCCCCGACTGTCAGAGGCATGCCTGCCTGGCCTTCGATGGGAGTGCTCGGGATCTGAACACAGAGCCTTATGTTTTCGGGGCACATACTCTTACCTACTGAGACAGCTCCCCAGCCCTTTATTTTTTTTATTTTAATTAATTAATTTACTTAAGTAGGATTTACTCTGTAGCCCTCAGGCTGGCCCTGGCCTTACTACCTTCCACCTTCAATGCCTCATGTGCTGAGACTACAGCTGTGAAACACCACTTTTCAGTTTTCCTTTGTTTTTAGATTTATCTTATCTGTGTGTGTGTGTGTGTGTGTGTGTGTGTGTGTGTGTGTGTGTGTGTGTGTGTGTGCAGGTATCCATGGAAGCCAAAAGGCATTGGCTGCCATGGAGCTGGAGTTGCAGGCAGTGTGAACCACCCCATGGGCGCTGGAATTGAACTTCAGTCCTCTGAAAGAGCAGCGAGTGCTCTTAACTGCTGAGCCACCTCTCCAGACTCTCTCTGCTTCCACTTTATTGAATTTTATATTTTGAGCCAATCTTACTATGTAGTTCTGGCTGGCCTTGAACTGGCAATACTCCTGCCTCGGGCTGTCTTGTATTAAGACTATGGGGTCACACCTTTTATTGATATTTTAAGGAAATCTTTCTGTTTCTGTTTTGTTTTGTTTTGTTTTTATTTGATTTTTTGAGACAGAGTCTCACTATGTAGCCCTAGATAGACTGGAACTCTCTGTAGAACAGGCTGGCTTTGAACTCGCAGAGCTCTGCCTGTCCCTGCCTCCTAGGTTCTGGGATTACAGAAGTGGGCCATCACACTGGCTTCTTTGAAGGGCTCAGCACTTACACACCCATGTCTTTGAACTGACATTTTTCTTCTCCCGCCCCCAATGGCCTTTCAATATAAAAATCCATGTGTAAATTTTCAGCTTCACTCTGATTATATGAATGATAAGAAATTTAGCAAGGATGAAGCTCAGTGTGTTTCATGAATTATTAAGTGGTTTATGGGACTGAAGACATCGCTTGTTAGGACAGCACTTGCTTACCTTGTGGGAAGCCCTTGGTTCCAGCCACACACGAAAAGGAAAAGCTCCAGGGGCCAGCAAGAATTCCTAACGAGGAGAAGTGCTTGCCATGTGAGCCCGACCACCTGAGTTATGTCCCCAACACGGCAGCAGGAAACCAACTCTCAAAAACTGTCATCTGATGACACACACTAATAACATGTGCACACCCCCACACACGCATGGATGCATGCACACAGCACCACCGGCACCCCTAATAAATTAAACGAGGTGGTTAGAGAGAAGGCTCAGTGGTTAGAGCTCTTCTGCTCTTCCAGGGGACTTAGGTTGGCTCCCAGCCCCTACACTGGGCAGCTCACAGCTTCCTATCATGCCCTCTCCAAGGGATCCAACAGCTCTGGTCTCTGGGGTACCTATATTCATGTGCACATACCCACACATATACACATAATTCGAAGTAAAACAAATTAAATTAAATTAAAGGATGAAAGCTCTAAAATAAGGGCTATTACAGAAATCTTATGGAAGATCTGAAGATAAAAGAATACTACCCAAATATAGGATTTTGAGTTTGAAGTTTGAATTGTAGAGGAGACATGTGGTAGGTTTGTTCTGTTGACCTTGAACTATAGCTAGAGATGAGGAAATGTAATTTTTTTCCTGACATTAAGATCTCTAAAAACAATTATCGGGGTTGGGGATTTAGCTCAGTGGTAGAGCGCTTGCCTAGCAAGTGCAAGGCCCTGGGTTCGGTCCTCAGCTCTGGAAAAAAAAATCATCTAGCCCTGGCTGTCCTGTAACTTGCTCTGTAGACCAGGCTGGCATTGAACTCAGAGATCTGCCTGCCTCTGCCTCCTGAGTGCTGGGATTAAAGGTGTGAGCCATCACTACCTGGCTAAGAATTATCTTTTCTTTCTTTCTTTCTTTCTTTCTTTCTTTTTTTTCCAGAGCTGAGGACTGAACCCAGGGCCTTGCGCTTGCTAGGCAAGCACTCTACCTCTGAGCTAAATCCCCAACCCCGATTTATCTTTTTAAAGTGATAGTTGTATCTTTATGTGTGTGCCTACGTGTGTATGCCAATGCCCATGCAGGCCTGAAGAGGGCGCTGTAATCCCCTCAGTTAGGGTTACAGGTGCTTATGAGCTGCTGGATGAGGATGCTTGGATCCAAACCCTGGTCCCCACAAGAGTAGCAATCACTCTTAACTTCTGAGCCATCCTCCAGCATCTAAAAGCAAGTATCTTGGGGGTAGCACAGGCCTTTCCAGAGGGAATACCCAGGTTACAGAATGTGAAGGCTATGGCCAGCTATAGCAGGGCTTACAAAGCCCCATAAAAAAACACTACAAACGCATGTCTCCTTGTCCCAGAAACACCAGCTTTAGTAGCCTGCTGGTAGAATACAAGCTGATGCTGTCCGGCATGTCTTCAGGACATGAGTAGAAACACGAGGAAGTTTGTACCCAAGAAGTCAGCCAAGCCTGAATCTGGGCTTGGATCTTCGCTGGCCCTCACCATGGAGTCCTATTCATTGCTACTGTCAATACAACCACAAAGACTTGCCACCAACTCACAAAGCATTAACGAAAAAGTTAGCGAATGTGAAAGAAACAGGGCAGGTGAGACGGCCCAGGGAGTCAAGGGCAGGGCGGTCCTGGTGACTGACCTGAGTTCCATTCCAGAAAGCCACAAAGAAGCAGAAGGAGAGAACCAGGTCCACACTGGGGCACGTGTGCTCACACATACATACATACAGGCAGTCATTTTTAAAACGTAAGCAGAAAGAGCCCATTTCATGGACTAGAAGAATTAAGATTGTTAAAATGCCCATTACCCAAAGTAATCCATAGACTATGCAAAACAGAACAAAATACCAGTGACAGGCTGGGTTTGCTAGGCACACACTCGTCCCAGCACTGGGGAAGCAGAGGCAGAAGGATTGATGTTGGCTTTAAGATAATGTGGTCTAAATAGTGAGTTCCAAAGCCGGGCGGTGGTGGCGCACGCCTTTAATCCCAGCACTTGGGAGGCAGAGCCAGGAAGATCTCTGTGAGTTCAAGGCCAGCCTGGTCTACAAAGCGAGATCCAGGATAGGCTCCAAAGCTACACAGAGAAACCCTGTCTCAAAAAAAAAAAAAAAAATAGTGAGTTCCAGGCTAGGCAGTGATATACAGCTGAAGTCTTTTTCAAGAAAACCACCCAACAAACACAAATGTCAATGATGTTCTTTATAGAACTAGAAAACAAACAAACAAACAATTCTAGAGTTCATATGGAAGCATGAAAGACCCTGAGTGGCCAAATCAATCTTGAGCAAAAAGAACAGGACTATAAAGACACAGTTATCAAAACAGCATGGTATGGACATAAAAACAGATGCACACGGGGATGGCTCAGTGAGCAAAGGTGCCAGCTGCCAAGCCTGAGGACCCGAGTTCAATGCTCAGGACCCACATGGTGGAAGGAGCGAACCAACTTCTGTAAGCTGTCCTCTGACTCACACGGGCACCGTGTCATTGTGAGGTCCATGTCGCGATGCCAGGAAAGGAGAGGGTCACAGGGTCAGGAGGTTTGAAGAGACTGTGAAGAGCCACAAACAGAGAAGACATGCTTTGTTCACCAGCACACAGACCCCTGCAGTCACCCAGACACGCCAGGACACATGTAGACTGGTACACAAGCCACGTGAAGCACACAGATGTACAGACAAACACAAACAAGGCCATATTTATACAGAATCACACAAAAGTGGCATCCTGCCAAAAAGAGCTATACAACAGAATGCGTCACCATTCACTTTTGTGGTCTCTGGATATCTGGTGTCAGCCATTTTATGTTGACTTGTAGACACCCATGTCCAGTGTCAGCCATGTTTTAGTAGACTCTTATCAGATATTCATACCAGTGTTGTCTAAACATAAACTGGCCCTTACAGACTTAAGCTCCCAACATGTTCTCCCTCTCTCCCTCCCTCACCTTCTGTTAAAAAAAAAAAAAAAAAAAAAAAAAAAAAAAAAAAAAGCCCAGCAGACACGAAGACCAGGGAAACAGAATGGAGCCCTAAATTCAGCCCACACAGTTACAGCCTGCACCAGAGAGGAGACAGATTAAAGTCACGTGCTCTCTTTGACAACCACACCAAAGCTTCTATCAACACAAAAACTCAGCTTTCACCTCAAAGGGAATAAGAGATAGTTTATTCTGGAGCCGAAGTGAGTGACCATAGTCCAGGACGCAGATTTAGGTTGCCTCAAATGATATGTGCTGACATGGAAGCAGTTTTGTGAAGTTTTTATAGTAATAGCAAAATAAAGGTCATAAACCAAGGCACTTATCAAATACATTGTGGGGTACATCAGGTGGGCGGGTAAAGCCAGATGGAGAGAACCCTGCTATTGGCCTTAGATGATGCCCGACAACACTCTAGCTCTCTGACTGGTGGGAAACCAGGGTTTTGTTAATGCATTCCAAAAGGTTGCTTTGTTTGGTTTTGTTTTTATCTCTTGGGGTGTCAGGTCTGTCTTCATTTGATAGTGACAAGTCTCACAAAGAGAAGGACCAGAGACGGCTGTGTTACTCAGCTAAAGGCAGCCCAGGACAAATTGTCATCAGCCCAGGGCTTGCAGCATCCCATGCTCCCCACATCACTAAGTTCCAGTCAAACCACCTCCGCAGACTCGGCTTCTTTTCAGAAGTCCTGGATGTGATTATGAAGAAGGATTAGACGGGGCTGGAGAGATGGCTCAGGGGCTAAAAGCACTGCTTGCTCTTCTAGAGGACTTGGGTTCAGTTCCCAGCACCTACGTGGTGGCTCACAACCTCTGTAGCTCCAGTTTCAGGGGATCTGATGCCATTGTCTGTCCTCCATGGGTGCCAGGAATGCACATGGTGCACAAATGTGTATGCAAAACATTCACACACACACACACACACACACACACACACATTACCACTTCTACCACTTAATAAGATGTAAAGCAGGCTTGTGTCTGGAAACTTCCCTCCGCCTTCCCTAGTTGGTCTCCATGTCTGCTCAGCAACAACTGTGCAATTCTCATTATTATAGTTGAGCTTTGAGTGCACTTAACTGCATATAAATGGACTCATCAGCCCAACTCATCTGTGCTTGGTGTCTGTCACCCAGATTCACACATATCATTCTGCATATCTGAAGTTCATTTGTATTTTGTAGTTATTGCTGGATAGGATGCCAGTGTGTAGATAAGTCAGTTTACTTATCTATTTTCTTTTTTAAACCTTTATTTTTATTTTATGTGTGTGGCTGCTTTTGTTTGTGGTGTGTGTATGTGTATATGTATATACATATACATATATATGTGTGTATATGTATATATATATATATATATATATATATATATATATATATATATATATATATATATATATGTGCACCATGTGCATGCAATGCCTACAGAGGCCAGCAGAGGGCTTCAGAGTTCCTGGGACTGGAATTACAGGTGTTGACAGGTTACCATGTGGGTGCTGGGAACTGAACCCAGGTCCTCAGTCAGTGCTCTTAACCACTGAGCCACCTCTCCAAGCCCCTGCCTATTCTCTTAACAATGAAGACTCTTGCCAGTTTGGCACCATATTAGATACATCTGCTAAGACCACACAGGCCCTTTGTGAATGTTCCTGGGAGTGGAATGGGAGGGTAGATGCAACCTCAACTCATTAGAATGCACTGTTTCTGGAAGTTGTGCCATTTAGACACCAACAGCTTAGGACACCTGCTCTGAACCCCCACCAACACTCACTGTTAAATTTTGTTTTAATTTAGGTATAGGCCCAGATTTACAGAAAGTTTCCTTCCTTCCTTCCTTCCTTCCTTCCTTCCTTCCTTCCTTCCTTCCTTCCTTCCTTGTATATTTGTCTTGTTTTTGTTTTTAAAAGACAGATTCTCTCTGTGTAGGCTTTCCTGTCCTGGAACTTGTTCTGTAGCCCAGGCTATACTTGAACTCAGAGATCTGCCTGCTTCTGCCTCCTGAGTGCTGGGATTAAAGGCATGCTGCATCATACCTGGCAAATCTTTAAAAAAAAAAAGAAAAGAAAAGAAAAGAAAAGAAAAGAAAAGAAAGAAAGAAAGAAAGAAAGAAAGAAAGAGAATATGGAGAAAGAGAAAGAAAGCAAGAGAGAGAGAGGGAGAGAGAGAGAATTAATTGGGAACTGGGAGCTGGTTCAGTGGGTGAGGCACTTGCTGAGCACACAAACAGAGCTGAGGTCTGGTTCCCAGCAACCGTGTGAGAAGATGGGCTTGGCTGAGTGGTCCTGTAACCCATCACCATTGGGGGGGCAGAGATGAAGGATTGCTGGGACTTGCTGACTGCCAGCCTAGCTCTAGTGCAGTGAGAAAACTTGTCTCAATGACATAAGGCAGAGAGTGAGAGTAGGACACCTGATGTCATCTGCTGGCCTCTGAGCATCTGGACGGGTGCATCACATGCTCACACAACATACATACATATCTATAACACGAATTAATTAATTTCTTTCTTCCTTTTTTTTTTTTTTCTCGAGACAGGGTTTCTCCATGTAGTTCCTGGATCTTGCTCTGTAGACCAGGCTAGTCTCGAACTCATAGAGATCAGCCTGGCTCTGCTTCCCGAGTGCCGAGATTAAAGGTGTGAGCCACCGCCACCTGGCCATAACACACATTTCTAAAGCCTTATCATAAAATACCCGGAGCCTGATGAAAGATCAGAGAAGCAGAGCAGCCACACCACCACCTCTTACCTCACCAACTCCTCAGCCTGACAGAGCCTCAGCTGAAAGGGCTTCTAGCTGAAAGGGAGGCTTCTTCCAAAAAGCCTCTAGTTCCTGTCTCCTCATGCTTTCTCTATATATACCTTTTTTGTCCAGCCATCACTTCCTGGGATTAAAGGCATGTGTGCTTCCCAAGCAAAGGCATGAGATCTCAAGTGCTGGGATTAAAGGTGTGTGCCACCACTGCCTGGCCTCTATATTTAATCTAGTGGCTTGTTCTGTTCTCTGATCTCCAGCCAAAGTTTATTAGGGTACACAATATATCACCGCACATATTCCACATGCACACACACACACACACAAATAAGAAATTAGCATTGTTGCACATAAACACTGAGTGATTAGATCCCACTGAAGCTTTAAAGTCATCCCAAAGAAGCACTACAGAGCCACAGAATGCATGTGGAAGGCAGAGGTCAACTTTCAGGAGTTAGTTCTTGTCTTCTACCTCCTTGAGGCAGGGTCTCTCTGGCCATTTCTTCTGTGTTCCAGATGAGTTTGGTCCCTGAACTCCTGTCTCCATCCCCCATCTCACTGTGGGGATGCTGGGGGGTAGAGACGCATATTGTTGAACCTGGTGTTGTCAGTGGCTTCAGGGGAATCAGGCTGAGCGCCAGCACTTTTACCTGCTGAACCATCTGGCCAGCCCTGTTTGCCGTTGTCTTGTTTTTGTTTTTTGAGACAGGGTTTCTCTGTGTAGCCCTGGCTGTCTTGGAACTTGCTCTGTAGACCAGGCTGGCCTCAGACTCAGGGATCTTCCTGCTTCTGCCTCCCGAGTACTGGGACTAGAGGCCTGTGCCACCCCACCCTCCCCCCTGCCCCCACCTGGCACTCTTTGTTTGTTTTTAAAGGCCATGATGGTCTTAAACTTGCAAAATAGGTGGGGATGTGTAGTGGGTCGCCATTCCAACCTTGATCTGGAAGTTCCAACCCCCACTGAGGCTTCGGTAACTGTCACTCCTACAAGGTGGGACCGAGAGAGGACCCAGAAGACCCGAGATCAGGATGCAGGGGCTCTCTTGGTGCCTGGACCCTGGACACTGGAGGTAGACCGAGCAGAGCTCTCCAGAGAACACCGCCAGACTGCGACACACCTATCCCTTCACTTGTAAGTTACGACACTAAATAAACCTCCCTTTCAACTACGTGGAGTGGCCTTCATAATTTCACCAATAGGGATGACTTTGAACTCTTGCCTGCCTCCGTCTCCTGAGACCTGGGGTTACAGGTGTGAGGCACCACACTTAGTTGTGTGCTGTACTGGAGATGAACCCAGGGCTTCGTGCAGCTGGTGAGCAATCTACCAACTGAGTCGCATCCCCAGCCAGGATGAAAGCCTTGGACTTTCCATTTTGTGTATTACTGAGGCTTTCAGAGGTCTTCAGCAAGTGTATCTTAGTTATTTAAAAAGAAAGCCACATCAGGGATCTATAAGATAAGTGTATAAAGGTAGGACTTGTTCAAAAGCTTCAGGGTTGTGTGTAGACACACCCCAGAACAGGACCCGATGACAGACCAAATTAAAGATTCTATAAAAGTCACTCTGCGAACCAGGAGTTTACTGGGCCTGCTTACAGGGATATGTGAGGGTTACTTACAGGGGTTTGGGGAACAGCTGTATCTGGCCCAGCTCAGCCTGGGTGATGACTTACGAAAGCTAGACTCGTCCGCATCTCTCCGCAGAACTGGCAGGAAGCTCTGCAGATGGAAGGCTTAGCCTCTCAGCTCCTAGGAGCCGCATGCTCTCTCCTAGAATGGGAAGTTTCTACCAATTACACTCAACATTGGGTAGCTACTTAGGTTTGGAGGGCTGGGATAGGATAGACTTAGATCTTCTTTTACTATGCCCCCTGCTGTGGGATGGTCTGTATGTCAAATCTGTTGCTCTCATTGGTCAATAAATAAAACACTGATTGGCCAGTGGCCAGGCAGGAAGTAGGTGGGACAAGGAGAGAGAAGAATGCTGGGAAGCAGAAGGCTGAGGCGGAGAGACACTGCAGCCACTGCCATGACCGGCAGCATGTGAAGACGCCGGTAAGCCACCAGCCACGTGGCAAGGTATAGATTTATGGAAATGGACTAATTTAAGCTATAAGCACAGGTAGCAAGAAGCCTGCCACGGCCATACAGTTTGTAAGCAATATAAGTCTCTGTGTTTACTTGGTTGGGTCTGAGCGGCTGTGGGACTGGCGGGTGACAAAGATTTGTCCTGACTGTGGGCAAGGCGGAAAACTCTAGCTACAAATGGCGCCCAACGTGTTGGCAAGAGTTTCCACCTAAAACTTGAGAAAAGATTCTAAAACGGAACTAAAAACAGTTCCTAATTGTCTCTCTCAAATGAGCAGCAGCTGCCGGTTTGAGCTACTGGCGGGCTCCTAGTGTGCAAGCTCGACCTGCAGTATGGCGGGAATGAGGCCTCTGCAAGTGGCACATTAAGCTGCGTGGTGGATTTAGCCTTTGCTAGTACAAAACAAAGAGAGGTTTCTGGGCTACACGCTGCCTTGATAGAAGCATAGACTCACTATTTCTGAGAGTTGATGGCTCCCAGAGCTGGCGGAAAACATACCACCGCCATGTTGGGAAGCTGAAGTGGGCAGAGACAGAAGCCACAGCCCTGTTTCAGGCTTAAAAGGCTGCAGTTTAAAGCAATAGGCTCAAGGTAATATAAAACATAAGCCACGTAAAGATGGCTACCACACAGAGAATCTGGATTATGTTCTCTTTGATATTCGTAACTGAAGAGAAACATTTGATTGCAAAAGCTGTTGAGTTATGCCAAAATGTGTGTTTTAAAGGTACCTTAACTTCAAAATTTGGATGTAAGGATATGTTGCTTTGGAAAGGAGTCTCTGCTTTTGTTTCCACAGAAAGCCAGAGGCTATGGATTTGTTCCAGATTAAGATACATCAGGTTTGACCAGCCAAGACCACCTGAAAGGTCTCTGATGACACCATGGCCCAGATGATCCAACATCCAGAATCGTTTCAAGGCAACTGGCTCAGAAGATACGGTCTCACGGACTACTCCATGATCCTAAAATTTTCTTTGTGTCCCCATAAGATACAGCGCCCCCCTCCAGCAGGAAGTAGTAAGAGAAGCTACGCCCAAATTCCCAAATATACCAAGCTGACTTTGGAGATGTGTAAAAGTTAAAACCTTCCTTTTAAAAAAAAGAAAGGGGAAGTGCTGTGGGATGGTCTGTATGTCAAATCTGTTGCTCTCATTGGTCAATAAATAAAACACTGATTGGCCAGTGGCCAGGCAGGAAGTAGGTGGGACAAGGAGAGAGAAGAATGCTGGGAAGCAGAAGGCTGAGGCGGAGAGACACTGCAGCCACTGCCATGACCAGCAGCATGTGAAGACGGCGGTAAGCCACCAGCCACGTGGCAAGGTATAGATTTATAGAAATGGGTTAATTTAAGATAAAAGAACAGTTAACAAGAAGCCTGCCACGGCCATACAGTTTGTAAGTGATATAAGCGTCTGAGTGATTATTTTATAAGTGGATTGTGGGACTGCAGGGCTTAGGGAACCTGGAGAGAAGCCCTCCAGCAACAGCCCCCAAATAATAAAGCGTGTCAAAGAATACATGAAATCAAGCCATACATTTTAAACCAAGTCAAATATAATGGAGAGTAGAGATTTCAGCTGCCGAAAAAGATTTCCAAAGCTTTGTGGGAACTATAAAGCAATATATATTTGTTAAAATAGGTCATAAAATACACACAAAGTTAAACACAACCACAATCAGACACTTGTCAGCTTTATAGATTAAGGGTGTGAACTCTAGAGAGGAATGGATGATGGGAAGAGGGAGGGGGGGCAGGGTGAGAGGAGGAAAACATTGAAAGATGGCCTTGAAGGGCAGGAAAAGAATAGTAAACACAAACGACGAAGCCTCAGGTGTACCAGAAGTACACCGGATTTTATTCACTTATTTATTTATTTATGGTGTGCAGATCTGAGGACCACATGCAGGAGATGCTTCCCTCCTGCCACCAGGTGGCTTCCAGGGACCTGGGCAGATCCAGACAGGAAAGGGTCAACGACAAGGCCCAGCCTTCAGAACACAGCCTCACCCTGCAATGTCTCCCAACCTCCTAATAGCTCACTGGTTGTGACCTCATCAACGAGCTGATCTGTGAAGGAAGTTCGAGTCCTGGAGATACAGTTTCCTCTTCATACTCCACTAGATAGAGATTAAGCCTTTCATTCAACACGTGAGCCCTTGGGGAGGAACATTTCATGATCAAACTACAGCATTCTGTGTGTTGAGATGCATAGAAGTGTATAAACTTTCAGTGTGTGTGTGTGTGTGTGTGTGTGTGTGTGTGTGTGTGTGTGTGCTCACACACCATGGACCTGCACAGAGCACATTGGAATTCAGAGGACAACTTGCAGGAGCTGGGTCCCATTTCCACCTGTGGGTCCCTGATGTTTTTCTGTGAACTTATTTGCTGCACATGAATCCACCGATATCTTAATTATGGTCTGCAGCCCCCTGGGGACCAGTCTGGGCTCCACAGGCCACTCAGGCTTTGGCTTGGAGGGCCTTCTGGTCCCACAGCCGAGGCTCTGCCACAGCCGAGAGGTGTAGGTTTAAACTAAGTCTCTATCATTCTATTTATCAACAACGACTCAGAAGACAGACGTGGGGGTGAAGCCTGCTAGATCAGAGAAGCCGAGAAGCAGCCAGCTGACCTTGTTTTTTGGCAAGAGACACAGTAAGAGGCTTGTCTCTCTACTTGTCCCTTAACCAAAAGAAGCGTCAAACTCTAGTTCCACCCTCTCCTTCCTTCTTGTCTTCTCTACCCAAATTCCTGGCTTCTCTATAACTAACTCCAGTCTACTAGTCTCTGGCTCGGCCCCCTGATTCATGGTTAACTTTATTAACAGTCTCAGAGTGTCACAGTGCCATCAAATATCCTGCAACAGGGCCCAAGGCCTGAACTCAGATCTTCAGGCTTGGCAGCAGGTGTCTTAACCCACTGAACTGTCTTAGTGGCCATTCATAGTAGAAATACTATTTTCTGGAATCTGCCTCATGGAAATAGTAAAAATATCACTCTTTGCAGGATTACTTGTAATAATCTAAAATAATAAAAATAACAGCCAACCTCAAGGGACTTAGTCATTAAATTATGGGATATCCATTTGATGGGTTGTTATTATATCGTTAAATGCTATTTATAATGGCTTCTTAATGACATGTTACTTTTAATCCTTTAAAAATGCTCAAAATAAATTAAGAATAACAAGGCAGAGCTTCCATTTGATTCTGAAAAAATAATTCTAGTAGTTAAAAAACATGGCCTCTAGGCTTGCCACCCAATCAGCCTGATGACCTAAGTGTGCAACCTTTAGAACTCATGTGCATGCAGCTGGAGAGTACTGACTCCACAGAGTTGTCCTCTGACCTCTACAATAGCCACACACACACACACACACACACACACACATACACACACACACACACACACACACACACTCATTACTGACACACCCTCATACCACCCACACACAAATAGGATTTTTATTTTTATTTTTTATTTTTATTTATTTATTTATTTATTTTTGGTTTTTCGAGACAGGGTTTCTTTGTGTAGCTTTGTGCCTTTCCTGGAACGCACTCTGTAGCCCAGGCTGGCCTCGAACTCACAGAAATCCGCCTGCCTCTGCCTCTGCCTCCCGAGTGCTGGGATTAAAGGTGTGTGCCACCACCACCCCACTCCTTCTCCTTATCTCTTCCTCTCCTTGCTGTCTTTTAGATATGTGTAGATATGTGCCCTCCCCACCCCACCCTGCAGTGTGTGTGTGTGTGTGTGTGTGTGTGTGTGTGTGTGTGTGTGTGTGTGTTGCTTAGGTCTGTTTAGAAAAGCACAACCTGCTTTCTGTGCCCGGCCTTGGGAGGGTTTAACATGGCACCAGAGTCTTGCAGGGCCCTGGGGGAGCCAAAGGAATGGAGCTGGGGGTGCAGGGTGGAGGAGGGTGGGAAAGGAGGGTGTCAGCTCCAGGCAGCTGACTCCGAGGGCTTTGTAGGGAAACCTTACGAATGTCACATCTGTTCAGCTTCTAGCTGTTCCTGCCTCTGTGGGTGAAGAGGTGCCCCCTCCCTTCTGCTTCCTAGATCTCTCCAGGTTCCTCTCAAGTCAAGTTTCAACCCGGGGAATGTAGCTCCTGCCACCCTGCCTGTGACACTGGGGTGAGCGCTTTACCAGTCCATCCATTAGGAGACAGCCGCTGCCTCTCCACCTGCCGGTCAGCCAAGTAGTCAGGGAGAAAAATAATCTCAGTGATGGGTAACGTAAGGCGTGCTGTGCATGTCAGTTAACAGCCCCATTCCCTTCCTCCTGACAAAGTGTCCCAGGGTGGCCTCAAATGCTCTGTGTATCTGAAGATGACCTTGAACTCATGTGTCCACCCTTCTGGGTGCTGGGATTTCAGGTTTGCACCTCCCTAGGTCGTGTGTATGGGGCTGGGGAACGAACCCTGGGCCTCACACATGCGAGGGATGAACTCCACAATGAAGCTACGCTCTAGCCCACCAGCCCTTCTTCAAGTATGTGCCTCTCAGCTTGTTTCCTTACTGACCCGACAAAGCAAGACGAAACAAATGGACGATCTGAGCGCTGTTATACAACCTTTTTGAAGTCTAGAAAACGACAGTGCTCAAAAGCTGTTCAGCTGAATAAGGGAGACTTGTGCTCAGCCACTGTGGAAAACAGCTTGGCACGGTCCCAGGAAGCGACACGTGGAGCTATGGCATAGCCAGGCAATGCCATTTCTAAGTACGCACCCTGGAAAATGGGAAACATTGCTTCACACTGATGTTCATACTAGTGTTACTTAAATAGTCACGGATTCAACCCAAATACCCACCAACTAATAAGTAAACCAAGGACTGTAGTGTATTTGAATATTATTTAGCTGTGAAAAGAAATGAAGTAATGATACCTAGCATGCATGGTTGATCTGTTGTTGTTGAGACAGGGTCTCCTATAGCCCAGACGAGGCTTTAACTCACTAGGAAGCTGAGGATGACTTTGAACTTGTGATCTTACCTCCATATCCCAAGTGCTGTGATGACTGGCATGTCCCACCACACCTGATCTAGGAAGTGCTGGGACTAAACCCAAGGCTTTGTGCATGTTAGGAACACACTCTACCCTCTAGGCCACATCCCAGCCCACATTTTGGAAACATATGCTAAGTGGAAGTCACAAAGACTATTTGTTAATTGATTAATTAGTTAATTAATGTGATAATCTGAGACAGGGTTGGTCGTACTATATATGTCCCAGTGGCTTTAATCTCTCTCTCTTTCTCTCTCTCTCTCTCTCTCTCTCTCTCTCTCTCTCTCTCTCTCTCTCTCTCTCTCTCTCTCTCTCTCTGTTAGTGTGTGTGTGTAACCCTGGATATCCAGGAACTCACTCTGTAGACCAGGCTGGCCTTGAACTCAGAGATCTGCCTGCCTCTGCCTCCTGGATCGAAGCCATGCACCACCACTGCTCGGCGTGGCTTTAATCTCACAATCTTCCTGCTTCACCGTCTCAAGAGCTGTGGTTACAGGTGTGTGCCGCCTTGGGGTGAGTAACCACAGTTACTACAGAAACTACAGTTGTGTTCACATTAGACAGTGATGACTGCCACATAACTCTGGACACACTATAAACCACTGAAATCTTTAATAGTTATAAAATCTACACTACAAAACATGTCAATTTATAAGAATTTATGTATGTATGTATGTATGTATGTATTTATTTATTTTGAGACAGGGTTTCTCTGTGTAGTTTTTGGTGCCTGTCCTGGATCTATAGCCCAGGCTGGCCTCGAACTCACAGAGATCCGCCTGGCTCTGCTTCCTGAGTGCTGGGATTAAAGGCGTGCGCCACCCCCGCTCAGCTATTTTTGTTATTTTAATTTGTGTGGGGGGAGTGGTTTGAGCGCAGTGTATGTATAGAGGTCAGAGGACATCTTGTGATGAGTTGATTCTTTCCTCCCACCATGTGGATCCCAGGGACCATCAGGCTTGCTGGCATCCTTATCCACTGGTCTGTCTCACTGGGCCATTTGAGCCTTTGATGCTCTCATAGGCCCATGGGTGCTCACGTGCTACAGAGTGCATGTCTGAGGACAGCCTCCAGTACCACTCCGGGCCTCCATTATGTGAGGCAGGTCCTTAATATTCTGGGAATTCTCCTGTCTCTGCCTCCCACGGCCACTGTAGGAACCCTGGGAGTGTAGGACACACTGGAAGACTCCGGTAGGAGATTTAAGTAATTCTCGTGGAGTCTTGGAAAAGCCATTGTCACCACCAAGAGGACGAGGGCCTAGTGACAAAGGTCCTGAAGGACGCCAGGGCTGGCATGCAGCTCAGTTGGTCGAGTGCTCCCCAAGTATGCATGACACCCTGGGCTCAGTCCCCAGTACCACACAAACTGGGTTTAGTGGTGCATGCCTGTTATCCCAGCATTCAGAAGGTGGATGCAGGTCAACTTCAGGTATGTACTGAGTTTGAGGTCAGCCTAGGGGAGGCTGGAGAAATGGTTCCATGGGTAAAAGCATTTGCCAGGAAAGTCTGAGGATCTGATATTTTAGTTTGGTGGAGGTTTTTTGTTTTGTTTTTTGCTTTTTTTGAGGCATGGTTTCTCTTCATAACAGTCCTGGCTGTCCTGGTACTCATTTTGTAGACAAGGTAGGCCGATCTGATACTTTAAAAGATCCCCCCCCACACACACCTCAGCTGGGTGGCAGTGGCATACAGCTTTAACCCCAGCACTCTGGAGGGAGAGGCAGGTGGATCTCTGTGAGTTTGAGGCCAACCTGGTCTTCAGAGTGAGTTCCAGGACAGTTGGGGCTACGCAGAGAAGCCCAGTCTAGAAAACTGTAAGAGAGGGGGAAGGAGGGGGGAGGAGTCTTCCTTTATTTTTTATTTCATGCGTAGGGGAGACAATTGACCTCTGAGAGTTGTCCTCTGACCTCACACAGGTGTGGTGCCAGCGTGCTCCCACACTGACACAATCATACAGATACAATGCAGTAACAGACGGGTCCCAATTACCCACGACGACGACGACGACGGCGGACAACTGTGGAGTAAGATTTTCCTCCGAGCTGTCTGGGGTTGTGTAAATTAACACTAAATGCAAACCTATTAGTCAGGCTCTAGTGACCACATAAAATATTTATCATGAGACCGTTTTAATGAATGAAGCTGTGTGTGTGTGTGTGTTCTTACCTCCGCCCCCGCTGGAAAAGACAAGACAATCACATCACCGGCTGTCCTTGAGAGCCAGCAACACAGCAGAGTTCGTGTCCCTAAAGCACAGCTTCCGCCCAGGGAGGAAATGGAAATGTATTGAACAACTTTTCCTTTCATCGAGTTTTCGGAACCTTCCCACACCACTGATGTGATTAGCTCCAGTACAGGAAGATTGCTAATATATTTCCAGAGGAAACAGCACTTTTACAATAACCCTGTCCAACAGAAATATGTAAGAGACAGATGTGAGCCTGCACATAACTTTATACATCAGCTTGGAGAAGTGAAAAATGTAAAAAAAAAAAAGAAAAGAAAAGAAAAGAAATGAGGTAGGCAGACTACACCAACAATTCCATTATTCAGCAGGCCGAGACAAGAGCATGCCAAGCCTGAGCTGCCTTCCCAGCGCCTAAAGCTGGAAGTTCTTTAAACATTTATTTTTATTTGTTTTTTTTTTTTTTATTTTTTTTTGAGACAGGGTTTCTCTGTGTAGCTCTGCGCCTTTCCTGGAACTCGCTTTGGAGACCAGGCTAGCCTAGAACTCACAGAGATTCGCCTGCCTCTGCCTCCCGAGTGCTGGGATTAAAGGCGTGCGCCACCACCGCCCGGCCAAGTAGAGAAAAGTTACTTTTTTTTTTTTTTTTTTTTTTTTGGTTTTTTCGAGACAGGGTTTCTCTGTGTAGCTTTGCGCCTTTCCTGGAGCTCACTTGGTAGCCCAGGCTGGCCTCGAACTCACAGAGATCCGCCTGGCTCTGCCTCCCGAGTGCTGGGATTAAAGGCGTGCGCCACCAACGCCCGGCCTATTTTTATTTGTTTTGCCTGCACGTATATCTGTGCACCACAAGTGTGCCTGATTCCTGTGGAGGCCAGAAGAGGGTGTTGGATGCCTTGGATATGGAGTTCCAGGTGGTTGTGAGCCACAGTGTAGGTGCTGGGAACTGAACCTGGGTCCTCTGCTAGAGCTGCAACTGCCCTTAACAGTTCCGCCTTCTCTCCAACTCTCTGAAGCTGGTAAGTTGTTATACTTTAATTCTCTCCTTCTGAGTTCATGCCCTGGGCCAAGTCCATAATCAGGGCTTTTTGCCCCTGATTCTATGGGACAGCTCTCCTCCCACTTGGAGCTTGTGGTCAGGGACTCAGAGTTCAGCGTGGCATGTGTGCTTAGCTTGCCAGTGTTGTGTGCAAATGAGGTCCTAGCCCTTGTTGGTGAGGGGCGCTAAGGAGTGGAGGGAAAGGTGCTCTTTACCCGGTGGCTCCTCCCTAGATGCCGGTGCTGACAGTGTCATGAAGTTGGTTCTTCTCATTCTCCTCTACCGGATGGAAAGGCTGCCTCCGCTTTGTACTTTTCTAAAGGCTACATTCCTTGAATGCAAACATTTAAATGTTTCCAATTTTCGTCACTCACACTAGCCACTGCTAAGAGAGATTTTTTTTTTACTCACATCTGGGCCATCAAGGTACAGCTAGGACCCTATATGGAGAGACGGCTGCTTTTGCGATGACTTCCTCTGGGAAGGAGCAGATGTCTCATTTCTTATCGAAGCAGAGCAGATAGTTCTAGAACAACGGCTACTTATTCTTTCTTCAACTCTGACAGTGATTCTGTTGACTTATCAACTCAAAGAAACCTTCCAGACAGGATACCTGTAGGTGGTTTCAGTCCAAATGCTTTCTGAGCGTTGGGGATGCAGCTGAGTTGGTGGAGGGCTCCCCATCACATCCAGAAAGCTCTGGCTTCCATCCCCAGCACTGCATGCTCCGGGTGTGGTGGTGAACCAGAAGTTCAAGGTCTTTCTCTGCTGCATATTGAGTTGCAGGCTAGATCAAACTCTGAGTCTCAAAACAAAAAAGCAAAGAGCTGGGAGGTGTGATATACACATTTAATCCAAGCACCGGGATCTCTGAGTTCAAGGCCAGCCTAGTCTACAAAGTGAGTTAGTTCCAGGACTGCCAAGACTGTTTCACAGAGAAACCCTGTCTCAGAGGGAAAAAAAGAAATTAAGAAAGAAAGGAAGGAAGGAAGGAAGGAAGGAAGGAAGGAAGGAAGGAAGGAAGGAAGGAAGGAAGGAAGGAAGGAAGGAAGAACGACTCACTGTTCTTTGCTGGGCAGTGGTGGCACACACCTTTAATCCCAGCACTCGGGAGGCAGAGGCAGGTGGATCTCTGTGAGTTTGAGGTCAGCCTGGTCTACAGAGTGAGTTCCAGGATAGCTAGGGCTGTTACACAGAGAAACTCTATCTCAAAAAACCAAAAACCAAAAACCAAAAACCAAACAAGCAAAAAAACAAAAACAAAAAACAAAAAAAACACCTCTTCAGACTTTTGCTGGCACCTGAGTTGGAAGAGACCTCGAAAGTGAACAGCTTGCTGAGAGCCAGAAAGCCAGATAGAGGCGTTGGCAGTTTCCTATTCATGAACAGACAGATATTGGCGTTCAGAATTCCATGTAGATACAGGACTCAGCTAAGACTTGGCCTTCCTCAGAGACCTCAGACAGCTGCTCTGGACAAACAGGACAGAGCATGGGACAACTGAGCAAGACCATCTGCCTGGCCTGCCTGACTGGGCCATCTGACCTGGGGCCCACGAGCCTGCCCGGGGCCATGCAGAGAGGATAGAAGGAGGAAAGCACTAAGGGGACAGTTGCCTGGTCAGGGCAGGTAACCACTTGGCAAGAAGCGGGGGAGTCCGGGACAGGGAGGGAGAGCCAGAGCAGGTAAGGAGGGAATTCTCAGCTGGTGCTTGGGCCAGGCAAGGGTCATCCCTGCAGGAGGGAAAGGGCCCAGAAGCTTAGCTGGGCCTTTGGAGCCGAACATGGAAGAGAGTGAAGAAAGCCAGCCTGTATGCTGGATTGGATGGAGCCTTAGCCGGGAGAGTGTGGGTCTGGGAGGCTCGTCAGACAGAAGAACCTAAGCTTGATGTGCATTTTGTAGGGAAGGGGCAGAATGCAAAACATTACAGGGCAAATAACTAAACCTGGGATGGGTGATGGCAACCAGCTCCTCAGTCAGAAGAGGGGAGTCATGTGTGGGAAGGGGTGATGGCAGGCTGAACGCTGAGTGTTGGAGTGGAATTGGTGGTGTTGGTGTGATCTCATGGCTTCCTGCTTATATCAATAGATGCAGAAATATGGGTAAAAACACATGGGTGTGCATGTCTGTGTAATTACATGCATACACCAATGCATGGTTGCATACTTAAGGTGTGCCGTATATGCAGGCATGTGTCTGCATTGTCTATGTACACAGGTATGCATACATTTCCTTAAGCTGAAAGGCCCTCTGGGACAATGACATCCCTCTAGGTGTGAGCCCAAGCCAAGCCTGAGGTGTCACGTTCGAGAACACAGTGAATGCCTCCACAATGATAACACCACAAAAATAGGAGAGCCAACATGGAGGGCTCCCAGGAGCCCAGTCATGGGAAAGCTGAGCATCAACATGTGTGATGACACTCCCAGGACTCTGGAGGCAGAGGCAGGTGGATGTCTGTGAGTTCGAGCCCAGCCTGTTCTGGTGCTGGTATTTCAGGCACGACCATCACATCTGGCTTCCCGTAGATGTTTATTAGTTGCAAAAGATATGGAAGTCCACTATCCCCAATGCCATCTCTTGTAGCCCGGGCTCACTTTGAATTCACTTACGTAGCCCAGGCTGGACTTGAATTCCTGATCGCCCCGCTTCAGCCTCCCAAGTGCTGGGATTAAGGCTCAATTACTGTGTGCCTGTGAATACATGCTTTAGCTACATACCGTGTGATTCTGTTTATGCTTCAAAACAAAGACACCATGGGAAGACCAAACCACGGGGATGGAGAATGGGTCAGTAGTCTTCGGTATTAGGGATCGGGGAGGGTTGGCTGCAGAGAAGAGGCATGAAGGAATATTTTCCTGTGAGATAGACCTGTCCTCCAAGGCTGGAGAGGTGTCTCAGTGGTTATGAGTGTTTGTTTTCCTTGCAGAGGACCTGGGTTCAAGTCTCAGCACCCACACGGCAGCTCACAACCATCTACCCTAACTCCAGCTTCTCAGTGGACTCCAGACGTGCACATGGTACGCAGACACACACGCAAGCAAAACCTCATACACATAAAAATGAAATAAATAAGTCTAAAAAAGTTAAGGTGGGTTGTGGTGGCACACACTTTTAGTACTACCCAGAACTTGAAAGGCAGAAGCAGGCAGATCTCTGAGTTCGAGCCCAGCCTGTTCTATGGAGAGAGTTCCAGACAGCCAGGGCTACACAGAGAAACCTTATCTCAAACAAACAAACAAACAAACAAACAAACAAACAAAACCTGTCCTCTATCTTGATGTTAGTCGTGGTGACATTGTTCTGTATATTTGTCAAAACTTACAGAATTGTGTCCTCAAAAAGAATGAATTTTACTATGTGTAATTACAATCTAAAAACTTTTTTTTTTTTTTTGGTTTTTCGAGACAGGGTTTCTCTGTGTAGCTTTGCGCCTTTCCTGGAACTCACTTGGTAGCCCAGGCTGGCCTCGAACTCACAGAGATCCACCTGTCTCTGCCTCCCGAGTGCTGGGATTAAAGGCGTTCGCCATCACCGCCCGGCTACAATCTAAAAACTTTTTAAAGACTTCATTTATTTATGTTGTGTTGAGGGAAGAGATGGTGTGCACGCACCACATGGAGCACGTGGAGGTCAGAGGACAACTTGTGGGAACTGGTTCTCTCCTTCTCTCTCTCACACGGGTCCTGGGGATCGAACTCAGGTGGTCAGGATCGGTATAAACACCTCTATCTGCTGAACCATCCTGCCAGCCCCTAGGTGTAACCAATCATTTCTTTCTTCCTTTCTTTTCTTTTCTTGCTTTTTCGAGACAGGGTTTCTCTGTGTAGCTTTGGAGCCAGTCCTGGATCTTGTTCTGTAGCCCAGGCTGGCCTCGAACTCTCAGAGATCCACCTGGCTCTGCCTCCCAAGAGCTGGGATTAAAGGTGTGCGCCGCCGCCACCTGCCTGGCTCTTCCTCCCCTCCTTCACCTTTCCTTCCTTCCCTCCTCCCTTCCTCTCCTCTTCCTCATCCTTCCTCCCCCTTCCTTCCTTTCTTTTGTATGTGAGTGTACATGTTCTTGTATATGTGTATATATAATGTATGTATGTATATGTGTGTGTGTGTGTGTGTAAATCTCAGATACTGTTTTGCTATCCTCACACTCACACAGCAAGCACACCTACCCACTGAGCCATCCCTCCAGCCCCCACCCGTGATGTGCTTGAAGCCCTCTTACACGCGTTTTTTCGGTGGCGGCTCTAGCTTTTCTATACACATTATTTAATCCTACTTACTGATAGCAATACTTCCCTGCTGGACTCAGAAGCAGGAACCTACGGACTCTTTTGCCCTCCTTATAAAGCAGTTATCTTAAATACTCAGCTACATCGAGAGCTGTGTCATACATTGTTACAATTTTAGTTCCAGCTATCAGAGGCAATGTAAAAACAACGCAAGAGGAAGACAGCCTATTACATCCACTTACTCATTTTACTCTATTATCTTAAACTTTTCCCAGGTTTCTAGTTTCTTTTTAGCCTTTCTTGACCGTGAAGAGGCTTCTGGCCTCTGTTGGTGTAGGTCTGCTGGCACCACACTCTCCTCTTACTTTTCATCATCTGAAAATAGCGTGATTTATTTTTCTTTACTAAAGGCTGCCACTGAGGAATGTAAGATTCTGTTGTCAAGTCTTATCTTTCAGCACTCGAAAGATGGTGTATGACTTTCTCCTGGCTTCTAGCTTCCGGCAAAAATTCTCTATCATTCAAATTCTTACTTCTTTATCACTCATGTGGCATTTTTCTCTTGCGACCGTACCAGGTTTTTGTTTCTTGGGGGTTTTGTTTGTATGGTTTTTTGATGTGGGTGCCCGGGATTCACAGGGCCTCCTCTTGCCTTCTAAGCCATCTTCTTTAGCCTCTAGGAATTTTCTTTCTTTCTTTCTTTCTTTCTTTCTTTCTTTCTTTCTTTCTTTCTTTCTTTCTTTCTTTCTTTCTTTCTTTCTTTCTTTCTTTCTCTCTCTCTCTCTCTCTCTCTCTCTCTCTCTCTCTTTCTTTCTATCTGTTGTTTTTGTTTTCAAGACAGGAAGGGTTTCTCTGTAGTTTTTTGGCTGTTTTGAAACTCACTTTTTATACTAGGCTTGTCTGGAACTCACAGAGATCCACCTGCCTCTGCCTTCCCGAGTGCTGGGATTAAAAGCGTGAGCCACCACCACCTGGCAGCCTCTTGGAGTTTTAAGTAACGTTTTGAATCTCTTTCCTCTGTTTCTTTCTCCTTTCTGTACCCACCACTCCCCTCCAGTTTCTACTGGGTCAGGATCATTTCAAAGCTCTGTCTTAGAGCTCATCCTCCTAGGAAGATGCCTGCCTCCGCTTCAGCTGGATTGCCCCAGCTTCTGCAGTGAGCACAGAAGTGTGCCAGGGAAAGCTGAGCCAAATGGACCTCACTCAGGGGGTTTCTCTTTGTAGATGATACCATTTCTATCCCATCTTACTTCCGGTTGCCCTCCAATGCCTTCACACAGTTGTTTTCCCACACACGGTCCAGAATCATTGCTATTAATGAGATAATTGGCATAATGCAGGATTCTCCTCCTCTTCATGAACTATCCATGTAAATGCTTTGATTAAAGATACTTAGAATTAAATATCAAGTAAATCCAACAAATAGCATTAATATTTATGTGTTAATGAGTTTGTTTCTGTTTAACACTTCAGCATTTGTAATGTCTATTAGAATTGATGACTCGATTTGCAATTCTACCCGTTAATGTGTCAGGGAGTAACTGGCTTAAGCCTGTTATTTAATGTAAATCTTATTTATTTTATAAACAGTACAGGAATAATTAAAGGCATTTAAGACATATTTATATTGAACATATTAAATTTACAAGTATTACTTAACTGGAAGGGTCTCTGTTAATGAGATCATTTGGATACTGACAAAGATATTGGTTGTGTTAAATTTCAAAATTCAATTTGAAATAATTAAGGCATTTAATTAAATTTGTAAATGGGACCAAAAGCAATCCAAGCTCCTTATAAATGATCATTAAAATCTTTATTTATAGGAAGAATATGAAAATGATTTATAATTTAAACTGAAACAAAGTTTTGCACTTGTGACTCTACTCAATCAAACAATTAATTTTAAGCTAATATTCTCACGAGTATTTATCAACATAGATTAAATACCCAGGTTTGGAGTCTAAGACTGGGTTGAACCAGGCATGGTGGCACACACCCTCATCCCAGCAGTCAGGATAAAAGGAGGAGGAATCTCTGAACTTGAGCTCAGATTGGTCTACACAGGCCACCTGGAGCTACATAGACACTGTCTTAAAAAATAAAAAAAGGTTAAACTGTCCCAGATTACAGTTTATATAAAGTTTGCCATCTTCGGCTTCCTCATCTGAAAATTGGAATTGATGGTGCCTCTCTAAAAACATGTTTCAATACTAATAACCCAAATGATGGTGATAACAATATACTTACTTTATAAGATTAAAAGTATTATTATCTTCACTGTATGTGTGTAGTCTGTGTGTGCACACGCTTTCTCCTTCTCCCGTGAGTGTTCTAGGGATTGAGCCGAAGTCATCAGGTTTGGCGGCCCTGAGGCAGCTCACCCACTCCCAATAGCTAACTTGCTTTAACATGTTTTATTTCCTTCTATTGGTTTATTTATTTATTTTTGTGTGAGTATATTTTCACATGTGTGTGGGAGGGGGTGGGGTGCACATACCTGTGCCAGCACAGAGGTAAGAAGAGGGCATCAGATTCCTTGGAGCTGGAGTTACAAAGTAGGGTCATCATGTTGGTGTGAAAATGCCCTCAGCCATTGCACTACCTCTCCAGCCCCTAATAGCTTACCTTAAAAGAAAGCTACAGGGGTTGGGGATTTAGCTCAGTGGTAGAGCGCTTGCCTAGCAAGCACAAGGCCCTGGGTTTGGTCCTCAGCTCATGCAGGGGATTTTATATTTTGGCAAAAGAGAGAAAGTAAAAAAAAAAAAAAAATGCAGCCATAGATATAAAACAAAAAACAAAACAGAACTCTAGGAGGCTGCGTGACTCCAGTTTACTTATCTTGGTATAGTTATCTTCATATAGCTAGCTACATATATACACTTATCTATCATTTCTAGTTTTCCCCTGATGTATACCTATTGTGATAATTATGTGTTTCTGTGTGTTCATTCAGATAAATTTGAATTGTAGTTAGTAGGAGGTGAGATTATGAATTTATGAATGATTTTTTTCTTTTTCTTTCTTTTTTTTTTTTTTTTGGTTTTTCGAGACAGGGTTTCTCTGTGTAATTTTTTGTTTTGTTTTGTTTTGTTTTGTTTTGTTTTGTTTTCAAGACAGGGTTTCTCTGTGTAGCTTTGCACCTTTCCTGGAACTCACTTGGTAGCCCAGGCTGGCCTCGAATTTACAGAGATCCTCCTGGCTCTGCCTCCCGAGTGCTGGGATTAAAGGCGTGTGCCACCACCGCCCGGCTTCTCTGTGTAGTTTTGGTGCCTGTCCTGGATCTCTCTCTCTCTGTAGACCAGGCTGGCCTCACAGAGATCCCCCTAGGTCTGTTTTCTGAGTGCTGGGATTAAAGGCGTGCACCACCACCACCCGGTGGATTATGAATGATTTTTACTAATGAATTGGATAAACAGATATACTGAAAGTTAAGAGAAGTTTCTTCTGTTACTTTAAGAACTCGGGCCGGGAGGTGGTGGCGCACGCCTTTAATCCCAGCACTCCGGAGGCAGAGCCAGGCGGATCTTTGTGAGTTCGAGGCCAGCCTGGGCTACCAAGTGAGTTCCAGAAAAGGCGCAAAGCTACACAGAGAAACCCTGTCTGGAAAAACCAAAAAAAAAAAAAAAAAAAAAAAAAAAAAAGAAAAAGAACTTGGCTGGAGCAGCAGCTCGGCGATTAAGAGCAAAGGCCCTGGATTCAGTTCCCAGCACCCACATGGTGATTCCAACTTTCTGTAACTCCAGTTCCATGGCTTCCTCTGACTTCCACAGGTACCTGCAAGCATGAAGTGTATTTACACACTCAGTCACATGCACACAGAAAACATAAATGAATATGTATTTAAAAACAAAGCAAATAACCTCGAGGGACCGGAGAGATGGCTCAGCATTTAAGAGCTCTGGATGCTCTTCCAGAGGACCAAGGTTCAGTTCCCAGCACCCACATGGCAGCTCACAACCACCTGTAACTCTAGTCAGGAGCTCCCAGGCCTTCTTCTGGCCTGCTTGAGCATTCAGGGAAAATCATGGACACTTTCCTCTATGTTTTTTGAAATTTTCGTCTTGATGATGGACTGAGTTTAGTGTTCCACATGTCACTCAGGCCACTGCCTTGATGTATGACATCAGGCATTTTGTGCCACCTTCCTATTGAATGGAGATAAGTGGACAACAGTGTTGATGGTAGCGTGCGTGCGTGCGTGCGTGCGTGCGTGCGTGTGTGTGTGTGTGTGTGTGTGTGTGTGTGTGTGTGTGTGTTTTCCTGTGCATGCAGATGCATGTGAGTGTGTTCTTGTGTGAGTGCCGGGGGAATATCTTCCAGTATTATTCCTCAGCCACCTTGCTTATTCAGACAAGCTCTCTCAGCCTGGAACTTACCAAGTAGACCAGGCTGGTTGATCACTGAACCCCAGAATCTGTCTGTCTCTACTTCCCCAGCTCTGGAATAAGATTACAGACACATGTCATTATGCCTGGCTTTTTTTTAAAAAGTTTGGGTTCTAGGGAACCGGACTCAGGTCCTCATGTTTGTGAGCAGTCATTCTGGCCCACAAATGCCCTTTAACTGCGAGAGGCTTTCCAGGATCCTCTGTAGGTAAGATGGAGTGTCATGACCAACATCACCTCTGCAGGGCAAAGCTCAGGAGTGGTACTGACGCTTCAGTAAAACTCAGAACATCTGCAGACACCTGATGCCTATGGTATGCCAGTCACTCCGGGAGAGGCCAGAAACCAGTAAGACATGGGCTTTCGTTTTGAAACTTTAAAAATTTTAATCAATTATTTATTTCTTATTAAATATTTATGTCCATGTGTGATTACAGGTGCCCATGGAGTTGTTGTGTGACAGACTTTCCAGGGAAGACACAACATCACATCTGTTCACTCCAGAAAGGAGACCCATGACAGACCAAATAACATCTGCATTGAAGTCCAACTTGGGGAACCGATGAGTGTCTACTGCGGTCACAAACAGGAGGATGGGTGAGCAATTTCTCACAAGGAGCAGAGAAGCTCAGCTCTGCACGGATAACAGGTCACAAACCACCCTGAGCTCTGCACAGCTGGCTGCAGCTGGAGGCTACAACCCTGGAGCTCTCTTCAGGGGACTCCGGGGCTCACAGTCCAGGAATCGCCTCCCTCTGCAGTTGGGTTGGTCAGAGTCCTTGTTCCCTACCCCCACCTACTGCCCCCAACAATTTACTGCTTTTTATACTGCTGGGGAGAGGTGGCTGAGGACCTTCCAAGGTTCTGTTTTCCCAGTCATGTGACTACGAGCCTTCCCCTCCCTCCTGTTTCAGCTGGAGAAAACTGCCCTATCATAGGAGTATAGAAGAGGAGCCGCCCAGCGTGAGTGCTGGGAACTGAACCCTGGTCCTCTGCAACAGCAGTCAGTGCTTTAAACAGCTGAGCCACTGCGCTAGTCAGTTACACAGTGACAGGACCCACAGCCCCAGCCGCCTGTCGATATCATCACATTCATGAACAAGGGGCTGTGAATGAGTGGCGCAAGCCATTCTGCCCACCAGTCTCAAGTGGGAGGAGCCTGCCATACCTGATCAAATGCAACTAATTGCTGGTGGCTCAGTTCAGAACTTGATATTTTATTCAGGCCCAATATGAAAGGTGTTAAGATATTTCTTGAAACAAAAAAAAATTAATAAAAATTAAAATATATTCCTTGGCTCCAGGATTTCATGATTCTTACAAACACTTGTAAATGCTTGTACAAACACAGTTTTCCCCCCAAGAATTGGATTCTAATCAGTGCAACAGAATGAGTCGTTCCTCGTTTTGTAAAAGGGGAACTAACAAAGTAATCCGAATGCTACTGATTTCTGTCCAAGTCAATGACACCAGGTTCACGTTGCTGCTGTCATCCTATAGCCTGTCTTTTCCTTCTTTACTGTCTTGCCCCGCACCCGCTCCCGCTGATCCCAGTTAGTGCCTCTTCCCGGTGTGCGTGCGTGTGTGTGTGTGTGTGTGTGTGTGTGTGTGTGTGTGTGTGTGTGTGTGTGACTGTGAGCTGAATCAGGGTCACCCACAATAGCATGTCACCTTCTCAGTGCCTACACCACTGAGCCGCAGCCTGTCCTTGAACAGTGATGAACTGTTAACCATAAACGAGGGCTCAGTTTGGCACACTAGGCTTATTACTGGCTACATGATATCAGCACCAAACTCTGAGAGCTCAGTGTGGCCTTTCTTCATTCTTGCTAATTAGATGAGAGGCACTCAGAACACCTTCATATCCATTCCTGTACACTATTTCTAATTTTTTTTAAAAGTCTTTGTTTTTGTTTTATCTTATCTTAGAAATGGTTAAGGAAATGTTCAGCTACTTGGGAGAATAATTTATGTATGTCTTGTATAGACTTGAGCTATATGGACATGGCTGAGTAATTCACTTTCCTCCTGACAGCACAGACTTGTTGACTTTATGAGAAGAGCTCTGAGGCTGGGGAGATAATCACTAACATGCTTGTCACACAGGCATGAGGGCCTGAATTTGGATCCTCAGTGTTCACATAAAAAGCCAGGTATGGAGGAACCTGGTGTAATCCCAGCACCGGGGAGTCGGAGACAGGAGGCTTCCTGGTGACTCAGTGGCCAGTCAGTCAGTCTAGCCAAATTTCTGAGTTCCGGATTCCAGGAGAGATCCTGTCTCAATACCAAGACAGTTGCTGGGCATTGGTGCACACCTTTAATCCCAGCACTTGGAATACAGAGGCAGGTAGATCTCTCCGAGTTAGAGGCTAGCCTGGTCTACATAGTGAATGTCAGGCCAGCAAGGACTAAACAGTGAGACCCTGTATCAACAACAACAACAAAAACAAAAAACCATAAAAATGATGGAGCACTGCTGAGGAAGAGACCTCTGCCCCGCCCCCATGCACTTTCCAACACGTACACTCAAACCCACACATGTAAACACAGACACATGAACACACACACACACACACACACACACACACACACACACACACACACACACACGTACTTTCTTTCTCAAGCCTGTGGGCACAGGCACCACACAGAAAGCTCCTGAGACTGTTCTCTTCCCTCATGGCTACTATCAGTGTAGACCTGGGCTGATGCTGAAGGTGGGAAGGTTGAGATAAGTACTTATGTAAGCAGCCCCCTCCTGATAACCCCAGGCCCCCTCCTGATAACCCCAGGCCCCCTCCTGATAACTCCAGCCCCCCTCCTGATAACCCCAGGCCCCTCCTGATAACTCCAGGCCCCCTCTTGATAACTCCAGCCCCCCCTCCTGATAACTCCAGGCCCCCTCCTGATAACTCCAGCCCCCCCTCCTGATAACCCCAGGCCCCCCTCTTGATAACCCCAGGCCCCCCTCCTGATAACCCCAGGCCCCCCCTGATAACCCCAGGCCCCCTCCTGATAACCCCAGGCCCCCTCCTGATAACCCCAGGCCCCCTCCTCCTGATAACCCCAGGCCCCCCCTGATAACCCCAGCCCCCCTCTTGCTAACCCCAGGCCCCCTCCTGATAACCCCAGGCCCCCTCCTGATAACCCCAGGCCCCCTCCTGATAACTCCAGGCCCCCCTCCTGATAACCCCAGGCCCCCTCCTCCTGATAACTCCAGGCCCCCTCCTGATAACCCCAGGCCCCCTCCTGATAACTCCAGGCCCCCTCCTGATAACTCCAGGCCCCCTCCTGATAACCCCAGGCCCCCTCCTGATAACCCCAGGCCCCCTCCTGATAACTCCAGGCCCCCCTCCTGATAACCCCAGGCCCCCTCCTCCTGATAACCCCAGACTCCCTCCTGATAACTCCAGGCCTTTCTGGAAACCTTGCTGTCAGACTTGGTTACTCAATGCTTCTGTTTCTAACCTTGTAAACTGGAGATGCATCAGGTCAGCCATTATCCTGTTCAGTCTTTCTGGCTTTATTAATGTCATCTTTGATCCAAGGTCCCTTCCAAGGTTCAATTTTATAACATCTGTACATCTCAAACACATCCCTTCCGTTAACAGGGACAATATGAACTCTAAATCCACGTGACTCAGTGCCCACAAACCTGAGTGACTGCAGCGATGGAGAAGGTGATTGCCCGGGCACGGTCACCCTCCACTCCTGGCTGTGTTTGTTGCTCTTATAAAACTGTGCGGGTGTCAAAGCCATTCTAACAGTGAGCAGACCCTGGGCACAACGTCACGGTGAACGAAGAGTTTACAAATACAGTTATACATTCTCCCTTGCAACTAACCTCAAAAGTACCCCCGCCCCCCTGCTTCAATTCCCTGTCTGTGTGGCTGGATGACTTTCACATGGTCTGGCAAATAGTACACCATAACACACCGAGTGCATAAGCTCCCATGAAGCCAGATATCATGAAGAATTGCTAAAATGGGAAGTAATGCTTTTGCTTTCTCGGTATTTTTTTGGTCTCAGAAAATAAACTTGTTTCTAATAAAAATGTGTATTTTTTTATCTTAACATTCAGTAGGTCCTGTTACATTAAAGCAGATTTTTCAAATGTGTGTTTTCCAGTTCAAGTTCAGAGTTTCATCTCTAACATGGTACTCACCGATATGAGGAATTTTATGGACAAAAGCTGTTTAGATTCCCAATAACTGGAAGCTATCACACAGAGGAATACGAAACGTGTCACAGAGACACTGCTAACACAGTAAATATTAACACGGGAATAGTAAAAGGCGTTGTAGATAACGTGTGTGTGTGTGTGTGTGTGTGTGTGTGTGTGTGTGTGTGTCTGTGTGGGAAAGAGAGAACACGCGGCGTTTGCCTTCTTGAGTCTGGTTTATTTCACACAGCCTGAGATACCCAGTTCCATCCATTTTCCTAGAAATGGCATAGTTTTGTTCTTTTTTTATTTTATTATTATTATCACTATTATTGTTATTGTTATTATTATTATTATTTTGGTTTTTCATGACAGGGTTTCTCTGTGTAGCTTTGTGCCTTTCCTGGAACTCACTTGGTAGTGCAGGCTGGCCTCGAACTCACAGAGATCCACCTGCCTCTGCCTCCCGAGTGCTGGGATTAAAGGCGTGTGCCACCACCGCCCAGCTTGTTTTGTTTTTTGAGGCAGTTTCACTGTAGCTTTGGAGCCTGTCCTGAACTAGCTCTGTAGACCAGGCTAGCCTCGAACTCACAGAGATCCGCCTGGCTCTGCCTCCTGAGTGCTGGGATTAAAGGTGTGCTCAGTTTTGTTCTTTTTAATGGCAGAACAAAACTCCACTGATTAATGTGTACCACATTCCCTCTATTTATTCAGCAGCTGGTGGGCATCTAGGCCAGTGCTGTGTCTTGACTATTGATAGAAAGCAATAAATATGTATGTGTCAGTACATCTATGGCATGTTGACCTCAGGTACACACCCAGGGATGATAGAGTTGATTGTATGGCAGTTTTATTTAAAAAAATATTATGTGTTTGGGTGTTTTGCTTGAATGTATGTCTGTGTACCATGTGTGTGTAGGCAGTGCCCTTGGAGTTCAGAAGAGGGTGTTAGATCCCTTGCCATTGGAGTTACCCGAGACTGTGAGCCATCATGTGGGGGCTGGGAAGCTGACCCCATCCCTTGCAAGAGCCGTGAGTTCTCTTAACCACTGAACTATCTCTCCAGTCCCCCTCCATTTCTTTCTTTCTTTCTTTCTCTCTCTCTTTCTTTCTTTCTTTCTTTCTTTCTTTCTTTCTTTCTTTCTTTCTTTCTTTCTTTCTTTCTTTCTTTCTTTCCTTCCTTCCTTCCTTCCTTCCTTCCTTCCTTCCTTCCTTCCTTCCTTCCTTCCTTCCTTCCTTCTCTCTCTCTCTCTCTCTCTCTCTCTCTCTCTCTCTCTCTCTCTCTCTCTCTCTTTTCCTGATTCTCACACTGGCTGCTCCTGCTCACACCCCACTAGCCGTGAGTGTATCAGGGCTCCTCTTGCTCCACCTCCTCATTGGCATTTGTTGTCATTCGTGAACTTTGTACTGGGGTCTCTCACAGGTGGGGACTGTCACCTTAGGGCACGCCTCTTGTTTTCTTGATAATAGCCATCTTGACAGCAGGAGATGGAACCTCCAAGCGATTTTAACCTGGATTTCCAGGACGGCTAGGGATCTTCAACATTTTTTCAAATGTTTATTGGCTATTTGCCTTTCTTCTTTTGAGAACTGTCTGGTTCATTTGCCCATCTGTTGACTGGATGACTTCTTTGGAGGGTGTTTAATTTTTCGAGCTCTTTATAGATTCTCCATGCTAGTCCTCTGTCAGATGTGGAGTGGGCAAAGATTCTGTTTTCTGTAGGGGCCTCTCCACTGTGTTGGCTGCTTCGCTGTGCAGAAACGTTTTAAATTTCATGCAGTCCCATTAGTCAGTTATTGGATTTATTTCCCGAGCTACTGGAGTCCCTTTTCAAAAGTCCTTACCTGTGCCTTCCTCATCAGGTGGGTTTTCTCCTTTGCTGCTGCTGCCGCCTCCTCCTCCTCCTCCTCCTCCTCATCTTCCTCTTCCTCTTCTTTTTCTTTTTTCTGAGACAGGGTTTCTTTGTGTAGCACTGGCTGTCCTGGATCTCGCTCTGCAGACCAGGCTGGCCTCGAACTCACAGAGATCTGCCTGCCTCTGCTTCCCGAGTGCTGGGATTAAAGGCCTGGCTGCCTACTTTCTGGACTTCCTTTTTCTTATTGATTTGGATTATTTTAGAATTCTGGGATAGCTCTGAGTAGACAGACACTTCATGACATTTCCACATGACCTGAAGGGGAAAGCTGTGGCTTTGACCTCTTGGCAGCCCTCAGGCATGCTTTTCCCACCCCGTCACTGGGAAGAATGCGTTTTCCAGTTATGTTGGTACTATTGATTCTTATCTTAATTGTGATGTAACCGATCAATGAAATTTGTTGTGACTTGATTTATGGTCTTGCACATAATGAATTCTTGGAACTATTGCATAAGAGCAAGGTGTGGTGGCACTCTCCTTTAATCCGAGCAGAGGCGGAGGCAGGTGGATCTCTGTGAGTTCCAGGCCAGCCTGGTCTACAGAGTGAGTTCCAGGCCAGTCAAGCTGCACAGTAAGACCTGGTCTCCAACAAACAAAACAAACAAATAAATCTTCCACATGTGACATGGAAGACACACTTTGCAAATGGCTGTGGCAGGTCTCCAGATGTGTGTTATGGTCTCCAGATGTGTGTTATGATTTGAATAACGGAACCCCCCCACAGGCTCAGGTGTGGTCTTTAGCTCTCAGTTGGTTCCAAAAAAATTTTTTTAAATTCATTTTGTACACAGTGTTCTGCCTGCATGCCTGCAGGCCAGAAGAGGGCACCAGATCTCATTACAGATGGTTGTGAGCCACCATGTGGTTGCTGGGAATTGAACTCAGGACCTCTGGAAGAGCAGCCAGTGCTCTTAACCTCTGAGCCATCCCTCCAGCCCTGGTTCCTAATTGTTATGGTGGTATTTCAGGAAGTGCTAGAAACTTCATTCTAGTTAGTTAGTTGGAGGAAATGGTCTAAAGGGGAGGTGTTCTTGACCCTGCCCTGGCCCTTCCTGTCTGTTCCCATGAAGTGGGTGCCTCTGCCCTCTGTATCATGAAGCTCTCTTGGCCTTAGCAGAGGCCCATGGCAGTGAGGCCAAGGGACTATGGGTCGAGACCCCTGAAACAAACCATGAGTCGAAATGAGTCTCTCCTTCTGCAACTGCTTCTCTCCATCGCCTGCCACAGTGACAAAAAGTGAGTGACACCGTGTGCTCCGTGTCAATGTGTTACACTGTTCAGATCTGTGTCCCTTACTGATCCGTGGCCCATTCGCTCTGCTGACTAGAGCTGAATTGTTAAAATCCCCCATCGCAATTCTGGATCCACCTTTGCGCTCCTGTCCACTCCTCCAATGGATACTGCAAGACCCTCCTGTTTTCCCTGCTCACCATTGTCACACACATCAGGAGCCTGCTGTATCTGCTGATGACGCGGCTGCAGACCAGAGAGCATCGAGTTCTTCTCAGGCCTTCCTGATAATCTGGCTCTTTGTGTTCATTTTTTAAAGGGCCCCTTCTAGAGAGATGACTCAGTGCCTGACATTTGATTCCCATGACAACCCATCCTATAGAGGGTCATCTGGAGCCTCTGGAGGATGCCCGGGATTGTCTAAATGCGTACAGCCTGCAGTGGTGTGGTGAGGAGTCCATCTCGGCTGTGTCTGGCCTGGCTATACCTGTGGCCTCAGAATTACTTGGATGTACCCCCAGGCTGCAAGAGATTCCCAAAAAGAAGTTGTCTCTGCAGAGGCTGAGTCAGTGATTGTGGAGAGTTTGGAATGTTGTAGGTCCAGAGCCCAATTATAATTTATCTTGAGCTATCATTAGCCCACTAAGTAGTCATTCTTTGCTCTGCGCCCAAGCCCCATGTCAGACCTAACATTGTGACTACAGATAAAACCTTTTGGAATGTAGCAAGTTAACAAAACCCTAATTTTCTATCAAGCCAAGGCTGAGTCATCAGATGACATTTGCAGCCGGCCCATAGCTGAGGTCTGTCCCCTAGCTGCCCCCTTAATGTTTACATCAATGTGTTTGAAAAGTGTCCTGATGTATGATTTCCTTTGTTCTGTTGTTATACAATGTCATGAAACTTCATCCACATTGGAACATGGAAATTTGGGGTAACCTAAATCTATGTTTCTGGGCCACAGTCACTCCTATTTGGCTGCAGAAAAAAAAAAATCTTATTCCCTTCGAGGTGAGAGCTGTGTCTTTCGGTGTCGAGGCCAATGGCTCCTCTGAGCTCAGGCTCCTTCATCTGTGCAGTGGGCTGTTGCTAGCTGCTTCACAGGGAGGTCATGCTGGGCCCTGGAATGTGATAACCCAGAGCGTGATGTTTCCGGGGTGCTGAGTACTTTGAACTAAAGCCATTGCAAAGCCTCAGACACCGCCTCCAAATAAGGGCCACTCCGATGGCCTCCCATCCTCCTGTTCAATGTGGGTGACAGAAACAAGAATTCAGACGAACTGCAAACCAAGCCATAAAACCTGAGAAGGCCACCCATCCCTTTCCCTCTGAGGATCTCCATTCCAGACAACCTTGCCCCACCCCAGGGAAAACCAGTCTGAACAGACAGGCTGGCTTTCCCTGTGCGAGCCTTACTTCTAATTCTTCGCCCGATCGCATTTCCACCGTGCCTTGCTGAACCTAAGCAAAGAGGGAATTCCCCCTACATCTTCGGGTCTTCATTTCTGAAGGCTCCTGTGATTTCTGTCGGCTTCTATGAAATTGATTTGCTGTGCTTTGATCTCGTTATCATTTTGATTTATTTCTGTTTTTTTGAGAAAGAGTCCCTTTATGTCACCTAGGCTGGCTTAGAATCCCTATGCAGCCTGTGCTGTGCTGGGATGACACCCAAGCACTGCCGTGGTCACCCTGTCTTGTTATGAAGAAAGAGAAGAAGGGGTTGGGGATTTAGCTCAGTGGTAGAGCGCTTGCCTAGCAAGCACAAGGCCCTGGGTTCGGTCCTCAGCTCCAGGAAAAAAAAAGAAAAAGAAAAAGAAAACCACGAGGCTATAAGGGCAGAAGGTCTAGCAAAGTGTTGTACCTGCCGGAACCTTCCTTATGCCAGTAAAGTAACTGCTAGCGTTGAGGGCATGCGTCCCCGGGAGCAGGGCTTCATTACAGGTGACAACTGAGTAGTGATTCCCCTTGCATCATAAGCCAGGGCAGCTGAGGGAAGGATGGGCATTGTCTTTGCATAGTCAAGAAGAAAGGAAGGTGAACTCTCCAATATCCACCCTAGGATATCAGAGGCGGGCCTGCCTAACCAGCTACCCTCTCGCTAAGCCTTTCTCCAAGTCTGTGGGGGAGAGCTGAATAGCTCACCCCAGAGTTTTTCAACATCCTTGAGGAGAGATTAAAAACACATGTACTAGCCTGGTGTGGTGGCCCACACCTTTAGTTCCAGCGTTTGGAGCAGAGGCAGGCAGCTCTCCATGAGGCCAATCTGTTCTACAAAGTGAATTCCAGGTCAGTCAAGATCCTGTCTCAAAAGAAAAAACAAAAAACAAAAAAACGAATCAAACCAGAACACCACCACAACCCCACCACCACCACCAAATAAAAAAAAAAAAAAAAAAAAAAAAAAAAGCAAACCTAATGTACCTGACTCCCATGGGCCAGCACCCGAGGGGACATCCCCTGCTTCACAGTACATTGCTATTGCTTCATATTAAGAAATGGCTTCTGTCCCAGCTTCAGCCTCAGCCTAGCTGCAAACCGTAAGCTTTAACTGAAGTCAGCAGAGAGGCACTTTCCAGGTTATCTTGGACGGAGGTAGATCCCAGTTGGGGGATGCAAGCTGTTCTTTACGTCCGACTCACAGAATCACCATGCTCTCTGATGTAGTTTGCTGCTCACATGTGTGTCCTTCAAATGAAACACATGAAGGAAACCAGACCCAGATCTAAAATTGTCCCTGAAGATGAGAACTCAGTGCTGAAAATCTGCAGGTGGACTGGAGCACCTCCTGGGACCTGTTGGTGTTCTTTGGTGCCCCCTGGTGGGCTATGACAATCCTGTCTTGGAAATTAGCATGGGGTCCTAGACTCTGAGGGCACAAGAGAGACTCAGAGATGCCAGGACAGCCGTAGACATAGAGTGCCTGTTAGCATTGTGTAGAACAAAGAAAGGAGGAGGGAGGGAGAATAAAGGGGAGATAAGAGGAAGAAGGCTCACAGGCCATTCTAGTGAGCAGCCAAGGCTCCCGGTCAAACAGAGGCATGGACAAGAGAGTTCTTTCAGAATTTGCTGGGAGTGGGGGCACAGCCTGTGATCCCAGCACCAGGAAGTAGAGACAGGAGGGTCATGAGGTCAAGGTCATCCTTGGCTCTGTGAGTTAGAGTATCTTCACTAATGTTTCTGAATCTTCTTCTAGAAGCTAAGCCCTGGGACAGGAGATGGTAGGCAACAAGAAGACCCCGTCCTCTACCCTCATGTAGATTACGGATATTAGTAAAAGAAACATGTATTTGGAATAGGCACAAGAACTAAAAATGGGACATTCTGGGTTCATCTGAGGTTCATGAGGAGGTTACTTTTTAAAAGTATTAACATCTATCATCTGTGTAGGCTTAATTTTCTGTCCCACCAGCCAGCTCCCAAATAACAACACAGAGACTTATTATTAATTGTAAATGCTAGGCTGTTAGCTTAGGCTTGTCTCTAACTAGTTATAACTTAAATTAACCAATTTTTATTAATTTACTTGCTGCCAAGTGGCTCTTGGCTTGTTATCTCAACATGTACACACCCTTCTCCCTCCGCATGTGGTGGTCGACTCCACCCTTCTTTATCCCAGAGAGCTCTCTCCAAGTCTGCAAGTCCTGCCTAATCTCTTTCTGCCTAGCTATTGGGCCATTTAGCTCTTTATTAAACCAATGAGAGCAAAACATCTTCACTGTATACAAAGAGATGTGTTCCATAACACATCTGTCTGTCTATCTGTCTGTCTGTCTGTCTGTCTACCTATCTATTTATCTCTGTATGTGTAGAGATCAGAGGACAACTTGTGGGAGTCAGTTCTTTCCTACCACCATATGGGGTCCAGGAACCAATCAGGTCCTCAGGCTTGGTGGCAAGTATCTTCCTGGCTAAGCCATCTACTCATCTCAGAGTTCACCTTTAAAGTGAGATCCAGAAGGTGAGCTATGTTCACTAGACTGGGCTGATATTCTAAAATAGCCCATTAATTGTTCCAGGTACCCTTGCCTTTAGGAAAGAGGACTCTTGAGTTGGAGGCAGGCCTGTCCTGATAGGATTCTTGTCTCCTGTCCAAAAGGATTTGGAAATCCTTGGATTGCTGAAGGCATTGTCTGCTACTTATACTGGGGTAACATAAGAAATAATTAAACAGGAAAGTGTTGACTCTAAGGACAGACAAATGTGATGGAGGCCGGGGGGGGGGGGTAAGGAGCAGTACTGGCAAGCACCAGAATGCTGGGATGAGCAAAAAGGTGCATGTCTGGGGCTCAGGAGATGGGTATGCCAGTAAGGTGTTGTTTGAATCTTAGATGGTCTTTTAATAATAATAATAATAATAATAATAATAATAATAATAATAATAATAAACAACCCAGGACCAGATATCAGGGTGAAAGCTGAAAGATCAGAGAAGCAGAGCAGTCAGCCACTAGTTCTTATGTCTACGAAATCCTCAGCCTAAAGAGAGAGAGTTCCTGTGTCCTCACGCCTTCTATACCTTTCTCTGCCCTGCCATATTACTTCCTGGGATTAAAGGCGTGTGTGCTTCCCAAGCAAAGGCATGAGATCTCAAGTGCTGGGATTAAAGGTGTGTGCCACCACTGCCTGACCTCTGTGTAGTGGCTGGCTCTGCCCTCTGACCCTCAGGCAAGTGTATTAGGGTACACAATATGTCACCACAGTAAGGTGCTCGCTGTGAGAACATGAGGGTCCGAGTTTCGATGCCCGGCACCTGTGTAAAAGCCAGGCATGGCAGTGTGCACCTGTGAGCCCTGTGCTGGGGAGGTGGTTTGGACAATCACTGGGTTCAGTGAGAGACTCTGTCCCAAAGATTGATTATCTCTTTGGGCAATTAAGAAGACATCTGATGTCATTCTCCTGCCTTCACATGCAGGTGCACACACCAGTATTTAAAAGGTCTTTTTAAATTTTATTTTTAATTGTGTGTGTGTGTATGTGTGTGCATGCGTGCATGCGCGCACACACACACGCCTCTGCTGACCACGGAGCCATGTCTCTAGCCCTGGTGCTGTTTCTTGCCACACAGATTGGCTGAGGTGGATAACTGGTGATGATGTATAGCAATTCTTCTGTCTCCCCCAAGCAAGTTCATGGAGAGGAAGTTCCTCTGGAGAATGATGGCGTGGGCAATCAGAACGTTTAGTAGAGGAAGGGAGCTTGGCTGGAGCTGGAAGAAAACTGGGCCAGGATGAAGAAGTGCGTGACGCCAAGCAGGCTGTCCTGGTGAGCTTCAGCCGACAACTTGATCCAGCCTAGAGCCACTGGAGAGGAATGCTTCCGTTGAGGACATGCCTAGCTCAGACTGACCTGTGGGCAGGTCTGTGGGGCATTGTCTTGACTGTTAATTGATGTAGAAGTGCCTACTAGCCCACTGTGGGCAGAGCCATTCCCCGGGCAGGTGGTTATGGGCGCTATAAGATGGTTAGCTGTGGGGAGCAGAGGAAAGTCCTGGGTGAATGAGTAAGGATCAGAGGAGTACCAAGTGAACGTGTGTTATCGACATGAGCATAGCTGTGTCAAAGACCCCAGTGCCTCGGAGCCATGGGAATGGCAAAACCTTCCCCAGGGTCAGGATCAGGGAACTGGCAAAATCTTCCTCTGGTCCATGGGAAGATGCTGGCACTGTGTGCAACTGCAGCTTCCGCCTCTGCAGGAAGGCGGGGATGGGGGTGGCGGGGAGGGGGGAGGGAGGAGGTCGAGGAGCTGAGGCTGCTTCCCCACAGAGAACTTCCACTTTGACTGGCAGTCCCTCCTCCTGTGTTGCACATAAAAAAGCACTGAACTTCCGGGCTGTTTTGTAGCAGCAAGTGCCCTCCGTCAGAGTGAGCATAGCCCACCCCAACCCTCCCTTTATGTACGTGTGTTTCTGTCTCTTTTCTTCATTCTCCCATTGCCCCAGTTAAGTTCCCAGGACCAAGACATGCTGGATGCATGGTTAGCTCAGCATGGTCCTGAGAGCAAGTGGGGTTGGGGGATGATGACAGGAAGCAGCTCTGTGGTCTGCCTTGAGTGCCCGCCCTGACTTCCCTCGATGATGAACTGCGACCTGGAAGTAGAAGCTGAGGTAAGCTCTCTCCTTCCCTAAGCTGCTCCTGGAACTCATGTCTGTCCCGGCAACAGGAAGGAGACCTGAACAGGTGGGTAACATGACTGGTTTCCCGCCCTACGGGGGTGTCCCCTAGGGAACAGGAGGAGAGGTGACAAATTCAAATACAGTCGTGATGACGAGACAAGTGCTGTGTGACAGGCACAAGGCTGTTCATTTAGAAGTGTTTCAAGAAGGTCGGAGAACGCAGTGAGTCGGCGTTCAAGAAATGGTGGAGTTTCCCAGAGGGCATTTGAACAGAGAATTGGAGGCATCGCTGGATTTTGATAGCTTTTGTGGGAGGCAGGGGTGGGGCCAGGGGAGGCCTTTTAGCTTGAAGGCCTGTCAGCCAGCTGGGACACAACAGGGGTGCCTGCCCCAGACTCCGGTCTATTCCAAGTGTGAAGATCCCACGTGTGCTCCAGACCTGTGTCTCACTTCCTTTTGTTTTAGCCACTTAACAACACGTGACCAACAAAGCAGAGTTAAAGAGACCACGACGTCACGAGCCTCCGGCTTTACACATATGTGTGGATCTGTAAGCACCGAATTGACTCACGCGTCTTGACAAGGCATGTGAGGGACAGATCATGATGGTGTCCTTTTATACCAGCCTTTGTACTTTCCTTAGGGGATTCCGATTGCCCGGATGGCATCCAGCTCTTGCCCATCCCCTTCCAATGCTGGGGCTGGCAGACAGAGTTATCCCTGTGGCCTCTGCTTCTGTCCTACCCCTCGGACCCCACCAGCTCCCTCTCTGCCCACCGCCCTGCTGTACAAGAGCATCACAGGGCTGCAATTCCGGCTACCTTGTTACCTCCCAGCCACCGTGGATGGAAGGTCCTCTTCAGTTTTTCTGCCTCTGCCTTCTCAAGCACACCGGGAATACCCAAGTCTTCCCCAGATCACACTAGACTCCCTCCTTCTGCGCTCCTATCTCTCTAGGTCCCAGGTACTCTTCTTAGCCATTCTTCAAGGGACAAGAACGTGAATGGTGAATGTCTTGACTTTTATGGCAGGAAGGCTGTATACCAAGCTCTCGGAGCCCACTGGGGCTGTGTAATGGGCTCAATTGTGTCTCCTCAAAATGTATACACCAAAGCCCTAACCTCCAGTGCCACAGAATGGAGTCTTTAAGGGATGCAGCTAAGGTAAAATGTAAAGGTCATATGGGTGAGCTCTCAATCAACCAATGAGTCCCCTCCCCCATTTCCCTCGCCCACTCTCCTCCATCTCCTTCCACCCCTCTTTTTGGCCTCCTCCTCTTCTCCTTTTTTTCCTTTGGAGATAGGGTCTCTATTCAAGGCTGCTGTGTAGCCCTGGCTGGCCTCCAACCTACTCCCTGCTTTAGTCTATTGAGTGTTGGGGTTATAGCCATAAAGCGCCATGCTTGTCTTCAATATGACCAATGTCCTTCCAAGAAGATAGGAGATGGGGGCTGGAGAGGTGGCTCAGTGGTTAAGAGCAGGGAGCCAGTTGCTGTTGTTTAAGCCAGCGGGTCTGTGGTGGTCTGTTATGGCAACCTGAGCACACTCATACACTGAGAAAGTGAGTCAGTGTCTAACTGCTCTGGATCCCTGTGTAGAAGCGGGATACCTAACCTGTAGGATGTGTTTTAGGGGTGAAATGACGCCGTCTATGAAAGTTTCAGGCACACAGGTAGCGAGGCTCCATAGATCTTTCATATGCTAGGCAGGTCCTCTGTCACTCCCAGTCGGAATATTATGTTTTACCGTTCTCAGTTAGTGATGTTTCAAGTCGGTAAAGAGTTTATATGTGGCTATTGGAGTTGTGCTTAAACAGCCCAATTAGCTGTTATGAATATGATAAACTCCTATTTCTTTAATGTGTCTAGAAATGAGTCTATTCTGGTCAATTCAGTGGCCAAAAATATCATCTTGTGTCAGCAGATGTCAAGGGGAGCTCCCTGTGGAGACATGAATTGATGTCTGATAGAGTATAATTAGAGTTCTTAAGGACGTTCCTAGCTGAGTTCGCTTACTCTATCAACAGCGCTACATCTCCAGCTGCACATCACTGTGGGTGTGTATGTGTGTTTGTATGTATTCATGTGTGTGCATGCTTGTGTGTGTGGAGGTGCACATGTGTACGGCACTGGCCACCACTGGTCAGTTCTTATACCTCAGGAGCCGTGCACCTTTATTTTCAAGATAGGCACTGTCATTGAGACCAGAATCTTGATTAGACCAAGCTAGCCAGCCAGAAAGGCTCCTGTTTCCACCTCCCCAACGCTGGGGTTCTGAGTGCACGCCACCATTTCCATGTGGGTTGAGGGGACTGAACTCACGTCCTCCTGCTTGAGCTGATCTCCACAGCCCTGAAGTCCTTTTTATATAAAACTACCTTCTATTTGATTTGGTGGCACCTGCCAGAAAATTCCATACAATCTTCAATAGATACTTATAGATGCTGAACTCAGTTAGATATCCACAAGTCCTGGGACAGCAACACACACACAACACGAGACACACAGAAAGTGTGTATCTTAAGTACTTTCCTATTTTCTTGTGGGTATCCTATTGTTCAGAAGTTCAATGAGTTTCTAATTGGGCTTACGTTGAGAATCCCTTTGCAATTCCTCCTAGTGGACAGCTCCGTGGGAACTTATGACACATCCGTAGGTCACCAGCTTCATCCCCAGACCTTTGGTTTACTTGTTTATCAAGACAGGGTTTCACTGTGTAGCCCTGGGTCTCCTGGAACCCACTCTGTAGACCAGGCTGGCCTTGAACTTAGAGATCTACCTGCCTCTGCCTCCCAACTGCTGGGATTAAAGGTGTGTGCCACCACCACCTGGACTTTTTTTCAAACTTTGATGAGGTCTCACACTAGGAGTTAAAAATGGCAGAGTCTCCTGGGCAGAACTAAAAGTATGTCAAGAAACATGTGCTTATAAACCCATCCAGCTACACTCATCCCAGCCATTAAAACCATTCACAGGAGCTGGAGAGACAGCTCAGTGGTTAAGGACACTGGCTGCTCTTCCAGAGGATCCAAGTCCAGTTCCGAGAAACCCCCACGAAGGCTCACAATCATCTGCAATTCCAGTTCCAGAAGATTTAATGTCCTCTTTTGCTCTCTTCTGGTGCACACAAAAATGCAGGCAAAATATAAATAAATCTCTTTAAAACAAAAACATTCCAACAGAGCCAATTTAGAGTCCTCTATAGCCAGTAAAAAATTGTATTTGCCTACCTGGGGGTCAGAAGCCGACAAAAGAAGGCGCTTCCCAGGAGGGTCTCGTTCTGCAAGTTGATTTCAGCTCAGAGCTGTCTGCAGAGCAACTGCACCTGAACTGGAGAAAATAGTGAACAGGCAACATTCCTCAAACCAGCCTGAAGGGAGAAAAAAAAAAGTTTTTAGCACATAGTGGCTTTTCTTACTGAATCACTTAAAATATTAATGCCCGATATTTTGTGTATTTAGAATGTAAAAACGTGAAAGTAACATGCACAATAAATAGCAAAACATGCTACAGTGTAGCAAAATCAAAAGCCAGTTTCTAGATCCTCAGCAGGAAATGCAGGGAAGAGAACAAGCGTCATCCCCGTCATTGGTGAGGCTCTGCTGCCCTCGTGTGGCAGAATTGCTTCTCTGCCAGAACCTGTGCTTTTTCTCCTGGAGAGCATCCTTTCTCCCTACAATCCCCAGACTGACCTCAAACTCAAGGCGATCTTTCTGCCTCCGCTTCTTAAGCGCTGGAATTATAGGCACAAGCTGCAAGCCATCACACATGTCTTAGAGAGTATCTTTAGATGTTCAGACTGATCGGGTAGGTAGATGGATGAATGGAGACATGGTTAGAAGGGTAGGCTCAGTGGGTAAAACACTCTCCAACCATGAGGGCCTGAGTTTGAAACCCCAGGACTCACCTAAAAATCCCGGTGTGGCTGCATATGTCTGTACTCCCAGAACTAGGAGGCAGAGACAGGTGGATTGGAGAGTTCACTGGCTCGCCAGCCTACCCCAAACAAGGAGCTTCCAGTTGAGTGGGAGACTCTGTCTCAGCATCAACACAGCGGAGAGTCGTGGAGGGGAGCATCACACTATTCTGCTTAGTTTTTGTCAACTTGACATAAATTAGGATCGCCTGGAAAGTGGGAGTCTCAGGTGAAGAATCAATTCCATCAGATTACCTGTGGGCATCTCTTCGGGACATTTTCTTGGTTATTGATGATGGGAGGAGGCAGCCTGCTATAGGTGGTGCCATCTATCCCTTGGCATGTGGTTCTGGGATGTACGTTAAGAAAGCAGTCTGAGTCACGAGGAGCAAGCCAATAAGCAGCATTTCTCCATGGCTTCTGTTTAAGTTCCTGCCTCCAGGTGTAATCCTTGCTGTGAGTTCCTACTGTGACTTTCTTCAGTGATGGGTTAACCTGTAAGCCAAATAAACCCTTTCCTCCCCAACTCGCTTTGGGTCAGTGTTTTGTTTGTTTGTTTGTTTTGTCCAGACAGGGTTTCTCTGTGTATTACTGACCATCCTGGAACTCACTCTGTAGACCAGGCTGGTCTCAAACTCATGGAGATTTGCCCACCTCTGCCTCCCATGCTGGGGTTAAAGGCATGTTTTTTTTTGTTTGTTTGTTTTTGTTTTTTTTTTTTAGATTTATTTATTTATTATGTATACAGTGTTCTGTCTGCATGTATCCCTGAAGGCCAGAAGAGGGCACCAGATCTCATTACAGATGGTTGTGAGCCACCATGTGGTTGCTGGGAATTGAACCTCAGGATCTTTGGAAGAGCAGCCAGTGCTCTTAAACACTGAGCCATCTCTCCAGCCCCATAAAGGCATGTTTTATAACAGCAACAGAAAGCAAGCTGGGATACCTGCTCTGGCTTCTGTATGGTGTACCCACACACTCACATATCTGTCATGAAGCAGGGTAAGAGGACAAGAGAGGGCACATTCATTCATGCACGCACTCATTTAAAAAAGATTTATTTTATTTATTTTTTATTTATTTATTTTTTTTTGGTTTTTTCAAGACAGGGTTTCTCTGTGTAGCTTTGCGCCTTTCCTGGAGCTCACTTGGTAGCCCAGGCTGGACTCGAACTCACAGAGATCCACCTGGCTCTGCCTCCCGAGTGCTGGGATTAAAGGCGTGTGCCACCAACGCCTGGCTTATTTTTATTTTTACGTATGTGTCCGTGTGTCGATATGTATATGTGTTCTGTAGGTGTTTGCAGAGCCCAGCACTCCCCTCTCACCACCCCCACCCCACCCCACCCCCACTCCCACCCCCCAGCTGGAGTTACAGCTTGTTGTGAACCACTTATATAGGTGCTGGGAACCAAACTCGGATCTTCAGCAAGAACAGTAAGTGCTCTTAACTGCTGAGCCACGAATGTATTCATTGTGTAAGTACTGAGATTGAATTGTTTTTCTAAGCACTGGACCATGTGAGATTTGGAAGTGACATTTGAGGTCTGGGGTGTGAAAAAATGCATGGTATTGACTAGGCAAGGGCTACAGTGGGAACTCCATGGCCCACTCGTACCAGGAGGGTATGAGGTGGTCACTGAGTAGTGTGTGATGATGGGGAAGGATCTTCTGGGTGTGTTTCCTCCTCTAGAGAGACACATGCTTCTGGCTAACCAGGTTTATCCCAATCTATTGGGCTAAGAGAGGGAATAAAATGCAGCCATGAGAATGTGAGATGTACTGTGTTCATCTAAAGAAGGAGTGTAAGGAAAATCTTAGGCTGAGACAGAAGTAGAGAGTAGGCAGAACCCCTCTAGACTGCCCCCCAAAACCAAATAGAATGGTTTAGCACACCCCATGGCTGTGTTTTATATTTTTGTGTCTGCGTGTGCACATAAGTGTGTGTGTTGCAGTCCCATGTGTGCTCATTCACATGGAGGCCAAAGGTCCCCATCATCTGTCTCCCTCAATCACCTCCCACCTTCCTTTTGGAGACAGGGTCTCTCATTGAGCCTGGAGCTGACTGATTGGTCTAGCCTGGCTGGCTAGTAAGCTCCAGCGATCTCCTGTCTCCACCTCCCCACCCTGGGGTCATGGGCACCAAGTCACCACACTTGGCTGTTCACATGTATGTTGGGGATCGGAACGAAGGTCTCATGTTCACATAGTAAGCCCTTTACCGGATGAGCCACTCCCCCAGCCCTGGTTGAACACTATTCTAACCAACAAAGATGGTTTACCTGGTTTAGTTTGTTCAGACTGTTGTACCAAATAACACCACGGACCAGGTGGTTTAAACAACAATTTATTTGAAATACTAGGAGGTGGGGAAGTTGATTTGATGTCTGGTAGAAGCCTGCTTTTTCGCAGATGACTATCTTTCCCATGTTTTCACACAGACTCCACCCCACGGTCTAGTCTTCTCTCAAAAGCTCCCCTCCTTTCTCATCATGATGAGGGTTAGGATTTCAGCATGGGAGGGGGGAGGAGTGGGGCCCTTTAGTCCATGTTCTCTTTGGATTTGACTGTCTCTGTATTGCAAGCTAGGGTTATCTTGGGACCTAAATTCTCCCCCTACATTTGTTATAGAATTTATATCGCAGTGTGTATATTATGTCACTGCGTTTGTTACATGTTCCAAGTTGCTTTCCAAACAGTCCCAACTGTTTGGTTCCAGCATGCTGCTATATTTGGGTTGAGCACTGCTGGAGTGCCTCGAAGACTCACGAACCAGGCTTGAAACAGTACCGTGCAGACTGTCACGACTCTGTCACCTCTTACTCATCCCTTGACTCACCCTGGGCTGGCTTCTCCCCAAACCACTTCACTGAAACTGTGCCTGTCAAGGGCCTTGGAGCTAAAGCTAGCCCTAAATCAGTCTGTCACTGCCTCTGCCTCTCTCTCTCCCTCCCTCCCTCCCTCCCTCTCTCTGTCTGTCTGTCTCCCTCTCTCTCTGTTGTGGAATATTAGTTGAAGATGTGTTACAGTTGTTTAGGCTGTGGAACATTTGTTTAATGATGTGTTGCATTCTTTTATGTTGCATTTGTTTAACTCTGTAAAGCTGTGTTACTTTGCCTGTCTAAAACACCTGATGATCTAATAAAGAGCTGAACAGCCAATAGCGAGGCAGGAGAGAGAAACAGGCAGGGCTGGCAGGTAGAAAGAATAAATAGGAAGAGAAATCTGGGAAGAGAGAGGGGGAAAGCGAAAAGGAGGAGAGGAGGATTCCAGGGGCCAACCACCCAGCTACACAGCCAGCCATGGAGTGAGAAGTAAAAAAAGATATACAGAGATAGAGAAAGCTAAAAGCCCAGAGGCAAAAGGCAGACAGGATAATTTAAGAAAAGCTGGCTAGAAACAAGCCAAGCTAAGGCTAGGCATTCATAAGTAGGAATAAGAGTGTGTATTTATTTGTGTATTTATTTGGAAGCTGGGTGGTGGGCTCCCAAAGGGCAGAGAATAAAAATAAATAAACACATACCAACTACACCTCTCATTTGTCTTTTCAGAAGCATCTACTAGGCTGAGACTCCTCCGTGAAGGCCTCTGCTCTGGGTTTTCTCACCACCACAGCTCCTGTGCCGATATTTTGTTTGTGATCGAACAAATAAAGTTTGCCTGAAGATCAGAGCTAAGCCACTAGTTAGCCATAGAGGCCGGGCAATGGTGGCACACACCTTTAATCCCAGCACTAGGGAGGTGGAGACAGGAAGTGATATGGCTGGGCAGCGAGAGGAATATAAAGTGGGAGGAGACAGGAACTCGGCCCCTTTTGGCTGAGGATTTCGTAGAGGTAAGAACTGGTGGCTGGCTGCTCTGCTTTACTGATCTTTCAGCATTTACCCCGATATCTGGCTTCAGGTTTTTGTTAAAACCAGTTAGGATTTGTGCTGCAGCTCCTTTCTGGACTCCTTTGCACTCACCATTGTGCTCTCTCTGGCCTGCCTATTTCCACTCTAGGACCAGTGGTCTGCTCCATCTGCAGACTCTTCTTGATCGATCTCAGACAGGCCTGCTTCCAGATACTCAAGCCTTCCATCAGGTAACCTCCACTTCAGCCTTCTCCCTGGCCCACATCCAACTCCCCTCTGGATAGACCAACTCTGGTTGCAGGTCCCAAGGCCACTTTGCCACAATAGTATTGGACACAAAATTCTTTATTCTCCTCCATAGGTATCTACATTCCCCATTTCAGTAAATGAACATCAAATACCCATACGATCTACCAGAAATCTGGGCACCATCTCATACTCTCTCTTTCTCCACATTTAAACAACCCATAATCTTTGTTTTGAGATGGGGTCTCATGTAGCCTAGGTTGGCCTTCAACTCTTGATCCTCTCTCAGCATGATCTTACTAATTTTGACTCTAAATCTCTCAGATACGTCCATAAGTTTTGTATCTTCTGCGACCAGAAGTTCAGATCCCCAACAGTATCCCAAAATCCCCTAACGAGAGTCTTGCCTCTACTCTGGCTTTCTTCGACATCTTCTGGTCTCTGCAAGGACACTAAGCTTTCTCCAGTGTGCATCTATCATGGCTTTCCCAGCTCAGAACCTTGCAACATCATCTCCCCACTGTCTCAGACTAAAATCTAAGTTCCCTGTTTCTGAGCCGGAGATGTGACCACATGTGAATTCTAAAGAATAATCATACAGAAAAAAAGGACAGTTCTACAGATTTTAACTCACACGTAGAATTGAGTAGCCACATGACTATTACTCCAAGAAGTACTCTTATTGAGACTGGCGAGTAGATCAGTCAGCAGAGTACCTGCCTAACTTGAACAAAGCCCTGTGTTCAATCCCCAGCCTATCAGAAACCATACATGGTGGCACCTGTTAATCTAAGGGCTTGGGAGGTGGAGGCAGAAGTATCATTAGTTCAAGGTCTTTTTTTTTTTTTTTTGGTTTTGGTTTTGGTTTTGGTTTTGGTTTTTCCAGACAGGGTTTCTCTGTGTTGTTTTGGTGCCTGACCTGGATCTCATGCTGTAGCCCAGGCTGGCCTTGAACTCACAGAGATCTGCCTGGCTCTGCCTCCCAAGTGCTGGGATAAAAGGCATGCGCCACCACAGCCCGGTGAGTTCAAGGTCTTCTTTGGGTGCAGTATAGTTCCAGACTGATCTGAGACAGAGAAGACCTTGACTAAGTCTCTTACACTATCTGTAATTACATCCTTCTCCATTGACTCTAACTCTTCATTGTTAAAGAAATGGGATGTAAGCGCCTTTAATCCCAATGCTCCCAGCTCAGGAGGTAGAGAGCTGGAGGATCTCTTTGATGAGTTCCAGGCCGGGTTGTCATGCAGAGGCCCTGTCTCAAAAAACCAGGAAAAGAGAGAGAGAGAGAGAGAGAGAGAGAGAGAGAGAGAGAGAGAGAGAGAGAGAGAAGAAGAAGAAGAAGAAGAAGAAGAAGAAGAAGAAGAGGAAGAAGAAGAAGAAGAAGAAGAAGAAGAAGAAGAAGAAGAAGAAGAAGAAGAAGAAGAAGAAGAAGAAGAGAGAAGAGAGAAGAGAGAAGAGAGAAGATATAATTACAAAGACAATCAAAACCCCTTAAGGTGTCTGCAATGTCCCTGCCTCATCCTCCCATCCATCCCCACCACCCCATCGCGGCAACCAGGTACACTACTAGTCTGAACCACCTAGCTCTTGGTGAGCTCTAAGCCTTCCTGCAATTAATTGACCCCTCACTCCCATCTCCTTTGGGGCAGACTGGGGGTTCTACAGTGATTCCCATCACCGTTGACTCTGTGTAGTCTCCAGGTCACCTCTTCCATTAGACACCCACTTTTGTGCAACAGCTGTGTTTTCAACCGGGGAGTGACACAGCAAGCCACTTGCCGAGCTTCTTCCAGCCTCTCCCCTGAGGCCTGCAGCAGCAGATCGCCATTGAGCCACTCCTCGTCTCGTCTCTGTTGAGCCCCAGCACGCACGCGCGCAGCGCAACTCGCACGCGGCTGCCCCGCCCCCACCCATTCACTAGGGCAACCGTTGCGGGGCGCCCGGGCCCTGATGTGGGACGGTAGGCCGCTGACATCCCCCCTGCCCCCGCTTTGGGCCCTGAGGTACCCCGGCCTGGTAGCCCCAGGCCGTTCCCGTCGGATGGCGGAGTGCTGTGAACGACGCCCATGAAGCCGGTGGTCCTCGTTCTGCTGTGGCTATGGCCTCCGTCCCTGCTGGCGTATCCGAGTGAGTGGTGGGCCGGGGAGAGATCCAGGTGTTCCCTCTCCCTGCACCTTCCCGCCCAGCATCCCAGACGCTGGCCCGGGTGATAGGTGTGGCGCTCCAGTCCCCATCCTGCTCCGCCCGTGGTTCCCAGGATGCTCAGCTCATAGGCTGGGCGCGGTGTGATCGGATCCATCCTTAGGCTGGGGACTTCCCTTAGGGGGCACTGTTCACTGTCCAGGACACAAAACCGATGACGGATTGCAGCCTGGGCTCTAACACCTCAAGTTTGTTGGAATGCAACCACAATCTTTTTTTGTGTTGGCCGCGGCTGCTTTCCTGCGTTAGGACAGCAGCTCAGGGCTTGCTGCACGGCTCTGGCTTGCAAGGTCTGAAATGTTCACTATCTGGCCCTTGACACTAAAAAGACTGGCTGGCCCCTGAAGTAAAATTTGAAGGGAATGTGTGTTGAGGAGAGGGGTGTGTCTCCTGGGTTTCTGGAAGGAAAGCGTTCAGCCAAAAGACGCCACCAGTAAGTAGAAGTATATTAAGCAAAGCACTCCAGAGCGGGAGATTGGAGTGAGCATCTCCAAAAGGGCCTAGCAGCACACTGGGTTCTGTATTGTGGATTTAAAATACGTTTTTTAATGAATATTTATGAGGTAGATGGCGTATTCCTAGGGTAAGGTTTCCTCTCCCAATCATGGTAAATGGGATCTCTCTTTTAGAATATTTCTTCCCGTGTTCCTCTAGAAAAGCCCATGAAGAAGAGGCAGTTGAAGACCCTTCCTTAACTGCACACATTTGGGGGAAATGCCCTGGCTCTTTAGTCTTTGATACAGTGGGCACAAGCTTGCTGCAGCTTGGAGGCAGCTTAGCCACCGAGGGGCATCCACAGAGGGGCCTTCTGACTGTTAAGGGACACAGCTGCCCAGATACAGCTGTCATTGTCTTGGTTACCGCACATCTAACTGTTCCGTGTGTTTGTGCACGTATGTGTGGAGGTCAGAAGATAACCCTAGGTTTTGTTCCTCAGGTGCTTGCCACCTTTTTTTTTTTTTTTGAGATAGGGTCTCTCACTGACTGAAACTTGTCAAATAGGCCTGGCTGGCTAGAGATCTAACTGGCTTAATTTTCCCAGTGCTGGAATTACCAGCATGTACCACTGGGGTGGGTTTTTTTCCATATGGGTTCTGGGGATGGAACCCAGATCTTCACAAACACTTAACCTACTGAGCCATCTCCTCAGCCCCCTGGAACTCCTGTTTGAGACTAGGGGAGGTCCATCTCATGACTTATCATAGTAGCTTGTCTCAAAAATTACAGTTGGGCCAGTGAGAAGCCTCAATGAGTGAACACGAGCCTGATGACCGGAGTTCAGTCCCCAGACCCCACAGTGGAAGAAAGAAGCAATTGCAACTCTGGAAAGTTGTCCTTTAACCTCCACAAGGGCATTAGAGCATGGGCCTGCATTCAAGTACACACACACACACACACACACACACACACACACACACACACACACACACACACACACACAATGTGAGTCTTCTCTATCCCTGTTCTTAAGAAGGCCTTTGTCTTCAAGAACTACCCATGGTGAGGGAGGATTAAGTTAGCAGCCAATGATGCTCACCTCTATCAACAAATCCACGAAAAGAAAAGCAGGTTTAGCTTAAGGAACTTCTAAAGCTTCAAATCACTTGGTTACAATGTTGCAAGTTCACTTCAGGCTGTTTCAGTGTCCAAAGCTGTGACACTTGGGAGGATCTGCAGGTGGAGTGTTCTGACATTGTTTATTAATGGGGAGCATGACATATAAGTGGGGAATGTCCTGAGAGTGGCCTGTCTCTATTAACACACCATGAGAGAAACATTCTGTCTATCTCTTCTTTTTACTATTACATTTGTATTTGTGTGTGTGCGTGTTTATCTTATCAGTAGAAACATGTCCTACTTTTTTTTTTTTTTTAATGAGCATTGACTGGTGTTTTGCCTGCATGTATGTCTGTGTGAGGATCCCCTGGAACTGGAGTTACAGACAGTTGTGAGCTGCCATATGAGTATTGGAAATTGAACCCAGGTCCTCTGGAAGAGCAGCCAGTGCTCTTAATGCCTGAACCATCTCTCCAGCCCCTCTAGTTTGCTTTCTATTGCTGTGATAAACACTATGGCCAAATGCAATTTAAGGAGGAAAGGGTTTATTTCATCTTACAGCTCACAGTCCATCATGAAGGGAAGTCGGGGAAGGAACTCAAGGCAGGAACTGAAGAAGAGGTCATAGAGCAGAGATGCTTACTGGCTTGTTCAGCCTGCTTTCTTTCTTTCTTTCCTTTTTTTTTTTTTTTTTTTTTTTTGGCTTTTTTGAGAGAGGATTTCTCTGTGTAGCTTTGGAGCCTGTCCTGGATCTCACTCTGTAGACCAGGCTGGCCTCGAACTCACAGAGATCCACCTGCCTCTGCCTCCCGAGTGCTGGGATTAAAGGCATGCACCACCACCACCTGGCCCAGCTTGCTTTCTTATAGCACCCAGGACTCCCAGCCCAAAGATGGTACCACCCACAGTAGCTGGCCCCTTTCACATCAGTCATTAGTCAAGGAAGTGTCCCACTGGCAAATCTAAGCGGGCATTTCTGCAATTACAGCTCCTCTTCCCAGATGACTCTAGCTGTGTCAAGACAAAAATCAACCAGGACCAAACCTTTCCGCCTTTCCTGTCCCTGTACATATTCACAGCACACTTGCCTTAGGTATTTCCTTTTCGTGTACCAGCAGCCATGTCGGAGAACATGGTGACCCTGCTTCATCTGTCGGGCAGTTTGGAAAACAAAGAGACAGTTGCTTGCATGTACCTGCTCTGTTTCTTTCTCTTAATCTCTCTCTCTCTCTCTCTCTCTCTCTCTCTCTCTCTCTCTCTCTCTCTCTCTCTCTCTCTCTCTCTCTGTCTCTCTCTCTCTGTCTCTCTCTGTCTCTCTGTCTCTCTCTGTCTCTCTCTGTCTCTCTCTGTCTCTCTGTCTCTCTCTCTCTCTCTCTTTTCTCTCGTGTTCCGGGATTCCTTCTTTTATCATTTCCATTCTGTTTTATTTTTATGTTTAGTATGTGTGTTATTGGCCTGCATACCACAGCCGTGTGGGAGGCCAGAGACAACTTTCTGGAGTCTGTTCTCTCCTTCTACCCTTCCCTGGATGCTGTGGGCTGCGAACTCAGCCACCTTTACCAGCTGAGCCATCTTACCAGTCCTGGGAAACTACGTTTAGTCATTTCCCTTTAGGGTAGGTTTTCTGATCACTTCTCCTGTTTTCTCCTTGGTTGTCCTTTCATCCCCAAGAGATCTTTTCCTGGGAGGTGGAATTCTGGGTTAATTGTTCCCCTCCCCCACTTTTGCTGGCACTCATAATATTTCCTTCCAACCTCATGACTTCAGATTAGAATTAAACTTGTCATTCAATTTCCCCCAAATGTAAATTGTTTTTCCTCTTGCTCTATGTATGTGTGTGTTCTGTATACTTGTCAGTGTGTGTGTGTGTGTGTGTGTGTGTGTGTGTGTGTGTGTGCACCTGTGTGTGAAGTGGAGGTGGAGTCAAGTGTCTTTCCTTGATCACTCTTTATATTTATTAACATTAAAATTTTAACTTATTTATTTTGTTGTGTACATTTGAGTCTTCTGCTTGCATGTATGTGTGTATACCATGTGAATGCCTGGTACCTATGGAGGTCAGAAGATGGTGTTAGATCTTCTAACATGGTGTTGTGCATGGGTGTGAACCACCATGTGGATTCTGGGAACCTAATCTGCTCTAATCATGCTACAAGAGCAGCATGGAGTCTGGTCACTTTTTCTACTTTGTCCTTATTGTCCAGATCGTGCCATCAGCCTGACTCACTGCTCACCAACGCTTCCTCGTCCTCCCCGTTTGCCTGTTGAGTCTCGCCTTTGAGATGTTTTCATTTCTGTTATCTTGTTTTTCATATTTGTAAATTCTAAGACTTCATTGTGGTTCCTTTTTATAGCTTCTGTTTCTTTCTGAGACTCTACTATTTTTCATTTGTTTCAAGCTTGTTTATTGCTGCTTTTGTTGTTGCTGTTGTTGAGATAAGGTCTCATTTAGTCCATTTTGGTCTCATATGCAATATGGAGCCAAGAATGACCTTGACTTCTGATCCTCTTGCCTCTGCCTTCAAGTGCTGAGAGTGCAGGCATTCACTAGAACACTCTGGTTCTTTGTGTTTGGTTGGTTGGTTGGTTTTTGAGACAGGTTTTCTGTATGTAACCTTGGCTGTCCTGGAATTCATTCTGTAGACCAGGCTGTTCTCAAAGTCATAGAGATGCGCCTGCCTCTGCCTCCCCAGTGCTGGAATTAAAGAAGGGCATCACCACCACCCGGCAACAATGCCTTGTTTTTATGCAGTGCTGGTGATGAAGCCCAGGGCTTCATGCATACTAGACAAACATATCAACGGACCTACCTCCATAGCCCCACTACTCCCATTTAAAGGATTATTTTTTAATTTTATGTATAAGAGTGTTTGCCTGCAATTATGTACACCCTAAGGATGCCAGAAGAGGCCATCAGATCCCCTGAATCTGGAGTGAGGTTGTGAGTTGCCATGTGGGTGCTGTGAACAGAACCTGGGTCTTTCAGAGAGCAGCAAGTGCTTTTAACCGCTAAGTTACTGCCAGGCACCTCACCCTTAAAACAAAATCTACATATTTGTGTTTCTGGGTTTCCAGATTCTTCTTCTCCCTTTGTGGGTCATGTGTAACCCAGAGACCACCATTTTTCTCTCCTGAAGTTCTTAGTTGGTCAGCTTTCTTCTCCCTACATTTTCATTTCTTCTCAGGTATGTTTTAGATACAAATGGACAGGGTTTTACTCTATGCCTAATAGAAACAAGTGGGAAATAGTACCCATGATCTCCATAGGAGCAGAAACCCAGATATCTTGTTTTATTAGAGGCTTTGGAAGAGACAAGGTTCTTTGCTAGTAAACAAGAACAGCTGGAGAGCATCTTGTGCCTTCAGAGGACTGGAATTGGTTTCCCAGCACTCATGACCAGCCGTTGACAACCTCCTGGAACTCCAGCTCTAGGGGATCTGGTGCCCTCTTCTGGCCTCTGCCAGCGCTGCACATGGTCACATACCCACACAGAGACGCAGAACAAAACTATTTGGAAAACAGATCACCCTAGTAGGGCACCAAGAAAATTATTTCAACATCTGAGTATCTGAGTATCAGCACCAAAAGAACTATGGGGTAGTCTGTTTCAATACCTGAGGAGGGCACCAAGGGAATTATGGGATGGTCTGTCTCAACTTTTCACTGTATCCAGATATATCAGCACCCCATTTACAATGCTCTGGAGGGTATTATTTCCCAGGCTGCAGAAAGGTCTTAGGAAAGGAGAGAGATTTCTAAATGATCCTGGCAGAACCAGATATCCATCTAAATTACATAGATAGATTATTTGAGTATTGACTTAGAAAACTACAAGAAACTTAGAATATAAATGAACTCACAGTTTTCAGGTATCTCTCTCTCTCTCTCTCTCTCTCTCTCTCTCTCTCTCTCTCTGATTTTTTGAGACAGGCTGGCCTCGAACTCACTGAGATTGGCCTGCCTCTGCCTCCCAAGTACTGGGATTAAAGTCGTGTGCTACCACGGCCAGCTTGGTTTTCAGGATTTTCTTAAAGTGGCTTTTTAGTTTAATAGGTACTCAGCAAGTGTTGTTTTACAGCGACATCTTTTTTGTTCAGAAGCCATTTGGTGCCTTGCTTGTAGGCTTTTCTTTCTTTTCTTTTCATGGTATGTCCCTCCCTGTTCTCCCACTCTGCTCCTGATCCAGCCGGTACCTCCCGCTCCCCTAAGCTATCTTTCTCCCGACCCTTGCCCTCCATTACCCGCCCCCCCCCCCCCCATTGCTCCCAGTTTGCTCATGTTGGTTTCATCCATTTCTCTGTTGTTGGGCGATCCCTGTGTCTTTCTTAGGGTCCTCTTTACTAGATGGCCTCCCTGGAGTTGTGAGTTGCAGTCTGGTTATCCTTTGCTTTACATCTAGTATCCACTTATGAGTGAGTACATACCATGTTTGTCTTTCTGAGTCTGGGTTATCTCACTCAAGATTATTTTTTCTAGGGGGCTGGAGAGATGGCTCAGAGGTTAAGAGCACCGACTGCTCTTCCAGAGGTCCTGAGTTCAATTCCCAACACCCACATGGTGGTTCACAACCATCTGTAATGAGATCTAGTGCCCTCTTCTGTATACATAATAAATAAATCTTTAAAAAAAAAGATTATTTTTTCTAGTTCCACCCATTTGCCTGCAAACCTCATGATGCCATTGTTTTTCTCTGCTGAGTAGTATTCCATTCTGTATATGTACCACATTTTATTTATCCATTCTTCAGTTGAAGGGCATCTAGGTTATTTCCAGGTTCTGGCTATTACAAATAATGCTGCTATGAACATAGTTGAGCATGTGTCCTTGTGGTATGTTTGAGCATTCCTTGGGTATATGCCCGAGTGGAATAGCTGGGTCTTGAGGGAGATTGATTCCCAATTTTCTAAGAAAGCGCCATATTGATTTCCAAAGTGGTTGTACAAGTTTGCATTCCCACCAACAATGTAGGAGTGTTCCCCTTGCTCTATATCCTCCCCAGAATATGCTGTTTTCAGTATTTTTGATCTTAGCCATTCTGATGGGTGTAAGATGGTATCTCAGAGTCGTTTTGATTTGCATTTCCCTGATGATTAAGGATGTTGAGAAATTCCTTAAATGTCTTTCAGCTATTTGAGCTTCTTCTGTTGAGAATTTTCTGTTTAACTCTATAGCTCATTTTTTAATTGGACTGTTGGTTATTTTGATGTCTAATTTCTTGAGTTCTTTATATATATTCTGGATATCAGACCTCTGTCAGACGTGGAGTTGAAGATCTTTTCCCATTCTGTAGGCTGTTGTTTTTGTCTTGTTGACCATGTCCTTTGCCTTACAGAAGCTTCTCAGTTTCAGGAGGTCCCATTTATTAATTGTTTCTTTCAGTGTCTGTGCTACTGGTGTTACATTTAGGAAGTGATCTCTGGTGCCAATGCATTCAAGACTACTTCCTACTTTCTCTTCTATCAGGTTCAGAGTAATTGGATTTATGTTGAGGTCTTTGATCCACTTGGACTTAAGTTTTGTGCACAGTGCAGTCTTCTACATGTTGACATCCAGTTAAAGCATGACATTTTAAATATATAAGAGACACAGTCACAAGTGTTCTGACTGCTCCACGAATCTATAACTCACATCCTAGAGTGACTTGCATTCAAATCAGTAAACAGAATATGAGGCTGGGATGCAGTACAGTGGCAGAGCACTCACCTAGGATATATGAGGCTCCAGGTTCAATTCCTAGCACAGGATATGCACAGCCCAGACCATTTCATAAGCATGAAACTTTGATGTATGTGAATATTTTAAATCTAGTACAGAAGGCTGAGTGACTAGAATTTCTAAGTGTGTATTACTTATGAGATTGGGTTTGTCTAGAAAGACCTATGCTCCAATTTTGCTCAGCATAAACTCTAAGGTAATGAACTTGCTTTTACCTTTGTGTGGTATGAACATCTTCCACAAGTGACTGACTGTCAGTTTCCAGTCAGACTTTGTGGAAACAAAACATTATATGTAGATTCTCTTCAGTGTCTATAGATAGCTCTTATGTACAAAAGAACCATTTTGACAGTAGAGCAAAATTTTGTAGTATTTGTTTATTTGTTGCACATGTATCTTTAAATATTTTGATATAGTTAAATAAGAGTTTGTATATTTCATGGTGTTTTACTTACTATGATCATGTGTTTTGAAATCCGGCTGTGTTTCCACAAGATCATGCCATCCCATGCCCTCACCACTTTGCCAACAGCTTTGTGGCATGTCTTTCTGACAGCATTGTGCCAGCCTTGAAGCAGGGCAGGCTGTGTTCACATCCCATCCTTGCTGCTCATGAGTACTCATTCTTTCTGAGAGGCTTTTCTTTCATTTTTTAAATGGTTTTTTTTTTTTAGGTAGAGTTTCTCTATGTAGTCCTGACTGTCCTGGAACTCGATTTGTAGACCAGGCTGGCCTTGAACTCAAAGATCTGCCTGCCTCTGCCTCCCAAGTGCTGGGATTAAAGGCGTGCATCACCATTGCCCGGTTTCTTTTTCCTCTTTACCATAATGCCGCACACAGGTGCCTGCTCACACTAACAGTTCAGTGAATGGAAGTGATTACCATTTTTTTAATGACTGTCTTCCAGGGCACCCTGCAGAATTTCAGCTATTTCCATTCCTACAGTTGTTAGGATCACTTGGCTATCGTCTCTGTCATATGATCAATTCTCTTGTTCTATTTTAAAAATTGCACAAAACTCAAACTCAGCTGACATCTTCAGAGCTAAGATTCCAGCAGAACTCCAGGCTCCCAGGCTGCTTAGCAGAGACCCTGGAGCAGTATCCTGACATCTTACACTGCAGGGGATTAGTGTGTGTGTGTGTGTGTGTGTGTGTGTGTGTGTGTGTGTGTGTGTGTACATGTAGTTGGATTTTTATATGGGCTGCCAGCTCACAAATAATGACGTGGAAACTTATGATTAATTATGAAAGCTCAGCCTTAGCTTAGGCTTGGTTTTTTGAGACTGGGTTCTCTGTGTAGCTTTGCACCTTTCCCGGAACTCTCTTTGTAGACCAGGCTGGCCTCAAACTCAAAGAGATCCACCTGCCTCTGCCTTCTGAGTGCTGGGATTAAAGGCATGCACCACTACTGCCCGGCTACGTGTACCTGTTTTTATTCATCTACGTTTTACCATGAGCTTTCTTTCATTCCGTGTGTCCGACTCCCTCCAGGTCTCCTTGGCGTCTTCAGTGTCCTTAGATTCTCCTCCTCTTCCTCTCTCTTCCTGGAAATCCCGCCTATACTTCCTGCCTAGCTATTGGCTGTTCAGCTTTTTATTATACAAATCACAGCAAATACACCTTCTCGCAGTGTACACATATCCCACAACACGCATGTTCACATGTGTGCCTGTGAATGGGTTTGTAGTGTATCAGTGGGCATGCATATGGAGACCAGAGGACATTAGATGTCTTCTTTCACTTTTCTTCACCTGCTTTTCTCTGAGACAGGGTCTCTCCCTCAACCCAGAGCTCACTGGTTTGCAAGCTTAGCTGGTGGTAAGCTGCAGGGATCCTCCTGTCTCCACCTCCCCAGTGCCGAGAAAACCACTGCAAGCACTTTCTTTACCTGCTCATCTATTCCCACAGCATTGGAAGGCTTCTCAAGCTTAGCCATGGTCTGGGGCGTGCTGTTAGCTTAGATAAGATATCCAAGTGGCAAAAATAGCAGCTATGTTGTATTGGGGGTAGACCACAGGAAATAGTCAAGGTGTAATAAGTGACTCAGCTTCTATCGGATGAGCCCATTCTTTGTAAGAATTAGAAATTTATTCCATTTTTAGAACTTCCTATAGAATGGAGAAAAACAGCATTTCATGGTGGCCAGGGTTGTCTGAAAGGACGTTGGAAGCGATCCTTTTGCTATCTTGCCTGCAAACATTTTCACAGGGCTCAAATTGCTTTGCAAGAATGGCCCTGATTAGTGGCACCTGGAAGGCTAGTCCGAAATGCATAGATGTGTTAGAAGGGCAAAAACAAGAGGTAGGAAATGCGGGGAGGGGATGGATTCAAGAATAGAATGATCCAGAGACCCAAGGGCGCATTTATAAGGAAGAAAAGCAAGGTAGGAGGTAGGGTGCCTCTGTTGCTAGGCAACCCACAAACAAGCTTTTTGGTGTTTCCAGAGTAACCGCAGAGGAGGATAGAGAGTACTTGAGATGTTTTTAGAAATCACATCCAGTGAGCACCTCCTTCTCCTGTCCTTTGGCATCCTAACTTACTTAATAGCTACCTGGGTATCCCACTTGCTAGTCTGGAGAGACAAGCTAATTTACTGAAGATCAAGTGCATCCTAGACTGACTCAGAGGCAGCGCCCTCTGCAAAGCCATCACGCCTCTGCTGACTGCACATTTGAGCTTGGGCATGGTTAGCTGTTCCCTGAACAGAAAATTTCTCAAAAATTTTAGAAACAACATTTTATGGAAAAATGAAACATACCCACAAAGAGAAATAGTGTTACAAAAGCTCCATCTATAACAGACCCTTTGATTTATCTTGCATCATTGATATATCTCCTCATATTCCTTCTCTCCTGACCTCCCTGCCCCTCCTCCTAAATTCTTGTCCTTAGTTTATTTAGAAGCAAATTTATAGACATTGCATAATTCTACCAGTAAATAGGTTAGTATGGATCACCGAAGTGTCAGGATGTAAAGGAATGTACCAGCAGTGCAGTCATCTAAAAGGCTGCTCAGGGGCCAGAAGGATGGCACACTCACACATAATAAAAAAAAAAAAAAGCTAAGAAAACTCCTGGTTTGCTTTTTTTCAATAGATTAAGGGTGACAGAGAGGAAGCACTATTTGAATACCAAATGCATCACTTGAACAGAAAAAAATGGAAAGAATCAGAAAAAATTGAGCAGCAATCAGATATTTGAATTATTAGCTTTTGTGTGTATGTGGAGAGAGGGTGGTATTCTGAGGATCAAACTCTGGTCTCCGGCGAAGAAGTTGCTGAGACAATTCTCTAGCCTCCTACTCCCAGTATCTTATTGCATTTGTTTTATTCAACATAAAAGAACAGACATAGTATTTTTTATCTTAAAAAATAATATTGAGGAAAAATCATGCCGCTGGCAAGTGGAAGAACCGAGACCAGCATGGGAGTGTCAGCTTCGCCAAACTGGTCTGCATTTATTTCACTTAGTCTTTCCCTACATGAAAACCCTAGACTCAGAGCAAGAGTGACTATACACACATTATTTTCATTTTATTAGTGAAAAAATCAATAAAAGAGAAGAAATTACTTAAAACTTTAAAAGACAGGGCTGGGGGGTGCCTCAGTTGGTGAAGTGGTTGTCATGAAGTCCCGGGGACCTGAGTTTGACTCCCAGGCCACTGCAGGGCTGCTTACCAGAGTCCCTTAGCCGGGGACGGAGACAAGAGCATCCCTCAGGCTCCATTCAGTGGGCCCCAGAGTCATTGAGAGACCCTGTAAGGTAGAGAGAATTGAGGAAAACACCCAGTGTCAACCTCTGTCACACACACACACACACACACACACACACACACACACACACACACATACACACACTTCAATGGTTTACTGTATTTAATACAGTAATGGTTTACTGTATTTAACAGTTGATGTTCACCAAAGTCATTGTATCACATATCCATCTCACAGATACATTAGTTGTAAATAATCAAAAGACAACTAATAGCAAAAGAGGGTAAGTAGGAAGTGAGTTTTCAATATTTATTATCTTTGTCTTAATTCAGAAAATTTAATTTTTAATTGTGTCTACCTAACATCTGGCTCCTAAAAATTTAATAATTCCTCTGGTGGTCCAATATGAACCCATCATAGTCCCTTGCAGGGTTTAATAAGTTGCCTATTGAGTCATAAATTATATGAGAAAACAAAATGATGTAGGAAAAGGCACCCACATGCAGCTGGTGTCCTGCTCTTCCCCCTGTGCCTTTTCAGTGAGCGCTGCCTTGATGTTAGGGAGGCTGACTTCCTTGCTTGTTCCTGTACTTAAGTGCTAGCATAGACAGTGAACTGAGGGCAGCAGATTCTGTCGTGAGTCATATGTAATAAACATTACTTACTGTGCGTTTGATTTTTCTCCTCAAGCCATAACTGTGTTGCCTGATGAAGAGCAGAATTTGAATCATTATGTACAAGTTTTACAGAACCTGATAATGAGTGTTCCCACCAGGGAGCAGGGCTCTGGGGAAACGTCCTCAAGTTTTACGGAAGTTCCAGAGCTGAAGTTTTCTCGGTATGAGCTGATACACACCCCTGAGGAAGTTACCCCTGAGAATGACGTTCTGATCAGGCCCTTCAATGAGGAAAAGACAACTTTCCCTACTAGCGGCTTCACACTGGGGATGCAGAGGAAAAGAAAAACCGAAACTACAGCGTTCTGGTCCATCCGGCCAAATAATGTTTCTGTTGTTTTACATGAGGAGGAACCTTATATTGAAAAAGAGCCGGAGCCGGAGCCAGAATTCGAGGAGCCCCATTCCAGGCCATTGTGGCCTCCTGAGCATGAGTCAGAGGAGGATCACGATCTGGAACACGAGCATGAGCCGGACCACGAGCATGAGCCGGACCAAGAGCATGAGCCGGACCACGAGCATGAGCCGGACCAAGAGCCTGAGCCGGACCACGAGCATGAGCCGGACCACGAGCATGAACCGGACCACGAGCATGAGCCGGACCACGAGCATGAGCCGGACCACGAGCATAAGCCAGAGGGCACACGTCATCATCATAGTATGATCATCCGCCCATGGGTGCCAACCACACAGATCACCATAAGAACGAGTACCACCAGCAGCATGGATGTCTCCACGGACTCTGAGGACGTGCCCCAGCTCTCAGGCCAGCCGGAAACGGAAAACTTGGAAGACCTCTCTGGACACCACTCCGAGAGTGCAATACACGAGGATATTTTGAGGAAAATTTCCAATATCAATGTAGAGATTCAGCAGGGGCCTCTCGGTGACGCCAACAACCCCGAGTACAAGGAGTACATCAAGGCCTCCAGGGAGCACCTGAAACGGAGCCTGGCCCTGGCTGCAGCCGCCGAGCACAGGTTGGAAGAGATGTACAGATCTCACGTCTTCCCCGAGGAGCGGACCAGCGATTCAGTCGATGACATGGAAACAGTTATCAACATGCTGTATAATTCCAGGTCCAGGTTGCCGGAGTATTTGAATATTAAGCATGTACCATCAGAGCTGAGAAAAAAGGTCACCGCCGTGACTAGTGTGTTGAAAAAACTATTTTGTGCAGATCAGGTAGAGACGCAACGCCTCATTAGGAAGCTGTTAAGCAATAATATGAAAATCCTAAATATCCTTAATGTCCCATGATCAAACTCATTTAAGCAAAGGGCTTGTTCACCGGAAAATAAGCATATTAGTGATTTTAAAAGTTGCCTAAAATATTTTCTATTATACTTCCATGTGCTAACATCCTTATGTGTCATGTCATAAAATATTTTCATATGTACTAAAAACCTAACAATTTTAAAATAAAAATTTGCTTCATGAGTTTGTAGTTTTTTTTCTCATTAATTCAACAAGTTGTGAAGAGAGAGTCTCCAACATGTTTAAGCTTTGGTTCTCCTGACTACATGAGCTAGACTCACTCACTGTATGAGTTTAGAGACTGCTTGCATTGTGTAGTGCAGCCAGTTTTAACTAACTGCTTGCAGTCTTGAATCCGCTTCCAGACCATCTGGGTTTTCTGTAGGAAGAGCACACACTCAAGGCTGATATCAGAAGCACTTCCGTTTGGATGCGTGTTGCTTCTTTGGAAAGTGGGTGATATACTGAGACACACTCTGCTTTGTTGTCAAGTACTTGGGTCATTCTGAGGGACCCTGACCTGGATCTGTAATGAGGTTATCCCCACTAATTCCCTCCCTTTGCTTGCATACAAACTCATTAAAGATTTACAGATCTTTTGATACCAAGTATGACTGACACTGTATAATATTATATGACTGACACTGTGTAACATTATAATGAAAGTGCAGTTTTTTTTTTTCGTGACTTGACCAGTATTATATTCAGGTTCATTTACTTAGTACTCATTCACCAAGCCAGTTATTTATAGATCAATAAACATTTATTGACTCTCTGATAGAACAAAATGCTAGGCTTTGGGGATAGAGTGAAGAGCTATTTCCCCTCTCTCTGAGATTATAACAGGGGAGCTAGACATTGAGCCAATCCATCTGTTTTAAATTTTCAGTTGGGACAAACTCTTACGGGAGGCAGTTGTCTAGCCTCATCTAGACTGTTGAGAAGAGTAGTCTTAGCAAGCGGCATCTGAGGGCAGGTCTGAGAGGTGGGATGTGCTTGGGGGAAGAGACCGGTCCAGACAGAGGAAGAACATGTGTAAATGTTGAGCTGAAGCTGAGGATAGCATGTTCAAGAAGTGCCTGGAGTATAGAGAGGCCAGAGAACATTCCAAGATGGAGTGGGCGTATATGGCCAGAGCTCAGCCTGAGGTCTCATGGTGTGCGGCGGCTGTTCCCTCCTGATCCTGGGGTTGGTGGCAGCAATCTGCAGATGTTAAGCAAAGGACCCGGTGTGATCAAGTTTGCATCAGACACGTGCGTGTTTAAAAAACACCACGACGCTCTGGCCACACAGTTTTTGAGGCCAGCCAGAGTAGACAGGAGCTGTGCACGAGCCATGTTTGGCTTGGATTAGATGGCATGAAGTGCAGATTCAAAGTAGGACAAACAGAACCAGTGGCTAAATGCATGGGCGTGATTGAGAGTTTACTAAATTGATCAAACAAGAATTTACCCCACAGGGCTGTGCCGTAAAGTGATTCCATGGGTGTGGTTTCACCAAACCACTGTTCACTCTGATAATTTTAAAAAATAACCTGTTATGAGAAGCCTTAAGTGCCGGCACAGATGAGCAGTAACACGGGAACAGTATACAGCCATCATCCAGGGTGAACAGCCGTGTTCTAACGGACGGGAGTGTGGAGACCTCCCCTCCCCCCACTTCCTGGATGCTCAACTGGATCCCCGAGAACTTTATCAATAACGATATCATCCCGTGGCATTAATGGTATCTAGTCAATGTTTAAATTTGAAAAGTGATTAGACAATGGGAAATTTGGAGTTTTCTTTGTATGAATCAAGATCAAATAAAGTTCACACATTGCTATTGCCTGACTGGACTCAGAGTTCTCTTTTAATTGAAAGCACTTTTCCACTTTTTTAAAAAAGCTTGAAACTTGTTTATTGGAAAAATGGCCGTCAGTGCCATCGCTCCCTCGTGTGGATGTGGTGCTGTGGCTGCACTGTTGCCAGGCTGTTTTCCTGTCCGCTGTGTCTTCTTAATTCACTTAGGTTTACTTATGTGCGTGCGTGCGTGCGTGTGTGCCACCAGTGGCCGGAAGAGGTTGTCAGATCCCTTAGAGCTGAAGTCACACAGAGCTGTGAGCCACCGGATGTGGGTTCTGAGACTTGTGTCCTCTGGAAGAGCAGCAGGTGTTCCTCACTGCGGAGCCGCCTCCCTGTCCGGCTCACTGTATTTTTCTCCTCGTGAACTGGTGACTTAATCTAGAAGCACTTCATCAGCAGGAAGCTGTGCTTTGGTTTCCTTCTCCCCCACAGCGGCTTTGTTCCCTACATTCCTCTTTTCTTCCCGTGGTGTGTGTGTGTGTGTGTGTGTGTATGTGTGTGTGCATGTGTGTGTATGTGTGTGTGCGCGCGCGCATGTGTATGTGTGTGTGCATGTATATGTGTGTATGTGTGTGCATGTATATGTGTGTGTATGTGTATATGTGTGTGTGTGTGTGCGTATATGTGTGTGCATATATGTGTGGTGTGTGTGTGTGTGTGTGTGTGTGTGTGTGTGTGTGTGTGTAAGCTAAAGGTTGATGGAGGGGCTAGAGAGATGGGTCAATATCCATGTTGGATGGTTCACAATCAACTATAACTAGCTCTGGGGGATTTGATACTTTCTTCAGGCAAATACACATACATACATACATAAATTTAAATCTTTTAAAAGGAAAGGTGGAAAAATTCACACTTGTCACACTGAAGCCAGACAAATTAGAGATAAGATCATCCATTGTGTGGGAGCACAAATGTCTTGGATGGAGTTGCAGAGGAAAGCAGACTGCAGGGGCGAGTTGAGGGGACCAGAGACAAACCATGTAAAGACAGCTTCTGAAATTCTCAGCTGACTGAGACCTGAGACAGAGAGGTGACAGCTTCCTGTGACAGACAAGCCACTGTCAGCCGGAGGCAAGGAGCCAGGACAAAGATAGGATGGAGATGGCCAGGGAGGGGGCGAATCAGGGAGGTACACACCTGTAACCTCAACATTTGACAGGTAGATACAGGAGGATCAGAAACTCAAGGTCCTCTTTAGGCCGAAGAGGGGGAGGCCCTCTGTTGAGAACGGGAACTGTGCTTCGGAGGCTGGAGATGTAGGTGGAGGCCTGTGTCACGTGCAGCTGGGGGCTGTGCAGCTATGAGGGGGTCCACCCCTGTCTCCAACAGGGTCCTTGCTCTACTCGCCTCCAAGAATGGAGTGGGCAGACAGCTAAGAGCACAAACAGGAGGTATTTTGCTGTTAGTTTGGGATTAACGGGTCAAATAAAGCAGAGTGCCACACGGGATTTAAACAAAACAAGATGAGGTACACTTGGCGCCTGCTGAGAGCCGCCTCAGCAGGGAGCTCTGGGAGGGCTTTGGGGGTGCCAAGCGAGAGTGGTCTCTGTGGGAGCAAGCCTGCAGGCTGCAGACAGGAAGTGGCCAGGAAATGAACGCCCACCCGAAGCTGAGGAGCCGTCCCCTCCCCCCGTGGGTCACAGCACTTATTTCCGTGGAGACACTGTGCACATTGGATTACAGCTGTGGGAAACAGGGCTTCATCTGATTCATGTTTGATTTTTGGTAGGATACATTGGTTTATTTGATTTCACATAATAAGAAAAAGTAATAATTTTAAGCCTCCATATTTGTATTGAAAAGATGCTGACAAAATGCCTCTATCTCTCAGCCTAGAGGAAATTATTTTTGTATAGCATTTTTTTTCTTCACTGGCATTAAAATATCTGACTAATGAAATCTGAATTTTTTGGTCTTACCAATGTGTATCTTGGAACATTTACTTTCAGATGATGTAGAATGGGATTTAGAAAAGAGCCTTTTGTTTTATGAAGGAAATGCTAACAAATTCTCTCAGGAAATCTAAGTACACTTATTAATGTATTTTTCCCCCTACAGAACACATTTCTCTGTTTCTACACCGGCATGTCTGAATCAGAAGTTACCATCATCCTTATAGTGTCTACTATAAAGGGAATTACAGAGTACTTAGAGCTGTCCACTAGCTGAGATTGATTTTTGGTTTGTGAGTTTTTAATTTTTTTGAGACAGGGCCTCTCACCTAGCTCAGGCTGGCCATGATCTCTCTAAATAGCTGAGGGTGACCTTGAACTTCTGACCTTCCAGCCTCTACAGATGTGTGTCACTGTGCCTAATTTAAGCAGTGCAGGGGCTCAGACCCGTAGCCTTGTGCATGCTAGGGAACTGCTCTATCTACTGAGCTACACTCCCAGACCTTGCTTGTTGTTTTTTTTTGTTGTTGTTGTTTTTATATTGGTTTTACATACAAAATAAACCAAGCATGATGGGAACTTAATGCAGAGGAAAGACAAGCTAGAATGTGGCAGTTAGGGTTTAAACCCAGGACACTTTTCCACCAAGGAAGACACCATGCTGCCTGACTGTTGATGTTCCCTGAGGCCAGACTCACTGAGTTTTAACTTCCTTTTTTTTTTTTTTTTCCTTGGGTTTTTCAAGACAGGGTTTCTCTGTGTAGCTTTGCGCCTTTCCTGGATCTCGCTCCACAGACCAGGGCTGGCCTTGAACTTACAGAGATCCGCCTGCCTCTGCCTCCCGAGTACTGGGATTAAAGGAGGGGGCCACCACTGTCTTAACAGCTTTCTATTCTTTTTTTTTTTTTTTTTTTTTTTTTTTGGTTTTTTTCTAGACAAGGTTTCTCTGTGTAGCTTTGGAGCCTTTTCTGAATAGCTTTCTATTCTTAAAACAGTATCACGCACAATACAGTGGTGTGTGTGTGTGTGTGTGTGTGTGTGTTTAGGCTACCTTGGATTCCTGCCTCTGCCTCTAGAATGCTGGAATTGCAGCCATGTGCCCACAATCCCTCGTTGAGATTTTGGTTTGAGGAGACAGTCTCTCGTGGAGGCAGATGCTGGGGCTACCTGTCTGTGAGGCATCGGGCAGGAGTGGAGCACTGTGGCCTTTGATTTCCTATGAACAGGAAATACTGTTGGGTGCCGAGTGATCTGTCTAATCAGCAGGTGCTGGGCTCTTTCTTGGTTCTCTGGCTGCCCTAAGCAAAGGCCTGCCAGCCCAGCAGCCAGCGGGCTACACTCGCAGCAGCAGCAGCAGCAGCAGCAGCAGCAGCAGCCGCTTTCAAAGTGTCAGCGCTGCCTTGAGGAAGCTGCATGGCAGCTGCAGCTGCTGAAGCCACCCTCTGGCTCCAGAAGGTGCATCCCCAGCCAAGACCAAACAGCTTGCACCAGACTCTCCCTGGAACGGTTTCTAGCTAGGCCAAACAGGAACCCCTCTCTTGGTGGCCTAGCAGAGGGACACCGTGACTGGGGCCAGAGGAGCAGTGCTGTGAGTTGTACATCATTTCCCTGAAGCTCTGCTCTGACTGGTCCATGTGCCCATTTTGTGGCCATGTAACGGACGCCTGTGCTCCCCCTGGCCCCCGGTGTTGCAGCATGAGGCTCAAGAGCAAGCTTTTGTAGAGTGATCTTTCTTCTTCTTTTTTAAAGATTTATTTGTTTATTTTATGTAAAGAAAAGGGCATCAGATCCCACCATAGATGGTTGTGAGCCACCATGTGAGAATAGAACTCAGGACCTCTGGAAGAGCAACCAGTGCTCTTTAACCACTAAGCCATCCCTCCAGCCCCATTTCCACTCACTTCTAAGCATTTTCAATTTCTACTGTGATTGTTTCCTTGGCCTGTTATTTGTTTAAAAATGTGTTAAATTCCACCTATTTGTGAATTTTCCAGGTCTCTGTATTGATTTGTAATTTCATTCTATTGCATTCAAAGAGTTTATTTTGATTTCAGTGGTGTGTGTGTGTGTTGTATATATGTGTTAATAGGCTGTGTGTATGTGTGTGTAAGCATGTGTGCACATAAGGAAAAGAAGCAGAGACTGACATTGAGTTTCTTCCTCAATTGTTCTTCACATTTAAAAAAGGTGTGTGTGTGTGTGTGTGTGTGTGTGTGTGTGTGTGTGTGTGAGAGAGAGAGAGAGAGAGAGAGAGAGAGAGAGAGAGAGAGAGGGAGAGCGAGCGAGAGAGAGCGAGAGAGAGAGAGAGAGAGAGAGAGAGAGCTGGGGAGGGGGGCAGGTGATAGGCTCCAGCGTGCCCTGACACACATTCGGAGGGCAGAGGACAACCTTTGGAAGTCAGTTCCCTCCTTCCACCCTGACAAGGCGGTGTCTGTGGCTGTACTGTGTGCTCCGGGCTGCCTGGCCCAAGAGCTTCTGGACAATTCTCCTGCCTCACACAGAAGTGCTGGGATTACAGCCGCATCCGGGTTCAGGTAAGCGCTCTTTACCTGCTCAGCCATCTTGCTGGCTCTTCGCCATAGTCTTTGAGATAGAATCTCACTGAACCTGGAGCTCCCTGAGCCAGTCAATGAGCTCCAGGAATCTGCTGGTCTCCACCCGCGGCACCGGAATGACATACAGGTGCCATGAGCGCAGCTTTTACGGGGGTGCCTGGGACCCCAACTCAGGTCCTCACACTTGTGTTGCGGCAGGCCCTTTGCCAGCCTCCCATTTCAGTCCGAGTTGTTGGGCAAAAACATGGATGATCTCTCCTAGAGCCTCTTCCAAATGTACTTGAAAAGCACATGTAGCCGCTGGTGCGGAGCCGGAAGTCCTGCAGTCGGTTCTCTAGGTTGGTTACAGTGTTCAGTCTCTTTATGCTTTATGTCCTCACAGATTTTCCATTTAGATTCCTGACCAGCTATCGAAAACGATGGAGTGGGACTAGATGGCCCACTGGTTGAGGGCACTTACCGCACCCTCGTGGGGACTGGAGTTCAGAGGTCGGCATCCACATTACAACCCCAACCCGGGAGAATCTTATGTGCACCTGCCACTCCGTGGGTCTTGCTGGCTTCCAGCACAGAAGACTCGAGGTACAAGGGGAATCCTTAGTTCAAAGAAAGACATGGGCTCAAAGGCACAAACAGAAGTGACAGAGGAAGACCTCCACATCCTCCTGTGGCTTCTGCACATGGGCACAAGCAGGCAACCCACACACGTGTACATACTCTCACACAAGCACAAACACAAATCCACCCACAGAGACACATGCGTACATCCTCTCACATGAGGACATACACAAATAAATACACATACATGTACATCCTCTCACACAAGCACATACACAAATAAATACATTTCTTAAAAACAAGAATCGGGTATCAAAGCCCCAGTACTATTACGGAATTGCCAGATTTTCCTTTCCTTTGTGACTTCCTACATTCCGGGCTCTGGTTTTTGAAGTGAACATGTTTACAGTTATTAGATCCTCTTGATGAGGTGGATGTCTATGAATACGCAGTGTTCCTCTTTGTCTTCCGTAATATATTTAAAATTTTTTAGTGCACATGTGTGGAGGTCAGAGGACAGCTTGCAGGGTCTGTTCTCTCCTACTGTGTGGGTCCCAGGCATCAAATTTAGGTCATCAGGCTTGGCAGCAAGTACCTTTACTCTGAGCCACCTTGCTGATTGTCATAATATTTAAAAAAAAAATATTTTACTCTTATTTTTACTTATGCATGTGTGCACATGAGTGCAGTGCTTGATGAAGCCAGAAGAGGGCATTGGATCCCCTGGAGCTAGAGGTACAAGTGGTTGTGACCAGACCAACATGGATACTGGGAACCCAACTCTGGTCCTCTGCTAGGGAAGGAACATCCTTAACTGTCGATCCATCTCTCCAGTCCCACATTGTAAGAGTTTTAGACTCAGAGTCTATTTTTATTTTGCCTAATGTTCGTGTAGCCGCCAGCTCTCTAGATTATTTTCTTTTCATGGATTATCTTTCTATATTCTTCTACTCTCAGCCTTTTTGTGTCTTGGATCCAAAATGAATCTCTTTTGCAGGGCATATGATTGGATCACTTTTGTAACTATTGGTTCTGCAAACTGTGCCTTTTGATTGGGAAGTTTAACCCAACCAATTGTTTTATGTCTAAAATAAGGAGTGATTAAAAAAAAAAGGGGGCGGGGACCTGGTTGGTGATGCATGCCTTTACCCCCAGCACTCAGAAGCAGGGGGATCTCTGTGAGTCTGAGGCCAACCTTGTATTCATAGTGGGTTCCAGGCCAGCTAGGGCTACAGCTTGAGAACTTGTTCCAAAAATTTTTTAGAAAGGAAAGGAAAGGAAAGGAGAGAAGGGATTGTTCATGTTTCTGTGTGTCATACTTTTTTTTTTGTTCTTCACCCCATCCCTCCTTTAGTGTTTAGTTGATTTCTTGTAGGAATCATGCTAATTTCTACACTGTGTTTTGTTTTCTTTTATTTCTGACTCTCATCCACAGATGACACAGAACAAAGAAATCTTCCACTTCCTTACCTAGAAACATGTGCATCTGTCTTATGAATAGAAGAAAGGAAGAAGAGAGATGATTGGAAAGATGACTGACCATAGACAAATTATTATAATGTCAGCACTTGCTGCTCTTATGGAGGACCTGGGTTCAGCACCCAAGACCTATATAACAGCTCATGACTTCTGTAACTCCAGCTCCAGGGGATCTGATGCACTCTTCAGGCCACCTTGGGCTCCTGCATGCATGCACTTGATGCACATAAACTCAAGCAGGCTTACACACATACACATATCCAAAAAAATAAAAATCTTAAAAGAAAAACATACCAACTACAGATGCGGTGCTGTGGCTTTTCCTGTGGGGAAAACAAAACCCGTGTCAGGCAGAACTAGCAACTGAGGCAAACAGGCTTCAGGATGAACTCCTGACAAGTCAGTGACCTTACTCAGAGAGTAGAATTCACCGAAGAGCATGTGTGCAAACGGGTGTGAGGCAAGGTATGCTTCCTTAGATGTGAGAAACTCTTTGGAGTTGAGTACTTGCTTCCCAGTTGGTGGACCTGTTTGGGAAGGATTAGGAGGTGTGGTCTTGTTGGAGGAGGTGTGTCCCTGGGGCTGGGCTTTGAGGATTCATTCCTAGTGTTCTCTCTCTGGCTTGTGGTTGTGTCTCAAGATGTGAGCGCTCAGCAGCTCCAGCGCCATGCCTGCCTGCTTGCCTACTGCCATGCTCTTTGCCGTAATGGTCATTGTTAGGGTTCGAACCCAGGACAAACAGCTGAGGTGCCTGCTTAAAACATCAAAGTGGACCTGGCTGCCAGGTTCTCCCTGCATCTCCTAGTCCTTACCTATTACAGGGACCTCCTAGCTGGCATTCCCCACCTCCTACCCAAATTCCTCCAGCCCAGGGGTCTAGGCTTCTCTTCCCTATATAATCCAACCGTTTGGGTCACCCTGTTCTCTTTTGGTCCCCCTGGCTGCTGCACCTGGTTCCTCTCTCTTGCCTCCCCCCCCCTTACTTCTCCCCTCATGTGGCACAGTGCAGTTTGGTCATGTCCACTCTGGATTCTTCCAGATGTTCCTGCCTCTGGCTATGCTCTCCCACATATCTATAATAAAGCTTCTTCCATAATACTTAGGAGCAGTGATGCCATTTCCTTTTTATTTATTTTTTCTTTTTTTTTCATTCATCTGGTGTTAAAACCCATGACCAGTCATGTTCCTTGCTTTTTCTATCTTTTTTCTTTCAGTCATGAACTCTAACCCTCTGAAGCTATAAGCCCAAAATTAAACACTGTCTTTATATTGGCCTTGGTCACGGTGTTTTATTAGAGCGATAGAAAAGTAGCTAAGACAGTCTTGTTCTCTCTTTCTGCCTTTCCTCTCTTCCTTCCTTCCCTCTCTCCACTCCTTCTTCAGGCTCTCTATAGCCCAGGCTGCCCTCGGATCAGTGATGCTCCTGCTTTCCAAGTGCTGGGATCAGAGGCACATGCTACCACATCTAGCATTCTTATATATTTCAATGTAAAAATTCTTGTAAAATGTAAATGTAAAAAAAGTTAAGATGGCAATTTCAAGCTGGGCAGTGGTGGTGCATGCCTTTAATCCCAGCACGTGGGAGGCAGAGGTAGGAAGATGTCTATGAGTTCGAGGTCTATAGAGCAAGTTCCAGGACGGTCAAGGCTACACAGATAAACCAGGTCTTGAAAAATCAAAATCAAAACCAACCCCGCCCCCCCCCAAAAGATAGCAATTTCAAAATTGGAATAGTTAGAATTCAAAGCAACATAGAAATAGCAGAAAACGTGAATCCTTCCCTCTCCCTGTAGTTGCAATCTGCATAGATGAATTTATTTGAAAATTTGCAGCAAAACAGTAAAAAATGCCTCATTTCCTAGGCTTTGAGGACTATTCCACAAATAATCATCTTCCAGAAAACTGAAGCTTATGACTTAAATACGCTTCTTTTATTTTAGCATTTTAAAGACATTTTCCTCTCATGTGCGTTGAGTCCTCCTGTTTTAGCCAAGCTGCTCAGAAGAGGAAGAAGATGGGAACCCTGACTCAGACCTTGGTCAGAGCCGGCTCTGCAGCCTGAAGGAGCAAAGGTTGTTCCCACCCGTGCCAAGTGGCTCCAGTGTGCCCTCCTTCCCGCCGTGTTGTTGATGTTTGTGTTTGGTTTTTCTCTCCCTGTGTCATGTAAAGACCCTTCACTGCCAGATCCCGAAGGGATTAGTAGTCTACAGTATTTGGGTGTGGGGAGAGGTGTATGTGAACGCATGTGTGTCGGGGGAGAGGTGCGGGTGAGAACGAATGTGTGGGGTGGGGAGAGGTGCGGGTGAGAACACATGTGTGTGGGGAGAGGTGCGGGTGAGAACACGTGTGTGGGGAGAGGTGCATGTGAGAACATGTGTGTGGGGAGAGGTGCATGTGAGAGCATGTGTGTGGGGAGAGGTGCCGGTGAGAATTGTGAGAATGCATGTGTGTGGTTGGACTCACCCCTTCCGGCAAAGGTGGAGGTCGCTGTTGGGAGGCTGTGCTGTCTAGTTTGGTGTCAAGTTGACACAAGCTAGAGTCATCAGAGAGGAGGGAGCCTCAGTTGAGAAAAAGCCTCCATGAGATCCAGTTGTAGGGCATTTTCTTAATTAGTGATTTATAGGACGGACCCCGCCCATGGTGGGTAGTGCCGCCTCTGAGGTCCTGGGTTCTATAAGAAAGCAAGTTGAGCAAGCCTTGGAGAGCAAGCAGTAAGCAGCATCCTCCATGGCCTCCGCATCAGCTGCAGCCTCCAGACTCCTGGCCTGTCGAAGTGTCTATCCTGGCTTCCTGCAGTCGTGAGGACAGTGCGGCAGTGGAAGCCCAGTACACCCTTTCCTCCCCAGCTTGCTCTTTGGCCGCTTGGTGTTTCATCAGAGCAACAGTAACCCTCACTAAGACACATGCCTTCACACCAATTTTCGAGACAGGGTCTCTTACCGAACCGGGAGCTTGCCATTTGGGGAATCTAGCTCCTGTCCTCTACAAGAGCAGGGAGTATGCTAACTTCGGGTCATCTCTGCACGCCGCCCTCCCCCACAGTGTTTGAAAGAGGGTCTCTCCCTGAACTTGAGCTCACTGACAAGGCTGGCCGGCCAGTGAGCTCCAGGGACCCGCCGTCTCCACCCCACCTCCAGTGCTGTGGTTACAAGTTCGTAAGTGTGTACCGTCGTACCTGGCTCTCACACAGGGGCTGGGGATCCAAACTCGGGTCCTCACGCTAGCAGAACAGGCTCTTTACCAGCAGAGCCATCTCTCCAGTTCATGTTTTTAACAAATGAAGATGGTAGCCAGCACCCATCCCCCGCTGGGTTCCCTGAAGCTGCATCGGAGAGCTCACAACTGCCTCTAATTCCAAGTCCAGGTGATATGACACCCTCGTTTGAACTTCTTGGACATGCACTCATGTGCACATACTCACAGGCACACACAAATGCATAATTAAAAAATAATTTTTCTTTAGTATTTATTTATTTGGTTTTTCGAGACAGGGTTTCTCTGTGTAGCTTTGTGCCTTTCCTGGAACTCACTCTGTAGCCCAGGCTGGCCTCGAACTCACAGAGATCCGCCTGCCTCTACCTCTCAAGTGCTGGGATTAAAGGCATGCGCTGCCACCGCCTGGCCTTTTTCTTTTTAATGGTGGAGAGCAAAGAAGATACTCAGCATCAACCTCTGGCCTCCACATTAATGTCTATATATGAGCACATACTCTTAAGTGTACATGCACTACATGAACCTCCCCACACACCCATAAAACTATGCATGCTTCTGCAGCGTTCTGTTTCTCATCTTAGGGCAAGCTCCCATCCTTCAAGAGAAGCTCACAATTCTGTCTCTGACCTTACACTACTCCATTGGAATGGTTTTCCGATCCCTTGGTGACCCTCTGCATGTCTCCAGCTGATGGAGATTCTAATCTGAATTTCTAAGAGAGGGAACAGATGTTGGTGCTAGGGGACTACCCAGGAATCTTCCTATGGAACGCCGGGTATGGTCACTGGCAGGTTGTAGGAGAGGCTCTGGTTCCTGCCACTTCTTCCTCAGCATCCCGGAAAGCCACCCGAGAAACAAGCCGGGGACCAGGTTTCTCAGAACTGAGGAATCACAACACTGAATTGAAGAATGATGAGTTGGTCACCCTGGGTCAAAGACATCAGTTTGAGAGGTCACCATGTGATTTTTTTTTATTTTTTTTTTATTTTTTTATTTTTTTTTTTTTTGAGACAGGGTTTCTCTGTAGCTTTGGAGCCTGTCCTGGACTAGCTCCGCAGACCAGGGTGGTCTCGATCTCACAAAGATCTGCCTGGCTCTGCCTCCCGAGTTCTGGGATTACAGGCATGCGCCACCACCGCCCGGCTCACCATTTGACTTGAAGGGCCCGCACATGGGCTTTGCTCCGTAGCTGAGGTACGAGCAGGACTTTCCCTTAGCCCACGCGCTGATTTTCTGTCCTGGTGGGTGAGGGCTGCCTGGTGACGAAGCTTACTCATACACAAGGAGACTATAGAAACAGCCATTTCTGTTTTAGCACAGGAACAGGACAGAGGACCTCTAGGAGGTGATGACATGGCCTTGTTCTGTTGCTGTGATAAAATATCATGACAAAGAAAACAACGCAGTGAGGAAAGGATTTATTTGGCTTACAATTCCAAGTTACGGCCCATCATTTCCAGGACAAGACCAGAACTAAGCAGCCAGTTATGGTCACCTGTCTTATAGTTCCAGACTCCCCCCTAGGGAATGGTGCTGCCCACAGCAGGCTGGATCTTCCTACACCAGTTATCAATCTCAAAACTCCCACCAGACAACGCCTGCAGCCCAACCTGGTCAAGACAAGTCCTCATTCAGGCTCTCTTCCCATGTGCTTCTAGGTCGTGTCAAGTTATCAGTTTAAATAAACCAGCACAGGCTTGCTGCTGGATGGGTTTGCTGATGGTCAAGGACACTCATATAGGGACCTATAGAAGGTACAGGACCAACTTCCCTTCAGGTGGATACAGTTGGCGGGGGGTGACTCAGAAATGTACCCTAGGCACTATAGTGCATCCATCGCCTAGGCCCTGGCTGGCCACCCTCTACCACCTTCCAGTACACACACACACACACACACACACACACACACACACACACACACACACACACACTCAGCCTCTTTGTCTTGTGTACCCTTTTTGGCTCCCGACCTTACACTCTGTTCCAGACCACATCCCTGGCCCACCTTCCACATGTGCAAAGAGGAGCTGAGACCACCAAGGGCAGCTTCAGTCCCACCCTACAGGGCGAGCATGAGCTACGCATCAGCTGACCCAACTGAGGACCAAGAGCTGGGCTCTTGTGCTTCCCGGAACCCACCACAAACTCCCGGGGACCGGCAGTGACGACCCCAGCACCCTCAGCAACTGTCCCTCGAAAAAGCTGAGGGTGCTGGCCGCAGGATGTGGAGAAGTGAGGGTGGGAGATGAAGACAGTGCCAGTTTGAGAGCCTGGGACGCCAACACTCAGGAGATAGGAGCAAGGAAGAGGCCTCCCCGAGAGCCCGGGACGCCAACACTCAGGAGATAGGAGCAAGAAAGAGGCCTCCCCGAGAGCCCGGGACGCCAACACTCAGGAGATAGGAGCAAGGAAGAGGCCTCCCCGAGAGCCGACCTGACACCTGCATGTCCCTGCCGCTCAGCTTTGTGCTAACTCACCCTGAAGAACAAACCAAGCTGGCACCCACGCCACTCAAGAGGCACTTGACAAGGTTCTGTTCGCAAAGTGCCACACCTTGCGTTTTAATGAGGCCGCTGATTCTGGGGTGGTACAATGACAGTCTGTTGGGAACTAGGGTATCAGCAGGGGCGGGGCGGGGGGGGGGGGACTCTGAGGTGGGAGAGGTTCAGGGAGTGTCTACAAGTAGATCCAGGATAGAAGGAGTCCCCTGGGCAGCTTCACAGGCGGGTGCAGGTACAGCCACGCCGAACAGCCTCACCCTGGAAGAGCCCAGAGAGGTCACTTAGCTGAGTGGCTTCACTGTACCTGTGGGGGAACTGGGGTCCAGGGAGGAGACACTGTTCTCTGAGCTCACACCTCTCTGACCCAGGCCTTACACCAGAGGCTGGGATTAGAACTTGAGAACAGAGGCAACACCAGCCTCGCTGTGTTTCAATTTTACCTTCCTTTCTTGCTTTTTTGTTGTTTGTTTTGTTTGAGACAGGGTCTCATGTAGCCCAGGCTGGCCCCAAACTCACCATGTAAGAGAAGATGATCTGCCTCCACCTCTTGAGTGTTGGGATGACAGGCATGTGCCACCATGCCTGTTTATTCAATGCTGGGTGTTTGAACCCAGGGATTTGTGCATGCTGGGGAAACATTTTACCAATTTAGCTGCACCCCAGCCTTGTGTAGGAAATTGCAAACAATGTACAGAAAGTTCCTGTATCTGTTTCCCCCAGTAGCATCCAAATAAACTTGTATTCCTATTTTGAATTCTAGAAAATTATATGTCTGACCCTACAGAAATCATTCACACTCCACCAGTGTCCTGTGTTTATGTGTGTCTGTGTATCTGTTAGTATATGTCTACATGTGTCTCGGTGTCTGTGTATGTCTGTGTCTATGTCTGCATATGAATGTGTGTGTGTGTGCGCGCGTGCGTGTGCGTGTGCGTGTGCGTGCGTGCGTGCGTGTGTGTGTGTGTGTGTGTGTGTGTGAGTGCATGTATAATGTGGGAGGCAGCTTTGCTATCATCACACACCTGTACAAGAGCAGCACCCTATGGATGGGTCGACGCTGGCACATGAGTAGGCTGAGGGAGAAGAGACACTGTCCTCCCCACTCTCTGTGGAGCTTTGGTCCCAATGCCTGCTGACTTGTTCTCACGGTCAAATGCTGCTCCGGCCTCCTTTAGCAGGCTGGGTTTGCCGAAGCCGCCCTCCCCACCGGGGACTTGGCAATCTAGAAAAATGGTCTGGCACCTTCTAGTTTCTATGGCAACTGTTGCTCCTGGTGACCACAAGATGCAGGCCTGGCTCCCCCTGCCCCCATAGGTAGCGTCTCCACCCTAGCCTGGGTAGGAAGATGCTGAGCAGTGCTGCTGAGGGCGGCCCAGGGAGGTGTTCCACCCTCATGAAGCATGAATGCACTTTAAACCACCTGCATCCTCCCAGCTATGGGCACCAGGTCCAGATCCCTATTCTCCCCCCCCCAACACTGCGCCCCACCTCCACTGCACCCCATCTGTCCGCCTCTAAACACAAACCTCTGTTTGGAAGCCACCTCCTCCCTGCTCCCTCAGCTTATTCTCCTGGACTCAGAAACAGGAAACCGTTCATTGCCCCTTTCTGGGCTGGAGAACACTTCTTGACTATAGGAAGAAAACCAGGCTGCCTGCCCTCCACGGGGCGGGGCAGAGCCCCAACAACCCATTCTTTTCCAGTGAGTCAATAGCAGCAATAAAGGATGCAAATAAACTGCCAGGTGAATTACTCAGTGAGTTCCTCAAGCTGGGTTTGCTCTAACTGTAGAAATGAAATATGACCCAGCTAATGGAGAAAACGATATCCACCTTCTCGGGGGAGTAGTGGGTGGTCCCTGAAGTTTCCAGAAGGAGCTCAGCAGGTGAGCAGTTAAGAGAGCTACCAAAAGCTTGGTGCTAAATGAAGCACCTGATCATTGCGTTTCCCCAGCTCCCTGGTGCCATGCTCTGACCCTCTGCATCTCCAGAATGTAAAGATTGTGTGTGTTTGTGTGTGTGTGCGCACGCGCGCGCGCGCGCGTGTGTGTGTGTGTGTGTGTGTGTGTGTGTGTGTGTGTGTGTGTACAGGTCTGCCTGTAGAGGGTAGAGGAGGACCTCAGATCCCTTGGAGCTGGAGCTTCAGGCAGTTGTGGGAAGAGAGATAGACAGACAGAAGGGAGGGAGGGGAGAAAGGGAGGAGGAAGGAGAGAAGGGGAGGGGAAAGGAGGGGAATGGGGAAAGAACAGAGGAGGGAAGGAGAGGAGAGGAGAGGAGGTGGGGGGGTGAGACAGTGGCAGCAGAAATCTTGGACCTCGTTCTTCAAGGCCTGAGTCCCTCCCTCGGGGGTCCTCAAGGCATGGTGGTTCTTGCCACCTCTCACCTTATTCTTTCCTTCCTTCCAACGAAAGGCTTAGATTTCCAGCTCTAGTCTTCCCCCAAGAACCAGCTGTTAAGAAGCTTGGATTAGACAGGGTTCCAGAATCCCTGGGGTCAGTCCACGCTGCCTCCCCACAAAGGCCTCAGGCCCTACCTGCCTCCCCCTCCTCCCATCCCAAACGGTGGTGGAAAAAGCTCTGTGTTGCTTTCCAGTCCCACCATTCCCTGGGGTTACCTCAGGAAGCAACATCCACTCCCTGGGCCTCAGTTTCTCCACCTAGAAATGGAAGTGAGCAATAGATTTCCTGAGACAGGCAAGATACTTGTCCTCACGGAGGGACTGTGTCACAGCTCCTGAGAAACTGACAAGAAGCTATTTGGTGGCTGTTTTCTCTCAATTAAAGCATTCCTGACAGGAAGCTCAGTAGGATGCAGGAAGTAAACAGAGCCCAGGAAGCTCCTGAGATCATACGGACAGTAGCGATGGCTGAGAAGGGACCCTGACAGCTCTGGGGATGCAGGTTTCAGGAGTCGTCACCCATTGGGGGTGCGGGTGGGGTTGCAGCTGCCATTGAGTCACCCACACTCCCACAAGTGACTCCGGTAAACTCCCTGGTTCACCAGAACTGACTCGCGTGGAATCATTTCTTTGATCTATTGTTGGCGCCTTATCTGGGGTAAAGGATTAAGAGGTGTGGCCTTGTTGGAGGAGGTGTGGCCTTGTCGGAGGAGGTGTGGCCTTGTTGGAGGAGGTGTGGCCTTGTTGGGGGAGGTGTGGCCTTGGAGGAAGTGTGTCACTGGGGATGGGCTTTGGGTTTCAAAAGCCCACACCAGGCCCAGTGTCTCTCACTTCCTGCTGCCTGGGGATCTGGATATAGTACACTCAGCTACCTCTCCAGCACCATGTCTGCCTGCATGCTGCCATGCTCCCCACCATGATGATCATGGACTAAATCTCTGAAACTGTAAGCAAGCCCCAATTAAATGCTTTCCTTTATAAGAGCTGCCGAGGTCCATGGTGTCTCTTCACAGCAACAGAGCACTGACTGAGACAGCTGGAAAGATGTTGGGGAGGGGGGCTCACCTACTCGGTTTCCTTTCTGTTGCTGTGATGAAAACACTCTGGCCAAAGGCAACGTGGGAAAGGAAAGGGGTTATTTCATCTTCAGGCCACAGTCTATCACTGAGGGAAGTCGGGCAGGGACTCACATAGGAACTTGCAGCAGAAACCTCAGAATGTTGCTTGCTGGCTTGCTCTCTAGCTTGCATAGGCATAGGACCACATGCCCAGGGAATGGTGCTGCCCACAGTGGTCTTTGCTGTGGAATAGTCTTTTTGTACACTATGAATATGTATTACTCTCATTTGCTAATAAAAAGCTGACTGGCCAGTAGCCAGGCAGGAAGTATAGGCGGGGTTACTAAACTAAGAATGCTGGGAGGAGGAAGGGCAGAGTCAGGAGTCGCCAGCCAGACACAGAGGAAGCAAGGTGAGATGCCTTACTAAGAAAAGGTACCAAGCCACGTGTCTAAACACAGATAAGAATTATGGGTTAATTTAAATGTAAGGGCTAGTTAGTAACAAATACTGAGCTACTGGCCAAGCATTTATATTTAAGACAACTATTTGGGAAGCAGCTGTGGGGTATTTGGGAGTTGCTGGCGGGACAGAAACTTCCACCTGCAGGTCTTCACCCTCCTACATCACGAAACAGGCCATGACATCTCATTAGAATTAAAGGTAGTTACATTTGGAGAGAAACAGAAAAGGTGTGTGTGTGTGTGTGTGTGTGTGTGTGTATGTGTGTGACATCATTCTCAGCAAGTTCCTAGTGAGGGGCTCCTCGTGGGCATGCCCCCAGGCTCTAGGCAAGGACTTTACCCCTACCCCTGCCAAATGCAGATGCAGGCTTTCTGCACTCCCCACATGCCTCCCTTCTCCCTCCTCCTCCTTCTTCCTCCCACTTTCAGAGCCAGGCAGGCTTTGAGCCAGCTTCTTAGAGGAGGGGGTTGCCAGGAGTGCCCTCCCCTAGCTGTTTATCAGGTGTGTATCAACAGACAAGGAGAAAAACGTCTAGTCAGTGGGAGGAGTCCCGAGTCTGGGATTTAGGCCTGCCTCAGGCCCTAGCACAGTTCTCTCATTGGAACTCATCTCGGACTTGCTGGCTGGGTAGGGCAAGGTGAGGTCACAGTCTTGGTCTTTAAAAGAGGAACATCCACCCACCTCCCTGCTGTGAGCTAGAGGACCTCGAGGTTCGCTTTGCAGGACACACCAGCACCTCCTTCAATAGAGGAGGAAGTGGAAGTATGGAGTCACACTCTAGTATCTATACTATACATGTACACATACATCCCCTAAAAGCATGTGTTATATATGTGTGTATACACACATCCTCTAAAGTACATATAGACACACAAACACACTAAAACATACATATGCATCCATGAGTTAAAGTGTGTGTACATATGGACACACACACATTAAGACATAAGTGATCTGTGTGCATGCAGTCACATATACAGTATATGACATACTAAAGAATTTATCAGGTAGATATGCAGAGAGCGTGCATCTCAATCAGATTCCGACGCCACCTGCTGGCCTTGCTAAGTCATGCAACATCTTCAAGTTTAGTTTCTTGTCTCCGAAGTGGAGAGAGGTCCAAAAGACTCCTGAGATCGCCGAGGGCATCAGAGGAATGCCCTGCACACTCTGGCTCTCCCTGCACTGCGGGAGGATCTCAGCAGAGGGAGCTGAGGCCAGGGAGGTGCTGCTGCCCAAGGACAAGTCTCAGTGAGGCTGGAAGTCTCTAGGGTCCTGAGAGAGGCGGAGGCAGCCTGGGGCTTCACACAGGTGGGTCCGACACCCTCTTCTGGCCTCCTCCAGGCACCAGACTTGCATGTACACACCCACACACTGCCCCCCATAATTAAAAATAAAAATAATCTTCAAATAAAGGAAAACTTTCTTTTATAATGTAGACATATAGTATACCTTTTTTTCTAAGCAATGCTGTAGTAATCTAATACAAACTTTTATTATGAGGCATTTCATTATCATTCAGATAAATATAGTTTCTAATTCCTTTCTTTGTTTTTGTTTTTTGGGTTTTTTGTTTTTGTTTTTGTTTTTTTGTTTTCGTTTTTGTTTTTTGTTTTATCGAGGCAGGGTTTTTCTGTGTGACAATCCTGGCTGTCATGGAACTCACCTTGTAGACCAGGCTAGCCTGGAACTCACAGAGATCCTCCTGCCTCTGCCTCCCGAGTTTCTCTCCATCTACCCCCCCCCCCCCAGTGCTGGTGTCATGGGCTTATGTGCAGCCATACCAGGTTTTTACATGGGATCTGGGGGTCCTAACTCAGATCCTCACGCTTACACAGCAGGCCCTCTCATCCACTAAGTCAGCTCTCCAGATGCCCATCTTCTTATTTTTAAAAAATTGTATGCATGTGTGTGTGCACCTGCTTGAGTTTATGTGCACCAAATGTGTACAGGAGCCTGAAGAGGTCAGAAGCTCCAATTCCCTGGAGCTGTAGTTAGGGCAGGTGTAAACCATCACGTGGGTGCTGGGAACCAAATCCAGGTCCTCTGCAAGAGCAATGCCTTCTCCTGGCCGCTGAGCCATCTTGCCCCCCCCCCTTTGACTTTCCATTTGTCTAGTCTTTTTTCCCTTGTCTCTTCTTTCCTGTTTACTTAGAGGTAGTTGTATGTTTTTATGTGTGCATCACAGCGTTATAAACGCTATTGCTTCGTTTAATGGTTCTAATGGTTGCTCTTGGGTCAAGTACACACATTGAACTGCATGTGGCCTGTCTGCAAGCCCTAGGCACCGGCTTTCTGAGGAGAGCCTTCACCGTGCTCTGCCTTCCTTTTCTCCTCTCGGCCTCTAGGTTTCGTTGTCATGTATTCCATTTTCATGGGTGTTACAAACCCCACGATACATTGTTACTAAGCAATTACCTTTTAAAAAGATTTTATTTTTAATTATGCGTGTATGTAGGGGTGGGTGGGTGGGAGGGAGTGCTGTGTACTTGAGTGTAGATGCAGACAGAGGCCAGAAGAGGGCATCAGATTCCCCAGAACAGGCGGTTTTGATCTCCCTAATGTGAGTCCTGGGACCTGAACCCTGGTCCTCTGCAAGGGCAGTGCCCACTCTTAACCGCTGAAGCCACCTCCCCAGCCCTTCATTATCTTTCCAAAAGATTTAAAGTCAGGGGAAAAAATTAAAAAAAAAAAATCTCTTTTCGCACACACTCAGCACTTCTGGAGCACTCCATTGTTTCTCGGGTGTGCTCACAGCTCATTTCTGCACTTGCTCTACATCCCGGTTTGGGCATGCTCACAGCTCATTTCATGTTTCAGGCCTAACCTGTCGCCGCCGCCGGTAAGTTCTTTGAGCTTCTGTTTGTTGGTGCAGGTCTCCACCACACCTAGATTTTTAAACAATACTGACACCACTGTTAATGCTTTTTCTTTCGTTACCTTAAAGATGTTTTCTTTCTTTCTTTCTTTCTTTCTTTCTTTCTTTCTTTCTTTCTTTCTTTCTTTCTTTCTTTCTTTCTTTCTTTCTCTCTTTTTTTTGTTTTTTGTTTTGTTTTGTTGTTTGTTTTTTGAGACAGGGTTTCTCTGTGTAGCTCTGGCTGTCCTGAAACTCACTCTGTAGACCAGGCTGGCCTCAAACTCACAGAGATCCACCTGTCTCTGCCTCCTGATTGCTGAGATCAGTGGTCCTGGGTGCCATAAGGAAGCCGGTTGAACAAGCCATGAGAACAAGGCAGTAAGCAGCACCCCTCCGTGGCCTCTGCACCAGCTCCTGTCTTCAGGTTCCTGTCCTGTTTGAGTTCTTATCCTGACTTCCTTCCATGATAAACAGTAATATGGAAGTGGAAACTACTGCTGTGATGAAACACCATGACCAAAAGCAAGTTAGGAAGGACAGGATTTATTCAACTTACACTTCCGCATCACAGTTCATCATCAAAGGAAGTCAGGTTCATTCTCAAGCAGGGTATGAACCTGGAGGCAGGAGCTGAGGCAGAGGCCATGGATGAACACTGGTCACTGGCTTGCTCCTCAGGTCTTGTTCAGTCTGCTTTCTTATTGAATCCAAGGCCACTGTCCCTGGGATGGCACCACCCACCATGGGCAGGGCCTCCACTATTGATCACTAATTGAGAAAATGCCTACAGCAGGATCTTATAGAGGCATTTTCTCAGTTGAGGTTCCTTTCTTTCAGATAACTCCAGCTGGTGTCAAGTTGGCATAACACTGGCCCGCACAGATAGTAACCCCGGTTAGAAGACTGTCTTCCTTTGGCTGTGTCCAAGTTCCCTGCTCCTTTCTTCCACGGCACCCTTTTCAAAAACTGGTTTTCTGAACTTTATTTATTAGTTCTGTGTGTGTGTACACGAGTCAGGGTGTACATATGGAGGGCAGAGGACAACTTGCAGGGGTTGGTTCTCTCCTTCCGCCATGTGGGTCCCAGGATTTGAACTCAGATCACCAGGCTTGGTGGCAAGCGCCTGTACCTGCTGAGCCATCTCTCTGACCCCTGCTTTGATATTCTTAAGAGCATTTGGAAGAGTTGGTGTGGGTGTCTAGACTAGTGGAGTTCATTGGAAACAGACTCTCTGTGGCTTTTTTTTTTTTTTATTAATCACAACATTGTCATGAGTGGATTCAAATTCCTTTGATAAACATAGCTTATAAGTTCAAGTAAACAGACACAGTTTCCTACAAGAAACAGTCAAACAGATGTCATTTCCAATAACAAACATCCAAAGGCTTAAGGTTCTAGCCGGCAGTCTTGGGGAGATAAACCTTAGGATATCGCAGGGAATCTCTGCCCTTTCTGGTAAATAACAACCATGGCAAATATTTGCGGGGCGCTGGCTCTGCTCTGTGTGCTTCCACGCATATGAATCCATTAGAAACCCCATTTTGTAACAGCAAGCCAGAAAGCAAAGGCTTGATGTAATTTAAAATGCCTAGCTGCAGGCATGTGAATACTTGTGGCTCGCTCCTCCCCGATCTGAATAAATAAAGGGTAAGAACAGACACAGAGCCTCACCTCAGGCTCCCCAGGCCACTTGAGCCAACAGCTTTATTACGTTGACATTTCTTCAGAGGTTTTTCGTTAATCGCAGCTGAAACGTGTGGCCTCTGATCTTAACTTTAATTATACACCGAAGTTTGTATGAAAGAACTGGTGGTTTTTTAACTTTCAGTTTCTCCAGTTGGAGCTTCATTCACCCTGAGTCTGAATCTGTGTGCCGTCCTTCAAGGCTATCGGAAGAGCGTGTCCTTCCTGCTCTTCCCAAGTTTCCTCCCTGGGAAAATATGGCCGTTTCTATGGTCTGCCTGGAGGATGTTCTCGAGGATTAAGTGTGGTGTTGGGGCCAGGGATGTGCCTCAGATGGCAGAGTGCTTGCTTAGTGTGCACTTTGGTCCCAGCACTGCCAGGAGAAACTCTATCACAGGGCTTTGGCATACACCAAGCAGGGTAAGTTTTACCAGAACAAGGTAAAGCCAGCTGGAGCCTGCAACCTGCAGGCGACAGTGAGCCCAAGAGTCCAAGTTTGCAACAAGAAATACGGGCCAAGCGGCCAGGGTTGATACTGATTTTATAGCCCAAGTCCTGACAGATCCGTAATGTTCACCTGTGATGGTCTCCTGTGTGTGTGTGTGTGTGTGTGTGTGTGTGTGTGTGTGTGTGTGTGTGTGTATGTTGGCCCCTTCCCCTCTCCACCCCTGCCTCCCTTCACGCTATCATTGATCCTTTGAGAGATGAAGGCAGTAGTGTGTGTGCGTGTGTGTGTGTGTGTGTGTGTGTGTGTGTGTGTGTGTGTGTGTTGGCCCCTTTCCCCCTCCACACCCCTGCCTCCCTTCACGTTATCACTGATCCTTTGAGAGATGAAGACAGTACCTTTCTGTGTCTAGGCCGTTAGGTTGGCATGCCTAAGCAGCCAGCTGGGACAGAGTTCAGCTCATCGGCTCCTGGCCACCTCCCCTCATCGGTCTTCTCCACAGGGATCTGGTCTAATCTTGCCCCCTGGTCACATGTGCTATGCCAGTGAAGGCAGGCAGAGAGGAGGGCTCACTCCCAGGAGGCCCCATCTGCTGGGGCTGGGGGTGAGCGGCTTCACACCTGGTGTAGGGCCTTCCTTGGGGTCATGTTCAATTTCCAGTCATTAGATACTGCATCAGTGAGTAAAAGCACTTGCCACCCAAGTGTGAGGACTTAAATCTGGACCCCTGGAGCCCAAACAGAACCACACATGATAGCACATCTATAATCCCAGTGATCCTGGGGCAAGATGAGAGACAGTCAGGAGAATCCCCGGCAGCTGTGGGCACACTCCCTGCTTCTGGACGGAATACACAGTTGGACTAGCTGCTTCAGGTTCTCCCTGCAGTGGGTTTTCCCTTCTGCTGTGATGGACTGGATCTCAAATTGTGAGCCATGATGAGTCCTTCCTTATTCAAGTCGCTTTCATCAGGGTATTTTTATCACAGCAACAGGAAAAGCAACCATGTCGGTTATGTTTCTACTGCTGTGATAAAACACCGTGACCAAAAGCAATTTGGGAAGGAAAGGGTTTATTTCATCTTACAGTTCTACATCACAGTGTGTCATCAAAGGAAATCAGGGTGTAACCCACAATGGGATAGGTCCTTCCACATCAACCATTAATCAAGAAAACACCCCAAAGATTTACATATAGGCTAATATTAGGGAGGCATTTTTGAATTGCAAGTCCCTCTTCCCAGATGACTGTAGTCTGTGTCAAGTTGACGTAAAACTAACCAGGAGAGGAACCACAACACTGGTCATGAGGAATTTTATGTTAGGTGAACGAACTTGCTGGGAAGATTTGAGCATGCTCTGCCCTGTCCTGACTAATCCAAAGTGCCCTTGTCCTGCTTTCTCTGCTGGACAAACAGACTCCAGCTGCCCACAAGAGGGGGCTGCAGAACCAGGGATCTCAGGAGGCTGTGCTTGGAGAGAGGGAAGTGAGCCAGTTCCTAGGGGATTCAGAGGAAATGAGAGCCAGTGGCGAGGACTGCATGCACCCTGTTGCAGATTCCCTGCCTCAGGCAGCATCTTCAGGCTGCATCTCCGCAGCACTGTGTAGCAAGGAGGAGGGCTCATTTTCAAGACCAGAGTGTCTCAAACTGCCAGGCCTTCCCCGCTCCTCCTTCTTGTACCCAGTTTAGACGTGAGCTTCCCTCTTTTCCTTCCAAAAGAATAACCACCTGCAAACTGGAACGGACTCAGAAAGGCACCGCTCAAGAGAGTTCATAGGTCAGGCTCTACCCTCAATGGACTTAGACTCTCAGGCAGCAAGATACAAGATCAGCTGTGCCAGTGTCCAGCATGCTGGGTGTGTCCATTTGGATACCTCCCAGGTGTCCTGACCAGTGCCACTCTGCTGTCAACAGGAGACACATACCTCCTTGCGGCTGGCTGGCTGTGTTTGCTTTCCTCTGTTTTATTTTTTTCCATCCAGATGTTGCCAAGGCTGTAGACCCATCTGGACCCAAGACAGATGAGGTTACCATGCACTAAAACAGGGGGAACCCAGCCAACTGCAGACAGCAGGTGGGTTCTTGGTAGATTATCTGTGTGTACCTGTCCTTCCTCCCACCCCCATCAAGCTGTGAGCTACCCAGGGTCTGTCCTGTGGCCCTACGACCTAGCACAAGTGAGGTGGAACAGGCTCAAACTGGGTATCCGCGTCCATCGGAGCAGGAGAGTACTGAAATGTAAGTGCTCTGGAAAAGGATGCCGTGCATCAAATTGTCAGTTGGAATTTGGAGAACAGAAGTGCAAACACAGGGGGCCGAGTGACTGCCAGAGCCATTCTGCTCTGACAGACAGCGGGCATTAGCAAAAACAAATGATTAGGTAGCGGCAGCCCCAGAAACTGCCCAAGTACAGTTTGTTAATGCACTGGGAGCCCGGGGACACTGGTGGTGGTGGGGGGTGACACAAGCCTTACTGAGAAGTGTCACTGGCCTGGTAGACAAGGCGGAGAACGGGGAGGGGTGGAGACAGCAGCAGAGATTGACCTGCACTAACGAATCAGCAGCGGGAAGCCTCTGCACTCTGGCATCTGGTCACTGGATTGACATCTCTGCCAGTCTGCTGCAGGACCTTGGAAATGCGGCTTGACCTCTCTGAGGCCTCACCTTATGATCCACCAAGTAAACCAATTAATGCGCGTGTTGAAATGTGGGCGCCGTTTCTAAAAGGATGGCAGAAATAGGGTGATTATATCTGCTTGCTTTTCGGGGAGGGTGTGTGGAAACAAGGGAGGTAGGGAAAGGTTTTGACTCGTATTTGTTTGACTTTCTATCCTTTGGGGGGACATTTGTTTGAGGGTGTTTTTGGTGGGATGTAGCGGCGCATGCCTGTCATCCAGCACTTGGATGTGGAGGCAGAGGGATCAGGAATTTAAGGCCAGCCTCAGCTACATAGTGAGTTCAAGGCCAGGCTGGGCTACATGAGAACCTGCCTCAAGAAGAAGTTTGAGATTTTTGTGATAAAGTCATATTTTTTAAAAAGAAACTCAAATAGAACATTATGTTTAAAAAAGACTGACACACCTATTCATGAGATGGAAAGATAAGCGATGGGCTGGCAAGATGGCTCAGCAGATAAAGGCACTTGCCACCAACCCCGACAACCTGAGTGCCAACCCCAGGACCCAGATGGCGGAAAGAGAGAACTGACTCCTTCAAGCTGTTCTCTGACCTCCACATGCCTTTCCTTCTCTCCCTTTCTCTTCCCCTTCTCCTTCCCCCTGTTTTCCACTCCTTCATGATTCTCTCACCCTCAGGGGCCCCAGGCCAGGCCTTACCCAGGACATCCCTCTCCAACACCCTGATCACCAGGCCTCAGTGCAGTGGAGCATCTGGCAGCCTGGCTCAAGGTCACATAGTAAGGCTCCATCTTCGGGAACTGTTCTAACCAGCTGCTGGGGGTACCCCATCTCCCCCCACACTCTGCTTTCACGAGAGCCCCCTAAATCCTGGGGCGACGCTGCAGAGATGCTCAGCAGTTATGAGCACTCAATGTTTTTTCCAGAGGACTAGAGTTTGGATCTCAGCACCCACCTCAGGAGTTCACAAAGCCTATAACTCCAGCTCCAGGGGATCCTGTGACCTCTCCTGGTCTCTGTGGGCACCACCACACACACTCTTGTTACACACATGTAAGACAACATGCATACACACAAATGAAAATAAATCTTCGAGAGACTTTAACCAGGTGTGTCGTGTGTTACTCATGATGTCTTAAATCCATGTACTTATTTGTGGCTTATGTAATTAATTAAACAACTGTAGAGATTGTCTGTAATGTCGCCTGAGATCTCCAGTACTAGGACTGGGAAGATGTCTCAGTGGGTAAGGCTACTGCTGTGCAAGCATGCGTGTCTGAGTAAAAAGCTGTAGATGATGGGGTACACCCACCCCTCTGTATTGGGGGGCAGAGGTAATGAAGACAGAAGGAGTTTATTGACCAACCAGTTTCATCAAGGGACCCTGTCACCAAAAATAAGGTGGAGAGCCATAGAGGAACATCTGACACTGACAGCTGTCCTCCACACACGTGTACATGGGCACTCGGCTACACATGTGAGTACACTACACAGAGATGGGAGATCCCCAGGTGCTCCAGCGAACATACTTCAGATAATGGCCAAGGGATGGGCCACCCAGTGTATAAGGGGAACACCAATGCCTAGACATGGGGGCATTATTTATTATGGAAGGCTGCCAGGCCTACATGATCTACGCATTAAAATGAGAGGTCCATGGAAGCCTGAGGCTGGCCTGAAAAGCCTGCAGTGGTCATAGGTTGGTTGTAGAGATGACGATGTGGACACAGACGAAGCCCAGCACAAAACCACGGTCTGCGCTAAACAAATACATCACCAGTCTCCAGACAGGTTGATGTAACTTTTTATGACCCACCCTTATAGCTGGTGGGCAGGAGGTGGTGGGAAAGAGACTTGACTCTCCGGGAAGCTTTTAGATTCCCAACGTTCACCACCCAACAGAGGCCTGAACCAGGCTGCTCTGCTTGGTGAAAGAAAAAGTCCCTAAATTGCCCGAATTTGCTGAGTTTAAATACACGGACAAGTCCGTCTAAACTTGAAGGCCGTTCAAGGAAGCAAATGGCTTATTTCCACCTCCAGTGACAGGCAGTACATCTTTACTTCTGGGAGATTCCTTCTGGGGAGAGGTGAATAAATGTCTAGTCAGCCCAGACGGGGCACGGACGACAGACCAAAGACACCATCCCACCCAAGTCTGACTTAGTGAGCCAGCTGACTCCCGGGAGCATGGGCGACTCGAAAGCAGTTGCATTATAGAAAAGCCCCCCAGCATAGGTGAGGACTTCAGGACTTGCAGGAGGCTCAGCATGGCATGATGGCTAATTCTGATTGAGAAGTTGATCGGCTCTGGCATTAACGTGGGCACGCCCCTTCGTGTGTGTGTGTGTGTGTGTGTGTGTGTGTGTGTGTGTGTGTGTGTGTGTGTTTCTAGGATGGGTGAAGAGTGCAGGTCGAAGTTCAAGGCAAACAGATCACTGTTTGTGCCCATCTTCACTCTTCGTTGGCGAGTCTGTCTGTCCCACCGTCGCCACCACCATCCTTGGCTGTCGTCAAACTCGTCTCTTCAGTCAATATGGGCTGCAGCCCCGAGGCTTTCCAGGAATGCTCCAGGCCTTCAGCACCAGACTGGAACTGCTAAGGCACCATGGATAGAGAAGCTGCTGGGTTCTCAACCTCTTCAGTGTGTGGACAGAGTAGGCCTGAGCTATTCTGCCCATATCATGGAAGCCAATTAATAAATACTCTTTATAATGCACATTCCATCCGGAAGCCTCTCCTTCTTAAAGAACCCTGACTGACACATGTGGGATTGTGGGAGCTCCTTGAAGGCAGGTGTCCTCATCCCTGTCCCCCATGTAAGGAGCTGGTATGACTGGCTGGAACCCCCATCTCCTACTTTCTCTGATGCTCCATTCCAGAGCAACAAATGCCACCAACCTTGCATTAGACAGGAGAGTATGACATGGCAGGGTAGGTAGCTGCCCTTTAAGATGCACTTTCAGGGGTCCCAGAAAGAAAGGGCCTCCATCTCCCATACCTCCAACACCTCTACCTCCCATAATTTCCACACCTTCCCTTCCCACACCTCCATCTCCCACACTTCCACCTCCCACAACCCCCACAACTCCACCTCCCATAATTCCCACACCTCCCTCTCCCACACCTCTTACACCTCCACCTCCCACACCTCCACCTCCCACAGCCACTTTGGTTCCAGAACAAGAGATCTGGGTCCATTTGCAAATCTGACCTACAGAGGTCCACTCCACCTTCATGTCCCAGGACTTGAAATGCTGGTGACAGGTACTCTAATTCCCTCTCTGAAAAATGAGAAGGTGGCACTCACGGTCCCTGTTCCTCTGTTACAACCTCCTCCTCTTCCTTGTGTTTCTCCCTCCTCAAAAGAGATGGATGACTCACAAAGAGCAAGTGAGTCAGAAATAGGGAAGCGGAAAAAGAGAAGGATTTTGCCAAGTTATTATTCAGAGGTGTTCTCCGGGACCGAGAACAAGAGCGACCCCATCAATCACACAGCAGAGCTCTTGGGCAGGCGCTCTATGGTGTCAGCAGACAGCCATCGCATGAGCAAGTAGGCCAGGAGCCTGGGGCTACCTGTTAGGCACCACAGAGGGGTGAGATCCACACGGACACAGAAAAAGGGACAGTTAGCCCAGAGGTCAGAGAAGACACTCATGGACCTGCTTTCTTGCATAAGTTCGAGTCCCTGCAAGTCCTACTCAGGGACAGGCTCAAAATAGGAGAGGAGGCCTGTAGGAAGATGGTCTGGGCCCTTCACCCCTTTGCTACACCAATGATGGGAGGCAAAAATGACCTCATCTGACCAGATGGAGTCCTAAACCGCACTCACCCTGCATCCCAGTCCCCGCACCATGAATGCATCCTAAATGGATGAATACAAACAAGGTTGGTAGAGCATGTGAGGGTTTTCCCCTTATGTTTTCATTACAGACCTTACTTTATCATAATTCTGATGTACAGGTTATCCTTGCATATTAATTGCGATTTTATTCTCCCTGGGGACATAAACAAGTTTCTCTTGATGTACACACAAACCCTTCACAGGGGCTTTTGCAATGTAAGTACAGAGGAAGGAGAGATGGGCAGAGGGGCAGAGACCACCGTGTGACCCAGAGCCACTGTCCCTCTCCTCCGCTTTTGATGGCACTTGCGTCCTTCTTGCATAGATGAGCCTGTCTTCCAGCTCAACAGTGGACAGAAAAATCAAGATCCTTGCTCTCAGGTTCCTCATCTGTAAAATCGAGGAGGCAACAGCGACTCAGTTCAGGAAGGAAATAAACGACAAATGCATCTGTGTACAGACGTCCTGAAAGCAGTGCTTGCCAGGAACTGCATTTCAGTCAGGGTCTCCACCGCGGTGGTAACACACCACCATCAGAAGCAACTAGGGGAGAGAAGGTTTGTTTCAGACTACAGCTTGTAGTCTGCCATTCAGGGAAGTCAGTGCCAGCCATGGAGGTGCTGCTTATGGCTTTTTCCTCACGGCTTCTTCACTCTCCTTTCTTATAGAGCCCAGGACCACCAGCCAAGAGGTGGCATCACCCACCATGGGCTGGGCCCTCCCGCATCCGTCATCGATTAAAAAATGCCACAGGCCACTCTGATGGGAGTGTTGTCTCAGTTGAGAGTCCCTCTTCCCAAATGACTCTAGCTTGTGTCAAGTTGACATGAAACTAGCTAGCACAGATGAGTTTCAGTACACACTGATTGTCCCCTCTCTTCATCACCATCATCATCACCACCATCACCACCACCACCATCACCACCATCACCACCATCATCATCATCACCATCATCATCACCATCACCACCATCACCATCATCATTACAATCTTCTTTTATTATCATTGTTGTTGTTGTTGTCTTCATTGTTCCAGAGCCTATGGAGTTAGCAGACAAAAGCAGACAAAAGTCAACACAAATATGCAGTGCTGTTCCAGAAAGTAAACGTTCTGATAAAAGAAAAAGCGGTAAGTGTGATCCCAGGGAGGCCCCGGGAGCTGGGGTCAACCCACCCAGACCAAGTGTTCTTGGGAAGCTGGGAAAACATCAGCCACGGTGAGGCAGAAGCAGAAGGATTGTGAGTTTCAGGCCAGCCTGGGCTACATAGCAACACCTTGCCTGAAAAACCAAGGAAGGATGGAGAATATTTGCAATAGTTTTTTTGTACGTTTATGTATTTATTTATTTTGGTTTTTGTGAGATAGGGTCTCATAGAGTCCAGGCTGGCCTGAACTCAATATGGAGCCAAGGATGAATTTAAATTCTTGATCCTCCCCTCCAGCTCCTGAGTGAAGTGATTACAGGCGAGCCCCACTACATCTGGTTTTATATGGCACTAGGGATCAAACCCAGGACCTCATGCATGCTAGGCAAGCACTTTACTAACTGAGCTATATCCCCACCTCTAAAGTTTTACCTTGATTCTGGGTGGATAAAGGTCTAAATGTGGGTGTGCAATCTGTGTGAGAGAGCATGCCTGAGAGCTGTGTGTTCAGAAGCTGTCAATCATCTTCCCAGATCCTGTCTGCTCTGAACTTGACTGATTAATCCAATGACAATGGTGATTCAGCAATTTTCAGACGCTGGGGCTCTTCAGCAGGGAGGTCCAAATGGATTCCAAGTCTTGCACGATCCCTTCTCAGTCCCAAGGTAACCCCACCACATTTGGGGGCTTCATCAATACCTCCCTTTCCCAGGGAGTACACCTCTCTCTGTGAGGGGTGGGGCGGAGGGGTTGGTGGGGAAGGAGTCAGCCATGGCAGCCTCCAGGGGCGTGAAATGCACCAAGACCAGGCGCTGATCCTCCCTGATGGCTTTCCTGATCCAGCTGTGGGAAGCAGAGCAGCAGGGCAGCCCCTCCAGCCCACAGCCTGCATTGCGAATTCCAAGGCTGATGCATGCTCTTTTCTCTCCTGATTGCCATGGAAATCCCCTGTCTGTTTATCAAATCTGAGCCACGCGGTGAAGCCTGTGCTCTTCTGGCTCTGCTCCTCTCCTCCAGAAGAGGAAAACAAGAAAATGCCTCAGGGGATATCTCAGCTCTTGAGGATGTGGAGCAGGTTGTGACTCAAAGGGGGAGACCCTGCAGCGGCTTCAGGGGTAGGAAGTGGAAAGGCTTCATAACAGCGCCTGTTCCCCTAACCCAGGTCTTCCCTGCTTCCTCCCACGAACCCCTTTGACGTTGCCTGAAGCCCACATGTTCACCATTAGAAAGTCATTCATGCAGCCCTGAGCATTGGTCCAGGCAATGAGGACCACAGTCTATCATCCCCAGGCCCACAGGAGAGAAATACACAGGCTCCTGTGTGGGCATCCTAATAGAACGCCAGTGCCAGCCCATGGGACTGACGTCAGCACCAGAACAGTGCCTCATACAAGGGAGCAATCATCAAGGTCAAGAGCAGGGCAGGGCCAGCTGTCCTGGGATTATGGCCGCCAGCTTGGGAATGGCAAAGTGCCTGGTAGGGCTCTATGTAAGCACAAGGGTCCTGGCATGGGCAAAGGCCCATCAACCTGGATGTGCAGGGTCTAGCTATCTTGAGGTGGCTGAGGCCAAGTCAGGAGCCTCTAAGCAAAGGGATGTAAGTGCGGTGATGGGGCGTAAGGTCAAGCTGAGGGGCTCCGACTTTCATCCGAATCTGTAAGAAACCACTGAAAGCGCTTTAAAGCAAGGGCATGTGTACTAAAATTCCCTGGGGGTGTGGCTGGGGTGGGGGTGTCCACATCTGTATTGAAGATCCCACAAACCGATGGACAGAGTAGAGGATTCTGATTGTGGAGCATTAGAATGCTGCAGATTGAGAGCCAAAATTATCTCAGGCTATCATCAGTCTCCTTAATAGTCATTCGCCACTGACCTCTATTTCTAGCTAGGGTCTTTGTGACCATTAAAAACTTGGGAACTATATTTGCTTAACAGACTACTGCCTTCCACCAACCTAAAAAGTAAGAATGTCATAAAACAGCATCTAGAACCAACGGCAGAGGTTTCTCCTCTTTGCTGTAACCCATCTGCTTGATGGCCCCATCAATATATTCCGTAAATGCTCTGATTTATGATTTTCTGTTGTTCTGTGACTATAAAAAAACATGTAACCTTTCCACACGGGAGCCTGTGAATCTGGACAACCTGAACTGTGTTCCCTGCCCGTGGTCACTCATTTGGCTCAGAACAGGCTATGACTTACTCCTTTGGGAGCATAAGCTGAGCTTTGCATTGCTGAGTGTATCTGACCCCATCAGTCATGGCTGGAACCCGGATGGCTTTGGATACTATCTGGCTTTGTGTGCTCTCCAGAAGGCAACGTGGGCTAGGCAGGCGGGAACATGCCTATTGTAATACCTTGAACTTATGCCTTCATTTGCTGGTGGTTGCTAAGCAAATGACTTACCCAGTCTTTGTAAGGGGGGTTAGTTTTATTTTCCTCTTTGTTTTTGAGCAACAAGGTCTTGCCATGTAGCCTGTTAAGAACAAGTTTACTTGTAAGCAACTGGACCCTCCATCGTAGCCTGAGCAATGCAGATAATAACTTAGTCTGCAATGGACTGTCTAGTGGTGGCAGCAAGCCAGGGACTGTGCTAGAAGCTGTGGGGACTATAGTGAGGAGCGTGTCCCTCCCTGCTCTCACGAAGGTGACCTAGGCCAGGCGAAGCCTTGTCCTCTGTGTGGTGCCCCAGGAGGCTGCCTCCTGGTCATAGGGCAGCTACAGACACTGGGGATCCTGGACGAGACAGGAAGCAGGAGAAAGAGGTGGCAAAGCCTTATCTGTTCCTTCCTGTACCCTCAGATCCTCCATGATGTTCTATCTCTGGGAGACTGGACCTGCACTTGAGTTTCCATGGTTAGTTAACTGGGTCACTGTTTATCACCTGGGGTCACCCAGCTTATGTCAGGGTTAGGTTTGCAAGGGAGAAGGGAGACCGACCCACGGTGGTTTCAGTGAGAATGCTCCCCACAGACTCACATGTTTGAACGTTTGGTCCCTAGTTAGCACCGTTTGGGAAGAATTAGGAGGTGTGGGCTTGTTAGGGAAGATAAGGCCTTGTTGGAGGTGTGTCAATGGGGGTGGGCTTTGAGGTTTCAAAAACCTACATCAGGCCCACACCAGTCTCTCTCTCCCTCTTCCTCTCCCCCTCTCCCCTCTCCCCCCTCTCCCCCTCTCCCCCTCTCCCTCCCCCTTCAGCTTATAGATAAGATGTAAGCTCTCAGCTACTGTTCCAGTGCCATGCATGTCTGCCTGCCACCATGCTCCCCACTGTGGACGTCATGGACTCACCCTCTGAAACTGTAAGCAAGTCCCCAATTAAATGCTTCCTTTTATAAGTTACTGTTGCTTTTGCTTTCACTCTTTTTTGGGGGGCCTGCCACCCAGCTCCCAAATAAATCACTCACGGAGGCCTAGTCTTAATTATGAATGTCCAGCCTTAGTTTGGCTTGTTTCTAGCCAGTTTTCCTTAACTTAACTTATCCTGTCTACCTTTTTCCTCTGGGCTTTTCCCGTTCTCTTACTTCTGTAAATCTTACTCCACGTCCTCCTTCTCTGCCTACTGCTTCCTCTCACTCCTCCATTTCTTTCTCCTTCTATATAAACTCTCCCTGCCAGCCCCGCCTATCCTTTCTCCTGCTTTGCTATTAGCCATTCAGTTCTTTATTAGACCATCAGGTGCTTTAGACAGGCACAGTAACACAGCTTCACAGAGTTAAACAAATGCAACACAAACAAAAGTAACACACCTTAAAATAATATTCTACTATAAGTTACCTTGGTCATGGTGTTTCCTCACAGCAATAGAGCAGTAACAAAGACAGAGGCCATGCAGGTTGAGGGTGGGCTTCTGCCTCTGTTGTTATGGGTTAAGACAGACCCCAGCCAACAGCAATGGGTGACTCCTAGTAGGACTGTCCAACCAACAGTAGCCTGTTTTCAAGACGGCAGTAGATGAAACTCAAAATCAGGCAGAACCACTGGGTCAGCTTTGCCTGTCTATGGAGGTCTCTTCAAAGCACTGGGTCGGTAGGACATGTGAAGGGGGAAGTAATGACCTGGCCTCAGGAGACGGTCAGACTGGCCAGAGACAGCACACACTGCAAACAACCTGTGTCCATGAGAAAGTGAAAAAGGATATAGAAGACCCAGGCATGATGGTGTTGTACACACACAGTCCTGGCATTCAGGAGGCCAAGGCAGGAGAATCATCAAGTTCAAGGCCAGCCTGGGAAACTTTGTGAGAGCCTGTCTCCAAATAAAGAGTGAAAAGAGGGGTGAGGATACAGCTCAGTAACGAATCACTTGCTTAGTGTGCACAATGTCCTGGGTTCCATCACCAGTGTGGGAGACAAGGAGACCAGTGTTTGCTGAGACTATACGTGTGTCGAGCTGGAAACACAGACTAAGGCCTTACCTAAGATCTTAAGAGGGGTGCTGTCAGGAGCCTTTCCCTGCCCTGTGCTGAGGCACCTGGCTCTTGCCTTTTGTATTTCCACTGACCCTGCTCCCACTCAGGAATGTCTGAATCGTTCCCCTTTTGCAGTCACGGCTCTTAGATCCAGCAGCTGGCTTGGCCTTGCTCAGAGTCCTGGGTTGAGGCATCCATGGTTACCCAGATCCTTCCAGGCTAGAGAGTTTCAAAGCTCCACCATGCACCAGGAGGAGGGAGGAGGAAACTTTTAAGCCATTCCTGCCATAGCTACAGCCTTACAGTTCTCCAGGACTGAGCCATTAACCACCCAATTACCAGCCCGTTGGCTCTGATTTTGGCTACTGAGCCTGTGTCTTCTCCTCATCAGCCCTGGAGGGCCCAGATGGGGCTCCTCAATCCCAAGCTGTCCAAGGGGAGGCGTGAAAGGGCTCTCTGCTAACAGGTCCTGCATCTTTCCCAGCTGGAGCCCCACCCAGCCCTGCCACCAGTGAGGGCTAAGAGGGACACACGCTCCCAAGAGACTCCGCTTTCAGAGTCCCTTAGCACGTGGTCACATTGGGATTGTGTAGCATCTAGCAAATTATATTTTTACCAGATGGGCTAATGAAAGAAAGGATCATGAAATAACCAGCTTTTCTGAGGTTACACTACAGGTCTAGAACCCGATTTGCCCCATTTAAAAAAACAAAACATACACACACACACACACACACACACACACACACACACACACACACACTCACACACACACACACACAAATCTCAATAAGTAATGTATGTTTTTAAATGGTTTTATTTTTAATTATATGTGTGTGTGTGTGTGTGTGTGTGTGTGTGTGTGTGTGTGTGTGTGTGTGTGTCTGAGGAGGTCCCCTGGATCTGGAGTTACAGAAAGTAACTGATAAGGTGCCTGATATGAAGGCTGAAAACTGAACTCAGGTCCCCAGGAAGAGCACTAAGTGCATTCAACCTCTGCACTCAACCTCTCAAGCTCAGGCTGGCTTTGAACTCTGAATGTAGCCAAGGGTGACCTGAACTTCTCTTCCTCCTGCCTTCACCTCTCAAGGCTCGCAAGTGTGTGCCACTGTCCTCAGTTTGTGCCACACTGATGGTCAAACCCAGGGCTTCATGCATGCTAGGCAAACGCTCTGCCACCAGACTCCACAGCCAGCCTGAGCACCATTGTCTTAGCATCCAGTCAATAGCAAATTTGGGAGTGTTTCAGCTTCCTCTTTATCTGCTCAGTTTCCTGCCAGGCTCCTACCCATGCTCCTTCCTACCATCTATTCTCTGACATGGCGCCTGCACTGTCCTTCAAAATCCAGCCCTAGGGAGTGTGCCCTGCTTCCCTCCCAAACTCATGCTCATCGGGCTTCTGTGCTCCTGTGGTGTGTGTGTGTGTGTGTGTGTGTGTGTGTGTGTGTGTGTATAAACTAGTCAGTGTCTAGAATCTTTGTACTGGCCTGTGCACACTCTTCTTGCCAAATTCCTGGGGGCAGCTTCTCTGTGTCTATCCACTGAGAGTCCGTGGTTTGGTCCATAGTGATTAGAACCAAAGTGATTAGACCCACAGTGATATGTACCCTCGTGATTTGTACCCTGATGACAGCTTTCGTGTGAACACTGTTTTACTGATCCACTGTTGTGACATGCCCCTCAAAAGGGGAATGACTAAACACAGGCTCATCATGTCTTGCATATATGATCGTTTGGACCTGAGGGGAAGTTCTTTTCATGTGAGTTCAGATGGGACCTAGGTCATATGAAGCAGGACTGCACCGAGTGTCCAGGATGGACCACTGGCATGACAGGTTTCTTGGAGAGGGTTTGGCAGCTGGCTTAGCTTGGGACTCTAGGATGGCTGGTCCACCCTCTCCTCTTCATACATTCTCCAGATCTCTGGTTTTCATGAGGCTCTTTCTGTATGGTATTCAGGCCAGAGACGTTCTCAGCTCCCCAACGTGTACAGAGAAATTTCCAGAGCATCGTGGGGCAGGCTCAGAACTGGTTCACAGTCATTTCTATCAGTTCTTACTAGCAAAATCAAGTCACAAGACTGCTCAGATTTGATGTCGGGGAGAGCAGATAAGGCACTGACTGGGCGGGGCTGGGGGTGATCAGGAGAGAACATGGAAACCTGGGCGGGGCTGGGGGGTGATCAGGAGAGAACATGGAACCCTGGGCGGGGCTGGGGGGTAATCAGGAGAGAACATGGAACCCTTACTTTCCCTTGACAATTGCTGAGTCACATTCTGTGGAGGCTGCAGGCTTGCTTTCTAGAACGCCAAGATTTCTACAAAAGCCAAGCTGTCTCTTAGACTATTTTTATCAAGAGTAAGAACACACACACACACACACACACACACCATTGGAATGCTGCCACCCCTGCCTGTAAGACTTTTTAAATTGAAGACTGAGGAAATGGCTCATAGGGAAGGATGTGCTTGCTGTCGTAAGCATGAAAACCCGAGTTCAGAACGCCTCCATCCACAGAAAACTCTGGAGGTAGAAATGCGCACCTAGAACTCCAGCGTGGGGGGCAGTGACAGGCAAATCCTGGAGGCTCCCTGGCCATCCAGTCCTGCTGAATTATGAACTTCAGGTTCAGTGAGAAGCCCTATCTCAAAAAATAAGGTGGAGTGTAGCATGACTCTTAAAGAGTCTTATTAATAAAATCAAACCCGGGGGCAGTTATTGGGGTGAAATGCTGGATGGTCAGAGAGACAGAATAAGCCACAGCTACCTCACCTCGCTGGATCCTCAGCTGATCCTGTTTCCTCAGACTGGAAGCCTCTGAGTCCTCATCCAGAATGAATCTCAGCTGAACTGCTGCTAGAAGCCTAAAAGCTTAACCAGCCAAATGCTTAACCAGCCAAATGGTGCTAGTTTCTGGTCCTCACGCCTTATATATACCCTTCTGCTTTCTACCACCACTCCCTGGGATTAAAGGCTCGCTTTCTGGGATTAAAGGCGTGTGTCACCATGCCTGTCTGTATCCTTGAACACATGGATTTCTGCCTCTGGAATTCTAGGATTAAAGGCATGTGCTACCACTGCCTATCCTTTATGTTTAATATTGTGGCTGCTCTGTCTTTTAACCCAGATAAGTTTATTAGCATGCATAATATTTGGGGGAACACAATACCACAGTGGAGGGACCAATAAGATGGCTCAGCAGGAAAGGGTACCTGTAGCCAAGGCTGACAACTTTAGCTCAGTTCTCAGAACTCACACAATGAAAGAAGAGAACTGACTCCCATAAGTTGTCCTCCAACTTACACACACACACACACACACACACACACACACACAACTTTTCAAGAGAAGGAAGGTAGTTTATGTGTTGCGATGCAGAGCATACACACCACTGTTTTCAGTTGCTCACTTATAAAGGTGTCTAGCTTAAAGGTACTGCCTTAGTTAGGGTTTCTACTGCTGTGAAGAGACATCATGACCACAGCAACTCTTACAAAGGAGACCTTTCTTTCGGGTGGCTCGCTTACAGTTCAGAGATTGAGTCCATTATCATCATGACAAGGAGCATGGCAGTGGTGGAGGCAGACGTGGTGCTGGAGCTGAGAGTCCTTACATCTTGCAGGTAACAGGAAGTTGACTGACTGTCACACTAAGGGAAGCTTGAAAAAAAAGAGACCTCAAAGCCCTCTCCCACAGTGACACACTTCTTCCAACAAAGCCACACCTCCTAATAGTGCCACTCCCCTTGAGGGCCATTTTCTTTCATACTGCCACAGGACTCATCTCTCTTGATCTCAATTTCTGCTCCATTTGCAGGTGAAGAGACTCCAGTGTTAAGTAATCGGCCCAAAGCGGCAGAGTTCATTTAACCCATAAGGATGATTAAAAATGACTGGAGGTGTTGTCTACAGAAACCGAGATCCTGGGCTGAGGATGTAGCTAAGCTGGTGGAAGGCTTACTTAGCAGGCACAAAGTCCTGGGGTCCATCACAGCACTGCATAAACTGACCCAGTGTGGGGGCATGTGTCTGTAATCCTGACACCTCAAGATTTGGAGGCAAGAGGATCAGAAGTTGCATCATCCGCAACTACACAGGCAGTTCAAGGCCAGCCTGGACTACAGGAGAACCGGCTTCAAAAATGAACAACAACAACAACCAACTGTGATACTCAGAGGTAGAATTCCTGGCAAGATATCTTAGCCATGACCCCGATTCCACCATAGGAGAAAAATGGAAAAGGAAGTGCAGGACATGATACACAGTAGCTGTGCACTGAATGTGAACCTCCACACTTCCCACAGCTTGCTAACCTTGGCTTAAAGAATGCAGCCGTGACTGTTTGGCGAGCATGACTGATTCACTTTCCCAGTGGCCCTGAGGCCTGGAGGGCTGCTTGGGAGCGCTTGTTCCCTCCACCACATGCCCCTCCTTGCTGATATCTCACACAACAGTCGTCTGGTTTTGCGCAATCTGTTCCTGGAAAGCAGAGGGAAGGAACAGATTGACGCATCGCCTGTGTGTGACCAAGCGATTTATTTTTAATGTGACTAAACAAGACACACACCTGCCTATGGAAACGCAGTCACATTGACGCATCGCGGACTCAGATGGCCATTCAGGCGAGGAAAAGACAGAGGAGGCAGAAAGGAATAGGACTAAAGAGAGGAGAGGGATGGGGAGAGCAGAAGAAGAAAGAAGAAGATAGGGGAGGGGAGGGGAGAGGAGGGGAGGGGAGAGGAGGAGAGGGGAGGGGAGAGGAGGGGAGGGGAGGGGAGAGCAGGAGAGAGAAGGAACAGCCTAGGCTAGCTCCTAACAGTTGAGGGTTTGGTAGCTTCTATCAAGAAGATGGACAAGTGGTCCATGTACCCTTCACTTAGTCTTCCTGGTACCTAACATCTCATACTTAGACCGCCACTCCTGTGACCTCCCCCTGTGCAGCATGCCCCACCTTCACAGTGCCAAAGCAGTGGGATGCAGATCACCAGACATCCTCAGTCATTTTCACCTCAGCAAGAGAGGACCTGGGAAATATTTTATGAAATTGTCTTTCTTTTTTCTTTCCTTCTTTGTTTCTTTGTTTCTTCCTCCCTCCCTCCTTCCCTCCCTCTCCCTCTCCCTCCCGCCCCCTCTCTCTCCACAGCATGGACGCTTAGAAACAAAGCTTGTGAGAGCCTCTAGAAGGGAGAAAGGACATAGAGGGGCTGTGGACAAAGTTTATTTCCTAAAGGGCTTGCTTTGCAAGTACAAGGATGTGGGTTTAGTTCCCAGCTAGCAGGTGACAAGGCCAGGCATGGTGCCACATGCCTGTGACACCAGCAGTGGGAGGCAGAGACAGGCAGATTCCCGGGGCCTGCTGGCCAGCCAGCCTAGCCTACTTGGAGAGAATCTGCCTCAAACAAACAATACCCAAGTGGATGACTCTTGAGAATAATATCTCACACACAAACAACACACACACACACACACACACTCAGAGGGCAGAAAGAAGAAATGTAGATTTTTCTTTTCACCACTCTTCTTCACAATTTTCCTATTATGACAGCTGCTTTTACTGAGTACCACCAGCATCTGGGTGTGTGGCACAGGCCGTAGGGGAATCACTGTCGACCCAGAGGCCTGGAGCCACATTGCGGAGCCTTCATTCTCCAGCTGTGTGTACATGTGTACTCTCAGATCCACGGCCCTCAGAACCATGTTTGGCACCCAGTGAACACCAGTTGACAGAGTGAAATAGCCGGGAGGGGACATGAGTGTAGATTGTCTCACTCGAAGCTGTTTGTTGTAACCTGCTCCTAAATATCCCGCTACTTCTCTCCAGTGCTCTCCAGAGCAGTCTAGGAAGCTTGTGAACCTCTGGCTTTGGGAAGCTAAGTATCCTCCAGCCCAGCTTTCTCCTTTACTTCCTGGGCTAGAACCATAGTTAGAATCACCATGAGCCAGCATCACCATGAGTTAGCATCACCATGAGCCAGCATCACCATGAGTTAGCATCACCATGAGCCAGCATCACCATGAGTTAGCATCACCATGAGCTAACATCACCATTACTTAGCATCACCATGAGTTAGCATTACCATGAGTTAGCATCACCATGAGTTAGCATCACCATGAGTTAGCATCACCATGAGCCAGCATCACCATGAGCCAGCATCACCATGAGCTAGTATCACCATGAGTTAACATCACCATGAGTTAGCATCACCATGAGCTAGCATTACCATGAGTTAGCATCACCATGAGCTAACATCACCATGAGCTAGCATCACCATGAGTTAGCATCACCATGAGTTAGCATCACCATGAGTTAGCATCACCATGAGTTAGCATCACCATGAGTTAGCATCACCATGAATTAGCATCACCATGAGCCAGCATCACCATGAGCCAGCATCACCATGAGCTAACATCACTATGAATTAGCATCACCATGAGCTAACATCACCATGAGCCAGTATCACCGTGAGTTAGGAGCCTCATGGGCTGGCAACCAAATTGATCCACTTTGTACACTGTTTTTCCTTCCAATGTATCTTCCTAGGGAAGCTGAGATGCTTCCAAAGGCAGAGGTTACCCCCCACCCCCGCCCAGCCCCTGGGACTTTCTGCTCAGGTTCATAGCTGGAGGCATATCTTCTCCATAGCAACATCCTGTCTTCTTGTTTTCTAGTAATTAGGATTGTAGTAGTAGTATTTTTCCCCCTTAGCAATTTTATTTCAATCTTCTCAGTCTGCTTGAGTAGTATTACAAAAGAGATTATAAAATCCTAAATGAAAGGGAAGCCCTCCAGACTGTAAGATGCAGTGTGGGTGAGGGGGAGAAATGGATATTCAAGCATGGCGGTGAAGCCCTGTTAGAGGTCTCTAAAAGAATCATCTATGGGAACATGGGTGACATTCTACTGGTCTTGCCTAGAGATCACAGTAAGAAGCAACCCATTCCCACCCCAACAGCCAGCACCCACTGGCCAGATCTGTGAGGAAGTGGGTACCAAGTCCTGGTCAAATTTCAGTAGGGGCAGAGCCCCATAGAGAAACTTAACTGCACCCTTGTGGAAAACGCTGCATGGGAAGCTGCCCAGACAATCAGTTCCCAAATTCCCAGCTGCCAAAAATGTATGAGCAATTGTAGTATAAATTATATTGGTGAAATGCCATGTGCTGTCTGCACTCACCAAAAGCATACTCTGGGGACTAGGCAGAGGCAGGCAGATCTCTGAGTTCAAGATCAGGCTGGTCAACAAAGCGAGTTCCAGGATAGCCAGTGCTGGAAACCCTGTCTCAAAATACCATTAAAAAAAAAAAAAAAAAAAGACAGTAGTAGTCATTGCTTCTAATAGCACGCTCCCCCCCCCAGAAATGTCACTCATAGAAGATTAAATAAACCACAAAAAATTCACTGACAGCTCCCCAAGACAGTAAAGCCGCAACGCCTGTAAGATGGTTCCAACTATACAAAACACAGAAAGTTATGTGAGCATGTACAAATATACATGTATCTCATATGTAATATACCCGTGTTTGCAGACCTACCTGCCGACGAGGGCAAGTGTGTGCTTGCTAAACTGCGAGTGGGGTCTGCCCTTAGAGAAGGGGGGTAGAGTCGGGAAGGAGCGTGGCCATAGGATGTTCACGTCCTGGTTTGGAATTTCACGAATTATTTCTGTCTTTCAGTGAAAATGTGACTTAAAAAGAAACAGGCGGATAGACGGAAGGAGCTGAGGAGCGAGAGAGGTATTTCGTAAGTTCGTGAACCAGTGACCATAGGCGACTTCTTTAAAATATCATGACTATGCCCCCTCCCTCTGGGGCGTGGTCCGTGTTCTGGGTCTTCAGGATGTTCTGCTGAGGATGAAAACCGCCTGCCTGGTTCCTACCTCTCCTCATGGGCTATGCTAGGTTCCGAAGCCTATGGAGTGGGGACAGTAGTGTCTACAGTCTAAAGGATGAGACCCTCATATGGTGGAGAGTGGACTCCAGGCAGAGAGGGAAAGCCCGAAGGTGAGCTTAGAGCAGGGAGACTGTGCCAGCAGAGACTGCAGTCCCTGGCCAGCCCTGGGAAGTTCAAGGAGATCTTCCTAAAGGCCTGGTGACAACAGTGTCAGGACACAAAGGAGAGGCTAGAGAGGGTGGGACTGAGAGGATCCAGCTTTTTGTACCTACCTGGCATGTCTGCATGGAGCCGGAAGAAGCCCTCTTCCCTGGGATGGTACCTCAGGTCATGGCACTTGTCTCCACCCTGCCTGGGCTTGGGAATCTGGGAGTGCTTTCGGAATCAGACTCAGGTAGGTAGATCTCTGGCTCTCAGGCAGACCACACCAAGAGAGAACCTGATCCCTCATTCTTCTCAACACCACTTCTGCCTGCACCCCCAGGCAGACACATTGCTCTCCCTCCATCTCTGCAGCCGCTGATGTAAATTTGCACTCTTGGAACCAATTGAATGAAAAAAAAATGAGGCCATGATGCTCCCAGTTATGGTTGAAAAGAGGGTTTATTGTAGGCATGTGGGCCGAGAGGCCAGGAGCGAGCCAGGAAACCGAGCAACCAAGAAACTGCCTCTCACCTGGCAGCACAGCAGAGCTGGCCCTGGTGGCATAGTGTGGGTAAGCTGGTTCCAAGAGCAGGAGAACTGGCCCCACCCCTCACCTAGGCAGTGTGGGAGAGCTAGCCCCAAAGGCCTGAGTGCGGGTGAGCTGGCCCTGCCCCTTGCCAAGGCAGTGCTGGAGAGTTGGCCCTGGTGTCATGGGTGCTGGAGAGCTGGCCTCAATGGCATGAGCCATGAGGAGGAGAACTGATCCCACCCCTTGCCAGCTGCCTCAGGTAGGAGAGCTGGCCCTGCCCCTCAACCAGACACAGCAGGAGAGCTGGCCCTGGTGGCTCAGCGGCAGGAGATCAGCTAACTAATTCGGCTACCACCCAGGCCCAGATTCAGGGCTTTGAGTTGGCCATCCCAGCATCTACCCCATCCAAGAACTGCTGGAGCACGGGAAGGGGCTGGTTCTGCAGAACCAAAGCTGCAGGATCTCCACGACACAGGGCTACAGCAGGATATCCAAGAGAAGTCCCGTTGAGTATCCAGCATGGATAGTGTAGCAGAAGCCGGAAACCTCGAACCAGACCAATGACTCATTGCAATGAACATTTGTAAGTAAAGCCGTTTGGTCTAAGGGTCTACTGTGTGGCACACGGTGATACATCACAGCTACCATAGTGAGCCTTTTTTAAAATTGTTATTTTTTTTTAAAAAATTGTTTTCTTTTGGGAGGGAGGTTGCAAGGGCGGAGGGCAGATATAGAGGGAGGAGAGGTGAGTGGGATTGGGGTACATGACATGAAATTCACAAAGAATCAATAAAAAGTGAGTGAGTGAGAGAGAGAGAGAGAGAGAGAGAGAGAGAGAGAGAGAGAGAGAGAGAGAGAGAGAGAGTTAGAGAGGCTGAATAGCCAAAATGGCTGGGTTATAGAGGAATCAGAGAAGCTGGGGGACAGGACGTGAAGTTCAGTGGCCGGAGAGGTTCAGGGTAGGAGGAGGGTTGAGAAGAGCTGAGAAGAGCCAGGACTCTGTAACAGGCATTGTGCAGCTCAGGGTCTTGTGTCTTACATCCTCAGAGGGCGCTGGCGACTACATACGTGCCTTAAAAAGCCCGATGCAGACCCCATGCTCTCTCTCTGCTCTCTGCTCCCTGCTCTGCTCCCCTCTTCCCCCACCCCACCCTCTTTCTCTCTCTCCAGGCCTGGCTCTCCTCTCTCCTATCTCCCCCCCCACTTCCTCCCAATAAAGCTCTCTGTAACTCTGGTAGTCGTGGCTGTGGCTCCTGACTTTTCTGCTGGTAAGCAGCACTGCCACCAGCACCGTGCGCCACCAGCACCGTGCGCCACCAGCACCGTGAGCCACCAGCACCGTGCGCCACCACCATGCATCGTTCATCCTAAGAGGGACTGCCGACTGTCAGCCAGTGTCGGATTTGAAATGTTAAATAGGCACCTCAGTTAGCCATTTGTCTGAAACCTGACACCCACGTCCCATGGAAAAGCGACACTCGTGAGAGAGGCTGAACCAAGTTGTGTTTCTTTTTTGAGACAGGGTCATAAGGAGCCTACATTGGTCTCAGACTCACTGTGTATCCCAGAGTGACCTTGGACTTCTGATCCTCCTGCCTCCGGTCTAGGACTTTCCAATACTAGGCTAGCACTCTACCACTGAACTGATCTGGTTTAAGCACTCTACCAACTGAGCTGATCTGGTTTAAGCACTCTACCAAATCTGACTCAAACCCCTCAGTGGCTCCTTGGGGCCATCGAGGAGCTCACAGCCTGACACATGGAGACCTTTAATGGCTCCCACCTTTCAAGTGTGTGATGTTTAAATGAAATACTCTTCACCAAAGAGTGAAGTTTTTCCTTACAGAAGTTTTAATTTTCTTCTCTTCTCTTCTCTTCTCTTCTCTTCTCTTCTCTTCTCTTCTCTTCTCTTCTCTTCTCTTCTCTTCTCTTCTCTTCTTCTCTTCTCTCTCTCTCTCTCTCTCTCTCTCTCTCTCTCTCTCTCTCTCTCTCTCTCTCTCTCGACAGAGTCTCACTGTGTGGCTCTGGTGGGCCTGGAGCTCGCTATATAGACCAGCTGAGCTTAAACTCACAGAGATCCATCTGCTTCTGCCTCCTGAGTTTGTGGAAGTATTTCAGTAGCACACTTTGGCCTTTTCTTGTAACATTCCAACCCACCTATGATCTAGTAAGGTCTGCAAAGCCAGCGGGTACCTCCTTATTAACTACCCATACTCAGCCTTGTCTCTTGTCTCTAGGCACAAACCCTGCTCACTTCTTTCTAGGTCCTCTGAGGCCCAGCCCTCCCTCTCCATTACCTGGAGGCTTGAGGGCCTGGTTGCCCAGCCACTGGTTTTCACTCCCACGGGACCCGCCCCATTCTCAGTTGCAGCTTCCTGTCCACACAGGTGGTGACCTGTGCAGACCCAAGGCTGAGAGTGGAGAGCCGATTCCTGTTCTGCAGTGTAGGGATTCCATTTCTGCTCTGTTCCTTTCTCTGTGCTGAGATCTCAAAAGACAGAGAGAACTCCTTGTCTGTTTTGCTTCACAATTTTTGTCCTTAGGACCTGGCCCTGGGACCAAGATGCCCCTGTGCTCAAAGGCAGTGCATCAATATTTGAAATTAGCCATTATCCCCAGCAAATCAGAGAGCACCAAAGAAAAAGGCGGGGAAGTCTTTCTGTCACGGAACCCAGCTTGCAGTGTGTCTCCTGTGCTCCGCACGGGTAAGGCTCTGTCCACGCCAACTTCTGTGTTAAAACGAACCTGCCCCCCACCTAACTGCTGGCCCCCTAAAGGAAACCAATTATCGAGCCCTTTCCCTGTGTGTCTGTGATCACCACAGAAATATCACCAGTGGCCAGTGCCAGCAGGATTCGCTCTGCAAAGCGTTTTAAAGTTTAGCTAGAAAGCCTCTGAAAATGTCAACAGCGCCACTCCGTCTCCTGCAAACCAGTGTTCCAATCAGCAGGGCTGCCTTTTCCAGCTCGTGGAGCAGTGGCATTTTAAAAAGTCCCCACATAATCGCTTCTCTAGGAGAAAAATACCAAAAGGCAAAGAGGAGAGGCAATAACAGTCACAGCTTCCAACCACACACGGCCTGTGGTACTTCCTGCCTCCAGGCGCCACACTGCCTCCAGGCTGCACATCCAGACTGAGTGAGGCTCTTGGGAGTCCCTCAGCTTCGTTGGAGACCTGGCCTGGAGACACTTTCCATAGCACCTCTGTTAGCTACTTTTCTTGATGCTGTGACCTGACAGCAACTTAAGGAAGGAAGGGGGGGGGGGGGGAAGCAGATTGAGGGAGGAAGGAAAGGAAGGAAGGGAAGGGGAGGGAGGGAAATTTAACTTTGGCTTACAGCTCGAGAGTATCATCCATCATGATGGGGAAGACATGGCTGGAAGAGTCTAATGAAGAGCCCAGGAAGAGGAAAAATGGCATGCCGGTAGCCTAATAATGGCCTTAAAACAAGTTACCTGACCCTTCGCCCTACAGTCTCCCAGTCAGAACAGACCCAGGCTGTGTAAACATCTTGAACTAACACCTTGTAATCAGAGATTATAAATCATGACAGCAAGGGTGCACTCCACAGGGGTTGTAGAGCCTAACCCTGGGAACACGTTCCCGAGAAACTGTAAATCCCGATATATAGTCTCTGCCCTGTGTATAATCATTGGCTGTAAAAAGATGCTTGTCGTCCCTCGTCAGTGTCGCAGAGTCAAATAACTCTCTGTGGTCCTAACTAGTTAGAAGTTTTTTGTCTCCCCACCTCCGAGTGTTTTTTAACAAAGTTGCTTCTGGTTAATAGACCTCAGTGGTCTGTTCCCCATTATTTGTGCAATTCCAGGACCCAACACACAAGGCAGCTAATCACATTGCACCCACAGTCGGGAGCGGTGTGGGGGAGAGGGGGAGAAACACATTTACAACAGCTCTCTCTACGTCGGTGACCCTAACCTTGCAGACACACCTGTGGTGATTCTAAATTCCTTCGTGTTGATAATCAAGAGAAACCACCATGATACCCTGTTTCCTTATGGGGAACTAGCCTTGTATCCCACTGGGGTTCAGTATCTTAGATCATGAGGGGTCAGTTACAGGAAAAAAATATACTTCTGTCACATGTCCTGGAGCTTAACTCTTCTCTTCCTCTTGATGGCCAGGTGTAACCATATAACACACAATTCTGGAAATTTCTCAGTTGAAGGCAGAAAATACTGCTTTGCTTTTATGGGGGAGCTATTGGGGTGCCTGTCTATTGGGTTCCAGGTATAGCAACTGGCAGACTTGAGGGGATTTCCAACCGAAGTTACTAATAGAAATGAAATACTGCTTTTCAAAGAAAACTTTTCAAAGAAACTGCTAAAAGAGAATGGCCTGTGCCTGGTGCTTCCAAGGGTTGCAGCAGGTTCTCACAGCTGTGAGTAGAGAAGCCGCGAGGCCAGGTCTAGAGGAAGTGTTAGACTAGGGGCCAGCTCTCAGCCTTGGGTCTCCACAGGAAGCAGCTCCGAGGAGGACTCAGGATGAAGGCATAAAATGGCATGCTAAGGATGCAGTCTCTACATCAGCCACCAGTCCCTCAGGGGCCTAGATCTAAAGATCTTAACACTTCTTGGCCTTTCACATGTTAAGATCGTACCGGGTCACTGAGCTACCATGGCACCCCTAAGACATCTAACCTTAGACATAGGCAAGCTGCTCTTTAGGAGCTTAATGCCTGGTTCCTGGCAGAAGCCAGCTGCAGAGTTTCCAATCATGACCTTCAACTATTCCGAGGTGGTATAGCACGGGGGTTCCGAGGCACACCACCATCATCTGATGAATTTTATTTATTTACTTTTCACACCTTGTTGTTTTTGTTTGTTTGTTTTTGAGACGAGGTCTCATGTCTAGTCTTGACATCCCTATGTAGTCAAAGACAATTTTGAACTTCTTCCTTTGAGATCATTCATTCATTCATTCATTCATTTACATGTATGCATGCGTGCATGAGGTTAAGTGCACCACTTGCATGAAGGTGCCCTTGAGGAACTGAAGTTACAGGTGGTTGTAAACTGCTTGATGCTCAGAACCGAGTTGCTGGGATCTGAGCAGTGAGTAGCGATAAGCTCAGGATCTTAATCACTGAGCCATCTCCCTAGCCCTGACTTTGAACTTCTAAGCTGCCTGCATCTATTTCCCAAATGCTGGGGTTACAGGTATGCTCTACCACACCTGGTTTTAGGCAGTGCTGAGGATCCAAGCCAGGGCCCTGCTTCGGCACTCCAGCCACTTAATTACCTCCCATTCCCGTGCTGTCTGGGACAGGCTTGCCTTGAGTCCCCTGTGCAGCTGAGGATGACACTGAGCTTCTGATTCTCCTGCCTCCACCTTCCAAGTTCGGGGATTGCAGGTGTGAACCACCACACCCAGCAAATTTTAAGGACAAATGTACATTCTCCCAGATGCAACATGACCTAGCAGGGTGGAGCCAGGGTGCCAGATACTGTCAAAGTTCTCTTTGGGATTCTGCCATGTTCCAGGCTTCCAAACCTTCCACCAGTCCAGGCATCACCAGTATAAGACTCATATAAATCATTGTGTCTGGTCATTTTATCCAGGCTTCTCCCTGGGTCTGGACTCATGGGCCCCCAAATATTTTTGTTGTTATTATTTTGAGACAGAATCTAGCTGTGTAGGCCTGCTCAGTCTGGTACTTATGAAGACCAAGCTGGTCCTGAAATTACCAAGAACCTCCTACCTTTGCCTCCGAGGTGCTGGGATTATAGGCATACTCTGACACCCAACCTGAAAATCAATCTCTCTCTCTCTCTCTCTCTCTCTCTCTCTCTCTCTCTCTCTCTCTCTCTCTCTCTCTCTCTCTCTCTCTCTCTCTCTCTCTCTCTCTCTCTCTCTCTCTCTCTCTCTCTCTCTCTCGCTCTTTCTCTCTCTCTCTCTCTCTCTCTCTCTCTCTCTCTCTCTCTCTCTCTCTCTCTCTCTCTCTCTCTCTCTCTCCACCAAAAAGCCCAGTTCTGCATTCTTGGTGGCTGTGGCAGCTCCTCCTTTGAAGTTGCCAGCAGCCCAAGACCTCGCCTAAAGTGGTCAGCTTTTGACCATAACTGGGCACAAACCCAGCTTGTGGAGGACTCGTCATCAACCCTCGCCTACAGGCTGTATAAGCTCCCTGCTTCAGTTGGGACGAATGACTTCTCCAGCCCGATCTCTGGGGCTGGAGAACTCACTCAGGAGTTGCTTTGTTTAAATAAACCTGTTCTTTTACTTTTTTCAATTTGGCCTGATCTGACTTACAGTGTCAGTGGTGGAGAAACCTATAATCATGATACAGAAAACCTATTAGATCTCTCAATCAAATCTAGAGCTTGCTGCAGAGCTAGTCTAGGGATAGTCTCCTCAGCCAGCTTGCTCTGGCATCCTCTGTCTACCTCCCAAGGCTAGAATTCCAGGCAGACCATCACATCCAGAATTACTGTGGTTTCTGGGGATCTGAATTCTAGTACGAACTGCACAAGGCTTTTACCCCAAACCTCTCCCCAGCGCTCTGAAAATCTGTTTTTAAAGCAGTCTTTGGTGGCTGTTCTGGCCAGGTAAGCTTGAATGAACACCCACAACTGTAATAAAACGTTGTTTTCATGTAATATAATGGTGACCATCGGTCCTCTGACCTACTGTGACCTTGTTTATGTGTATGCTATTGGGGCCATCATTAGGTTGTAAATTTAAAGAGGAAAGGGGCCTTGATCTGTCTTCTGTGGTATCCCCAGCACCGAGAAGATGTGAGCAAACACTGAGTTTTTGATATATGGGTAGTGCTGAATGAACAAATAAATGTGTTTCTTCGATTCTCCCATTTCTACCCTGTAAAGCCAGTTAAGGATGAAATAAAACTTTAGGGGCTGGCAAGATAGCTCATGGAGTAAGTAAAGATGCTTGCTGCCAAGCCTGATGACCTGAGGTTGGTCCCTGAGGAAGGTGGGCGCCACACCATGGATGGAGAGGACCAATTCCACAGACTATTCTCTGACCTCCACATGAGTGTCTTAGCATGCACCCCCCCCATAACACAATAAAAAATTAAAGAAAAAATATATATGAACTCACATACTTGACTTTCTTCATTCACTCATCAAGTTTATTTGTGGAGACTCGAAGACACAGATAATAGGTAGTGTTCAGGAGAAGAGTGTCCACAAACATCCTGGAGAAATTCCCCTCCCCCTGGACAATGTCTGCTTCCTTGCCGGTTTTCCACAGCTAACAGCCTCAGGCCTGGGTGGAATCCTGCACACTCTGTGTGCACAGAAGTTGTGAACATTCGGAAAACATTTACTCGGTAGCTACCAGCTTCCAGCAAGCGCCCCCGGGGAATTTAGTGAGAGATAGCAAAACAACCCTTCCCTTGGAGGTAATTCTAGTTAGTGAACGCTGGCTGTGGAAGTGGGCAGTTCCAGGACAGGGGGATAACAAGGGCACTGGCTTTAAGGTGCCTCTGCTGAGAGATGTGCTATTACTGTATGTTCTGCTGGGAAAATGCCGCCAGATGAACTGTGATGGGCCGAGGGTTATAAGACACATTCTAGTTTCAGCGTTATAAAAATGGAGCGGTGTGGGGGTGGATACAGGGTGGCGATGTCGCTCAGTTGGCAGAGTGCTGGCCTCACATATGTGAGATGTGGTGGTCTACACCTGTGATCCTAGCACCCTGGAGACAGAAGCAGGGGGATTAGGAATTCAATTTTATTCTCAGCTACAAAGTAAGTTCCAGGCTAGCTTGAGCTATAGGATACCTTGTCTTAAAACACAGACATGTGCACACACACACACACACACACACACATACACACACACACACACACAGGGGATGTGTTACCACTGGGTAGGGGTTCAGCTGAATATTTTCAGGTTCTTGGCCTCATAGTCAAATAATTGTTAATAAAGGCTCACACAGATTTGAAAAAAAAAGCAAGAATATCTCATTTGGAGCTCAGTGACACTAAGGTTGACAGTGGCCACAAGTGAAGCTACTCAGCAGCCTTGATTATTGTTTGGGGGCTTCTTTTATGGTGTTCAGGAGAAGGAAGCGCTGGCTGCTGAGGGGCATAGTTTGGATGGTTCTTTATTTTGAATTATAATTATTTCTCCACTGCACATGTCCCTTCCCATACTGCATCTGATTTTAATTATCTGTGCACCCAATTATGAATAGGCATAAGATGGTAAATAGGGGATCCTCCCTAAAAGGCTAGTTAGAGGACACAGCTGTGTCTTACTGAATATGCACCCCAAACCAGTTCAGGCCAGATCAGCTCTTCCATTCTTCATACTGGCATACATTGGGAAAACACTTGAATAGGAAGTGTCTGGATTTGATTGTTAGTAGGGATAGGAAAACATACTACTTTTCAGTGATGGAAGAACGTATAGCCTGATGCAGGCAGTGGGTTCTAAATGTTGCTAGGTGTATTGTCTGGAGAGGGATGTGTGTGCTTAGTACATGTAGGAAAAGGAACTAGGCTACCAAGTGCATTATTATAAAAGGAGTGTGTGCATACCTAAAGTCAAATGAGGTCCCCAGGTACTAAACTATCACCTGTACTTGCCTGCCTAAGGTGTATACATCTTAGAATTCATGAAACATGTAAGGCAGAGGGAATTTCAGGCTGGAAGCACATGTAGATTGTGGCAGTTGGTTTTAATTGTCAACTTGACACAATCCAGAATCATCTGGGAAGACCCTCAGTGAGGAACTGTCTAGATCAGGTTGGCCTGTGGGTCTGACTGTTGGGAAGTGTCTTGACTGCATTGATTAACAAGGAAAGACCCAGTCCACCGTGGGGGGCACCATTCCCTGGGTCTGGGTTGTTCACTGTGGAGGGGAGAAAGTGAGTACTAGAAGCATGCCTGTGTAGCCAGCTTTCTTGGGTCACCAGCCCCAAAATCATGACATGGAGACTTATTATTAATGATGAATGCTCAGCCTTAGCTTAAACTTGTTTCTAGCTAGCTATTTTTTTTTTAAACTTAAGTTAACCCATTTCTATTAATCTATGTGCTGCCCCGAGGCTCGTTTACCTCATCTATGTATTGTCCCTTCTGTTTTTCTGCTTCTCCATGTCTGACTGGCTGGCTGGCTCCCCTTTTCTCTCTGCCCACCAGCCCCACTTATCCCTCCTCTGCCTAGCTATTGGCCATTCAGTTTTTTTTATTAGACCAATCAGGTGCCTTAGGCAGGCAAGGTAAAACAGCAACACATCTTTACGTAATTAAACAAATGCAGCAGCCACAAATGCAACACATCTTTCCATAGTTAGACAAATATTCTATTCCACAACATGCATGTGTTCAGTTTCTCTCGGCTCTTGACTGCGGGTGCGATGTGGCCAGCTGTCTCAAGCCGCTGCTGGGACTGCCCCACACTGACGGGTTGTAACCTGGGACTGTGAGCTAGAAGGAACCCCAGTCACCTAGGCTGTGTTTCGTCAGGGTGTTCTAGGACAGCAATGGGACAGAAAAGTAGGACACGGCATAAGCCAGAGGGGAGGATTTGGAGGGAACAGCTGGTGGGAGATGCCACAGGGAAGCTGCCGCTTAGAACTCAGGGGCCCTGGGGAGCGCTATGGGCTGCAACTTGGGAGATGAGGCTGGAGCGGGAAGCCAGGCAGATCGCCAGGGGCTGTCTAAGCAGGCGGCCTTACCTGGTCTGCATGGGTAGCCCCTCTTTTCAGCTTTGAGTGTCCTGTTGCTCAGTGGACTCTGTGCTCACCCCCCCAGTAAGCCATTTTGAGATGTGTGTTCTCTGTCCTAAGAAAGCATTTTAAAAAAGAAAATGACATGGGCAGATATTTCCTTTATATATATATATATATATATATATATATATATATATATATATATATATATATTCTCTCTCTCTCTCTCTCTCTCTCTCTCTCTCTCTCTCTCTCTGTGTGTGTGTGTGTGTGTGTGGTGTGTGTGTGTGTGTGTGTGTGTGTGTGTGTGTGTGTGTGTGCATATAGGTGCCATGGCACTTGAGTGAATGTCAAAAAACCTGCAGGACTGGTTCTTTCCCTCTGTCATACGGGTCCTGGGAATCGAACTCACATTGGCAGCTTCCTTTTTCCACTGAACCATCTCACTGGCCCAAAGCAAGTTTTGCTTTTTCCTTTCTCGTGGACCTCTGGTGTGAGAGAGATGGAGGTTGTCTTCCACATTGGCAAAATTTCTCTTGTGAGCCAGGGCTGATGGCCTTGGATTCTCTCTGGTCCCTGGGAACCCCTGTTGTCATAGAAACAGGTCTTATTTAGTCCTCAGCGGCACTCACACATGACCTGCTGCTGCAAGCATTGCTCATTCAGAAGAGCCCCCCACATCTGGGTGAGCGTTCCACAGGTGTCCCTGACACCGGCCTTACGGTGTTCTTGCTCCGATTTTTTTTGTTGTTATCTCCAGCAGATTCCCATCCTTGTTGGTGGCTCTGCTGTTTGTACCTCTGACATATTTTAGGTGTATCTTATTTTCATGAAAAATGGAATTTATGTTTTAATTCTACAGTTCCTTCTTGCTTTGGGTTTGTCTTTAGAAAAAAATAAAGTGGTGGAGGGGGTTGGTAATATCATTTACAAATCAGCTGTCATATTAGAAAGACCGTTATTGGCCTTGGGAGGGAGAACGGAGCAGAAATGAGGCAGGAAGACCAGAGGTGGTTGGGTCTGTGGGGAGAGGTTGCTTCTGCACTAGGAGGTTGGTGTTGGGGCAGAAACGGACAGTGTAGCTCCTGGACATGTATAGGGATGATATTGATGTACCTTAGGTAAATGGCCGGTTTAACATGTTCTGGAATGGGGTGGACTGGGATGGGAGGACCGGAATATTCCAGGGCAAGCTGCTGGTATGGCTGAGAATTCACATGGACTTCCTGTTCCAGTCTGTGGCTTCCTGTCAACTTCAAAGCTACAGCCATTTGGTCAGGCGAGGCCTTCTAGGAAGGTCAAAGGGATGTTGCTGTTTCCGCCCTTCGAAGTGAGGAATTGGCTCCTGCAGGCCTTTCCACTCATGTCCTCAGACACCGTGGCCATGTGTATGTTAGATGTGACGTCTTTGCTTCTGTTCCCCGGCTGTGACTGATGGGAACAGCAGCCAGATGCCGCGTCTTACCAACCAGGCCTTCTCCTTTCACCTTGCTTCCTCCTGGGCTCTGTTTCTTGACTCACTCAACGGCTCCAGCCTCGCCTTCTAGGTGCCTCCCACACACAGCTCTGACCACCCACAAGCAACATTTGCAGTCATTTAACATAAGCTGTATCCTACCAACCACACTGTGTAGAGTCCTGAGCGGCTAAGCTAGCTATTGAAGCTCTTAGGATTTTACTTTAACTAGAGTTATTATTAGATCCTCCAGTCAGTCCTTAGGACTTTCTGCTCAAAAACCCCCAGAACTACTGGGCCAGCAAGATAGCTTAGCAAGGGAAGGCGATTGCTGTCAAGCCTGGCAACCTGGGTTCGATGTCTTAAACCCACATGGTGGAAAGAGAGAACTGACTCCCAAAAGTTGTACTCTGACCTACACACACACACACACACACACACACACACACCATGGCGCATGCACACCCACTTACACAAAAATAAATGAATAAAATACATACATGTAATTTTAAGTCTAAAAATAAATACCAGAACTGTGGCTGCACCCTGCGTTGAAATGCTCTGTTTTCATTTAAAATGGTGCTTCTAGGGCTGGGGGTGTGGCTCGATGTTAGAATACTTATCAAGCATGCAAAAGGCCCTGGATTTGAATTCTAGCACCTCAAAAAACAAACAGGTAAAATCCTAAAATGATGTTCATATAAGTCAAGACATTTAGAGAACTTTAAACACTTGGGAGGGAGCTGAGGATGTAGTCCAGTGGGTAGAGGGTTTGCCTAGCAGGCACAAAGCCCTGGGTTCAACCCCAGCATCACAGAAATTGAGCTTGGTGTTAGACACAAGTAATCCCAGTGCTGGGAGGTGGAGGCAGGAGGATCAGGAGTTCAACTTCATCCTCAGCTACATAATGAATGCAAGGCCAGATAGGGCTACACAAGACCTTGTCTTAAATAATAATATCATCACCACCAACAAAATCTTGGGAGGATGCTTATGCTCTTGTAGAAAAAAAAAAAGAAGATACAAAATTATATAACTTCAAGCATGTTAAACAGCAAAATTGTGAGGGCAGGAGGCAGCAACCCCCCCCCCCAGCCCTCCTATACGCACTCCTAATTCCCTTCCAAATGACTCCAGAACCGCATGTGTTTGTAACCAAGCAAATGAAGTCTCTCTTGGATTCTAACCCTTGACTGAGGAGGTAATGTTCTCTTGGGGTCATAAGGTCAGATTGTCTATTCACAGGAAGCTGAGCTCTGGGTGCCATCAGAGGGAGACTATTCCATCCGTGCGGTCAAGTATTACTTGTGAGATTGTATTTTTTCCTGGAACAAATGAGTCTTTGGATGGTGATGCCTACTATTCTAGATACACTGTTGGACAAGAAAAGCTGTAGTTGAAGGAGAAAACCTCTCCACTCTCCACCCTAACAAGCCCCCAGCCCCTGTGGCCCTTCCTGGACAAGCCTGCTGGTGTCCAGTGTAGGGCAGTGGTAGAGGAGAGATGTGGCCATCCATCGCTAGAAAGGAAAGAAGATGGCTTCAGGAGCCTCTCGCTAGCTTTAGGAAGATATGTCATTCCTAGAGGAGGGTACGATGAGTTTGTGGGGAAAGAGGTGAGGAGCCAGAGAACAGCCAGGAAGAGAGGAGAGGAGGAGTGAGACAGGACTGTAATTCAGGTCCACGTGAAATCAGTCTTCAGATCTTCTTCAGTGGAGGGCTGAAGCCTGTGGTGCTTAGCGTCAAATGTCAACTTGCTAGAACCTAGAACCCCCTGGGGAGAGAGACTGATGGAGGAATTACTGAGATGAGGTTGGCCTGTGGGCGTGTCTATAGGGGACTGGTTTGTTAATTGGCCCAAGCCCACTGTGGGCAGCACCCTTCCCTAGGCTGGGCCTAGTGAAGAAAGCGAGCAGGCATGCGGGGTGTATTCATTTCTCTCTGCTCTTGACTTTGGATATGATGTGGCTACCTGCTTGGGTTCCTGCCTTGACCTGCCTGAAATGGTGGATAGAAACCTGGAATGGTCAGGCAAATACACTCTTCTTTCCCCTAAGTTGTTTTTGGTCAGAATATTTGTTACAGCAACAGAACATCTCTCCCTTTAGGTCACAGGTCACTGTAGGCTTTCCAGACTTCTCTGTGGCTGAGTGGAGCACCCTCATGGAGAGCCACTAGGCCCAGGGGGCACCATTGCTCCCTAGGAGCAAATACCTGGAGGTAGTGAAGAGATCTGGCTCACCTTCCCCAGAAGGCTCCCAGGACAAGCCTGTCCCAGGACTTTCACATTCAAATGCTTAGGAAAACAGATGAGAAATCACGTGGTAGTGGAGCACATCTTTAATTCCAGCACTCAGAGGCAAGCAGATCTCTGAGTTGGAGGCCAGCCTGGTCTACAGAGTGAGTTCCAGGACAGCCAGGGCTACACAGAAAAATCCTGTCAAAAAAAAAAAAAGAAAGAAAGAAAGAAAGAAAGAAAGAAAGAAAGAAAGAAAGAAAGAAAGAAAGAAAGAAAGAAAAAAGGGCGAGGCAGAAATAGCTACCATGTTAATCAAAGTCTTTCCATGTTCCTGTCTTATGAGCATCAAATGAGCATCAATCATAATTTAGTGTTGATTTATGCTTTTTGAATGGCCTTTTTAGGAATAAGCTAAAAGCCATTTTTACACTTCCATGGCCAGCTACTTGGGGGTGGTGTAAGGCTAGAGGTTTAGAGTCAGCCACTGACAGGGCTGGGAACGTAACAGCAATGAACACAGATTGTGAGAAGCCCTGAGAGGTCACCTGGTCCATCCCCCTGCATATCCGAGAGGCATATCTGAACAAGACGCAGAGTCTGATCCCACTGTGTCAGAGCTGCCCCTCGGAATGCAGTTCAAAAGGAGTTTGGCTTCCCCACTCTGCGGGCTCCAGAAAGTAGGACACTCGTGGCTTTATGAAAACTGGAGCAGATGGTCCCTCGAAGTCTTTGCTGGAACACCCCAGCTTGTGAGTGGGCAACATCCCTTTAGGTGCTATCACCTATGGAGAGGGAAGGTGTCACACACACACACACACACACACACACACACACACACACAGAGAGAGAGACAGCTTCCTTGGGGACTGAATTTTCTAAACTTATTTTTAGGTATTTATTTATTCATTGAGATAGGCTGGCTTTGCACTCACAATGTTGCCAAAGGTAACTTTGAATTCCCAATTTTCCTGCTTCCAGCTGAGTGCTGGGATTACAGATGGGCACCACCATGATTTATGTAGTGCTAGAGATGGAACCCAGGGCCTTGCACCCTACCCAATGGGTTACATTTAGACTTTTAAAAATATTTATTTTATTTTAATTATGTGTGTGTGTGTGTAAAGGTTCCAACAGACAGAATAAGAGGTATGTGTGGGGGGAAATCAGCAAGATGGCTCAGTGGTTAAAGGCACTTGCTGCCAAGTCTGACAACTGGGTGCTACGTGGTGGAATCAGAGAGCAGAAATGGAAGTGATCTCACATTTACACACGGGCACCACCCACTCAATGTGATCAAATAAAATAGGCCACATGGGTACGACCTGGCAAGGTCTCTCTAGTACTTACAAACATAATCCTCGAAAATGCGAAGACAGGGATGTTTTGTTAGGCTTCTCCTAGGGCCGGGGCCAGAGCCCGGAGAAGTGTGATTAATCCGGAGTGTCAGAGTCTCAGTCTTTGGCCACCCTGAATCCCTCCGGCCTACAGAGCCCCGTTAATGGAGCTGCTGTTTTCCATTTTCAGTCTCTTCACAGTTGTCGTCCCTCCCCCCTCCCTCCTCATCCTCTAGGGCAGTACAATTAACTCGCTATTAAAGGCACTCTCTCACTAAGGGAGACACAGGTGGAAAATAGGTTAGACTTCCCTGCCTATCGCCTCAACCCCATCTAGATGCTGGAGTGCTGTCCTCAGGAGCCAGGGACTAGGCAGAGCCACGCCCACCTGGTCAGGCCTGAGCTCTAAAAGCCACACAGTTAGTTCTTCCTGCTTGAAAACAGCGACTCTTCCTGAGGCCTGGAGGAGAGCATCGCTATCAGTACTGGTGTTCCAGATTCTGGGTCACCTTCCTGCTTCGGCTACCTTCCCTGGAGGCAGCTGTGTGTGTGTGTGTGTGTGTGTGTGTGTGTGTGTGTGTGTGTGTGGTGAAGCCTTCAGCCAATGTGTGTTGACCTTTTCCCATGTTGCAGGCTTATCTTTTCCAACTTCTAGGTTGTACTGTTCTTAACCCCACACACCTTCTCCAGTCGAAGCCGCTCAAGCTGGGGAAACATTCTGGAAGAGCACTTGTAGACTTGGGGCTGGAGTCACGGCACAGAGGATCAAAAGGGGGAGTTTCAGAAACAGAAGTGTGGACTCTGCATGAGCAGTATCAGGTTAGGAAGAGGTCTAGGACTCTACCTCAGCTGAGTCCAGCCTTTCCCCCACTCCAGCCAGGGTTTCAGGGTTTCCAGAAGCTGCGTCATCCAGGCTAGGTCCTGCCCGCTCTGTGACACAGGCCACACTTATGCCTACCCACTTCACGAGTGTCTCCCTCTCTCTGTTTCACTCTCTCTGTCTGTTTGTCTCTTTCTCTGTCTCCTCTGTCTCTGTCTCTGGGGGTAGAATTTGCAATTTGCAATTATCTGGAGCCTTGTCACGCACACTAAGAATGATGGCCACTCCTCTTCTAGGTCTCCTGAGGGCACAGTCCTTACTTCAAGTGGGCTCCTTCTCTGGTTGAGAGAAGCTTCATCCTTTCATCTTGTCTCCAGAGATTATCCCTCCATCGCTGCATCCCTCTCAGATAACCCAGCATAATGAGTTTGCACAAAAACAAAAGCCGGGAAGGGGAGGAGGCATCTTCTGGGGTGCTTGGCAACAGCGGCCTTCAGGCTGGGCCTCTCCTGGAGAACAGAGCTCCACAGCGAGCTGCCCACCTGGGGGCACAGTGTCTGCAGCCTCGGGAGGGCAGGGGCAGAAGCCTCACCCCAGCCAGCCCCCCAGCCTTGGTCACCTCACATTTGGTCATCACAGCCTTCTGCATGTACAACTCCAGGAAGGCAGAGCCGTGAATTCATTCTGTTCCCGTTGACTTCAGGCTGGGGCCTCCCACACACAGGAAGTACCCAGCAGGGTTTAAAGAGGAAGGAAAGAAAGGGAGGAAGGCAGGGAAGGTTTGTTTTCTTGTTTTCCAGTGTCACCTTTCGGCTTCTCCCAGCTTGTAGGAAGAGGGTGAGAGGAAGAGCAGCTTCCTCTCCAGAAGAACTTCCCAGGCCAGAGAGAGGAGAGAGCACCCAGTACCACTGAGGATTGCTGATGACAAGCCTCACCTTTCCTTGGGGAGCTGTGACATCACACCCGAGGAAAACAACTGGAAGGAGCAAGAATTCATTTTAGCTCACGGTTCTGGGGCGTCAGTACTTGGCCCCACGGTTTGGGGGCTGTAGAAGGGGTTACCAGGCATGGTGCATTTTCTGTCAGCACATGAACTTCTGGAAGATATTTCATATCTAAGTCACAAAAGGAACTGATAGAGGATTTATATGTTTCTATAAATCAACAAGACAAACCCAATAAACACATATGCAAAACATTCAGAACAGCCACTCTTCCGAGGATGGGGGTACAACTGGCAAATGAACGCATAAAAAATGCTTCATCCCATAGTCATCAGATTAGCCCTACACAGAATGGCTAAAATCATAGCCTGACACTGTCAAGTGCGGACAAGGATATGGAGCAACTGAAACTCTCCTTTACTATCAGTGAAATGGTAAATGGGTACAGTCCCTCTGTAAAAACTCAAGTGTCATGAAACCTAAATACAGTCATATTCATAAACTGGACTCTGGGAATATAACTAATAAGTTTGTTTATGCATCTGCCCAAAGTCACATTCAGGGATGTTCATAGCCAGGCTCCTTGTAGAAGTCACAAACCAGAAACTATCCAAATACTCACAGTGATGGATGGTAAGTGAAATGTGTATTTTAGGCAGCACAGCTGTGTACATCAGGAGCAGGAATGTGGCAACATGGGGGCATCTCACAAATATGATGTTGAGTCTAAGCTGCCAGACGCTGGGTGCCAGCTTGATGATTCCACTACTGTAAAGACAGGCGGGCCTTAAGCCTTTGATATCAGAAGTCAGGCTGGTTGTAACCCTCGGGGAGGGGCGACTCTGGAGTGATGGAACATTCTTCCTCCTGAGATGGGCCACCCTCACCCCCAGGTTTGTTCACTCTGATAAGATTAGCATTGTATGAGGTTGGCTGAGTCTTCTCTCTTTCTATTATAACAACAACAGGGCTAATTTTTTAAAGGCAGGGTGTAAGGACTGGAAAGTCAACCCTGTCCCAAAATGCTCAGTTGGTAAAAGTCCACTGTCCTTAAGAGGCATCGCCTACGGGACGCTATCCTCAATTCTTCTTGACTCCCAAGGAATCTGAGCCTTTTCTTTGCTGAGCCTCTTACAGGCTTTATACAGTCTCCCTTTTATAAAACTCCTACTTCCTGCCGATGAAAGCAGACTGAGGTTGGGAGATACATATGGCCACTGCATAACAATATTGACAATTTATAATGTGTAATCTCTTTAAAACTGTTTAGTATTTATATTTATATGTGTGTGTGTGTGTGACTGTGTGAATGCATGTGTGTGCACCTGTGCGTGCACACATGTGTAGGTATGTATGAGAGCATCTGATGTTCTCCTCTGTCACTATCCACCTATTCCTTTGAGGCAGGAGCTCTCCCTGAAACTCGGACTTGTCTTTTCTCAGCGCGACTGGAAGCTATCAAGCCCCAGGGGATTTTCCTGTATCTGCCCACACCAGGGCTGGGGGTATTGGTGTATGCACCAGCTTGTTATGTGGGTGCTGGGATCCCAAATCCAGCTCCTAGCTGCTAAGCCATCTCTCTAGCCCCCAAGGCTATGGTTTCTGTCTAAAATGACCTCCTAAGACCGTGTGTTGAGGGCTTGGCTTCCAGCCTGCACCATTATTGAGAGACAGGAGCTCCTGTAAGAGGTAGAAGTGAAATCATAGTGGGTGTGCCCCTGAAGGGAACCAGCCCCATCCCCCATCTCCCCCCCCCCCCTCTGCCACCCCCTCTCCTTGCTTCTTGACGACAGTGAGATGAACAGGCCATAATGTCCTGTGGTGTCATGAACCCAAAGTGACAGCACCAAACAACTATGGGCTGCAAGTTCCCAAACCCTGAGCCCAAATGAACCTGTCCTGTTTGTTTTGCCACAGCGAGGGAAAGCTGACCAAGCTGGATGTATTTATTCAGTTCTTTAGTGGGCCTAGTGTGGTGCTAGGCACTTGCCTGCCTGGATATTTTTTCTTTGAGACAAGCTCTCATATAACCCAGGCTGACTTCAAGCCCTCCATGTAGCTGAGGATAATATGAAACTTCTGACCCTCCTGCCTCCAATTCCCGAGTGCCAAGATGACAGGTCTGTGCCACCACAGCCTGTTTATGGTACCAGGGATCAAACACCGGGGATGCTTGCTAGGCAAGTACTCTACCCACTGAGCCACATCCTCAGCCCTGGATTTTCTTAATACAACTCAACCCTGTGAGGAGACACCGCCTCCCTTTAGTGCAAACCCACTTGTTCACACTCACAGAACCACGGGGTCAGTGTAGAATGGAGTCAGTGTGAAGCTCCGGTGCCCTCTTGAAACCGTGACTGGGGAATAAGGGAAGGAGGAAAGAGAAGGAGAAGGGCCGAGGAAGGGAGGAAAGGAAACCAGAGGCCGCCCCCTTCTCCATGTCTGAGAAGAGGCCCACTGGCAGCCTGCTCCACATGGGAAAGAGGGCTCACCAAGCCTGGGGAAGCAACAGCGGGTGCCCCTCCCCAGCTGGGGTCCTGCTTGTGAGGAAACACAGTTGTCGACTCCACATCAGGTCTGCACCAGAGGCAGGGTTAGTTCTCAGTTTAATCCAATGTTTACTCTCATTTTTCCACACCCTCTCCCCCACCCGTGGCTCCCTTTGAAGAACAGCCTCGGGGTTCATGTTGCAGCATCAGATGGATCGGAGCGAGCGGCATCTCACTTTAGTAGCAGGAGTCTCTAAAACAGCATAAGCCCCCGAGGGTGCCCGGCGCACAGACTTCTGCACGAAGCTGAGGGCACAGCAGGGTGGGGCTGTTCGCTGCTGCTGTGGGGACAGGAGACAACCCAGGCTGTGGGCAGATACAGAAATGCAGTTATGTGGGAGAACAAGACTCCAGGAGTACACAGAGCTTCACATGCACAGACACATACATGGGCACCCATGTGAGCTCAGGGGTCTGCCTGCACGCATGCGTGTGACATGCACGTACAGAGACACTCCCATGCTCACGAATATTGAAGAGGTAGTGGCTTCTGAAAGGAGCAAGATTTTGTCCTCAGCTTCCGGCCAGTGGCAGTCTCCTGAACCCATCTCTGAAATGTCCCTCCTTTTCTCCACCCCGGGGCCACAGTCCCAATCTTTCTAACCCTTACCTGGACCACCTGAGGTAGTCTCAGGGTGAATGCCTTCCCTGTCCTGACCCACCCTCTAGCCCCTCCTACGTGCTGTATCGGCGTCACATGAGTATCAGGCAAACCTGACATCTTTCCCCTGCTCTGAACACTTGGTCTTCCCATTCCTACAAGACCAAGTTCAAAGCACTTGGCCCTCCAAATAAGGTTAGGTTCCTGATCCTGACTGGGCTCAGTCCCTGAACATGAGTCCCCAGGATGAGGACGCCCATACGAAGCGTAATGCCTCTGCTCTTGCTGGATTCGCACTGAAAAGTCCTTCCATCCTTTCCACCTTTCCGTTTGCTGGGTCTCTGTTCATCTATCCTCTAAGGCTCCCTGGAGCTGGCATCTCTCCACTTCCCCCTGACATTCAAGGCTTGCCCATTGCTTTTACCTCTTTTGCTGGGCTTTTACAGGTACCAGGTGCCTCTGTCCCCGGGGTGCTCATGACCCACTCCCACTCAACTCCAAGCACTGTGGGTGTGGGAATGAGCTAGCACAGAAGATAGGACGGTACCAGTTGGTGGTCCTTCCTAGCCGCGGAACCCTTGGACGGCGTGATCTAACTTGTCCGGGCTCAGCACCTACACTGGCAAAGAGGTCCCACTAGGCAACCCTAGGTAGTTTGAGCACACATGGAAGGAAAGTTCTTATGTAGATCTTTTCTCCAAACTGGAATATCTGAGAGGGTCATAAGACTCAGGAAGTAAATAAAACATACAAAGTTCAGAAAGTTCCAGAAATTTACAAGAACCACAAGGATATGTCCAAGGCCATAACTGCCAGGTCTCTTCTCAGATCAGCTGAACTCAGTCGTCCAGGGAGCTCCAGGGACACAGTTTCCCCAAATTGTGTTGTCTGTCGCTTGTCATCTGTCACTCGTGCTGAGTGGGCCCTTGAGGCCCCCTGGTCCCTGTCATCTATATTGCTGTAAGTGCCCAGTTAACTCACTGGTTCACTGATCTAGACTTGGGTGGGATTGTTTGTCTGGGGCGAAGAGATGTTTGTTCTCCACAGGAAAAGACCCACAGCAGACGCCTGTGAAGAACTCAGCAGGGCGGCTAACACATGGTGGGCCCTGTGCAAACAGTAGCCACGGTTAGTGTTTTCCACTTCTGTTTGCAGTGGGGACCTTCAACTGTCTCCCGATCCTCCATCTCTGACGCAGACTCTTCCGTTCCCAGCTTGGCTCCCGGAGTTGGCTCACTGAAGGAGCGTTGGATTGATCGACTAAATGGCTTCTCAGGCTTGTTTCTAGTCTGGGGAATCTGAGCTGAATAATGCTCTTCCTATCTGCCAGCCTCCCCCAGAGACTGGCAGCCAGGAGCTGCTCAGGGTAGCCCCTCCTCAGGTCTCCTCAGCTGAACAGCTGCTCTGTCTGGAGTTCTTGGAGCTGGGCTGAGTGGTGATCTGGGCGACTGGAACAGCTGAGGCTTTTCCGCTTCCAATGGCAGCCAGGCCCCCAGCAGCTGTCGAGCCCCTCCTGAGCATCCCCAGGGAGGCTGCACATGTGGCTGGGGTTCCCATAGCAACCTCTGTGGGACCTGTTGTGCCTGCATCACCACATCTCTTGGCCTCATCTGAGATGTAGGAAGGGATGGGGGCGGGGGAGAGGAAGGAAGGGGTGGCTCCCAGGAACTGGGGATGTGCCAATGTTGCCTCATATGGCAAGAAACAGAGGCCCCGAAGCATCTCAAGTCCCCCACCATACATACAAGAAAACAGGGATGCTCCCAACCAGCTTGTACTGATGGTTGGGATGGTCAGAACCCACCAAAGAGCCCTGGTTCCAAGCAAGAAAAACCCAGCTAGCTCTCTCTATCAGAAATCATGAAGTACTGATGGAAAAATGCAGTGCACACTGGAAGGGAAAAAAAGCTGAAGACACACAATGGGGAAGGACACAAAGAGGAAAGCCAGGAACCGAGTTGTTTCACCAGAAAGACCAAAGTCCCACCTATTTTTGTTGTTGTTGTTGTTGTTGTTTTGTTTCCTATCTGCTGGAGTTCAGACTTCAAGAGGTGGGACCTGTTGGACAGGAGCATCCCACCAGGCCTGTGTTCCCTGGAGAAGGTGGTCCCCAGTCGATAGAGGGATGTGTGCAAGGGGCACGAATGCTAGACAGGCCCAACCTCAAGGGCACCACGATGCGGTGGGTTGCAAGGGGAGGGGTCCATGGTCAATGAGAAAGGAGATGTGAAGAGCATGAACGTGGATGCCACCCAGAAGAGCCGGGTCGGTGCAGGAGGCAGCAGTGGTTGGAAGATGGACGCTGGGAGAAGGAAGCTGAAGGTTGATATTCTCCACTGAGACATCCATGCCTTAGCTTTTCTATACCACAGTTCTCTCTCTCTCTCTCTGTCTCATTCCTAGGACCAGAAAGCGAGTCTTGTTTGGTAAAAAGAGCCTACATTAGCTAGCGTTCTGTTGTTACAATAAAACAAGCTAAATCAAGGGAGGCTGAACTATGGCTCAGAGCTTCAAAGGTTTCAGTCCATGGTCCCTTGGGTCCACTGATCTGGGCCTATGGTGAGGCCACACCCCACAGTAGGGAGACCTGAGGAGTCTGTGGTGAGGCCGCACCCCACAGTAGGGAGACATGAGGACTCAGAAGAGGTTGACCAGGAGGATGAAGGGAATGTCTTCCAAATGGAAGACAGAACAAGTACTAAGGTCCAGAGGTCCACACAAGATCAGGCTCATTAACATTCCCTGGTTAGAGGGAGGGAGGAGCCTTCTTGAGAACCTCACTAAGCCCCTCCCTCCCCTCCACAAAGTTATAGAAGAGGTAAACAATTAGCTTGGGTAGGACTCTTCAGTGGTGCAGAGTTTAGGCAAACAGTGGGCCACCTCCAGGCCACCTCAGTGTACAGATCATTCCCTTGGGGCCTTGAAAGCACCTCTCCTCTTCCTGTCCCTCCCAGCCAGTGGCTGATGGATGGAGCGCCTGATAGTCTTGCTGGGCACCATGCCTAAATGACAGGTGACGGATGGGGCTGGAACTGAATGTGGCCATGCGGCCAGTGCACTGCTCCAAGAAGGACTTGGGAGCCAGGAGTTAATTTTTAAAAGAGGAGCAAGGGCGCTCAATATCCCTTCCTCTACTACTCAATTAGCAGAGGAGGCTGCAGGGAACTGGAGTTTTAAAGATCCCCTTAATCATCTTTGTCTGTTTGGCCTTGTGCAGGAGTGTGGTGGCAATAATCGCACGTACCCATTAACAAATGCAATTAAAGTGTTGAGGCATCCGGCACCTTGAATTCTAATTAAACAGCAGATGAGAGACTCATGGACGTGGCCTTGGAGATGAATCACTCCAAGCCCAAGACTTGGGAGGCTGGAAGTCTGGGCAGAGAGGTGATCAGAGTCGACAGAGTTGCCGTGGGAAGAGGTATCCCTTCATCAGTCACAGACTGTTCCAACTTGAGGCTCAACCTGCGGGCAGATGGACCATCTTTGGGAAAACTAAGAAGACCTGCTTTATACGACAGAGAGGCAATATTTGGAACAAACCAGCCATTCCCTCCTGCCAAGTGCTTCCTCTTTGCCAAGGGCATGATCATAAAGCGTTTAGATACAGGTAAATTCCTGGATCGTCCATTCTGATGAGAAAGTAGGGGGTCTGGGTGTGTTGCCAGGAGTTTCTGACCAGCCCTGCTCCTGTCCTGTGGAGGGAAGCAGGGGAAGAGCTGTCTGTTCTGGGGAATCACTGATGTGACAGGCCAGGTCCTGTTCTTTCCCCCTGTCTGCTGTCTTTAACTCCAATCCCACCAGCCTGAGCAAGAGCCCAGACCTCTTTATTACAGATAGATGATGGTAGGGAGACTTGGGGAGTTCAAGTTCCTCGTCTATGATCACGGGAATAGCTGGTGATGGAGCTGGGATTAGAACCCTGATCCGAGACTGTCAGTAGCCCACTCTACCAGGCAGAGGCCTTTTGTACTCACAGCTTCACTGCTGCTATGGTTACCTGCACAAGATCAGGCCAACCAGATCAGTCAATATTCTAACAGGCATCACTAACAGGACTCAGTGAATGACCCAAAAAGAGGAGGGGGGGATGAAGTTGGGAAGGGAACATATTGGGGGATGTCCAAGGGAAGTTGGAGGGGGGACGAGGGTAGTATACATGTATGAAATAATGTATACATATATAATATATACATACACACACACACACACACACACACACACACACACACACACACACACATAAAATAGGGTTTTTCTGTGTAGCAGCTCTGGCAGTCCTAGAACTTACTACGTAGTCCAGGCTGGCCTCAGACTCACAGAGATCCGCCTGCCTCTGCCTCCTGAGTGCTGGGATTAAAGGCGTGTGCCACCATGCCCAACTCAATAAAAGATTTCTTAAGAAACAAAATGAATGACTCCTGAGGAACAGCAGCCGAGATTGATCTCCATCCTTCACATGGACCCCTATACAGGAAAGGGGGTGTGTGAGGTTCTGTGATGTGACTTCAAGTCTCTGGGTTATCAGGGCTTACAGGTCCTCCCTGTAGGCACCCAGACAATGACAAGAGATAACAGACATTCTCTGTCTGCTGGGGGTCCAGTAGCCCTACCAGGGGCCTGAAGTCCCTCTGCTTTTGTCCCAGGGCCTCAGAGGGTGAGTAATGTTTCCTGATGCCCAGTTCCCCTGTCCCATTTTCCTGAGAATTCATTTTTTTTCTCTGTGGCCCCACAGAAGTGCTGGTTCCAAAGGGCTTAACTGGGTTAAGACAGGTTAAAGAGAGGAGCCACCTGCTGGTCCCGCCATCCTTGGAGGCCTTTGGAGCACCCTCACACCTGCTGTCTCCTGTGGCCCATCTTCTTCTTGAGTTTCAGACTCTCCTGTAAGATGAGAAGAGAAAGGGCAGGGATGCCCACCTAAGGCTTGGTCCAGATGTGAAGCAGCTGCTTGTCTTTCACAGCAACCGGCCACCCACTTATCTGCCAGAGGAAGAACCAGTCTTCTCTTGCAAACGCAGAACCCTAGGCCACAGCTGGGCACTGGATATGAACTTGAACTCTCACCCCATTGCCTGCCCCTCCACCCACAAGGATGTCCTTTAGGGGTCTGGCAAAGCTCTTGGGGTGGTGGACCAAGCAATGAACAAGGCAGCTCCCTGTCAGGTAGGTAACAGCACCAGGACAGCAAATAATGTGTGTGAGGAGGTTCCCCTGAGGCAGCAGCTTCCCCTGGAAGCTTGAGGGAGCCATGACTGAGGACGTTGGGAGAGGCAGCCCTTGGTGGTCTGTCTTGAAGGTGGAATGGGGCAGGGTAGGTACAGGAACTCAGGGAAGGGGAGAGCCCTCGTCAAGTCTACAAAGGCACAGAAGACATGGCACATTGTGGGGGTCAGGGAAAAATGGGTGAGTGGATAAAAACACTCGCAAAAAAACCCGACGACCCGATTTTGATCCCCAGAACTCATGAGCAGTGGTTTGAAAGAAAATGACCCCCAAAGGGAGGGGCACTATTAGGAGGTGTGGGTTTATTGGAGTGGGTGTGGCCTTGTTATAGGAAGTGTATCACTATGGGGGCGGGCCTTGAGTTTCCTGTGCTCAGGATACTGCCCAGTGTCTCAGTTGACTTCCTGTTGCCTGCAAGATGTAGGACTCTCAGCTACTACTCCAGCACCACATCTGCCTGCCACCATGCTCCCCACCATGATGATAATGGACTAAACCTCTGAACTGTAAGCTGCCACCTCAGTGAGATGTTTTCCTTTATAAGAGTTGCTGTGGTCACAGTGTCTCTTCATAGCAATAGAAACCTTAACTAGACACCATGTAAAGGTGAAAGGAAAGAACCAATTCCATTAAGTGGTCCTCCGACCTCCACATGCAGGTGGCACTGGACTCCATACATAAGGATAAAAGATGTGACATGTAGGTGCCACTTGCACCCTGCTGCTTCTAAGGCTCTCAGATCTTCAGGATTTTGTGGTGCCAGCTTCAAAGTGGGAATGGCACAGCAGCCCCGCCCCCCTCCCGCCATGCTAGTCTCTCGGACCAGGTGGGAGCAGTGGAAGGCCTGGGCACATGCCCCTTTTTCAGGAGGAGATGAAATAAAAGTTAAGGGCTGCAGGACACCCATGTCTTAAAGAGAAGAACATCAGTGCACCCAGGTATCCTTTGGCTGGGACTACAAACTCAGAGAGAGAGCTATGGACATACACAGATTAGAAGACAACCACCTTAGACATGGTCTTCACAAGATCTGTTGAAGCCAGTGTGCAGACACACATTCATGAACATGTACACACGCACGCACTCACGCACGCACGCACACACGCGCTCACACACTGGAGACCTGGAACCAAGCTTTGCTCACTTCTCATACTTCCTGCCCCTGCCCCAGACAAGTTCCCCTTTACATCAAACAGCACTGCCAATCACCTGATGCCAAACGGATGATGGCAAAAAGCTCTTGCTCCAGGTTGGGGCGGTCAAAGTCACTCTTGACAGTGAGGGCTGGCTGTGAGGCAATGACAGACAGGGTGGATGGCTCTCCTCACTTCTGTCCTGCCCTGCGCCCCAGGTGTCCACCTGGAGATGGGAGGCAGCCAAGGGGACTCTTCTCATCTTCCCTCGCCTCCTCCTCACTCTTAAGTTTAACCCTTTCCTTTGAGGGTGTTGGGACAAGGTCAGGATGATGACGGTTGATGAGAAAGACAGAGAGGCCGGTGACCTTCGAAAATCATGGAGCCCGCCCACTGAGCCAGGCAAGTGTCTGATTGGACAAGAACAGTTTCACACGGGGCCACTCTCAGCCCCACTAACTCTCAGAGGGAGATAAAATGAGACACGGCAAGGCCACCTCATGATTTATCATCTCAGCACAGATGAAAACAAATCACTCTGTCAGCCACAAAATAGGAAACCCTCCCACTTCTACTTGGGCGGTTCCCATCTTCATCCCAGTCTCTCCTTCTTACAGATAAGAGTTGTCCCTGCATTCTGTGTGGGGTGTGTGTGTGTGTGTGTGTGTGTGTGTGTGTGTGTGTGTGTGTAAGTGCATGCACAGGCCAGAGGTGGCCATCAGGTATCTTCCTGTATCCCTCTAAACTTCTTTTTATTTAAATAATTTTTTTCTGTGTTATCTGTGTATGTGTGCCATGCGTGGAGGGTATCCATGAAGGTCCACAGAAGGAATTCCCCTGGAGCTGGAGTTACAGGTGCTCTGGAGCTTCTTGAGGTGGGTGCTGGGAACTGAACTAAGGTCCTCTTCAGGAGTAACAAGGGCTCTTAACTCTGAGCCATCTTCCCAGCCCTGCCTCTTTGCTCTGTGAGGCCAGACCTCTCATGGAGCCACCCTGGGATCCCACCTCCAGCTCCCAGCCCTGGGGTTACGGGTGCACTGACTCCCGCGCCCGGTCTTTCACCCGGGTGCTGTGGGCCTGGGCTCATGTCTTCATGCTTGCTTACCCACTCAGCCATCGTCTCCCCAGCACCTTCCCTTTCTTGTACCCAGAGTCCCCCAAAGACCACCAAGAGACCGAATCCAATGCAAAAGCAAAGAGTCCTTTGTTTGTTTGTTTGTTTTTGTTTTTCGAGACAGGGTTTCTCTGTGTAGCTTTGCGCCTTTCCTGGGACTCACTTGGTAGCCCAGGCTGGCCTCGAACTCACAGAGATCCTCCTGGCTCTGCCTCCCAAGTGCTGGGATTAAAGGCGTGCGCCGCCGCCGCCGCCACCCGGCGCAAAGAGTCCTTTTACTACGAGTTAACTCGGAACTCTCCGTCCGTCTGATGCAGCAGCAGAGCAGGAAAGACCCTGAGTAGCAATGGGGCAGGGTTTTTAAAGCAAGGGGGGCTGGGGTCTACAGACTACATAGAAACAGACTCAGGATTGGTTTATGCGAGTAGCAATCCAGTTAGTAACTTTTAATTGGCTAGGGTTAGTTGGGGGTTATAGTTATCATTTTTGGGTAGGCCTGGACAAGTCCCAGTCTCTGTCCTTGAGCTGCCATGGAAGCTAGCTGGCCTAGCACATAGTGACTGTGGGGGCTGACTCAGTGGCCCCAGGCTCTGTCCTTGACCCATGAACACAGCTCTAAGTTGGTGAGGGGTCCCAGACAGTAAACAACTGGCTGAACCTTGAATGGTCAGAGTACATGCAGAAAGGGAGCTACTGCAAGGACTATGTCTTTTGTTCACGGCTCTCCCAGAAACTGCTCAAGTCTCAGGAAACTGAAATTGAGGCCTGATCTCTGGGAGAAGACTGAGCAGCCTATTATGGCGTCTGCTTGGTCCTTTCACCTTGCTTTCTGATATCCCTCCTGGAGCAACCCTGACTGCCTGAAACTTTCCTCCAAGCCTTCCCACCAGTACCCATATTATATAATCAGTTCTTTCCTACACCCTCTGTTGAAGAGAACACCCCCTCACAGCCCCTTGTGTGCACTGCCCCTGCCCCTGCCCTGCGATGAGCAATAACTCTGACTGGTATAACTGTTGACACTGTTCCTGGTGGTCTTTGATGGAACTGGAGGGTCAGTGGAGACCCTCACAGCTTTGGATAGGGACCTTCATCTGGCTCAGTGCACACATCTTTTCTTTGAGTGGGGTGGGCCTCAGGCTCTGGTGCTTCTAAAGCTCCCTAGGAAATTTGAATGGCCGGATTAGAGTGAGAATCTTTGGGTGATGCGCCACTTTAAGAGACATAAGGGTCAGAGGACATATGCTGTAAGTCCCTGAGCTTGAGGCCTGCACAAGGCACCCAGCTGAGGCTCCTTTGCCCTGCCCTTCTGTAAACAGTTGTTGAATGAGCTCCAATCCTGATGGAGGCTAGGAGTCATAGCCTTTGTAATATATCAAAGCACACCTCTGTCTCTCCCAGGCAGTCCTCTCTCTCCCGGACTCCCTGCTCCCTCACTCATCAAGGCTTGAGCTGGAGCCTAGAATTCACACTGACTCCCAGTGGCCCACTGGGCCCTACTCCCTTCCCTACACAGGAGTTTTGTTTTGTTGGTTTTTGTTTTTGTTTGTTTGTTTGAGATAAGGTTTCTCTATGTAGTCTTGACTGTCCTGGAACTCTCTCTGTAGCCCAGGCTGGCCTCAAAATTACAGAGATCCTCCTGCCTCTGCCTCCCAAGTGCTGGGATTAAAGGTGTGCACTGCCCCCCCCCACACACACACACTGGCTCCTTGCTTCTCTCTCTTTGGTCCCCATGACCCCTCATGATGGCTCAAGGCTCCTAGGTTTTCTTTGGTCTTATCTATAAAACTTAGCAAAGCCAGGACAGATCTTTCTAGAGACTGCCCTGAGCATGTCATGCTACCAGTTCAGATAACCTCTAGTGATCCTCATCAACCCCAGTGAAGTCCAATCCCTTAACATTCAAAGATGCCCCAGTCCAGCCCTACCTGCCACATGGATACATGGGTCATGTGCATATTCTCCTTAGCCCTGCTGACCTTGGGTCACTATGCTTTGTTCAAGCTGATCCCACCACCCCAAATGCCCTTCCACCATTAAGGCTGAAAAAAAATTCTTCTAATCAGGTTGCAGAGATGGTTCAGTGGTTAAGAGTGCTTGCTGTACAACTATGAGAGCTGGAGTTCAGATCCCAATACCCATAATAAGAAAAGTTGTGCATGCCTGGAACCCAACTCTGAGGGGTGTGGAGATAGGAGGATCAGTGGGGAACCCCAACTCTGATGGGTGTGGAGACAGGAGAATCACTGGGGTTTCTTGGCTTCCTGTTTACCTGAGAAAATGCTAGGCCTGAGTTCACAGAGAGACCCTGGCTCAAAGGAATCAGCATAAAGTGATTGATGCTCTCTTGTGATGCCTGAACACACCCACGTGCAACACACAAATACACACACAAATCTTTAGAGAGAATGCTACTGATCACCCAAGTGCCAGCTTTATGCTACTTCCTCCATCCCTAATCACCCCGACTCACAACCTTGAACTCATGATCCTTCATCTTCTATGCCTCTCCCCCACCCCCCACCCCCCACCCCCTATCCCCCCACCCCTCACTCCCCACCCTGCCACCAGGTGATGTAATTACAGGTATTTGTCAAGTGAGGTTCTACTATTCACTTTTTTGAAACCTACTTATGAAGCCTTTTTATACCCTGGACTAAAGTATAGCTGCTTTATTCACCCCGAGTCTATATAACAGGAGTCATTATGGCTAGTAAAGAACCTAAGAATCAGAAAATGCTGGGATGGTAATTCTATGCCCTCCTGATGTATCAGGGGTTCTGAAGCATCAGTGACCTGGACGTTTCTCAGCCTCTCCGAACATCATCTTTTTCTTGTCCACAGTGGGGAGAAACTCTTCATGCTGGATGAACTGTATGAGTTCTTCACCAGGATGTCTCTCTGGCTGGACAGGAAGACGGCTTGTTTACCACTGGACTATTGTAAGGGTCAAACAAAATAATCATATGTGTTGGATGCTGCACTCAGAACCAGGCAGAGATCATAGTTTAAATAAAACAGTTATTACGACTAGGTTGCTACGTGGTAGAACAGGCCATTGCACATTCACTGTGCACAGAAATCACATTATGATCTGGACAAAGTTCAGAGTAATTCAAGAGGTCTGGGGTGACCTGAGATTTTGTGTCTTCTTTATGTTATTTTAAGATTAAAAAAAAAAGTGTGTGTGTGTGTGTGTGTGTGTGTGTGTGTGTGTGTGTGTGTGTGTGTAGGTATGTCCACATGATAACCCAGGAGGCCAGAAGAGGTCATCAGATCCCCTGGAGCTGCAGTTACAGGCAGCTGTGCTACCTGGCAGGGAGTATTGGGAAGAGAACTCCGATCCCCTGCAAGAGAATTTTGCACTCTTAACTGCCGAGCTGTCTCTCCAGCCCTGAGTATCTGCATTTTTAACAGCTCCTGGGTGCAGTCTAGCCAGTGACCTCACTTGGAATTGCTGTCTTAGAAAGCAGGGTTTGCAACCTACGTAGAGATCTTTTCTCTTGCAGGGTTGCTATGGCTTCCAGTACAAGGTATGAAATTATCATCTTTTTTTAATGGATGCAGAGTCATTGTGGTGGTAGGCTTGAATTGCACATGGCCTTCTTGGCTCAGGAGAACACACACACACACACACAACACACATACCATACACACACATCAGCTAATCTAACCTTGCACAGACCTGAGATTTCCCAGGGGCCCAACTGCGGTGTTTCAGAAATCAGTGCTTTGAGATGGAACGGGCTGTGCACTAACCTTATAGCCCTGATTAATTCCCTCCCTTTGTTTGCCTCATTATCGTGATTAGGTTCTGCCCGTAGCATAGCAACAGCTAATTGTAGGCTGGTTGCCGAGTGCATAATTCCTGCTATTAAAATTTTATCGAGCCTTAATTGTGTTCCTTTTTGCAGCAGGGAAGCTTCAAAGTTTCAGAAGAGAGAGGATGTGGTTAGTGGGAGCTGATGATTTTTTAATCTTAGCAAGCCCTGTGAAGCCATGTTCTGCAATATCACTGACCTTGAGATGGTTTCCAGTGGCCAGAAGGAAGCCCATCATTTATTTATTAGCCCTCCTGCAGGTCTGCAAACAATCCCTTGCGGCCAGGCAGAAGGCAGATTCTAGGTCAAGTGCTATTACAGAAAGCCTCAAAGGGCAGGCAGAGCAAGGAGCTGGCCATGGGGGCATCTGGACAGAGAAAGCTGGGGGAAGGGAGTGTTGTGTTTCAGATGCAGAAGCGGTGTTGTATGCATAGGTGCGTAGCATCACTCTGTGAAAGTGCCCTTGCCTCTCGGTGGACCTCCAAACCTCCAGAGAGTCAGGAGGCTTTTGAGATTGGATATGCCAAATTGCTCAACCTGTGCTCAGCAAGAGTTGGGCAGAAGTGCGCCTATTAGCAGCTGTTTTCTACAGATGCCTCCACACCTGTCTGATTGTCGGCTCACCTGCAGAGCTTGAGTGCAGCACTTTTCCAAGCTCCACCCAGACCTATGCCTGGGATCGAAGAGGGAGGCTGGGGTACCACTCCTCAGATGAGTGGGGCTGGCACCAAGTTTGGGAACCACCACCCCTCAGATGGAAGGCAGTGTGGAAAACAGGAAGAAGAGAAGAACCAACTGGCCCTTGGGCAGGTAGTCATGTAAGCCTGTTTTGCTCATGTTGAAAGCATGGGGCCCACTGGCGTGGCTTGGCTTCATGCCAGATGGCTGAGCCCTCTTTCTAGAGCCCCTGACCCTCAGGATCGTGACTGCCTGTTCAGCCAGTCTGCAGAAGATGCTGCCATTAGGATACTTTGAGACTTTCTGTTGTAGACATCCCCTGGCGGGAATGAAGATGTTCTGAAGAGTTACTTATCTCGCCTTTTGCTATCAGAGTATTTCAGTCATGGTCCCTAAGAAACTGGAATTCTGCCAGGAATCTCATGTTGAAAAGTAAAAGCCTGGTATCATCCAGAGGAGGAACTTATCTCCAGGAAAGAGATTTCACACAGTTCTGACAACTTGTCAGACCACCTTGCAGGAGAGATGACAGCCAGAGACGGTGATCCTCTGCAGGACTGTTGAGCAGCAGTTAAAAACATCGTGGAGAGAGAAGCCTTAAGAGACAGGATGTTAGAAAGGAAGCAGACAAAACGATGTTCTAAGAAAAGGTGAAACATTCCAACCTGCAGGAAAGCCCCTTAAGCTCAGGAAGTAAACAACACAAAGGATTCAGGAAATCCCTGAAACTGACCAGATATACTAAGCCCCTCCCTCCCTTAAGTATATATAAACTGTAAGGCCTGCGGAGAGACACTCTCAGACCAGCTGAGCTGCTGGAAAAAGACACTCTCCAAGCTGTTGAGCTTTTCTGGGCTGTCACTCATGGTGGAGTGGGTTTTTGGTGATACAACTATCTTATTTAGACTTATTTCTAGTCCTGTAAGTAAACCGTCACCCATATTCCTATAAGCAACCCCAATTAAACTTGGTGGTTGACCAAGTTGGACTTTGGTGGTATCTGTACTTTGGTCTGTTATTGGTTGCTATCTAGGGTGACTAGATGTTTGTTCTTGTCTCCCTAAGAAGAATATCACACAACAGGCTTCACGCCATGCCACAACTGGTAAAATAAGTAAACTAATTTATATTGTGACCGGAGAGTTAAGAGTGAATATGGCTCTTGTTGAGGACCCACGTTCAGTTCCTACTGCCCATATTAGGTGGCTTGCACCCCGTAATTGCAGCTCCACAGGCTCTGATTTTTCTGTCTGAGGGAATCTGCGCTCATGCACACATCCATACCTCCCCACACACATATACATCATTAATTATTTTTCACATTTATTTATTATGGGAGTCACACAATGGCATGACTGTGGAAGTCAGAGAACACCTGGCAGGTGTTATCTCTCTTCTTCCCCTACGTGGTTTCTGGGAATTTAACTCAGGAGGTCAGGCTTGGTGACAAAACCCCTCACCCACTGAACCATCTTGTACGCCCCCTGCTGTCTGTTTAACCTAAACCTCATACCAGGACCCTAAAGATGGATTTGGAGGGCCGTGGGGGAGTGTCACTGGGTTTCCTTATTTATTCCTCTTCTTGATGTGGCGTATGGAATAAATACTCTCTTTATGCATTTCACTATTACCTGTCTCCTTTATTGATCGATTTAAGACTGGAGGCTGTGCCTAGCTCATGAGGAATGCCGGAGCCCAGACTCTGACCCTAACAACTCTAGTAACAGTGCTGTTCTAGATGCATCTCCAAATTTGGACCAGATGTGTCCCTTTGAAAAGGACTCCATTGTGTATCATCCTCACGTGGTAGAATGTTGCTTTTCCCAAAGACTCAGGGCTTGTGTCTTAGGCAGCTTCTAGTAATCCCAGACCAGAGGTATCTGTAATGGAGCTTTGGCCTGCGACATTGTGAAGGACCAGAGTCAAGAATCCACCCCCACACTGCCATTGTCAGGTCAAGCAGGGATTTTTTTTTTTTTTTAAAGGAAATAGGATTTTAGACTCTGGGTAAACAAGGTATTGTTGGATGAATTGGCGTCAAGCCAAGAAAGGCTTTCGCTAAGACATGGCGACTGAACTGTGGTGAGTAGATGAAAAACACAGTAAGCGTATTTGATGGAGAGGAGAAAAATGGTGAGTGGGGAGAAGAGGGAGAAACTTCAGGGGAAGCTTAAAGTGGGAGTTGGAACCCGGAAGCTCCGGGGCTGGGAATGGTGCTCTGTTGGTAGAGCGCTTGCCTAGAAGGGCGGTTTGAATGAGAAATGCCTCGCTCCCCCATAGATGCATGTGTTCAAACACCTGTCCCCAGCTGATGGCGCTGTCTGGGGAGGTTTATGGAACTTTTAGGATGTAAAGCCTGGCTGGAGGAAGTTTGTCACGGGCTTCACTGAAGACAGGCTTCGAGAGTTTATAGTCTCGCTCACTTCAGTTAGTTCTCGCTGCTCTCCTCGTGTGGCTGAAGAGGCCATCTCTCAGCCTCCTGCTTTGGCCACCGGCTGCCATGCCTCCCCACCACTGTGGGCTTCTCCCGAACAGTAAGCCCGATAAATTCTTCCTTCCAGAAGCTGCTTTTGCTTACAGTACTTTATCATTTGCATGAAGCTTGGGTTCCATCTCTCCCACCTCGTAAGTGAAAGGATCAGAGTCTGCACAGGCCACACCAAGACCAAGTTCTCAGCAAAGGGCAGAGGACGGGGGAGACAGGAAAAGAAACCAGGGAGAGGGGAAGGGATATTTGCCCCAGAGGGACAAATGACTGTCTCTGGAAAGAAAGAAGACAGCCATGGTCATGGGCAAATGACAGTTTATAAAGGGAAAAGGGGAAACCCAGGGTTAGGATGAGTTCTTTAATTTTAGTTGGACATGTTAATTAGGGTAGCCAAAAGGGGGCTTTTGATTTCTGTACTTCAATACTTTGATAGCTGGCCCTGGTGGAGGAGGAAGTGGCCAAATAAAGGACTAGACCTTGGGGGCTAGCTTCAGGAACCTAACCTAGCAAGGGGGAGAGGGAAAGGTGAGGGGCAAAACCTGCCAGTGCGTGCCGAGTGTGCCACGCTCGGGCCTCACTGGATGAATGGGCATGCTCGTGCACACCTGTAATCCCAGCCTGGGCAGGCGGAGGCAAGAGGATCAGAAGTTTGAAATCATCTCAGCCAGCCCGGAAACCATGAGAACCTGTCCAAAACACAACACAAAGGAAGAACTTCAGAGGCCAGGCAGCTAACAGAAGGCAGTGAGACAGGGCTCAGACACCCGTCAGAACCTGTCTGTGGGTCCAGACAACCTGTAACAGAGTGGTGGGGGCTGTAGGGACCTAGCCCTAAACCTCTGAAAGGGGAGGGAGAATTTCTCCGCCTCGGCAGCTGCCAATGTTAGCCATGGAAGAATGTGAGTCCAGGGTTGCCCGCCCTTTAAACTTTCAAAAGAAGTTCGGAATGTGAATTTTAAGATGAAATTTCCCTATTTGAAAAAACAAAACAACAAAACAGCTTCAATCAAACATGCCCTGCAGGCCATGAGTTTATAACTTCCTGCTTGAAAGGTTCAGAGAGATTCCTTGGTCCTTATCATGGAGCTGCTTTTACAGGAATTGGTTACAGCAGAGTGTAATTTTTCTTTATATGTTTGTTTGTTGTCTTTTAGGGGAGCTGGTTAGTTATAACAGAGAAGAAAAATAAGACAGACGAAGATGAGATCATGGAAAAGTATGAGAAAGACTTAGAAGAGGCTCCAGCACAGACACAATGCTGTCCTCTGTATAAATTATAGGCCACTGCAACATGCATCACTCCACAGTTTAGTGGCTCTGTGGCATCCCCTCTCAACCACATGACTAGCCCGGCCAGGGGTCAAGGTCATTAGCAGACACTGTGTAAAAGTGCTTGCCCCCACTGGAATGTGCTCTAGTGGAAATCTGGTTGTTGAGATCCAGTCACTGGATAGCAAGGCTAGCCATGAAGAAAGGGATGGGGTTGGGGATGTGAGGACCTGAGGTCCTCAGTTGCAAGAGTGCTTGCCTAGCATTCTGAAAGCCCTGGGTCCAGTCCCCAGCACCCTATAAACTGAGTGTGGGAGTCCACACCTATAATCCCATCACTGGGGAGACTCAGGCAGAAGGACCAGAAATCCAAGGTCTCCTTCATGGACAAAAGTTTGAGGGGATGGGGAGAGGAGAGAGGTCTAACCTACAGTTGTCCCGTCAAAGTGCCAGGTTCATAATTGGTGTCGCCATCTTGGACTTTTAAACTGTAACCACACAAGACCAGAAGAATAGCCTGGATGAGCCTCTATCAATACAGAGACGCGTGAGAAAAAGAAAGTTACTTACATCACTAAGTTTTGGAGCAATTCCTTAGGCAGTGACAATGGAAACAGTGAGTAGCCAGCCCGTGAATCAATCCTGCTGGTCGGACGTAGCAGGCTGTCTGACAACCAGTGACTTAAATACGTTAGAGTCTCACCGTTGTCCTGTCCCAAGAAGTTCGCTTTTGTTTCGCTGGCCAGAAGCAGCTGTATCAATAGGGAGTGGGGGCCCTGACATCTGAGGAAATGTCATTAGCTGGGCATGCTGATGTGCTGAGCAAAATAAAGGACTTTTTTTCTTAAGGTTTGTTTTTCCTTTTAATTATCCATATGCCCACAGCTGCCAGAATAGGGTGTCGGATCCCCTGGAGCTAGAGTTATAGGTGTTGTGATCCACCTGACGTGGATTGCTGGGGACCAAACTCAGGTCCTCTCTCATACTATCAAGCACTGAACAACTGGGTCATCTCCCCAGACCCCAGAGTTTTGACCAGTCAAGAAGAATATACCTAGCTGTTTTGCAATGCCTGTCAGGATCAGTTTCTACCAGGAAAAAGACTACCTTGTGATTTTCTAGTGAATTTTACCTTCTGCATCAAATTTAGCCATAAAACCACAAGCCAGGCAAACCCATACTGCATCCACTCATCCTGCATTTGAAGGAAGAGGTCTTGTCTCAACGGCTCAGTATTTCATGTTTTTCGGCTTCCTCCAGATTCATTTTCTAAGCAGCTGATTGATCTTGAGCTTGATTCAGCCCATTGATGTCACCACCGCTGATCAAAGGTCCCTGGGCAATCAGCTTTAAGTCTGAGGCAATGGAGGCAAGCAGACAGCTCCAAGTGAGCCTCAGCAGACTTCTAGGATGTCTGGGACAGGAGGCCATGGAAGTAGCTAAAAATAAAGTCTGTAGTTCACACGGTTAGCTGGAGGGGGGCCTAATCCATGAGTTAGAAAGCCTTGGTGGAGGTGGGAAGGCTGTTCATGAGTTCGAAAGCCTTGGTTGGGGCGGGGGTATGAGATACAAGCAATAAAAGAAAATGAGGTTGAAATTCACATCTTGGAAAGAGGAAATAGAGATAATGAGACATAAAAAAATCACAGGACATAGACTTGGCAGGGCTTTCAGAGATAGCTGGTCCCCTTCCCCACTTGTCAGTCACAGTGGCTGACACTGGTTGAGTATTTACCATGTGTCACACATTATGCAAAACGTGCTTGAATTCATTCTTTAATTGTCCCTGTCATGTTCCTTCAAGGCACCATGATTTTAATGTCCACTTTATGACATCTAGGTAAGGAAGTTGCACAAGGCCACACTGGATAAACAGGGGTGTGACTGTCCTGGCAGGAATGAAAATATTCTAAAGATACCCTTGTGTTCTGCCCTGTGGCTAGCAGGGTATTGAAACAATGGACCTTAAGAAACTGGCATTCCCCTAGGAGTCGCATACTTGGAGAGGGAAAGGGATGAAGTCTGGTACCAATCAGAAGAGGAACTTGTTTCCCAGGGAGTCCTTTCCCACAGTTCTGACCAGTGCAGAAGAAAGTGTCCTGAGATGATGATGATGATGATGATGATGATGATGATGATGATGATGATCAGGACCACACCCTGATGGGAGTTGCTTAGTTATGCATACGTCTCATCTGACTTAATCTTAGCCTTTATGGCAGGATCCTGAAAATGGACTGTGGGGGTCCCCGGACCTCTTTGTTCCTCTTCCCACTGTGGCCACACTGACTAAATCTCCTTTTTCTGTTTTCCACTATTGTTTGTTTAACTGGCCTGTTGAAGATGGGTGAAGCTCTGTTAATAGGAGCCCCAGGACCCCTGGGTACCCCTCTTCCTTAGTTCCTCTTACTCTTTCCCCTGGCAGCCTCTGCTCCACTATCCTGAGTGCTCAATTCCACTTGGAAAACTAGATTGCTCAATAGTTCATCTCTTACAATGAAAATCTGTTTTTCTAGACCCCTTGGCATCTGGGCTGCCTGCTGAAGTAACATATTGGCCATTTCTGCTCCAGCATGGTCCCTTCACTCAAGCTCCTCTGAGCCTTTACATCTTCAAAGTGAGCATCTACAACAGTCCTAAGCCCCCTCCTCATCAGATATTTGTTGTGTGTGTATGTGTCTGTCTATGTTCACATGTTTGGGGGTGGGCACAAACATGCACATGCACATGAAGGCCAGAAGTCAGTGTGGGGTGTCTTCTTCAATTCTTTCTCCACCTTGTGTTTTTGAGACAGAGTCTCATCCACAGAGGACCATAAGAATAGCCTGGATGAGCCTCTGTCAATCTAGAGACGCGTGAGGAAAAGAAAGTTGTTCACATCACTATGTTTTGGAGCAATTCCTTGGGCAGTGACAATGGAAACAGTGAGTAGCCAGCCCGTGAATCCTGCTGGTCAATGTAGCAGGCTGTCTGTCAACCAGTGACTTCAATAACTCATTTAACCTTCCTCACTGATCCAGCTAGGCTGGCTGGCTAGCAAGTCCTAAGGATCCACCTGCCTCTGCCTCCCCAGAGCTGGGATTAGGCTCACCATCATTACACGGATGCTAGACAATCCAACGAAGGTCCTCATGCCTATATGGCAAGCCCTTTACCTGCTGAGCCATCCTCCCAATCCCTACAACAGGTATTTGTATGGACCATGCTGCTTCTCTGTGTGAACCCCCAAACTCAAACTTCTGCAGACCCTGGCTAGTCAAACAAATAAAAAGCGGGCCTGCAACAGTGAGATCACGTGGATTTCTCAAGCCTTTATCTTCCCACTTTCCATAGAGACATGGACAGGGAGGGTTTCCCCCCCCCCCTCTTTCTCTGTAAAGTCAATGATAAAAGACAGCTAGCACTCAGCCTTGTCATGGGGACAGCAAGGAGTGGTGGACGCTGAGGCAAATTGGCAAGGAAACGCTTGATCTGTGGGAAGTAGACATTCCTCAGATCCCTCCAGGTATTGCTACAAAAGGGCTGTGCTGAATTGTCTGAACTTTCTCAAACCTGCTGGAATTTGAGGTTTTATTTGATTTATCCAACTTTTTTCTTTTCTTTTCTTTCTTTTTTTTCTCCCTGCCAATTTCTAGACTTTAAGAGCAGTTAAAATGGATTCTATGAGCCAAACAAAGTGGGTCTGCAGACATCTATGGGTGTCGCTGTTCTTTGTCACCAGGTGGACCCAACACCCTGACGAAGGCCAAGGGTGAGGGAACCTCACCCCACTTGACCTGCGCATCCCACTCCTAGGAATGCAGGCTTATCTACCAGAGCTTCTCCTGCATCTGTGGCATATTATGCTTGAAGTTGACATGATGCTTGTGGCCAAGTGACAAACTGCAAGTCTTCACATGTGGCCTAGCCTGACCTCTCAAGTCATTTTGCTAATGGTGTCCGGAAACTAGCGGCCTAATTCTGCATTCATTCATGTCAGCCCCATTCTCTCTTGGAGAGGTTTTGACTGTTTTCCTGCAAGCTGCTTGTGTGTGCATTTGGGAGCAGCACCCCTTCCCTGGAATCAACAGCTGGATTCAAAACCCCAATGAAGTCTGACAATCCTACCAGCATCCGTAGAAACATGGACTCATGGGCTGGGAATGTAGCCCAGGAAGGGGAGTGTTGGCCTGGCATGAGTGAGGCCCTGGGTTTGATCCTCAGCACCTCGTAAACTGGATGTGGTGGCACATGCCTACAATCTTGGCACTTGGAAGGTGGAGGCAGGAAGATCATAAATTCAAAGTCAATCTTGTCACAGAGGGAGCTCAAGGCCAGCCTGGGCTTCGTGAGTCTTTGTCCCAAAGAGCCGTAGAGGTGGCTTGCTGGGCAAAAAGCCCTTGCCACGAAAGTCTAATAACTCAAGTTCAGTCCTCAGAACCATAAAAAAGCTGGATGTATTGGCATAGAGCTGGAATTCCAGCCTTTCTACAAGGAGATCAGAGGTGGAATAGAAGATTCACCCAGAAGCGTATGAGCCAGCTAGTCTGGAGTGTTCAGCACCCCACAAACAAGAGCTTTCAACATGGTAGGCAAAAGGTGAAAACCAACTCCCCAAAGTTGTCCTCTGACCTTCACATTCCTACCGTGTGTGCCTGGGCATGTGCCCCCTCCCCACCCCACCCCCATCACAGATAATGAACACTCTCACAGCTCCTGCACTTCAGAGGACCAGCCCGTGCTCTGCACCTGCCCAGCTCCTCCACTCTCTCTTCCTGCTGTCTGTAGGAACCCATCTTGCAGCTCTGCTCTGATGGATATCGCTAAACATTCAGGCTTTATTCCAGTGACATCTGAACCCTCAGCTCTGGTCTGGAATTCTCACCTCAGTGCCTGGTGGAACTATTGTTGTGAATCTCAGGTTCTCTCTGAATGGGAGAAGCATGCACCACACCCCTCAGGTCAGCCTGGCCTTGGCTTGTGGCCTGTGGCCTGTGGCCTGTGGACACACACAGTGCTGGGCACCATTTCTGATGCTGCCACTTCCATGATCTCACTTGACAATGAATCTGCTTCTGCTGCCACCCAACCCACACTTTCTAACTGAGCCTTCTGGATGATCAAAGCGTTTGTATCTTTTGAGTTCTTCCTACCTCCCCACTATTAAAACCATGAGCAAGGAAGACATCTAGCTGTTGGGCACCTTGCATCACTTACCATGATAATCTTCTGATGCAATATCCCCTTAGTCAAAGAAGATTTTAAACAATGGGGAAAAGGCAGGGAAGGAAGGGTTCCTAATCGTGGCTCCTGAACTGTGTGAGAGTGGAAAAATTGATCTGAGCACAAGCAAGGAAGTAAGCATGCATTCATTTCTCTCCTCTCTTCACTGTGGATGTGCTGTGACCAGCTCCTGCCACTGTAATTTCCTGAAGGGAGGGACTGTGACCTGGCGCTGGATATTTGTACACTGTGTAAAGAAGTGATGCTGTGATTGGCTTAATAAAAAACTGAACGGCCAATAGCTAGGCAGGAGAGGTTAGGTGGGATTTCAGGGCAGAGAGAGGGACTTGGGATGAATCTAGGCACAAAGCTTTCTCCAGGACACGGAGCACGTTGGACATACAGAATGGAGGAGAGGTAAAGAGCCACATGGCAGAGTGTAGATGAACAGAAACGGGTTAATTATAATTAAGTTATAAGAGCTAGTGGAACAAGCCTAAGCTCAGGCCAAGCTTTCATAATTAATAATACATCTCCATGTCATTATTAGGGGGCTGGTGACCCAAAGAAAGTCCGACAGGAAAGTTCGACTACAATGACCTGGAATTATAAGCTAGCATGAACTCTTTCTCTCTTAAGTTGCCTGTTGGGTGTTTTCTCCTAGCACCAGGTCTGAAACCAGGACACTATCCTAACAACTAATTTACCCCAAAGGAGTCCTAGATCCCAAGCTCCATATACTTGGGAAAGGGAGAGGAATGTTGGATTTGTATTTTCTTTGTGTTTGAAAAAAAAAAAACATATAGTGGCAGATGACCCACAAATGTATTTGTGGGCTGGTGTTTTAAAGGTACAAGGACACATCCAACCCCCTGTTGTAAAGGACCCCACTGGCCGTGGGTCCCCACATCCATGCTCATCATTCTGCATATTAGAGCTAGCTTTATTGACCCAAGACTTTCTAAAACATAAGCAGTTAGTTAAAGTGCAAGCAAATGGTATTGGTAAATGTTATGACTAAGTCTGATGTTTTTTTTAATCACCAAATGATCCTGGTACACAGATATTACTCACTTAAATAAATAGTCACTGTCAACAAATTTCAGGATGCTGTGTGAAATTAGCAAAAAAAATTCATTCAAAATTCAATTTATTGACAGCCTTTGCTTTCAATTAGTTTGCCCAACGCTTTGAACATCTTCCCTCTTGTACTGATCTTTTTTTTTTTTTAACAAATAACTGCGATTAACCTTTTTGTTCAGTCGTATCATTGTGACACAGTGCTCTTGTCTTGGAGTGGGATAATTAAATAGTGAGTTGACATGAAGGCAGTAGGGTAGCTGTGTAGCTTGTCTGGGGTCCCCACCCCAGGCCCGTGATTGAAGGGGGAACAACAGGGGTCCACAAGTTGGAGCGATATTTGAGATGAGGGTTCTCACTGTCTCCACTCGTGGAGAAGCCTTATGACCCCCATGTTCTGGGCTCCACTCTCCCTATTCTACAGACCTAGGTTTGTATCCTGCAGACCCTGTACATCGCCCCCAAACTCGGCCCCTTCCCCTAGGACCTAATGCACGCTCTTGGTTCTCTGACCCCTTTTGTTCAGTGGCATTAGCTGACGTACTGAGTCCCCTCAGACTTTGCCCTCCACCTCTGTTCGTTGGGCCTAGTCACCCTTCAGATCTTCCAGAGAACGGTATAATTCTCTCCTGCCTGTTCCAGGGGCTGCACGGGGGGTCTCTCCGGGTCCTCATTCCGCTCTTTATCAGTTGCTCCAGGCTTCCCTCTGTTACCCACAATCGACACTACTGCTGACCTTTAACTAGTCACTTCACATTCAAGATCCTGCCATGGCGCCCCATTGCCCGGGCCGGCCAACCCAAAGCCTCACATCAAGGGTGACCATTACCAACAGCCACCACCCGCTGGCCGGAGCATCCCTCGACTCCCCCACCTTTGATCCCTGCCCATTTCAAATTGTCGGTCCCTTCTCCGCTTCCCAATATGTCCTGTACTCTCCTGCCCTCACACTTTCGGTCACAGCAGCCTCATGCTGGGCAAGCAAGCCTTTTCCATTTCTTTCTCTTAGGAAAATCATCCTTCCCCAAGCCTGCTCAGTGCTAACATCGGCCACGAAGCTTCCTAGCTTCACTCTAGGCTCCAGAGATCTGTCAACTTCAAAGGGCTCAAGAGCTTATTGTCTGGGACATTCTTTTTGATCCTTAACAAGAACCTTTGCAATTTTCCCCTCCACTCTCTCAGCTGACTAGCACATTTTTTGAAAGTAGGGACATGCCTTGTGGACCCCGTGGATGGTCTTGCTTAATGGGTGAAGCCATTTCTTTCTTTCTTTCTTCCTTTCTTCCTTCCTTTCTTTCTTTCTTTCTTTCTTTCTTTCTTTCTTTCTTTCTTTCTTTCTTTCTTTCTTTCTTTCTTTCTTTCTTTCTTTCTTTCTTTCTTTCTTTCTTCTTTTCCCTTCTCTTTTCTTTCTTTCTCTTTCTTTTCTTTCTTTCTTTTTTTTTTTTTTTTTGGTCTTTCGAAACAGGGTTTCTCTGTGTAGTTTTGGTGCCTGTCCTGGATCTCACTCTGTAGATCAGGCTTGCCTTGAACTCACAGTGATCCGCCTAGCTCTGCCTCCCAAGTGCTGGGATTAAAGGCGTGAGCCACCACAGCCTGGCTTTTTTATTTTTATTATTATTATTTTTTTGGACAGGGTTTCTCTGTGTAGCTTTGGAGCCTTTCCTGGAACTCACTCTGTAGATCAGGCTGGCCTTGAACTCACAGAGCTCCACCGGCCTCTGCCTCCGGAGATTAAAGCTGGGATTAAAGGCATATGCCACCACCACCCAGCCGGTGAAGCCGGTTCTAAGCCTTCTTCAAGAAGGGGTTGTGCTGGCTAATTTTATGTCAACTTGACACACAAATTAGAGTTACCTGAGTGGACAGAACCTTTGTGGTGGTATTGTGTTCACCAAAATATTGTGTACCTTAATAAACTTACCTGGGGTCAGAGAATAGACAAGCCACTAGTTAGTCAGTGATAGCACACGCCTTTAATCCTAGCATTCCAGAGATAGAAATCCCTCTGGATCTCTGTGAGTTCAAGGTCACATTGGAAATAGCCAAGCATGGTGACACACACCTTTAATCCCAGAAAGCCAGCCTTTAATCCCAGGGAGTGGTGGTAGAAAGTAGAAAGATATATAAGGCGTGAGGACCAGAAACTAGAGGCTTTTGGCTGGTTAGGATTTTGGCTGGTTAAGATTTTTGGCTGGTTAAGCATTCAGCCTTTGGAGCAACATAGTTCAGCTGAGACCCATTCCGGATGAGGACTCAGAGGCCTCCAGTCTGAGGAAACAGGACCAGCTGAGGAACTGGCAAGGTGAGATAGCTGTGGCTTGTTCTCTCTCTCTGATCTACCAGCATTGACCCCAATAACTGGCCTCGGGTTTGATTTTATTAATAAGAACTTTTAAGATTCCTGCTACAAACCTTAATTGAGAAAATGCATTCATAAGGTTTGGCTGTGAGGCATGTTCCTAATTAGTGATTGATGGGGGAGGGCCCAGCCCATGGTGGGTGGTGCCATCCCTGGGCTGGTGGTCCTGGGTTCTATAAAAAAGCCGACTGAACAAGCCATGAGAACAAGCCAGTAAGCAGTTCCCCTCCATGGCTTCTGCGTCAGCTCCTGCCTCTGGGTTCCTGCTCTGTTTGAGTTCCTAGCCTGATTTCTTTCGATGATGAACAGTGATATAGAAGTGTGAGCCAGGTAAACCTGTTCCTCCCCAACTTGTTTTTCAGTTATGGTGTTTTTGAAACAGCAGCAGAAACCCTAACTAAGACAGAGGTGATGTCCATTTCTCTCATCTCCTGCTTTTAGGGAGGACTCGAGCTGAGTGGCTAGAATGGGTTAGTTAGCAGGTTATGCCTGAGAGCGGCTATAGCAGGCACCTGCTGGGGATTTCCATGAGGCAGGAAGCTTGGAAGAGCCCCCACCACGTATGAACATAATGTTTGCACTGTAGTGGTCTCTTTTTGCCTGTGGTCATGAGCCATACCCCCCACTAGCTCTCATCACCCATTTGCCTCCCAAGAGACTCAGGGAGTGGGCACGACACCAAAGGTCTAAGATGCATGCACTTCTGCCTCCTTTCTCTGTACAGGGCTGCACGGGAGTCTGTTGCATGGCAACATTAGGAAGCCTGGCTCCTCCCACACGCAGCCTGGCAGCAGAATTCTCCATGCATGGCAGAGAATCTCTGTGTATTCCCAGGATTCTCCTCTTAAAGATCCCAGGGAATGGCCCAGGAAGTGAGGCCTCTTGTTTCTCAGGACCAAGAATAAAAAAGAAATAGTGGTCAGTATCTCCCAGCTGTGGTTCCACTCCCCAGTTCCCCAAAGCCAGCCTGTGTCCCCAGTGCACTCATTAGTAAGCTAATGTTTATTTTATTTTTTGTTTTGTGTGTGTATGTGTTGGGGAATATTATTTTAAGGTGTGTTGTTTTTGTTTACATTGCATTTGTTTAACTCTGTGAAGCTGTGTTACTGTGCCTGTGTAAAACACCTGAGGGTCTAATAAAGAGCCAAATGGCCAATAGCAAGGCAGGAGAAAGGTTAGGTAGGTCGGGCAGGCAGAGAGAATTAAGAGAAGGAGAAATCTGGGAAGAGAAAAGAAGAAGGAACAAGAGAGGAAGGAGGACTTCAGGGGCCAGCCACTCAGCTACACAGCAAGCCATGGAGTAAGAAATAATGAAAAGGTATACAGGAATAGAATGGAAAAGCCCAGAGGCAAAAACTAGATGGGATCATTTAAGTAAAACTGGCAAGCAAAAAGCCAAGCTAAGAACCGAGCATTTACAATTAAGAATAAGCCTCCATGTGTGATTTATTTGTGAACTGGGTAGAGGGCCCCTAAAGAGACAAAGAGTAAGAAAACAACCAACAACGTGTGTGTGTGTGTGTGTGTGTGTGTGTGTGTGTGTGTTATACATATAAATGTATACATGCATGTGTGTCTGCACACTTGTGTGTGTGTGTGTGAGCACACATGTGTGCATGTAGGCCAGAGGTCAACATAGGAAGTCTTCCTCTGTTGCTCTCACTTTATTTTTTCATCTTTATGTGTGTATGAGTGTGGGCACACATGTGCTTTGGCTTGGGTGTGAAGGTTGGAAGACAGCTTCGGTGTTGGTCCTCACCTTCCACCTTGTTTAAGACAGGGTCCCTTGATGTTTGCTGTTGCGTATGTGTGGCTAGCCGACCTGTGAGCGTCCAGGATCCTTCTGTCTTTGCCTCCCCCCGCCATAGGAGTGCTGGGCTTGTAGACATGTGCCAACACACCCTCTTTTTTCTTCTTTTAAACTTGAGTGCTGGGATCTGAACTCAGGTCTTCATGTTTCCATGGCAGACACTTGACTGAAAGAGCCATTGCCTTGGGTCTTTATTAATTATTATTACTACTATCGTTGGTGTGCTGCTGAGGGATAGTCTCACTCTACCACCTCCTGCCTCTGCCTACTGGGAGCTGGGTTACAGGTTAGCTCAAGAATACTCGTCACTAGCCAGGGGGTGGTGGTGCACACCTTTAATCCCAGCACTCGGGAGGCAGAAGCAGGCGGATCTCTGTGAGTCTGAGGCCAGCCTGGGCTACAGAGTGAGATCCAGGACAGCCGGTGCTGTTACACAGAGAAACTTTGTCTCAAAAAACAGACAGACAGACTACCCATCACAAACTTACATTTAAGAAAGGCCACCTTAGGTGTGCCCGGAGATAAGCCAAGGGCTTCACACATGTTATCTTTTTCCAGTCTTTGTAGAACCCTGCTAGAAAAGGTTCGAGATAAGAAGACCCAGGCTGGAGGAAGTTCTGGGCCCAGCTGAGTCCAGATCTCCTCATTCCACAGCCACACTGGCTCTGCCACTAGTCCCGTAGCTCTAAAGGCCCATGGCTGGGAAGCCCTTGCCCCAGCTGCCTGGATCATGGGTTACTCTAGCTGTCCTCTGGTTCTCTCCACCATAGTGAACTGGTGGCATCAGACACTCTTGGCATTTGTGAGGCTGAGATGTGAGGATTTGGGGATCACTGTCCCACAGTCCCCACCAGGTGACCCAGCAGTTGGTCCACATCCAAACTGCCCATCTCTAAAGCTGGCTGGTCAGTGTATCTTTGGGACATCAAGGCACAAAAATGCGTGTCTATGTGGGTTCTAGACCACTGTGGCCCCTTGGCTGCCCGCTCCTGTGTTCTTTAGGAAACTCAGCTAAATTGGCAAGGCAAGTTCCCCTGCCCCAGTCTCCTTCTTGGATTTAAGTTCTGGGTGACTTGGTGAAGGACTTTACCTCTCTGCCTCAGTTTCCTCCAGTGTAAAGTGACGACATCTTCATTGTTTTTTCTCACATTAACCAAAGACTGACCTAGATACACAAGAGGAGCCAGCACAGTGCCTGTGGTTGTCTTCTCCATAAACGCCAGGGTCTGATTTCTTACTTCCCACAAGACTCCCCTGAGCATAACTGCTGGGGAGAAAGCAGACTGAGCCATGGCACCCCCGGACAGTGCCGCGTGACCTGCAGTGAGCGGGACCAGGCCCCTGCCGCAGCTCTTGGCTCCTTTCCTGAGTGCCCCACGTTTGCCTGGCCATCACTGCTGAGCTCAGTATAGACGCAGCCCTTCTAAGGCAGGCCAAGGGAGAACTGAGATGGGGGGGCCAGAGTCCCCAACCCTTTTCCCTAAAGACCTTAGAGTCCTGACCTAGGGAATACCCCTCCTCTGTCCCGGGGTGAGATATGAGCTCACCTGGCTTAGACCTTATTGAACTCACCTGGCTGGGCTCAAACTCCAGTTCTGCTCATTATTGGCTAGGTAACCCCTCCTCATCCTTTATTTCCTTCTCTTGAAAATGCGGATGTCATGATATCTGTTGAATTTGTGTGAGGACCAAAGGAAAGTGATTTGGCTTCGCGTAGCACTTAGTAAAGCCTCCAAATTAACATTGTTACCAGAAAGGCTCTTTGAGTCTGAGGGCCAAGTCCTTGCTTAGGAGCCAACTTCAGGGCACAGCCGAGAGACGAATAGACATGCGCTCTTATTAGCATGGCAGGGCTGGTACCTTGGTCCCTACCGTCTTTCAGATGCTGCCTCTGTTACCAGCCTTTGGGCCCGGGGTTTCCCACCATCTTTCACTGAGACTGCCTGGGTGTGTGCTCCCTGCACCCCAGTGCCCTCAGATGAATAGTTGCTCTGCCTTTTACCCCGACTGTTGTGTGTTAATTAGTGGGCAGGTGGAGGCAGCGGCTGGCCAGCCGTGATTGGGCCACACCTGCTATGGCCTGTCAGCTCCGTGTCAGATCCAACCCCAGGGCAAACAGCAGGCCAGCTAATGAAAAGCTCAGCCTTGGCCCTGGAGCTGTGCAGCTGCTGGCTTTGTGGTTTCTCTGCTGTTTGCTTGGTGAGCTGGCCCTAGGCACCCAGAACCAGGGCCAGAGCCTTGGCACCGAAGTTCCCTTCTCCAGTGATCTGGTTACAGAATGCATTCTCTGGCTCATCTCGAAGAAGCAGCTTTTTGTTGTAACTTTGGGAACTCTGGGGGGGGGGGGGGCTACAAGCCTGAAATATTTCCCTGCAACAAACCTGAAGTCCTACCAGAGGGCCAGTGATTCTGAGCCGCAGCTCTCAGAGGCCAGGTGCGTCTCCCGCTTGGTGTCACCTGGCATGTTAGAAACACAGATTCCTGGAGCTGGGGCTGTAGCTCAGTTTGTAGGGCGCATGCTTAGCATGCAGGAAGCTCTGAGTTCCCTCCCCGGCAACACATAAACCAGATGTGGTGATGCAATCCCAGCACTGAGAAGGTGGAGGGGGATGGGAGGATCAGAGATTCTAGGTCATCCTCAAATTGTGAGCCAAAAGGAATCCCTCCTGAAGTGGCTTTCGTCAGGTGGTTCATCACCACGGTGAGAAAAATAACTCACAGAAGAGGTCTGGGCTGGTTGCATGGAAGGATAGTGTCAGGGATGGGGATCTGAGACTCCTAGAAGTACAGACCAGCAAGAGGTAATGAAGGGACAGCAGAAGCAAGCATGAATGAGATGCTCCCCTCAATGTCTCACCACTCCACTTGCTGTTTTGCAGGGACTAGTCCCGTCCCCCCCCCCCCCCCGTCCCCCCCCCCCCCCCCCCCCCCCCCGCCACAACGCAGTCTCACCACTACCCTTCCCAAGATGCCTTGCTCACTTCGGATGGCACTTTCCAGTCTCCAGTCTCCTCTCCAATCTCCTACATGTCTTGCAGATTGTAAGGCATCTTCAGAGAGGTGACTGATAGAACCATGGGAGGGGTGAGCTCTCCTGCCCATTGGGACCCTTGAAGTTAAGGAAAGCTTTTGCAATTCATGCTGAGGTCACCTTGGAGAGACTGACTTTTGCCCACAGAGAGCATCCCCAGAAAGGAAGACAAGCCCTTGGAGAAACAGGCATGCAGTCCATAGCAGCACATCCAGTGGTAGTTTGAATGAGAATATTCCCACCCCGACCCCACCCAGGGCTCAGATGGTTGAATACTTGGTCCCCAGTTGGTGGTGCTGTTTGGGTAGGCTTAGGAGGCGTGGCCTTGCTGGGAACAGACTTTGAGGTTCAAAGAAAAAAAACCTCTCACCATTCCCAGTGCTTTCTCTGCTCTGTGCTTGCAGTTCAAGATGTGAGCTCTCGGCATCCAGTTCCTTACACCAGACCTGCCGCCGTGGCCCACCCCCATGACGGACTCTCATCCCTTTGGAACTGAAAGTCAAAATAAACCTTTCCTACTATAAATTTCTGTGGTCACTATGTTTTATCACAGCCATAGAAAGATAACTAATATGCTCCCCTTGCTTTTCAAGCCTTGATGTAGTGACTTAAGCCTTTGATGGAGGAGAATGAGTTATGATCTTAGTCTCTCTAGGCAGGCTCACATGCAGGAGTTTCCCCACTCCCGACTGCCAGCCATTTCAGAATCAATGTTTCATCATTAATTTAAGGGTGTGATCCCTCCTAGAATTCCATCTCCAATGAGCTTCGTTCTGGGCTTGGGTCCCTTGGGTTTCACGTTTTAGTTCTACTATTTGTTAGTCGTTATGTTCTGGGTTAAATATTTAAATTCCTTGAGCACTGAAGTTTGCCATTGTAAAATGGAATCCACGTTTTATGCCTCCAGACACATATCTATAGATACTCATTATTATTTCAAGGGTTAAAAGTATGCACTGCTAGTTGGATTTCCCACGAGCACGTGTCTTTAAAGTTGCATAAAGAAAAGAGTGAATAAAGAAGTGAGTGGTTGAAGATTCTGACGTCAACTTGGATTGTTGGTGTTTCTACAAATGCAATCATAAAATGTAAATATAACATGGGCCAGGCATAGTGGCCGCACGCCTTTAATGCCAGAGATTGGAAGGCAGAGGCAGGCAGATCTCTGAGTTCAAAGATAGCCCGGACCACATAGCAGGTTTCAGGCCAGTCAGGGCTGCATATTGCCCTCCCCCATGATTATAATACACTTCAAATTATATATATGTATTTGAGTTATGGCAGACAGGACCTATGAAGGCAAAGGATTGCTAGGATGACAGAGTGTGAAGTATGGAAATGTGTGTGTGTGTGTGTGTGTCAGTGTGTCAGTGTGTCAGGGTGGGGGCTGGTAGCATTTGCAACCCACGTTCCCTTCCCTGCTCTACTTGCTCCTCCCTCCCTGAAGCGGAAAGGCAGACTGTGACTTGCAATTACTCGCAGTGGAACTGAAGGAGCCATTACCTGGGCTCTTCAAAGGCGAGCACAGAAAGAGCTACTTAGCCTCTTAATTGAATGCAGCCTCCCAGCATCGTCCAACCCTTGGAGCCGGCCCCAGCCACGGCGCCTGTCCTCTTGATCTTCATGAGAAAACTCTTTTATGTGTTCTCATGAGGAAAGAGAAGCGCGCTTCACTGCAGCAGCATCAGACACATGTGTGTGAGCCAGAAAGATCACCATGCCTGTTTCATCAGCATTGAATGAGAGCCGGGGACTGAGGAGGGAGAGAGACTTGGAGGAATCAGGCTCCCATGGGAACCTGAATTCTAACTTCCTGGCTGTTTGGAGATCAATGGTAGCCTTTGTGTGTGCTTCCCAGCTGGAGGGGCCCGGGGCTGGCAGGTGTTTTACATTATTAATAGTGAGCTCCTTTCCTTCCTAATAATCTAGGCCCCTTCCACATGTGTGGAACCACTTAGAAAACCAGCTGTGTCCATGTGAGTGTTAAAAAGGTAGCAAGGCCGGGGCCCCTTCCCATCAAGCAATGGCCGGCCTTATGCCTGCAGCCCTCTGGACTTCAAGGGGCCAGGAAGATGTTTTAATTTGGTTTCTTAATGAAAATGAGAATGAAAACAAAGAATAATGAAAGAAACAATAATGAATATAGATTAATGAATTGATTATTTGTCTATACCAGTGCAGTTATAAACTATACTATCTGGCTGGGTAGTTGTGGTGCCCACCTTTAATCTCAGCACTCAGAAGGCAGAGGCAGGTGGATCTCTGTGAGTTCATGGCCAGTCTGTCTACAGAGCAAGTTCTAGGATAGTCAGGGCTATATGGAGAAACTCTGTCTCAAACACACACACACACACACACACACACACACACACACACACACACACACATTTTGTTTTGCTGGAAGGGTCCACAAAGGCAAAAGTGCATAGGGCCCAGGGAACTTATATTATAGACATGGGGTTAGAAGACATTTGAATGGTTTCTGAAGACTAAGGTATGATCCTTTCTTGGGCCCTAGTAACCTCGTGACCTCAAGTAAATCATTCATCCAGGTTGCAGTTTTCTCTGTGATCCAGGGTTCTGCAACCACAGAAGAGGACTGAGTGCTGCCCCCCCCCCCACCTTCCTCTCTGCCTAGGGTTTAAGGACACCATCATTATAAACTGGAAGTGCACAAGCATTCAGTAGGTGTGTGCCTATGGGGACAATGGGGCCCGTACTCTGAGAGTGAAGGGCTCCACAGGAGTATTGAAGAACCCCACCAGGCAGCCATTACCTGTCCAGTTCCTAGGAAAAGTCAATAAAAAAGCTGGGCTGTTGAAGGTTTGCCGATTCTAGGAAATGGGCTCAGAGAACCCCACAAACCCACCAGAAGCCATCAAGCTGGGGGGGGCAGGCTGACTGGGGTATAGCAGCTGGAAGGGAAAGGAGGCTCCAGATGTGGGAGGCGTGGCTCACCTGCAGACCAGGTGACTGTCCTGCTCAGTGGACCCTCAGCTGATAGGAAGAATTAAAGAGATCTGGGAACTGAAAGATCTTTTCATAAATACACGATTGAGAGCCTCAAGATGGCTGAGCAGGTAAAGGCGCTAACAACCCAAGTCCAATCCTGGGACCTGCACACAGGCAGAAGGTGAGAACGGAGTGCACAAAGTTGTCCTCTGTCTACACATGTAACTCCAAGCACATGCCTCCTACACACAACTAAAAACAAACCTTTTAAAACAAAAAGGGACAGAGGGAGGGGGGAAGGAGAGAAGAAAGGAGGGAGGGAGGGAGGGAGAGATAACGTGAGAAAGAAAAAGATGAAAGGAAGGAAAGGAAGAAAGGGAGGAAAGGAAGGAAGGAAGGAAAGAAAGGGAGGAAGGGAGGAAGGGAGGAAGGCAGGCAGGCAGGCTGGCTAAGGCTAGCGTTTCTCACTCTGGAGGTGGGACGGTCAGTTTAAAGCCATCTTCAGCTACATAATGAGTTCAAGGTCAGCCTGGGTTGCAGGACACCCAGTCCAATGGGGCGGGGAGAAAGGAAGGAAGAACAAGACCGTGGGAAAGAGGGAACATGTAACCTTTTAATTAGGATCTGCTGTTCTTGGTGTGATACAGCCTCCTCCCTCTTCCCCGAGGACTCATGGGAAACCAGGCAGCAGCAGAACTAGGCTGTGTGTTCAGCTGTGGCTCACTGATGAACACGTCCAGTATGTGTTCCAGCCTGCCTCCTTGTTCTTCCTCTTTCTCTTCCCCCTCCCCTTTCCCACTTCTAACCTCCTGTCTTCCACCCATTCTCCATTTGTCTCTTACCCTCTCTCTTTCTAGAAAGTTCTTCCTCCTCCCCAAGGTGCAGGGAACATGTCTACCTGAGGCCTCCCAGCCATGAGGACTCCAGGTTGACTTGCCAGGAAGGCTCCTGGGAACGGATGCGTAGTCTTCTGGTCATGTGATGATTAGCTTGGAAGCCTTGTTCCGACTCTGAAGTCCGTCCAAGTCTCCTCAGCATCATTTGTCATTTACATCATTTCCGCACCCTTTCATTTCTTTTCTTCTGTGCCTTGGTAGGAGACAGAGGTGATCTTTTCCAGTGGCTCTGTGAGAACAGGGTCCAGGTAGCCATGCCCATCCAGCTGTGGAGAGATTAGACAGCTGGCCCTCACTCTGCTAGCCTACAGGGCTGGCAGGTTTGGGGGCCGAGGGATACAAGCGCCTTCGTCCACAGGTGTAAACCAAAGGTAACCTGGACTAGAGAAGGTCACACTTCACCTATCCTGGTCAAGACAGGAGAAGCAGGGGTCAGCTAGAAGGTACAGGTATCTCCATAACTGGGGTGGGATGTGGAGCTGACAGAAAGGCAGACGGAGCTCTCTCTACCTCTGTGGAACTCTGCACACCAGGGCTCTGAGCTACTATAATTAACAATCAAAGAAATGTGCATTCAAGACATCAAAACCCATCTTAAAACTTATCAGATGGGCAGATAATAAATGTTTTCAACGTTTCCCTTCTAAGCAGGTGTTCTCAAAGCCTACAGGGAAGAGTCCTACAAGCTTTCTGAAGACATGGGTTGGAAATTATGCAAGCCCCAATATTGACCCAGCGACTGATTCATTTCTAAGACTGTATCTATCCTAAGAAAATCATACCATGCAAGAGTGAGGAGCTGAGTCTGAATACCCAGCAATTACATAAAGCTGGACGTCATGGTAGCATGGGATGCCTGTAATCCCAGTGGGCTGATGGTGACATGGGAGGGGAAGACAAGAGACTCCATGGAAGATGGTGGGCCAGAGATCGGTTCTCTCCAGGTTCCGGTAGCCAGAAGTCTGCTACTCCAGTGTTGACAGAGTGGAGTGCCCTCAGCAGGCTGTAGGGGGGCGTCTCTCCTGGCTGCTGGCGTTCTATGGTGGCTGCATCACTCTGGTCTCTGCCGCCATTGTCACAGGTCCTTTTCTCTGGTGTCTCTCCTCTGTGTGTCTCTTATAAGGACATCAAGTCGCGGATTTATCTGATGAGCCAGAATGGCCTTGTCTTGAGACCCTCAACTTAATAACATCCACAAAGTCCTTAGATTAGTCAGCTCTCATTGCTGTGACCCAAATGCCTGATAACACACAACTAAAGGAGGAAGAATCCATTCTGGCTCAGGGCGTCGAGGGCTCAGTTCATGGCGGCAGGGGCATGCAGCCAAAGAGCCTCATGGTAGACAGGAAGAATAATCTGGTGGCAGTGACTTGGAGGATGGCACAGCAGTATGCGCGTGCGTGCGTGCGTGCGTGCGTGCGTGCGTGCGTGCGTGCGTGCATGCATGCATGCGTGCGTGTATGTATTTGTGTGTGTCTCTCCAGTGATTTTGTTTTATTTTTCCTCATGCCCCTCAGCCTAGTAAGATAAGGAGATGGTGAGGGCCTAAGTGTGTTGGGATGACCATCAAGAAGCCACACCCACTAGGTGACATCCAGCCATTGCTCTTCCTACCTCAGTTTCTTTTCTTGTATTATGTGGCAAGTCAGTGGTTTCCTCCACTTTTTTTTCTTATCAATGGAGCTCCCCCCACCTCCCAATCACAACGAGTACAGTAGGGGCTGGGGAGAGGGCTCAGAGCTCAACTTTCAGAACCTACATAAAGAAGTAAATAAAAGCAGGCATGGTGGCAGAGATAGGAGTCTCCCTGGGGGCTTGCTGGCCAGTCAGTGGGGCCAAGTCAGTGAACTCCAGGTTCAGTGAGAGACCCTGTCTCAGAAAGATATAGTGGAGTGCATGTGAGAAAGACGCTCTCTGCACACGCTTTGTGCATCCACATGGACATGTACACATGCACACAAAAATTAAAATTAAATGAAAGAAGAGAAAGAGAAGCCTCCTCCCCTCAAAAAAAAAAAAAAAAAAAAACCCACAGCAGTGAGGCCAGCAGGAGCACAGTGACAGCACAGGAAACAGGCTATGAGAGAGTCTCCCCATTCGACCTCAGCTGACCTCATACTAACATGTCACATGCCAAATGTTCCATAAATACCAACCAGTAGCTAACGGGTCTGATTCCTTCCAGGCCTTTCCTGCCGCCACGTTGAAATGCTCTGTTCCACTTGGCAGAATCTGGACATTCCATCCTCTCTCCTCTGTTGGGCAAGGATGCCCTGCTTCAAATGCTACCCTGTGTGTGCTGCAGACGAGGCCTCAGGGCTGGGCACTGCCGATGAAACCTCACTGGTGTTCCCAGTCAGACCCAGGGCTCCCCAGGGAGAGGAAGCAGCTCTGAGATCCCCACCCCCACCCCGCTAAGCTAGCTGGAGAATCCCTGCTTTGCTTTAAGCCTCTGGATAAAACCCACTGGGAAGGTTTCCTGACTAAAATCAAATCTGTGGTCCCAGCATCCTTTGCTTCCTAAGCAGGTGTCTCACTGCCTAGCCACAGGCTTCAGGGAGCTAGCTCTCTTCAGCCCTCTGACCTTTGCACCTCATCTGTAAGATGATGATGTCAATACCTGCTGTTCAGCTGGTGTGCATCAGAGCGGGCACCCTCATTGTCAAATAGTCCCTGTGGCAAAGCCAATGCCCTGGAGCTCCCTCACACCCCAGCACTCCAGCCACCCCCTCCCTCCGGAGATCCAGAGGTCCACTGTGTCACCAGCTCATATCTAGACCTAGAAGGAGCTGGAGACCTGGCACCAATGCTGTGGTCAGGCCCTGCTGATTATTAATATTATAGTCACACCCTTAGCTACCTGGATGCAAGGTCATGTGCATGAGGCACTTGGCACACTAGTTCCTGGAAGCCAGAGAATCGACAATGTTTATAGCAGTCATGCTTCTCAGCGTGGGATTTCCCGAGCGTTTCCCTGTCAGGGTCCAGATAACATGCCTTCCTCTCTGCCCTTCTTCACAGCGCTGGATTCCTCTCTCCCAGGCTGAGGTAAACAGGTTGCTGTTCGGTTTCATGTATCATTCTTTAAATGCTCTTGGGTCTCCCTGCTGGTCTTCTGCCTGTTTCCTGTGTGGGTTGGCTCCAGATAGAAGATGAAAAGGGATGAAGCCATTTGGTAGTGGTAGAGAAGTGATTCTGTATTTAGGAGCCAAAGCTGCCGGGCACACCATAAAGACCTACCCCGGGACTGGGGTGGGAGACCTCTGTTAGGACACAGACACTCGAGTTCATCTCCCTCCTCCCAAAATCAAGCCACACCCCCTGCAGTACCCCTTCTCTGAGACAGAGTTGATAAGAAGTAGTACTGTAGACTTGAAGCTCCTCCTGTGTCCCCTTACAGCCTCGGGATCAGTTTATGGTCTAGCCTAGTGCCTGCCTCTGTGACTGCTTGGCACATAGGCCAGGCCAGGCTAGGTCATATGGTACAAAACTTATCCCAACCCAGCACCCCTGAAAACTTCTAAGACAGCAACTCCCTTTGTTGCAGAGGGTCTGAGGGAGCTGAGGGTCCAGAGGCTCCCATATCACCCCTTTGAAGCCCTTCACAGTGCCTACGGCCATGATGCTGTTTCTCCTCTAACAGTCCGAGACTAGAAAGGAAGACTCTTTCTCCCTCCCAGGTCTCATTATGGCTGCTTACGGCCATGACACTTTCTATGGCGGTTGCCTTCCTACTTCAGGCCTCATGACCTACAGCTGTGCTCATGAACCTATAACAACCCTGGTAACGTTTCCTGAAGGGTAGCTTCATGTCAGCCCCTCCCTCTGCGCCCGCTTCCTTTCTTAATTCCTAACGTCCTCCTGGACTTGCTGAGCATGGCAGCCGAATACATACTAAAGGCTACTTTAGGCTACTTGGTGCCCATCGCTGGCTCAGTAGTGCCCCTCCCAGAGGATATGCTCACGTCCTGACCCTCAAAGTCTATGAACATGAATTGATTTATTATAAAGGTGGTTACGTTTGAGTATAAAGTGCCCTCCACATGCTCATGTACCATAAGAGAAAATTAATTTACCTACAAAGAAGGAAACATCTCTACTCTCTTTTTCTATAGATAAAACAAAACTAGAAATTAGAGGTTAGGGTGGCAAGGGGGTTTATATTTGGTGTATGGGGGCGCTTGGAGACTCTGACCTTGGGGATGTCCTGCACCTCTCTGCCCTGCAGCCAAAGACACTCTAGTCCAAATATCGCTTCCCTGGACCCAGTTAAGCCTGTGCCCTTTGCCCCCCTTCACCCTGACTCGTCACTAATCCTTCCTGTCACCTTGGGCCAGCTGATCAATCCGAGGGGACAACAGAGTAAGAGGACAGGGTCTCAGCACTGACTATGGAAACCCCAAACAGAGCAGGTCACAGAGGACACCCCAATCTGCTATCCCTGTGACAGTGTTGCTAAATGACAGAGATGCTCAGCAGGAAGGATGCAATAGCCTGACATCCCAATCCATGAGTGGAGGGGAAAGCTAGAATTTAAAGAAAAGAGCATTATTAGGAAGCTTTGGTTGGCATTTCATTTGCCCTGTCCTAATGACTTCAGGAAAACCAGATGAAGAGAAAGGTCCCTTCCAGGAACAGGCAGGCAAGCTCAAGTGCCATGTACTTAGTCCGTTGCCATGGACCCACCCACACCTACCCACCGTTGTCCACCCCGTCTTCTTCCCCAAAGGGTTTATGGCAGGTATAACTGGGCAAATGCTATTGTTTTTAGCAATAAAAAACTGAGTTAAAAACATGCGATATCTTAGTATGTTGAGCGGTGGAAGGAGGGAGGGAGGAGAAAGAGGAGGAAAGAATAGCTAGAATGACACAGCAGAGAAAAAGAGAGGGGGGAGGGGGAGGGGAGGGGGGAGAGAGGAGTGAGAGGAGGCAGGAGAGGAAAGGACAGACCCTCTGCAGCCAAAGTCCATTTATTAAGCAAACGACCTTTCTCTCTTCCTCCGCTGTGCTCTCCAAAGGCCTCTGCTGAGCAGTATCGATTGGAGAGCTGGCCACAGTCCCTGCCTAGCAGAATCCATCAAGGCAATACCTGCTTTCACAGGAGATGGCTTTCATCAGGATCCAGCCGGTTCCTAGCCAGACACGGTTTGGATCCAAACGTGCCCCTGAGGAAAGGGATCTGAATGCTGCTGTTACTTCTATCCTCTTTGGGAGGCTGGGTCTGAAAGATGGAGAGTTCAAGGTAACCTGAGCCACATAGTAAATGTCAGGCTAGCCTGGTCTACAAAGCAAGACCCTCCCCCCATCTCAAAAAAACAAAACAAAAAGATAAAAAATAAGAGAGAAAGAGAGAGGGTTCAGTGGGAAAAACATTTGCTGTGCAATCATGAGGGCCTGCGTTTGAATTCCCAGAACGCACACAAAGCTGGGCGTGCTAGCCTGCATCTGTAATCCCAGAGCTCCTATGGCAAGAAGGGTAGCCAAGTCAGGAAGCCGAAACAGTATTTCCCAGAAACTCTCAACCAGCTAGCCTGGGGTACTGTGTACTCACTGACAAACACTGAAGGAGCCCAGTCTCAAATGAGGGGGAAGGCTCCTCGTGTGTGCCTTGGGGTTGGTCTTTTTCTTCAGGATCGTTGGCCACCGGTCCACAAGGGTGGAGGGAGCAGAAGCAGAGAACGGATGTGGATACGATGGAGATAGCCCTCCGGGAGGTGACTTCTGTGAGACAACTCAACTTTATTAGAGTGTATGGAATATATAGGATTGGGGATGGTGGCTGGGGAGTCACCTAATTTGCATTAAACAGCACGGTCCTATCCTAAAGCTGGCTTAGTGGCAGCATGGCCCTATGAAAATAGCTAGAGCATGTTACTTAATTATCAGCAGGGGACGAGTGTTTGCAGGGAACTATGTCAAGGGTCATCCTTGAGATAAATCAGATACTGGGGCCTAGAGACATCCTCCAAATAAGGGCAGGTAGAGAGCAGGAAGCCTCGCTGGGGAGGGGGTCCTTCATAGAGAAAGCTGCCAGGCCATGGTAGACTGCAACTTCTGACCAGCAGGGCCTCTCAACAATTTGGCACACACACACACACACACACACACACACACACACACACACACACACACACGAAAATAAAAAGTAACTGGGATGAGAGCTTTGGAATTTAGGATTTTCTCCTCCCCTCCCGCCAGGTGCTACAGCCCTAGGACTAGATCTCCTGCTCTGGGACATGCCCTGGAGATCTATCCTGAGCTCACAGGGTAGACTGTTGATCAATCAGCCGGTCAGTCAATTGACTAATGGGTCTGTATTGAGCACTTTAGGTGTACTGAGGAAGTACTTGAACATTGTCCTCCAGGTTGTTTCGAGGGAGAAAATGTCATTGTGCCATTTAAAAAGAGCTACTCTTGACAGCCAATCAGTGGTCTTAAACAGTAAGGGAAACTGGAAAGGAGTGTTGGTGTGACTGCCCTTGTTAGGAAAGAGCCAGCCCAGTGCTAGGACTCTAAATTCAATTTAGCCAGAGCAAGGTCACCTAGCAGGAAAATGATAGACCTGGACTATGAAGGCAGCAGCCTGGTCCCAGGGCCCTAGGCCACATCTGCCACTAGGACAGGCAGCCAGCACACAAAGACACACTTGGAGATGTGACTTGTTGCTTTGGGTTAGAAGCATCCACTGTGAATTGACAATGTTCCGGTGCACTTGGAAGGTTGGTATGTTTTCGAGGTCTTCCCAGCTGCCTGCTTACTCCATCCCTGTGGGGAAGATAAGGCATAGGGAATGGGTTGTTTTCTTACTGAGCTGGTGGTCTCCAGGATGTTTGATATGTGTATATAGTCAGTCACATTAAAAAAATTATTACCAGGCAGTGGTGGCACACACCTTTAATCCCAGCACTTGGGAGGCAGAGGTAGGTGGATCTCTCTGAGTTCAAGGCTAGCCTGGTCTACAGAGTGAGTTTCAGGACAGCCAGGACTACACAGAGAAACCCTGTCTCAAAAAAACAATATACATACATACATACATACATACATACATACATACACATACATATATATACATATATATATTTAACCACATTGCATCTATTCTCTCTTGGCTAATACAAAGGCAGACTTTTTTTTTTTTTTTTTAAGGCAGACATTTTTATGGTAAGCTGAGCAATGACCAGCCTGAGCCTGCTTTTCATCTACACACACGAGAAATCAGGCTGCACCAACACAGAGGAGTAGCAGGCAAGTTGGAGGGATGGATCCCACTTCTGGGGAAGGAAGGCTTATGTAGTGTAGACACTCAACCTGCAAACAACCCCTGTGCCAGGCGTTGTCCTTACCACTACACTCTGCATTATAATATGCTCCCTGTGCCTTTGAGGGAAGATAGATATTTTCTGGGGCTGGGGAGATGGCACAGTTGGTAAAGTGTTTGCTGTGTCAGCTTGAGGACCTGATTTTGATCCCATAACCTATGGAAATAGTCAGACACAGCAGCACACACTTGCAATCCCAGTGTTGGGGAGTCCAGGACCCCTAGACTGGCCAGCTCAGAAAGCCTCAGGTTTACTGAGAGATCTTGTCTCAAAAAATAAGATGGAAAGTGATTGGAGGAGACACCTGCCCTTGACCTCTGACCCCCACATACATATATACACTTGTGCATCACCCCCACATGCACAAAGGTATTTTATGGTAGAAAGGGGCCTGGGCTGAAAAGCGGGACACACAGCTTCTGTTTTGCTGCTTAAAGGCACTGGATGAGACTCAGATTCCTCATCTATAAAACGGGAGCGGGATTGAGGAATGGACAAGGCTCTTTTCTGCTCAGACTCTTGGATTTGGTGATTGCCCCCAGGGCTTTGTCCTTGGCTTCTAGGGCCCAAGCTGGCTTCTCAGATCCTGCTCTCCCAGCTGTCCCCATCTTAGCAGGCACCAGATCGAAACTCAGCTGTGCCCTCTCACCCTGCCCAAGGCCGTCTTGAGCATCTGCCCTTGCTTCCTGCTTCTTGGCAGGGCCTAGGCACAAGGGGTGGCACCCCGTGGTGCCTGGCCAAAAGGCCAGAGCATGGCAGATGGCAAACAGAGCTGCCTCTACTCTGGGCCCTGGGTGGCTGTCACCTGCCACCCTCATGTTGGCTGAAGTCTTGCTAGGCTGGCATCAACCCCTGCCACTCAGTCAGTTCTGCCAAATGGCCTTTGCAAACAACAACAGACAAAAGAACACACTTTCTGTTTCTTGTGGCCCTTGATCTTCCAGCTGGATGAGGATGCTCCACTCCTTCTCTGCTTCTAACGTTCTTGGGTATTGCATCAGACACACAAGAGGCTTGCCGGTCTTCTACCCTGCTCCCACTGCTCAGAAGGGCGGGATGCCATGGTTGAGTCCGAGTCCAGGGCCAGGAGAGACTTAGCATGTGTAGCATGTGGCAGGTATTGAGGGAGCTGCAGGCTAGAGTCTGGGCCTCTATCTTTTCCTGCTCATCCATCCCAGAAATCGTTGTACAATAAAGATGGGAATACTTGACCTCTAGGGGAAATCCCACCAGCTGCCTCCTTTCTTATTTTTATTTTTATTTTATTTATTTAGTGTGTGTGTGTGTGTGTGTGTGTGTGTGTGTGTGTGTGTGTGTATGTGTGTGTGTGTTTGTTTTTGAGACAAGGTTTCTCTGTGTAGCTTTGGAGCCTATCTTGGAACTCACTCTGTAGATGAGGCTGGCCTGGAACTCACAGAGATCCACCTGCTTCTGCCTCCCGAGTGCTGGGATTAAAGGCATGTGCCATTACCGCCTGGCTCAGCAGCCTCCTTTCATAAATCTCTGTCTCTGTCTTTGTCTCTGTTTCTCTCTCTCTCTCTCTCTCTCTCTCTCTCTCTCTCTCTCTCTCTCTCTCTCTCTCTCTTTTTCTCTCTCTCTCTCTGTCTCTCTCTGTCTCTCTCTCTCTCTCTCTCTGTGTGTGTGTGTGTGTAGGTCAGAGGCCAACCTCAGGTGTCATTCCTCAGGTGCCATCCACCTTGTCTTTTGAGTCAGGGTCTCTTATTGGCCCAGAGCTTGCTGCTCAGGCTAGGCTGGTTGGCTATCAAGCCCCAGGGAGTCACCTCTCTTCACTGCCCTGGCACTGGGCTTACAAGCACACACCACTATGCCTGGTTTTTTTTTTGTTATACACACACACACACAGGAGTTCTGGGGATTGAACTCAAGTCCTCATGCTTATGTGGCAAGCCATTTACCAACTAAGTTGTCTCCCTAGCCTTAAATAAAACTTTATCAGTACACAGCTATTTTTGGAGACCATGAGGACTTTAGACTAGAAGGGTTGGTCCCATGTAGTAGATGAGGAAGCAGGGAATGGGAAGATTCAGACTGATGTTCTCTAGCTAGTGAAGAAGGGGCCTAGACCTAAGACTGGTTTGTCTCTGAATTAATTTTCCAGGCCCCTAGAAGGCCCGAGTTCCATCCCATTGGCCCCCATGTCACCTGCACGAAGCTTTCCTGAGAGGGAAAATCTATATTTACCTCTAACATTTCCAGGTGGTTTTTTTTTAAATATATATATTTTTTTATTCTGTTTTTTGCCCCCAAATCCAGCACTTCATTACCTGCTACCTGGTGACATCATATCTCAGTGATCTCTATTGGAGGATGGAGTCAGGAGACTCCTCTTCTCTGGCCTTCCCCTAGGACTGAGTGCTCAGTCTGTGGTGATGATTCATTACTAACAACAGAAAACACACGGCTAAGGACTTGGGAGGGGCCTCAGTCTCTGAGTGCAGGCAGGGGGACCTGAGCATCATCCCAGCACTTGTGACAAGAGCAGCTGCAGCAGCATGAGCCCTTGATCCCTGTCCTCGGGGGACAGACGGGATGATCCCCTGGCTTGCTGGACAGTGGGTCTAGCTAAATTGTTGAGTACTAGGTTGACTGAGAGGCTCTGTCTTAAAAATATAAGGTGGAGAACAATTTAGGAGGACACCTGATGTTAACCTGAGTGTGTGTGTGTGTGTGTGTGTGTGTGTGTGTGTGTGTGTGTGTGTATTCCACACACATATACAGACCCACAGACACAGACACACAGAGAGACAGACACACAGACACAGATAGACATACATACACCAGAGACACACAGAGACGTACACACGACACACACAGGGAGATACACATACACAGACACACACAAGTGCATAATTAATCTGGGCAGCAGATTATGCTTTCTTCTTGGCATGGGATGGAATACAGGCGGTTGCAGGTGTGTGTGCTCATGGAATAGGGAAGATGTAGAACACACCCCCATTGCCTCCACTATAAGCCTCAACACTCCCTAAACCTGAAGGGCCAGATTTGAAAATATGTCCCTGTGCAATTGAACCATGTGTGTGCTATACTTTGTTGGACTGGCAAATATACACCTAGGAAATCAGTAGATCTGCAAACAGGTGCCTCAATCGTCAAGGGCAACAAGCAGTCAAAGACAGCCATCCCTCTGTGGTTGATGTCAGCAGGAAAGCCAAAGACAGAGTCCGCATTTAGGAAAAGCATTTAGGAGAATCTTGTGGCTGAGGGCTCTCGTGGGGCTTGGGTAATACTGATGAATATGTGCGTTTTGAAACGGTCAGGAGTCGTCTAATAATCCATCACATATAAAGATGCCTTGGGGAGCCACTAACCCTTTCTCTGCTGCTGTGGAGTCTAACCCCTCACAATGATGGGCGCCCGGGCAGCACCACCACAGGATTTATCATCATTATCAGCACTCATCATTGCCAGCCGTGGGGAGAAGCTGAAGAGACTGCTTGTGTGTGAGGCTTGGGTAAAGCTCTGTCCAGGGTAGGTTTCATCTCTGGCCCAACCTTTTCTAGAAAACACTATGCGGGGCAGTGGAGGAAGGGTGGACAGCTAGACTGGTGAGCGAGGGGACCAGGCTAACTCTGCTAGATTATCTGTGTGTGTGTATGTGTGTGTGCACAGGGCACTCACCCATGCAACTGCAAAAGGAAGCCAGAGGTTGAGGTTGGGATGTTTTTTGTTTGTTTGGGGTTTTTTGTTTTTTTGTTTTGTTTTTGTTTTGTTTGTTTTTTTAAGAAAAGACTTCTCCCTGAATCCGGAGCTTGCGGTTTTCAGCCACACTGCCTAGTCCTTGGGGTTCACCCGTCTCCACCCTCGAGTCCTAGGATTATAGGCAAGTGCTACCATACCCAGCTTTTAGCATGGGTGCTGGAGGTTCAAACTCAAGTCCGGATGCATATCTAGCAATCATTTTACCCACTGCGCCACCTCCTTAGCACCTATAAGTAAATCTTGAATCTCTTCCTTTTCTGCCCTCTTGCTCGTCTCAAAAGGCAATATCCTAGATGGTACTATGATGATTACTGATGCCTGCCACATGCCCTGGCGGGGAGAGGGTTAGAATGTGTGCCACGTGCAACACATACAGCAGGCATCAGAATTGATCATTGTACCACACTCTGTCTTGCTAGCCTTAAATGAAGCTCCAGAACCTTCAACGAAGGGTTCCAGGCTCCTTCCCACGAGGAGTTGGATCAGCATCCACACAATTAAATCCACTCATCCTCAGATGGTGCAGGATGTTTGCTTTGAGTCCAAGTTCTGATGATCATGGTTGGGTCAAAAATGGTTGATGAACTATCAGGGCAGGCCCAGCAGGAATTTCTTTACATGAAGAACCAAGGAGCCTTCTGGAAGAGAATTACCCTAAAAGGAAGAGAAAGTATGTCATGTAAGTTAAACTGAAGGTCACAGGCTCACAGTGGGAAGGAACACGGAAGTAGATTCTACCATCGGAATGAACTCTGCTTAGCCCACTGGGCCAATGCCTGAGCCCTTTTGGTGGCAAAGGCTGTCAGAAAAAAAAAAAAAATGTGAAAGAGCAGTTTCCCAGTGGTGGTCAGCGATAATGGGAGGTAATATAGCTGCTGCTTTAGAAAACAGGAACTTTGGTGGAGAGGAGCATGGGCAGGGAGGGGCATAGGTCGGGACAGGCATGGGTGGGGAGGGGCATGGGTGGGGAGGGGTATGGATGGGGAGGGGCATAGGTCGGGACAGGCATGGGTGGGGAGGGGCATGGGTGGGGAGGGGTATGGGTTTGCACCTGCTGAAAGGCCTCTGGTGGCAGCCCTAATGTGCCTGGCCTTGGCCGCTCTGTGTGGTGGTCGCTGCGCCATGTGTAAGGACCAGCACAGTGAAACAGAGCACGTGATCAAGCTAGTGTCTAGTGCCCTACAAACAGTGAGCCACCCACGGGGCACCCCCAGACAAGAGAATGTTTCTGATACTCCTCTGAGCTCCCCCACAATTCAGGTCCAGTTGCCTCAGAAAGTACAGTTTGTGTAAGCTTAAATCACCATGCATCTTGCTAATTTTTTAAAACATCTAAATAAACGTCTATGAGTGTTTTGTCTATATATGTCGATGCATCACAAAGAACAGGAGAGGGCATCGGATCCCCTGGAACTGGAACTAGGGACAGTTGTGAACTGCCATGTGAGTACTGGGAAGAGAACCCAGATCCTCTGGAAGAATAGCCAGTGCTCTTAACTGCTAAGCCATCTTTCCAGCTCCTTATACTGCTAATTTTTAAGAAGTGTTCTTTTTAATCAGCTGTCTTTGGTATTACCGTATTATAAACTATGTATTTGGTCTGTCTCCCTTTGTCCTGACATACTACTTCTAAAGCCTTGGAAGGATGCATATTTTAGCATGCTAAGGAGATGACTGGAACCGACAGTCCCTAGGAACTTCCGGTTAAGGTTTGTGTGTGGAGGGGGGGATGTCACAGGAAAGAGTAAGGCATGATCAGAGGGGTGGAATTTTCAGCCCTAGTCCTTAACGTCTGGGAGTAGAGGAAACTGCAAGTTGAGTTGATCACCAATGACCAGAGGTCTAATCAATCACACCTACATAAAAAAGCCTCTGCTCCTCCCCCACACCCACACAAACCTTCCCGGTTCTGGGAACTTTCTGGTAGCTGAACAGGCAGAGGTTCCTGGAAGGTGCCATGCCCAAAGAGGGTCTGGAATTTCTCTGAGTCGCTACCCACATGGCTTCCTCTGTAGTCTCTTCTATCTGGCTATTCATCTATTTCTTTCATAACATCATTTATAACCAATAGCTAAATGTAAGTAAACTGTTTTTCTGAGTTGCATGAGTCATTCTAGAAAATCAACCCAAACCCAAGGAAGACAGTGAGCCCTGATGGATAACCTCTTGATCAGAAGCCCAGGCCACAAACCCTGTGCTTACAACTGTCATCCAAAGTAGGGAGTGCCTCTAGGACTGTGCTCTAACCTGTGGGACCTGATGCTATCAGATAGTGACAGAATTGAATTATCTTAGAAGATACCCAGCTGGTGTATGCAGAATCGACAGGTCGGTGAGAGGAGAGCTCTCTCTGTATGCTTGGAGTCACAGAAGTATTCTCTGTAGTATAACCTCTGTACTTAAAAAATAGAGATCCCAGATGCAGCAGTTGGGTTTCATGCCTTGTATACTCCTCATACTTTCCAGTACAAGTTGATATAGTGGTAAACTCTCAAAAAAAAAAAAACCACCTAAAAAACTAGTATGGGTGTGTGGGTATGTGTGTTTAGCTACATATGTATATGGATGCATGGTTGAATGGATGGGTGGATGGATGAATGGATTGGTGGGTGGGTAGATGGGTGGGTGAATGGATGGATGGGTAGATGGATGGATGAATAATGGGTGGATGGATGGATTGGTGGGTGGGTAGATGGGTGGGTGAATGGATGGATGGGTAGATGGATGGATGAATAATGGGTGGATGGATGGATTGGTGGGTGGATGGGTGAACTGATGGATGGGCAGGCAGAAGGATGCTTGGTTGGATGGGTGAATAAAGCGCTATTCCTAGAGGACAGCCCTAATGGTCTGTCTTACTGCTTGCTCAGCATTTCCATTTTGTTTTTCTCCCTATCGCTTTCCCACTTTTCCCCCTTTCAATACAGTGCTTGCTACCTTTGTTTACATCACCTCCATCCTTTCTCTATTATGAGTTTCCTTTCTCATAGTTTCAACTGTGTGAGATCAGAATGAAAGGCTAGGTCAATTTCCCATTAATTAATTCATTAATTAATTGAGTCAGTAACTGTTTATTGAGCTCCAGCTGTTCCTTTGCCCGTTCACATAGTCTCTTGACACGATGTTTATTGAGCACTGCTGGTATGTCTTATGTGGTGCCAGCGCTGACTTATGGGGGAAGAAGATCTCAGCAAAACCTCTGTTCTGTGGGGCCCAACTATCTAACACACACAGTGGACAGAAGCTGTTACCACTGGGCTCTGCTGACCTGTGGCTCCCACCCTGATCAGTTGTCCCGTACTCAGATTGTTGAGGCCGACTCACCCCCCAGCCTCTGAGTTGTCTTGCCTCTTGTCCTTTAATAACTGGTCAAGCACACTGCAGAAGTGGCCACATGATTAGTGTGGCATTAACAGCGACAACCAGTCTACCTACCCCACTGGCTCTCTGTACCCTACTCCTTCCATATGCCCAATGGCTTCTGTTCTTTCCCAGCCTCAGTTCTCCGAACTGGAAGAAATCTCAGCATGCTCTGGAACTCCAGCACCCCACACGGAGCCCCCATCTACAGCCTTGGCTGATCTCTTGGCTATGGTCAGCACCTCCATCGACAGTCTGCTTCCTCTGTTCAGACCCTCCTATTCTGGCTCCACTGAGGCACAGCCACATGCCAAGCTCAAGCGGAGTCAGGTCATCCAGATGTAGAGGTCAGAGCTCAAGATCATCCTGACCCAGTGTCCCAGCTGTTGCTTTCTGGATATTAGAATCAGTGCTATTAGTTTCCTCTCCTGGATTTTCTTCTTTATAGTAAATATTTCCAAGTCTGGGCTGGGGAGACAGCTCAGTTGGTAAAATGTTTGCTTGCAAGCATGAGGACCTGGGTTCAATCCCCCAGTATTCACGAAGAAGAAGAAGGAGAAGGAGAAGAAGAAGCAGCAGCCAGGCATAGCAATAGCATTGTGTGTTTACAATCCCAGCACTGGAGAAAAGGAGCCAGGCAGATCCCTGGGGCTCCCGAGTTATCCAGCCTAGCCTACTTAGCAAGCTCCAGACCAATGAGAGACCTTGTCCCCAAACACAGGGTGAATAGCACTGGAGAAATGATAGCCAAGGTTGACTTCTGGCCTCCACAAGCAGAGGAACACATCATGTGAGAATGTGTGTAATGCGTGCGCGCGCGCGCGCGCGCGCGCACACACACACACACACACACACACACTTTTAAGTTTTTAACTTTTCCAAATTCAGACGTGACCTCTCAGCTCTGAAGTGCCCCCCCCCTTCCTGCCTCTCTCTGAACATACTTCCTTTTTCCTTACATAGCCTTCACGATGTGTTCTGTCCCCATAATGAACCATTACAAAAAAGGCTTCCCAGGAACTAAGGCCAGCCAAGCTGCTGTCTGGTTTAAAGTGACCATTATGTTTCTACTTGTGCACACTTGGTTCCCATTAACCACTTCTGACACACTCTCGGATCTCATTGAACTGATACTAAAATTACCCAGTCCAGCCTGGAGTTTAACTCAGAGGTTGAACACTTGCCTAGTATACATGAAGTTCTGGATTCTGTCCCCAGGGCAGCCAAACTCTGACAAACAAACACACACACAGAGAGAACAGCTATTTTACAATCTGAGAACCTATTAATTTTTTATTATATTATTGAAATTGTTAGCAGTTTAATTGCTCAATGTTCTGCATTTGTCTTATGTTCAAATACTTGACTCAATTCCATTTTTTTCTTTTATTTTTTCAAGACAGAGTTTCTCTGTGTAGCCTTGATTGTCCTGGATCTCGCTCTGTAGACCAGGCTGGTCTTGAACTCACAGAGATCCACCTGCTTCTGCCTCCTGAGTGCTGGGATTAAAGGTATGCACCACTATCACCCAGCTACTCAATTATTAGTTCTAAGACTTTATTACTTAGGATTCTTAAAGTATGTATATTACATTCATTGAGTGAATATTTGAATTTCCATTTAGAATACTTTCACTGCTCATTATTTTCTTATTTTAATTTACCTTTCTATGACTCAATAACATTTTCAAATTGAAAAAAAAGCCAAATCTTTATTATATGGATAAAATGTGAACATGTGCACTAAGGTTGATATAAACCATGAGGATTATCTCATAGTCCAGTTTATTACATGCATTCATTTATTTGTTCATTTATTTTTGTGTGGATGGGTGTTTTGCCAACATGTGTGTCTGTGCATGTCTGGTACTCAAGGAGGACAGGAGAAAGCATTGGACCTCCTGGACTGGAGTTACAGTTGTGAGCTGCCATGTGGGTGCTGGGAATTGAACCTGAGTCCTCTGGAAGAGCAGGCAGTACTCTTAACCACTGAGCCACATCTCCAGACCAGATGGTCCATTTTACAGGAGAGGAAGCCGAGGTCCAGGGAGGACAAGCTGAGCTCAAGTTGACAGCTTATATGAGTGTGGGATGGGCTGGGGCTCCTGAGTCCTGATCAGATGTCCTTTCCGCTACATCAGGCAGCCTCCTGATTGGCAGCCACCTCTGAGAAAGCAGAACCGGTCTTTTCCTTTCCAGTTTCTCTCTAGTTCAGCATTCTGTACTACTTTGTGCTTTTGCTTTGGAAACTCAATGCATATACTGGCTGCTTTTCTCCTTGTTATGAACAAAATACCCAACAAAAGCAACCGAAGGAAGGAAGAATTTACTTTGGTTCACAGTTTAAGGGTACAGTACATTATAGCAAGGGAGACGTGGCGGCAGGAGCCGGAGGCAGTGGGTCACATGGCGTCTACACTTAGGAGGCCGACAGAGATGAATGTGGTGCTCAGCTTACTGTCTCCTTTTTCTTTAGTCCAGGAGGACATCCCATGAGATGGTGCCATGCACAGTTAGGGTGGGTCTTTCCAGCTCCGCCAATCCAAGCTAGAGACATCCTTGCAGACATGCCCGGAGGTATGTCTCCTAGGTGGTTCTAGACCCTGTCCAGTTGAAACCCATCACAATGCACAACTCTGAGTTTGGCCTCTTGGCATTTTCCCTAACTCCGTCAGTCTAAGGAGACCATGCCCAGCCTTGATTTTGCAGGCATTGCTATGGCAGATACTCCTTGCCCACACGTGTCAGGCTCACACATGACCCTTTCTCATCTCGGAGGCTCTGGGCTCTGTGGCCGGTGCTAGCCCATCCCACTGCAAGCCTGGCAAGCTACAGCCAACCTGACCTCAGCCCCGCCCCCTCTCACTCCTCCTGGTGCCTTTCTCATGAGCTCGCTTTCCCACCAGCCTCTTCTGCGTATTAGAAGCCGCAGAGATTCTATCACCAGAATGGGACTTGGTGGGAAATAGCACAAACAGGACTTTCTTCTGTATGACAGCCTTTCCAAAGACTCTGCGTGTTGTAGTGAGAAAACTCCGACCCAGGTGTGTCCGGGCGCTGGGTCCTGTCACTCTCTGGACTCGAAGTATTTCTCTGTCCTCAGTTTTCTCATCTGTATAATAGGGAATGGAACCCCATGACATGGTATGCGTTCCATGCTAGCAGCCAACCTCCGGGCCTCGTTTACAGTCTTTCATTGAATTATCGCCACAAGCCCATGGAGCAGACAGCATCCCTATTTGAAAGAAGAGAAAACTGATGCGGGCAAAGTTAATTTACCAAGGATTACCCAGCTGGCAAGTGACAGAGTGTCTTTTACCTCCTGGCCTTCCTTGTTGAGTAATCACCAAAATCAAATAATTTAGTAATGAGTATGAGGCTGCCATGAACTGCAAGCACTCTGTAAATATAGGGAGTGTTATTAAAAGGCCCATGCTCCTTGTCCACTCCCTTTCTTTCTCCTTTTCCGTCACCTCCCTAACATATAAGCAGCTGCCTTTGGTCCAGACCCATCAAAGAAATGTCATAAAACCATTTTTCAAAATGTCACATGCCTGCGTACTTTCCCCCAAAGTAATTAAGCCCTTTTATTTTCTCCAAGTCATGCTGCAGAACCCGGGGAGCTTCCAGAGCATGCCCTTTCTCCTTCATCCTGAACTAATGGAAATCAAGGCTGAAGGGTGAGCTTGCCTGGGACTCCACAAGATCCCGTCAGGGCCACAAAGGCCTGGCCTGACTTTGGCAGGCCTCCAGGGTTGACCACAGAGCACTCAGTAATAACAGGGGTCAATTATTTATCCAGGGGCCAAAGACGCAGGGTGTCATGGGCTAGTTCTAGCAGATGCCAGGGTCCCTTCATCCAAGGTGAGTGGGTGCCTGAGGGTGGACCGCGGTCCTGCCAGCTGGCCAACTCATTCTGTCATCTCCCCTGGGCCACTGATGTCATCCCTGCCTTTGTACACAACACCACTGCAAGAACACCATGCCCAGAGGGCAGCTGACATTTCAGTGGCATTATAGGGTGTTGATATTGAGCTAGATATTTGTACATACATTTTTCTATTTCATCTCCATGGCAACCTTTACTTCCCCCATTGTCCTTGACAAAAGAACTGAGGCTTATAACACAGTTGGCAAAGGACAGGGCTGGACTGAGAGCCCAAGCATTTCTTTAAAATTTTGTTTGTTTTTTTTATTTATTGACAGGATCCTGTGCAAGGATCGGTGCTCCCACGCGTATTGGAGGGTCAGAGGACAACCTATGGAAGTCAGTTCTTGCACTGCATAAGTTCATTTAAGAGATCAAACTCAGGTTGTCGGGCTTGGTAGCAAGCACCCTGACCCACTAAGTCATCTTGTCCCCCACCCCACTCCCAAGCCCAGGTATTTCTAGGACACTGTGTAGTGGTTTGAATGAAATGTCCCTCCACAGTCCTGGGCATTTGAATACTTGGACCTCTGTTGGTAGTGCTGTCTGGGGAGGCCTTAGGCGATGTGGCCTTGTTGGAAGAAGTATGTCACTGGGGAGCTTAAGACATCACCCCACTCCCAGATCCCTCTCTCTGCTTCATGAGCCCTCAGCTTCTGCTCCACTGCTGTGTCTGCTGCTTGTGGCCATGCTTGCCTGCCACAATGGACTCTCACCCCTCTAGACCCATAAGCCAAAAAATCCTTTCTTCTATATGTTGCCTTGGTTGTGGTGTCTTATCGCAGCAACAGAAAGGTAACTAAGACACCATGTGAGCTTTCCCTCAGAGAGCTTCTTCTTTGATAATTATTTTTAATAACACAATCCAGAAAGCTCAGATAATGTCAAACACAGCCTTCTAAGGAATGGAATCTGTTTATGGTCTTCCTGGGTTCACTCCTAGCTGCTGCTTCTTCTTCTTCTTCTTCTTCTTCTTCTTCTTCTTCTTCTTCTTCTTCTTCTTCTTCTTCTTCTTCTTTTTGGTTTTTCGAGACAGGGTTTCTCTGTGTAGCTTTGCGCCTTTCCTGGAACTCGCTTTGGAGACCAGGCTGGCCTCGAACTCACAGAGATCCACCTGGCTCTGCCTCCTGAGTGCTGGGATTAAAGGTGTGCACCACCACTGCCCGGCAAGCTTCTTATCAGATATGATACAGCCCATCATTAGAACCATCTAGAAGGTTTAAAATACAGATTTCTTGGAATTCATCCTTGACAGTTGACCATAATCCTAACCTTGGTACTGGAATGTAGGCATTGACATTTTTCAGCTTCCCTGGTGATTTTAATAATCTCTTGGGCCAAAAGCCATGATCTCAGGGAAGCCTTTTCTTTAGTCTCTTTCCAAATTGCTGTCTATATTCTGGTTTCACTGAGGTTGCTCTTTTTTTCTTCCACCCATCGTTGTTTTCAAGACATTCTCATTATGTAGCCCAGGCTGGCCCGAACCTCCCAAGTGTTGGGATTACTTACAGGTATGTACTGCCAGGCTCATCTTACTCAGTAGTATTTTTTTATTTTTATTTTTTTGAGACAAGGTCTCACCATGTAGCCCTCAATGGCCTAGAACTCGATATATAAACAAGGCTGGCATTGAGCTCACAGAGAACCTCCTTACTCTGCCTCCTGAGTGCTGAGATTAAAGGCATGCACCACCATGCCTAGCTTTAACGATCTATTTTTAATTATGTGTATTTCTGTATGTCTATTCATGTGAATGTAGTTGCCTGGAAAAGCCAGAAAAGGCCCTCAGATCCCTTGGAGCTGGAGTTACAGGCCATTGTGAACTGGAATATCAGTGCTGGGAACAAGACCTGGGTCCTCTGCAGGAGCAATATGTGCTCCTAACTGCAGAGCCGTCTTTCCAGCCCCTCATCAGTCTTTTAAGCCAGCTCATGCTCTGTCATCTCTGCGGGGACACCGAGCACCACAGCTGGCAGGATTGCCCTGTCAGTTCTATTCTTCAGCACTGTTGGTTTTCGTCCGGCCTCTCTATTAGTTAGAACATGAACTTAGAAAGTACGAGAAAGACCCAGACAGGAATGGTGCCTCATTTAGCACCTAGAAATATATTCCTGTCTCTGAGAGAAGAATGGGCCCAGGAGGATCTCCAGGCATCAGAGACCCAGGCTCCACTATCTTGTAGCTCATCCATCGCACAGTCCCTTTGTTCCTGTGACTCAAGCCAGCAAGGTCCCATTTAAACATTTCAGCCGGTGAGGAAGGGGAGGCAGAGTGAGGAGGAATTCACCACAGAATTATGAGCACATCCCACTGTCTGGAGCTCCATTGTGTGGCCACACATAGCTGCGCTCAAGCTCAAAAGATTGGGTTTTATTTTGCCCAGATCAAATCAGCTGATTGTGCTCGCAGAGGTGGAGGACGGACAATGGGTAACAGCCTAGCAGCTTCAGCCTCCACTTGAGTTTATAGTTTTCCATTCACGCCTGTGTTCCAAGCTTCGCTGTGGAAGCTCTGTGAGAACTGGGCCCTGAGCACCTCTTTGTGATCCAGACATCTAATATAGGAAGCACGAGATGAGAACCACTGCTTGGCGTGAGTCCAGAGTGATAGGCAAAGCGCTGGGATGTCAGGCGGGATTTTATTTTAGTCTGTGTAGTTCACAGTCGAGGGAGTGGTTCTTAACCTCTCTGAGCTTCGCTTTCACTGATCTGTGAAGTTTAACTGAAGGATGCTTCAGGTGTCTACTCCAACCCTCTGGCTTGGCAGAGAAGGAAGCTGAAAGTGAGAAAGGACAGTGACTTGTCCAGGATAAAAACTTTGTAAATGTGGGCAGTGAGATAGTGCGGTGGGGAAATGCCGCTGAGGCTTATGCCCCGAGTTTGATCTCTGGGACCCACATTGTAGAAGGAGAGAACAGACTTCTACGAATTGTCCTCCAATCTCCACACACACACACACACACACACCCTAAATTAATTAATTCATTAAAAATGTAAAGTTCTATAAGTAGGAGAGCCAGAGGCCGGGCCTCCCAGCAACCAGTTCAGGGATAGCCCGAAGACGCGCTGCTACACCTGCAAAATGGAGTTCCAGGGACAGGGTGATCTTCAAGCTTCCTCCAACTCAGAACCCCTGGTGCACATACTTAGTATTCCTATCACTCAATTAAACAAAACACACAGCTGGGGTCATTTCCACAAACGGGACTGCTGCACCCTCTGGATCTTGACACATTAGCAGCTTTGAATGGTGAGCCAGAGGCAGGACAGGAGACGGCTTGGGTTCTAGAGTCAGCTAAGAAACAGAAGCAGGTGGAGAAGCAGAGGAGAGAGACCCAGTGATACCAGTACTGGACCAGCGGCAGCCATGTTCTGAGAGCCTCTCTAGGACACTGGCTTAGGTGTCACGGAGCCTCTTCCCTCAGGGCCTTAGAACCCAGGCCACACACAGCTACAAGGCGGCAGAGGAGGGTGTCTGTAACATTAAACAGAGGAAATGTCACAAGGTAAACTGGCCATCTTAATAATAACAGCTTCCACTTATTGCTCAACTGCGATGTGTCCCCCGCACGGCGATGGGTATTTATTTTATAGGCTTGATCTCATTAAATTCTCACGACAAGCTTCTGGGATTACTGAAGGTCATAGAGCTGGTAAGTGGTGATTAATTGTCGGAGGAGTGGTGTGAAGAACATAAATTATGGAGCAGTTCAGGAGCAGAGCTGAGTGGGGACGGTCTAGGGAAGGCTCTGGGATCGGGGAGGAGAGACCGGCTGGATTTCTGAGGGCAGGTGAGGTTGGTGGGATCAGGAAGTTCAGAGGGCAAAGTCAGCCCAGATTTAGGGGTTCTGGGTGAATGTGTTCCTAGATAAGGTAGAGGAGTGTCTAAAGCCAAGGACAAATGTCCCAGTTCGAGGATGGTAGGGCTAGGGAGTGGAGAAGGAATGAGACACACCTCATAATCATTCTCCCAGAAAGGATTAAAAAGTCAATAGATTGTCCCTTGCTCCACCACGACCTACTGCCAAAGGAAAGTGAAAAGAAAATGCCTAGAAAACTCAGAAAGCAATCTGTGTCAAGTGCCCTTCCATCTAAGAAACTCACTTCTAGGGTTTAACCCAAAGAAAACGTCAGAGACACAGGGTGGAAATAAAAACAATGAAATATCTAAAAGTAGGAAAGTGGTGTGTGCATGATACCTACACTTAGAGCATGTCTACCACTAAATGTTAGCTAGCTTGTACAGAACATACTCCTGGGGACCGAGTAACCAGAGTGCAGAATGCAAAGTACAGGAGTTCTTGGCTTAAATTTGTACAGATTCCGTGCCTGAATATGTACACACGTACAGAAAGGGAAGACATTGTACCATGATACACTTTTGTTTTCTTTTAAAGACAGGGTCTCATGTAGCCCAGGTTGGGCTTGAACTCTCTATGTGGCTGAGAATGACCAAGAACTTCAGACCTCCTTCTGGCATCTCCCAGATGCTGGAATCACAGATGTGCTCCATAGTGCCCAGCTTATGCAACACTGAGGATCGAACCCAGGACTTCATGTATGCTAGGCAAGCACTCTACCAACTGAGCTACTTCCTAGCACCCATCCCTTGCTTTGTCTTTAAAGGCAGTTTAGAGTGGTTGCTACAGCCATAGGGCTTTGGGGAGTTCATTTAAACCTGATTTTCTGGCTCTTATGTAAAGCTCCCAGACGCCTGCTCCTCCTCACCCTCCCCACACTGGATCGGAAGCACTAAAGTCTCCCATTAATGGTCTCTGTAGCCATTTAGATAAATTGTCTTCCACAGAGCCATAAATCCTAAATGAATGACACTCTTATTCCAGGGGACAGGCACCAAAGCCTCTTTCAAACTCGGTGATGTATAGATCTGTAGCTTTCAGAATGTCAAGGGTCCTTCATCAATATCCACAGGACTTTCCCAGGTACTGGAGCATACCACAGCTAGTGAGAAGACATTACTGTATCAGGGTCAACAGCTTTCACCCTTATCCTTCTGTAGTGTTTGGTTGAGGCGGGGGTGTGTTTTTCTGCCTTCCACTGAGATGGTTGGGATATTCGCAGAAGGACAGTGTTTCAAGTGTAACTTGATGCTCTCTACCTGCATCTTCACAGCTAGAGGGGCAACATAAAGGTTAACACCTGAGAGAGCGCCCCCTCTTTTAACTCCAGGGCAGCACCCCATCACCAGGGGACAATTAGGAGCCTTCCATGAATACCGATGGCCAGTGATCAGGCAGAGCTTTGCCCAAGCCTCTGCAGAGCTCCAATCTCCATTCATCAGCCAGCTGCCAACGCCCAGAGCCAGGGGATGAGCACCAGGCTCAGCCTTTCTGGTTCACCCAGGAGAATGATCGATGCCGCCAGGACCGAGTGGGAGAGAAGCAGGGAATGAAATGGGCTTGTCTTCGCTGAGCCTGGGCAACCGCTCAAAGTGTCTGTCCGAGACTCCCGGAGAAATATTGCACAATGATTTTGCTTGTTCCTGCTCGCAGCCTCTTGGCTCTCGGGCAAGCAGGGCTCTACCTTCAACGGTTCTCTTTGTGGAGGTGAGGCAGCGTGACGAATTGGAACAAGCACGTAGTTGTAAGATTTTTGCACAAGTTTCTCTGGATTGTGTTTTCCCATCCATAGAATGGCCCTGCTTAGAGAGGACTTTTTTTTTTTTAATCAGAAATTGTATTTCAGTTCATAAAACAAATGCCCATCTCTTTCTTTTTTAAAAGATTTATTTTATTATTTGAATTTATGTGTATGCGTGTGTGTCTCTTTGTGTATGTGCACATTGTTATGCCGGGATTGTGGGGACCCCCAAAAGACCACCAGGGAGACCGAATCCCAGATGTAAAAGCAAAGAGCCTTTATTTTTCAAGCTGAGAGCTTGGGCTCTCTGTCAGACGCAGCAGTGAGAGCAGAGAGACCAGAGCCCAGGTAGGGTGGGGTTTTTTTTTATCATAGCAGAGGTTGGGGTGAAGGGATTTCCAGGGTTCAGGACCCTGATTGGCTAACATTTGTCAGGTATTTCCTCTTAGATGCAGGCCCCACTGGGTGGGGTCAGCTCATGGCTTTTCCTGGGTCCAGGTGTTGCCTGGCAGAAGCTGTGTCTGGGCCTCTAAGCCTGTCATGGCAGCTGTGTGGGCAAGCTGTTTTGGGGCCCCTCCACAACATGTGCACAGGTGCCAAAGGAGGCCGGAAGAGAGAGTCAGATCTTATGGAGCTGGAGTCCTAAGAGAATCATATCCTATGGAACTGGAGTCCTAGGCCATTAGTGTGAGAGGTCTGACATGGGTGCTGGACACCAAACCTGTCCTCTGCCAGAACAGTAAACACCCCAACTGCTGAGTCATCTCTCCACCCTCCTGTGTCTCCAGTATTCTGAATTTTAGAATAATAACTTTTAGAGTCTAACAATTGCTTGTGCAGACTCTTCACAGCTGGTGAAATCCCAGCCGAGAGAGTGAGAGTCCTGTGTGGAAACACCCCCACTCAGCACAAGAGACAGAACTCGAGCTTAACTAGCCATTTGCCCAACTCCACATGCTTCTACCGTCCCTGGCCAATGCAGGTCCTTCTGGTCTCTGGATGAGAGAGTTTAATTGCCCCCAGAGCTGCTAACTACTTTTCCTAGTAAAATGTGGTATAACCCATAATGATCAGCCCACAGAACTCTCATCCACAGCATACAGCAAGGCAAACTCCTAGGCACAGGGCAGAATGTAAATGTTAACAGCCTCATAGCTCATTGGTGTAAAAACTCTTTTATGGGTACCTAAATTACCAGTGATTTCTCAGAGCCTGTAGCCTGAGCAATATCCCAGCTCCCACTCACTGGGAATGTGAGAACATACAAGGCCCACTGACGTTCAGGGAGAGCTGGAGGACCTTACTGAGCCGTGCCCACTATGGGTCACAATGAGACAAGGAAGGAGGAGGCCCTTTCCTTCGGGTGTTGCTGTCCTGTCCTGGTTGGTTGGCATCAGGTACTGCCGGATCTCTGAACTCTTCGGTGCTGGGTCCTGTCTCCCCCTCATTGCCATCCTTGAAGCCTTCATGACCTGGCACTGAGTGGCAGCTGGCTGCTCATTAAACTTAGCAACTCCTCTCCTCTCTTCTTCCCGCAGCCTCTCCCTCCCTGTCCTGTCCAAGGCCTCTTGATTCCCATCTCATATCTTGAGTCTGGCTTCCTGGTCTCCACTGTGCTGCCTGGATTAGCTGCAGGCCTCGCTCTCCTCTGCCTGTGCTCACCAAGACCTCTTCGATGTGTGCAGCTGTCCAGCCCTTCCTTGTGTATGACTGGCCCCCAGGACTGACCTATTCCCTGACTTTCATTCTCTGCTCCCCTGACATTAGTCCCTGGGTGGGGAAGCTCTTGTGTCATTTCCCTGCCACCAAGCCTGTGCTGCAGTCCGAGTCACCACGTACATTATATCGTGCCCTTCGGCTTGAACCTCTGCCTTACTGGACTCCTTTCTAAGTGTTCTGGTTGTTCCCTTGGAAAAAAGGCCCTGCCTGCCTTGCTGGGCAAACTGTGTTCCCAGGAGCTGGAGTCCTGTGGGAGTTCCAGTCCCTGAACCCCAACGTTTCCTGTGGCCATTCTTGGCCAAGGTCAGACTATGGCTGCCAATATCACCCTCATAGCCTTAACTTCTAATCTAGGATCCAACTTCTTGACCTATCCATCACAGTATTTTGTTTCCCCGCATGGACTCTCTATTGCCATTTGTTTCTGGGTTTGCCTAGCAACCTGCCACATCTCACTGATGGAAACCAGGACAATCTTACAGCCTGGCAGCTCAATATAATATTGAGTTTCTTTATCATTTACATCAGTTCAACAGTCTACCACATAGTGACGGGAGGACCCACTCCTAGCTAGCAACACCCTCATCTTCTAGGACCTTGGAATCCTCAACTGTTTCTTTGCATCCAGATGGTCCAGCAGGTCAGGGAGGCAGTGAGTGGCTGAGATAGCAGAGGACACCTCAGGAGACCCTAGGGATTGGCCAAGAAATAGCATTTATTGCCTCTATTCTCATCACTGGCTTGAGCTAGTACCAAGGTCTCCCGTTCCACCTGCCCCCCAGACGATGCAAACTTCTGAATTCCACAGGGAATAGGATGATCAGAGGTACCCACAGCTTTGCCTCTGACACCCAGTGGAGGCACCTGTTGTCTAAGGACCCTCTCACCCCAGTCCAGCATGCCTCCCACCCTGGGTTCAGTCTGTCTAGGCCAGAAAGGTCCAAACACCTGAGAAGACATCTTAGAACAGTGGTTCTCAACCTGTGGGTCACGGCCTCCTAGGGGATTGAATGACCCTTTCACAGTGGTCAAATATCAGATATCTTGCATATCAGATATTTATATTATGACTAATAACAGTAGCAGAGTTACAGTTATGAAATAGCAACACAATAATTTTATGGTTGGGATCACCATAGCATGGGGAACTGTATTAAAGGAAGGTTGAGAACCACTGCCTTAGACAATGTGGCAAGGGATATGGACCTGGGTTTTTGTCTCTTAGATAGGTACCCGAGCAGGAGGTGGGTCCCGTAAAGAAGGTCCCTAAGGAATCCATCAAGTCCTATATAATTTTACAAATCCAGCTCTTTCTGACAAGTGACAGCCTTTCATGTCTTCCAAGAAATATTCTTTTCTCTCTCCTGGGGACTTGTTCAGAGAGGAGATACCCAAATGATAGATGCTCTGCAAATATCTAGATGCCAGAGGAAAAAAATGGTATGAGGAAAACTTTAGACCAAACAATGTAGATCACCATGGAAACAATCTTTAGAACACACTAGAGGGAAGAAATCATTGCTAACATGGCTCGTACTTTGTAGATATCCAATCACCAAATTCAATTTCAGACCCTTCAATCATGCAATCTTCAAAATGCTGGGGTTGTTATGGACACATCATCCATGCTGGTTTCAGGGAGGTTTCCTTGGGCCCATCTAGTACTCATTAAAGGGGATAACGATTTCATTGAGCAGTTTAACTGCCTCCTCCATCAGTTAATTTGAACTCAGTGAGTGGTCAGGTTAACATTAACACCACAACTTTACTAAATTATTCCACAAGTGTTTTTCATTTTGACAGAGAGTTGGAAGAATACAAAGGATTTTAGTCAAAATGTGCACCTGAAAAAATAAGAGGTCTGTATTTTATATGGTGCGGGGGGGGGGGGAGACCTTGTTCTTTATTATACAAAAGCAGTCTTCTTACTTTTCTGTCCTAGACCATGTGGAAAGATCCCACAGGTGTGGATACAGTCAATGGCTGTGATTCACGGTGGCTGTTTAAACCAAATCTTCAGGGGGTGCTGTATTAGTTGCTTTTCTGTGACTGTAATAAAACACCATGACCCAAAGCAACTGAAGGAAGACAGGGTTTATTTTAGCTTATGGTTCCAGAGGGATAAGTTCCATCATGCTAAGGAGGGCACGGCACAGTGGCAGGAGCGGGAACTGGCTGATCACATTCTCTTCCTTTACACACAGGAAGGGGAGAGAGGAGGAGGCCATGCTAAAGGCATTTCCAGGGGCTTACTTCTTTTCAGCAAAGTGTCACCTCCTGAAGGTTATATAACCTCCTCAAATTCCACCAGGAACTGGGGAAAGAGTTCAAATATATAAACCTATAGGGGACATTTTTCAAACCACCACAGTTGCTAATGGACAGTTTGTCCCAAAGGCTTCTAAATATATGTTAGAAAAGGGGCAATGGTTATTTCAAGTGAGTCCTCCGTGAAAGAGACTCACCACAGTCTGATGCTGGACTTGAACCTTGTAGTGTCTGCCTACCTATAATTCCCTGCTTACTAGCCTTCCAGGATTCTCGCAACTGTCTATTCTTAGGTTCCAGCCTTCTTGGAGAAAAGCTGTGTACCTTCTTCATTGGAAGGCAGAGCCATTCTGTCCTGTAGCTGGGGAATCAGGAGCTATAAGATATGTGCCTCTGAAGACTTCCAGAAAGTGTCTGTCCCCCTTTCCCTGCATTTCTTGGTCCTAGTCTTACAAACTTGGTCCCTCAGTGTCCTTGAAGGTTTGTTTCCAGGATACCAAACCCACAGATGCTCAGGTTCCTCATATAAAACAGAATAGTACAGACAAATGTGAGCATTTGTCTCCCAAGCACTTCATCTCTAGATGCCATGTAATGGGTAATAATATATCCATGCCATGTGAGTAGGTGCCATACAGGGAGTGAGGACAAGAGAAAAGAGTCTATTCATGTTCCGTATGGACCCAAATTTTTCCCATATGTTTTTGATCCAAGAATGGTGTTGTCCATGGATGTAGAATCAGGATACAGAGGGACGATTATACATGATGATGTATATGGGTTCAGGGAGAAGGAAGCCAAGTTTTTGAAAACCTGAAACACAAGCCAAGCCTTCTTTCTTGATTTCATTTCTTCGTGCAAATCGCTGCCAAGTGTGTGGTAGGCACTAGGCCTCCTCTCTGGTGCCAGGAGTGTTTCCACTGTATGCCTCCTACCCATCTCTAGGACTTCCCCTTCTTCCTACATTAGGTACCAGATTTCTCCTTATCCGTTGGTCTGTGATCACCACACCTAGGTTAGATGGCTGTTTACTGGGAATTGAACCTTTCCCTCTAGGAGGGAGGGAGAGGCTCTGGAGACTCTGGAGGTAGACACAAGGTCACAAGTCTGGGAAAGTAAAAACTTGGAAGCTTCTCAAAGGCCCCTCCCCAGCTTTACAAAAGGAGTAAGGAATAAAAGCAGCTGGAGAGGATACTGTGGCCAACGGGGCTGCAGAGAGGCTTAGTCTGCCAGCTGTGCAGAGAACTCCAGGGTTGGAACTTTGGTGAGCCCTCACTCATGTTGGAGTGGGCTTTCCCATGATGCAGCTGCTTTGAATACTTTCTGCTTGCCCATACCCCTAGTAGTAACCTCAATAAAAACTCATTGGTTTTCCAAGCTGGACTGCAGTGCCATCATTAACTTTGGTCTGTGATGTGTTCTCTATCTGGAGTGCACACAGTCTGTCTGTCTGTCTGTCTGTCTGTCTGTCTGTCTGTCTGTCTCTCTCTCTCTCTCTCTGTGTGTGTGTGTGTGTATGTGTGTGTGTTGTGTCTCCTGAGGAAAAGTGTGTGTTACACAACAACCCATTCTCAAGAAAGTTCATCTGAGTTGTTTGTACCTTGGTACAAATGGGAATTGTCATGTTCCTCTTCTTAGAACATCTTGTGTTCATTGTGTCCAATGACCGCAGTCATCTATTGCAGGGGAAACAGTTTCAAGGCAGAAGACTGTCTCCAGAAGCCTCACCTCCAGCATCTGCTGACCACCCACTTAGACTAGAAACAAGGTTGGTCTTTCATTGGCTTCTTTTTGTGTGTGATCAAAACAGCAAATGGAATCGATGGACCTCACAAAAGCATGTTAGTGTTGCTCTTAGATTGACAACACATAGCAACTGAAATCCTATTGCCTCTTATTTACATCTTCCGACACCTTTTACATCACCGGAGAGAAGTTATGCTGGAATTTTTCACATCTCTATGAAGCATCATCTAATCTTAGCACATGCTTCTTCTGGAGTGAGGTACCCATCAATGCCCCTCCACTACACTTAACTCCTATTCTTGCCTCAGACTTACCCTAGTTGTTATTTCTTCGGGGATGCTCTCTCTGATCCTCAAAGACTCAGGGGATTGGATTGGACATGCAATCTCATAGTGCCCAGTAATTCTCATAGCATGTATCATGGTTGAGTTTCCTTATATATTTTTGTGGATATATGCCCCAATGATGTCAGTCTTCATTTATTATGATGTATCAAACTCCTCTCTAAGTGTTGGGCTCATAGTAAACATCTCTGGAAAGTGTTCATGGCCAGTCTTAAGGATTGTGCTTTGTGGTGGTATTGTGTTTCTCAAAATATTGTGTACCCTAATAAATTTATCTGGGGTCAGAGAACAGACAGCCACTAGATACAAAGGCTAGAAAATGGTGGCACTCACACCTTTAATCCTAGCATTCCAGAGATAGAAATCCCTCTGGATCTCTGTGAGTTCAAGGCCACATTGGAAACAGCCAAGCATGGTGACACGCCTTTAATCCCAGAAAGCCAGGCTTTAATCCCAGGGAGTGGTGGTAGAAAGTAGAAAGATATATAAGGCGTGAGGACCAGAAACTAGAGGCATTTGGCTGGTTGAGATTTTGGCTGGTTAAGCATGTGGCTGGTTAAGCTTCAGGCTTTCGAGCAACACAGTTCAGCTGAGATTCATTCGGGATGAGGACACAGAAGCTTCCAGTCTGAGGAAACAGGACCAGCTGAGGAATTGGCAAGGTGAGATAGCTGTGGTTTGTTCTGTCTCTCTGATCTACCAGCATGGACCCCAATAACTGGCCTCGGGTTTGATTTTATTAATAAGTACTTTTAAGATTCCTGCTACAGTGCTTCTAAGACACTCAATCACTAAATCAGAACATCAGACGTTCCTTTATATCATCTACTGAAATGCTGATTGCTCTGCCTTGCTGAGGAGTCCCTTCCTGGCGAGGTCACACATCTTGGGTGGAATCTGTTCTTTCTTTCTCATTATCTCTTTCCTGGGGTGTCGTCACTTCACACAACTTGTGGGATCACACCGGTTATTCTTCTCTCACACTGGGTTGGCCCGGTCACTCCTAGGCTTTTAAGGTGGCTTGGACTTGGCTTTGAATCAAGCTCAGACTGTGACTTCACATCTGTCTGCAACCTGATCTCCACTTCTGTTCTGGTATTTATTATTCTCCATGTTTTTTGTGGTCTTGAAGCTTGTATCTGTATTATTTATTCCACCAAGAAGCATCAGCACCCACACCCACACCTTTCTGCGTACCAAGCTTAGACCCACCCCCAGAGCTATCCATTTTCTCTGTACAGTAGTCCTTGGCCACCCATGTTAGGATTCTTTCAGGCATTGATCTCCAACTGGCTTAAGATAAAAACAAAAGTCTGGGATATAGCTCAGTCATAGAGTACTGCCTAACATCTACAAAGCCTGGGTCCGAACCCCAGCACCCCATACAGCTGATGTGAGGATGCAAACCTGTAATCCCAGCACTGCAGAGGTAAAGGCAGGAAGGTCATGAGTTCAAGGTCAACCTTACTTACTATATGGGAGGTACCATTTGTGTGATTCTCATCTCAGCCATGTGGCTCCCCCCGACAAAGAAGATTGAAATAGCCTTTCTGTTTCTCCCGGTAACAGTGTCCTAATCATCAGTTGGGAAATCACTCTTTCATGCAGTCTATAGGACTGGTGCACCATGGCCTTCAGGAATGTGGAAGTTTCTGCCTCCTATGGGAAAGTCCTCCATCTGTTCTTTTCTTTCTTTGCTTCTGTAGCAACTGTGTTGAATTGTGGTGGTTTTGTCTGTTTTTCTCCCCCACCCCCATTTCATGATGCCCTACCCTTCGGTATTCATTGTTTATATTTGACAGTGGCGGGTTGAAGGCAGTGTGGAGAACGAAGTTGGTTGTGTTTTTTTTTTTTTTTATAGGATCTTATGGTTCAAATAATTAACTTTTGTTCTCATTGCTAAAAGCAATAGGATGTCTACCACACATTTGCACCATGGAGATGTGAATATATTCAAATGCATTTTCTCAGCTGTAAGTTAACTGTTAAGTTAGTTTGTAAATGATCTATATGTATGAGCTATCTATCTGTCTCTTATATGTGTAAAATGCAGTTTATTGTGCATGTATATAATTTGGCTAAATAGATTTCTTTTTATAAATGGTTCTTCTCTTTAAAATTAGATATATTTAATTATTGTGTGTGCGTGTGGGGGTAATTCATGTTGAGGCACATGTTTGGGGGTCAGAGGACAACTTTGTGGGCTCAGTTCTCTCCTTGCACCATGCAGGTCCTGCAGATTGAACGTGGATCATCAGGCTTGGTAGCAAGCCTTGATATGCTGAGCCATCTTGCCTGGCTTTTACTTACTGAATTTCAATTCATCATATGAAGACTTCAGAGACACACTATCCCATTCAGAAATAATCTCAATCTTCTTGCTGTCAAACAAGGCCCATTCTTGTGTGAACACTTCATGTCCTCAACATGTCACTTCTCTTTTTTTTTTTTTTTTTTTTTTTTGGTTTTTTGAGACAGGGTTTCTCTGTGTAGCTTTGCGCCTTTCCTGGAACTCACTTGGTAGCCCAGGCTGGCCTCGAACTCACAGAGATCCACCTGGCTCTACCTCCCAAGTGCTGGGATTAAAGGCGTGCGCCACCACCGCCCGGCTGTCACTTCTCTTTTGATAGAGTCCCTATAGATAGAGCTCTCAACTTTTTATTCTGAGCTAATCTGAAGGGTAAGAGGATGCTTCCCCCCTCTGTATTCATGGAAACATATACTTTCCACAAGATTGGCCAAAAGTGGTGCGTTTGCGAAATGACCTAAGTGTTTGGGAGGAAAAGGTTCCCCTACTGCTCAAGACCTACTGTTAACTCTCCAAACGGTTCCATGCTTGCTGCTCTCTCCAATTGCGGTAATGCTCTTAAGGGCCGGGACTTTAAGGCACCAAATCCTTGTTTCCATCAAGAAAGGCTTTTTTTTTTTTTTCTCTAGTTTCGGTGGGTAGAGAGACCCTTGCGTTTTACATGCAGTGAGTCGTGTCTGCGGCTCCACTGTCCTTGCTCCTCAGGTGTCTGATGCTGTGGGGAGGGAGATTTCTGTGCAGGGGAGGAACAGATTGAACTACTCATAACAATTGCAGTAGCTACAGATTTGCTGCATACTAAATGATCCTGAATAAAGAGTTTTCAAAACATAGACATGAGTTCTCTCACATAGTCCATGTGGGAACCAGGAGAGCATCTCTCATGAAGTTGTCTATGTTTGGAATCAACTGAAACCCACACAGATGAGCGCACACGTAAAGGATTTTCTTGACTGGATTTTTTTTTCTGGTTTCCAAGACAAGGTTTCTCTATATAACAGTCTTGCTATCCTGGAACTTGCTCCTTAGACTAGGCTGGTCTGGAACTCACAGAGATCCACCTGCCTCTGCTTCCTGAATGATGGGATTAAAGGAGTGCACCACCATCCCTGGCTTTTGATTGGATCATTTGAGTTGGGAAGACCCACCCTAAATCTGGGTCACTTGCTCTGGAGGCAGCCCACACGAAAGTGCATGGAAAAAGGGAGCTGTTTGCTCTTACTCTTGATGGCAAGTTCATCTATCCTGCCACTGAGGCATTCCTTTTCTGGTATTACTAGAACCCATTTCTTAGGGATTCCAATGTAGATCAGCTGAAATGACCATCCTCATAGTCTGAACAACTACTGGATTTCTGGACTTTTCATCAGGACAGTCCAATGTTGGATGAACCAGATCCTGTCCATATATATATATATATATACATATGCATATATATATGCATACACACACACATACACACACACACACACACACACACACACACACACACACACACACAATTGGTTTTCTTCCTCTAGAAAGGGTGATTAATACAGCATCTTAAGGATTCATTTTGTGGGGCTGGGCTGGGATCACAAAGATGGCTCACTCTCACAGGTGTTACCTGGAGGCCAGGTCAATTGCCATGTACACCCCTACTTGAAGGTCCTTATGCAATTTGTTCCTCAGAGTGTGTAATAAAAGAGGGATCATAGGAGAAGCTTCAGTGATTCTTAGAATCCAGTCCCAGAAGTCATAGGCTGTAGCCGAATTGCTAAACGGTCTTATTAATAAAAAACCTGGAGCCAGATATTGGAGTTAAAACCTGAGAGATCAGAGGAATAGGAAAAGCCACACCAACCTCACCTTACTGACTCCTCAGTCTCCAAAGAGACCTACTTCCTGTATACCCACACCTATATGTCTTTCTGTTCTGCCATCTCATTTCCTCTCTCTGTCCAGCTACATCACTTCCTCTTTCTGCCCAGCTCTGTCACTTCCTGTCTGTCTGTATAGACCTCTAGACCTTTATGGATAACTGGTGTTGGAATTTAAGGTGTGTGCCACCATGCCTGGCTCTGTTCCCAGTGTGGCCTTGAACTCACAGAGATCTGGATGGATCTCTGCCTTGTGAAGGCTAGGATAAAAGGCGTGTGCTACCATTGCCTGACTTCTGTGTTTACTATAGTGGCTGGCATTTTCCTCGGATCCTCAGATAAGCTTTATTGGGGTGCACAAAGAACATCTTACCACAACAGGCTCTCATTTCTGACATAGTGTTTGCTACAGTGAGTCAGTAAATGTCACTCATGCAGAGGGGAAGGGTGGTGAGCTCCCTTTCTTGGGAGGAGCTGCATCAATTCAGTGTGGACCTTTAAAAGTCATCACAAGGCTGTTGGTATTTCCCCCTTCATGCCTTATCTTCAACAAATAATCACACAAACAGCAACAAAACAACGTCAAAGATGTAGTCAGGGGTCAGTAAATGGACAAGAGAATATGGATAATTCACACAGGATTTCAGTGTTCCAACCTAACCAAATAGCTATTCTCTAAAACTCTAAAAGAGCAGAAGTTGGATCTAACTGGATTTTTTCCAACTTAAAAGAAGTTTGCTTGATTTTATTTTTATGTTCATGAGTGTTTTGCTTGCACACGTATGTGCACCAAATGCCTACAGTGTCCATGGAAGCCAGAAAATGGCATTGGATCTCATGGAAGTGGAGTTGCAGGAGGTTGCAAGCCTCCATGTGGGTGCTGGGAACTGAACCCAGGTCTTCTGCAAGAATAGCAAGTGCTCTTTACAGGTGAGTCATCTCTTCTTCCAGCTTTGAGGAACACTGTCTGGTGTAACCCTTGTGAAGATGAAGTTGACCAGGAGGTAGCTATTGGCAGGGTTTGCTCAGGGTAGGAGACCAGTAAGGCATCCTTGTCAACAGGGATAGAACTGTTCAGTTGCAGTCAGTGAGACTAATAGGTCAGAATGCAGGCTGCAGATGGTAAGAACTCGGGAAGAAACAGGCTGGTTCTCCTGCTAGCTGGCAAAAAACAGTCGCAGATGGTGATGATAAGGAGCAGACCTCAGTTCGGGGATGAAATGAGTGCCAGTGCCACCTGCTAGCATCACCTCAGCACCACTGCCAAGGGGCAGAACCCTTGAGTGGCATTCTCTGCTTTGATCCCTGAAACAGAGACCAAGGTGGCTCTGGCCCCTCTGTGGCTCTAAGAGCAAAACACGAGGAAGGAAGCTCTTGGTACCAGATGGAGAGGTTGTGGGAACAGAGATGGCTGTCAGGCCACAGACTGAGGCATCATGCAATAAAGACAGATGGTGAGAGAGGTGCCCACTCTATGATGGCTTCTTGCCTTTTCTGCACACACCCTGGTGTGTGCCCTTCACACACAGCCTCTTCAGGGGCTTCTGACTTCCAAAGCATCTTTAATGAGAAGTCAAACACAAAGTAAGTGCTCTGAGGTTGGATGCCCTTCTGGCTGAGAGCCCTTCATCTCTGTTCAATTTTTCTCACCAGCTTTCTGATACACTAATGATTAAGAGAAGCACTGGAGTGATACAATCCATGGAACTGAGCATTGGAGAGAAGAGGGCCCAGATGGATGTGAAGTCAAGAGTACACTCCTCTTTTTAGCACACTCCTGCCTCTAAGACAACAGAGCAAGGGCCAAGTTCCTAGCAACAGAGAAAATACGGATTTATTCTCCAAGATCTACATTGGCAGGACTCATCACTCCTAAGAGACTCATTGGCTCTGCAAGTCCTCTCTTTAAACGATTGTGCACTGGTCCTTCGACACAAAGAACAGGGATCCATTAAGCTGAGAGCTGTGTGCTCATGGTGCTATTTAGTTCACTGTACTGTGGCAGACCTTCCTGCAGGTACCCAGAAGGCAGAATTCCCCACCCAAATGGCTCTGAGCCCACTTCTCAGGTCCATGTGAGCTTTCCCCTAGCTCCTGAGGTATGCATTCTTAGACTCCTTTCTCAGCTTTAAAAATGTATTTATTAGGGGCTGGATAGATGGTTCAGTGGTTAAGAGCACTGGCTGCTCTTCCAGAGGACCTGGGTTCAATTCCCAGCATCCACATGGCAGCTCACAACTGTAACTGCAGTTCCAGGGGACCCAAAACCCATGGCAAAACACCAATGTACATAAAATAAAGTTAAATAAAAAATTTATTAGTGTGTATGACTTGTGAGTGTGTTCACACACATCCACACACATACTATGGCACATGTGTGGAAGTCAGAGGACAGCTTTCAGGAGTAAGTTTTCACCTTCTGTCCTGGGTTCTGGCAGGTGCTTTTTATATGCTAAGCCGTCTTGCTGGCTCCATCCCTGGACTTTCGAAGTGCTTGTCAGATATTATTTCAGAATTGGGAAAGTGGGAACGAAGCTTGGAATGTGTGAGCCCGAGTGTCCATAGAGTGGCAGGTACTTTGTAGTGTGGACCTCAACTGGTGTACTAGTTACTTTACATATTGTTGAAGCAAAATCCCTGACAAAGGAAGGGTTTATCCTGACTCACAGAGGGTCCAACCCAGTATGGCTGGGAAGTGATGGAGTTAACTGAAGTTTACTGATCACATGGCACTCAGCTTGGAGGGAAAGAGGGATGAATGCTTGCACTCAGCTGCCTTTCTTCCTGTATGTAGACTAGGACCCGCACCCCCCCCCCCCATGAAGTGGTGCCACCCACATTTTGGTTGGGTCCTCCCATCTCAGTTAGACCAATGTCAATTAACCCTCACAGACATGGGCAGAGACTTGCTTCTGGAGCCCATTAAGTTGATAATGTAAATGATCCCAATGGGCTATAGGATACACTGTGAGGAAGGCTTCTCTATGTTCTTTCTCTTCAGCCTGCCTAGTTCTTGCAGGGAGCTCTGACACTCTCACCCTGTTAACAGAATTTTAAATCCCAACCTGGCCATCCAAGTTATTTACCAAGTACATTTGTCAAGGAAAAAGGGTATGCTGTTTTAAAGTTTCACAGTATGTTAGCTTGTTTTGTTTTTTATATATATGTAGACATTTGGTAGGAGTACTTCCATGCCTAGCTTCCTCACAGCCCCTACAAATATTTGGATTGGTTCCAGTTTTACATTTAACACCAGATCAACTCCAATTACCGTGGCTTAGTATTTAAAGCCTTTCACTATGTGGGTCCTTTCTGATCTTGCCTCTCCTCTCCCCGCTTTACTTCTTCAGGAATCTATATACCGAACTGTCCAACTTCCAACCAGGCTCAGCTCATATGCTTCTGTCTTTGCTCTGGCGATTACTATTTTCTTGGAAAGGCTTCCATTTCGGCCTTTCATTTATATGGGCCAACATGCTATTTCACCTCCCAGCTCAAACTTCACAACCACCTCCCTTTCCTCTGGATTTTTCTAACAGCTTTTGTCTGAACCAATTTGTGGTGCTCAGAGTGTGCAGTGGTGTGTGGACATTTTTCTTATTATGCACAAGGTGTGGGATAAGATAAGGGGCCATCAATATTCAACTATTTCAAACTAGGAGAGAGGACTTAAAAAAAGGTAGCTAGAAAATTAAAAGAACACAGGCAGGTGCTAAAGGAAGACACCCTTAGCATTGTCAATGGGCTTCAGAGAGGCCATTGGGGAAAGGTCCCACCAAATAGACCATTGTCTATTAGGGAAGAGGTCTTTTGAAACTGAGAGAGCAGCAGATTGTGCGGGCAAAAGCAGCATTGTAGTGGGGAAAACAAGCCAGGAGAAAGTGGAGACCACAAATACACTTTAATGTCCTCAAGAAGAGGAGTTCTCGGAACGACAGGGCAGCTTGAGTGGGTGGACCAGGTGGGGCAGTTTTGTTCTGTTAAAGAATGGCGATGCTGAGCGTATTTGGGGAAGAACGGAGCTAGACACTGATAATGGGAAAGCCGACTGAACAGTCTGGGCCTGGCTGAGATCCAGTGTACAATGGCAGGATTAACCTTGAGAAAGAGTTAGGGTACTTTTTACTGTGGGTAAGGGATGCTAGGGGAAGACGACGGCTACAGGGTAGGCATAATAATGAGAGAAGGACTTACGTGTGAGGGGAAAGGCTGCCACTATAAAGGAAAGGCTAGGAAAGCCCAATTTCCGAGGCCAGTCCAGATAAGCATCACCGTTTCCATCCATTCCCTTCACATTAATTCAATGCCCGCCTGTGCCAAACGCGACTGGGCCCTAGGGTCCGCACAGACACACGTTTCCGTGTGGTTTGGCGACTTGTTAGGTTATCACTCCAGTGAGAGTTCGTTTCTACCCTTGTGGAGGACTTTTAAGTATAACGCACAAATGAACTGGAAGAGTCCTTTGTCAAGCGAGATGTACTGGGTTGGAGCTTGAAGCATCCGTGACAATGTCGCCCTATTTGAGGTAAAAAGGGAGAGGCCGAAATGTGGGAAATCTACATTAAAGGGGGAGACAGACGTGGGTAAACTGAGGCTGTAAGCCTTCAGGGTGGTAGATGGGACTTCCTTGTTTACTTCAGATAGCTGTGTAAAAGGTAACAGCGCCTCAGTTTACCAGTATCAAATTCAGCTTCTCAGCTAAACCACGAGTCTCTACGGCGGCCGAGTCGGACCAAACTTTGCCCAAACCGCGTCATCTAAACTACCTTGCAAACGCCCAGGTCTCCAGACTTCTTCAGGTCAGCAACACCTTTGCCCGCTTGTTATTGATGAGAGGCGGGGAGAATCACCTTTTCTCTTTTGCAATTGGTCACAGTAAGCTGCGAGTCACGCCTCCCGCGCTGCCATCGCTGACAGGCTTCTGGGACTGTCACTCAAAGAGTCTCCGCCTCCCTTCATGGGGACCGCCCTTCAATGACGGCCCCGCCCCGTGATGGCCCCGCCTCTCGCGCCGCCGCTCACAGGCTTCCGGGGCTGTCACTCGGGGAGCCTCCGCCTCCCCGCTTCCATGGCCTCGCCCCTCACCGTGGCTGGGATCTCGCGTGAAGAACCGCGGGCACGGCGGCGGCTGGGCTCCCCGGCAGCGCGCGGAGCGGGCGGGCTCTCTCACACGAGCGCTTCCTCGCCGAAGAGGCTGGAGCTGCGGCAGCGCAGGCCTGGGCCGCCGCGTCTCCGCCGCCCGCTTCAGTTATCCTCAGGGCTCCGGGGGCCGCTCGTCCGCCGGCGCGCCTCAGGTGAGGGTGCTCGGCAGGTCGCGGCTGGGGAGGCGACCCGGGGCGGCCGTGGCAGGCGGGTTTCGCGACGGGGGCGGCTCCCGGGGGGATGAGCGGCGCTCCGAGTGCGGGGATCTCGGTGACGCGGCGGGGACTGGGAGTTCCGGAGCCCCTTCGGCTTTGGGGTGGGGGTGGGTGGCCGCTCAGACGGTCCGGGGGTCTCTAGGGTCGCGGGAGGGAGCGTTTCCCGTGTCCCGAGAGCCCGTGTGCTGGCATCGCGCGGTTCCGGGACGAGGGGACCATTTCTGGCGATCCCGGGCACTTGGGGGACGCAGTATACAGTTTAGCCAGGTCCTGAGGGCACGGGAAGCCCTAGGAGCGGGGAGGGGTCTGCTTGGCATTCCTGAAGTCAAGCAGGGGGGTGTCAGGGTTCCAGAGACCAGTGTTTGTTTAAGATCGCCTTGGGGTGATAGGGCGATGCCTCTGTCCCTCCCGGGCAGGAACCGACTGGGTGGGTGTGGGTGGGGGCGGGAGCGTGCCAGGGGAGACCAGCGTCTGTATTGGGGTTTCTGCTTCGCCCAGAGGGGGGCGGTAACTGTGCGCCATGGTCCCCAGTCTTTTTTCGGGGCGATAGGGAGACGGATCTTGTCGTGTGGGCGCGGCTCAGCGGGCTCTGAGTCTCCAGGGGTGCGGGACCTGGGTTCAGGAACCACTCCACAGCACTGCTTGTGGTTTTCGGTGTCTAACGGTTTCGATCCGGTCCCTTTCCTTTAGATGAGATTTGACTCGGTGCTTAGTTGGAAGATTGATCGGGGCAGTTGCCTAGTTGGAGACACGGTGGGCTTGTTCTGCTGTTTCTTTTCTTTGCCCCGGGATCCCTTTGGGGACGCGCTGTGTTGTCGCCTGAGCTCTGAGCTCCGGAGGAGCGATACCGACTTGGGCATGCTGTCGGGATGGTGGTTTGTTTGTTTGTTTGTAGGCGAGTATCCGAAGGTTGAGAGAGGATTTAGATCCTGGGGTAGGGGCGGCTGTGCGCTTTGGGCTTTCTGTTCTAGTCTTTGATGAACCTGCATGGTTAAATTTGTCCTGTATTTGCCTGCGTCTTAGGCAGTCAGATAGTGCCAGGGAGTGTCCTTTTTAAAGCATTTGTGGAAGAGGGGTAACTTCAGTATATATATAGTCTCAAAGCCAGATTTCTGCAAAAGCGGTATTGGCAACCTGTTAAGGATGGCCTATAGAGTCCTTTCAGAGAATCCTGGTGCATCAGTTTTACTGTGCTTTAGATCTTACAGAGTTCTTGATGACTCTACCAGACTTAGGTGGAACTTAAATGACTTCTATTTATCTGCCCATGAGTGGTTTAAAAATATGTGTCAGAATGTCTGAGCATTTGCCTGACAATTCTCCTGGTTAGGCAGTCTAATGTTACCTTAGTCTGAGGAAAATTCCTGTAAGCAGGAAACAAGATGTAAGCAGACAAGTTGAAATATGGCAAAGCAAAGAAGTTTGCCTTGCCAGTCTTCCTGTCAGTTTTTTAAAAAGGTAATTTCTTTTGCTTTTTAAATCAGAAAGGTTAGGAACAAAGTATTGAAGGTTTGCATTTTGCAATCATAAAATAAACCAAACCAAGGGAATGTATTGTAGTGTTAGTAGGGCTTGGGGGGTGGGATAGGTTGGTTATCATTTTCTCACACCAAAGTACCTGATTGGCTATTTTTATGCCCATTAAAACTGATCAGTTGAGCAAGTATTTGTTTGAAACCAAAGCCCCAAAAATTCAAGTAGATCAACATCTTCAAACTCTTTTTTTTTTTTTTTTGAGAGAAAGACAAAATGACAAAGTAGGCAAAAGCCTGAAGCTTCACATTCTTTTTTGAAAAGCTTTCAGACTTCTAAAGAAGCATAGATTGACCCATCTGCAAAGACTGATCATCTGTTAGGTGCCATGATGCTGATCGGAGGTGCAGTGATTGCAGTAATGCATCCTACATGGAGAAGGAAGCAACAAATAAATAAAACCGTTAAATTGTGATGTTGCAGAGGAAAAATCATTGTCCTTGGGAGTCAGCTTTTTTCCCCTTAAATAACCCCCAAGTAATAGTTGACATTTGTTGTGATAACCAGCTCAGCTCTCTACCTTCAGAATTACTTTTTTTTTTCAAAACTTAAATTATGATCAGTAGAGTTTGGGCATTAAGTAAATGTCTCTTTGAAAATGCTTTTGTGGTGTAAGCATGAAGAAAATCTGTAGCAACACAAATGGAACTTACTATGTTTGGAGCTGTCTTTAGGAGGTAGATGCATGGTAGAGAGCTGTCCAATTTCATACTTTAATATTCCTTGAATCTATTTCAATGAGCAGCTTACATGAAAATTAGGTAAGTCCAAAAATAAAAACATTTTGAACACTGCAAGTTTGTGAATTATACAGTGTTGGCAGACTTTTGTCAATGTTGCCTGTCTTCCTGTTTGTACTAATGAAAAAGAGATATTTCAGTTACCTAAAAGTTATGGGGGAAGTGTGGACAAGTGAGATGGGGAACACAGCAAAATAAAAAGTGTATAGCTGAATGTTAAAAACATTTCAAGATACTGGGTCTTTGATTATATATAAATGTATGGGGGGGGGGAGAGGGCTCTTGTGCTGACTTCAGAAAGACTTTTTTATTCTTTGGTCAAATATAGGCATATTTAATATATATGTTTTTCTTGTGAGACATATGAACCATAAAAATAGTTTTATAGTTTCATTATCACAGTACTGAAAATGAGAGTACCAAAGTGGATTTTGAATTATCATTCAAAATCTAGAATCATAATATTATATACTAAAGCATTTTCTAGAAAGGAAATTGTAAGGACTGCATTATCTTCACTGCACTGCTAATAGTGTGACCTTTGATAATTCTTAGTGTCTCCAGGTCTCGGTTTCTATGTGTAAGCATATATGTAAATAATGGATGCAAGAGGAGCCCTGTCCATAATCCGTACAAACCTCAGTTCCACGGTTTGTACTGCATCAGTTTTTGTTACAGAACCTGCAATGTTACATGTACAGAAAGCAGAGAGAGCACGAGTGGATCATTCTCAGAATATAACTAGTTCTTTATAATTTACATCTGTATCTGATTTCAGAAGCTTCTTTATAGAGATATAAGTATTTAATTCTAGAATATACATTCATGAGGGTAAATGCTTTTCTTTGGATCATTTGGCTGTGCATATTACAGCAGTTTTACTGTTTTTAGCATTTTTGTCTTTTGTATCTGATCCCTTACTCCGTGGCAGAATACCTGTGCAATAATGTTGTGTTCTCATTTAATTCTGGGTAGAATGACAGCTCTCTAGTCATTGGCCCTAGGCTTGACCCCTGTGTTCCATCCTTATAGTGCTCTCAGCATACTGCAGATCTCATTGCTCCTTACTTAACACCCATTGTTCTTTAGCTCCAGGATTTCCTTCTGTCATTACAAGGCCTTTCATCATCCCTTCGGCTCATCTGCATTTTCTCCACCATAAACCTCAAGCTCCAGTTGTACTAATGAGAGCTGTTTACTGAATGAACCACCCTGTTTCCTTGACTCTAACCCTGCAGTTAGATTCTTTCCACGTGCCTTCTCGTATTGCTGTAAAAACCAATGATTTTTTTATTCTTCAGCTCCACACTACGCATTTTAGATCCTTTTATCCTCTCTGGCCCTTCCTCTTCCTGCCTCCCTGGGTTATTCACTCAGGTCATCTTGTTAATTCAGTCTCTTAAAGTTTATTAGTTTGCTCTAGTTGTGTCTTTTTCTGGATTTAAAGACAGGCTTATATTTGCTGTTCATTTTTGAATCCCTCTTGCTTGTTTACACATACTTGGATCTCTCCTTATATGTTTGAAATCTGGAAACCAAACTCAGTGTCTTTGTACTATGCAAGATTAATTAACCTCATATGTCAGGCTTGTCCTGCTTTCCTAAACTCTTCTTCCTCTAGGTTATCTTCTCTTCTCTTACCCACAAACTGATATTAGGACTGTTGTTTTTAGCCTCATCTTAAGAATTATTTAGCTTTGCATATTACAGCAGTTTTACTGTTTTTAGCATTTTGTAACTTTTGTATCTGATCCCTTACTCCGTGGCAGAATACCTGTGCAATAATGTTATGTTCTTATTTAATTCTGGGTAGAATGACAGCTCTCTCGTCATTGGCCCTAGGCTTGACCCCTGTGTTCCATCCTTATACTGCTCTCAACATAATGTGGTCTGTTCAGTAGAACTATTTATCCATAAAGCAATAGCATATGAGGACATTATATATGCAATAGTGGTTGAATAGTTTCCTCAGAATCACATAGCAGCCTATCTGTAAGATATTTTCTACTAAGCTAGTTGTGAATACTGGTGTGAACTATTATTTGAACAAGGCTTGATAGTGCACACCTATAAGCCCAGCCCTGAGGCTGAGGCAGGATTTTGAGTTTGAAATCATCCTGGGCTAAATAGTGGATGAAACTTGGTCTCAAAAAACAAAAACCCTGGTATTTTAAAGGAATAGTAGATGCCTGATTTTTCCCTCCAAGAAAAGTGATGCTGGGGATCTTAGAGTCTTAAGGACATGGCTCAGAGAAAATCCTGAACTTGGATCATGTCATGTGGGCACACCTCAGTGTCTTTACTCATCTACTTCCTAATCTTGTTATTTTTCCCTTCCTTTTTTTTCCTTTTTAAGGAAAAAATAATCCACAGATTATTGAGTTATTAGAATCAGGCTTATCACTAATCTCTTATGTGCCTTAAAATATGCCAACTGTATGTCAACTAAGAGGGTTACAAAAAAGACATAAAACCCAATCACTTCCCTAAAGGGACGTAGGTATGTATTTGAATGAAGTCATCTTCTAGGTCAGTGGTTCTCAACCTTCCTATGCTGCGACCCTTTACAGTTCCTCATGTTGTGGTGACCCCAACCATAAAATTATTTTATTGCTACTTCATATCTGTAATTTTGCTACTGTTATGAATCGTCATATAAATATTTGAAATGCAGGATATCTGATATGCAACCTCAACCATAGGTTGAGAACTGCTGCTCTAGCTCTTAGCCCAGGAATGATTTCTAATGGCTAACTTAATGAGTTTTTTTTTTTTTTTCCCTGTTTTTTGTTTTTCAAGACAGGGTTTCTCTGTGTAGTTTTGGTGCCTGTCCTGGATCTCACTCTGTAGACCAGGCTGGCCTCGAACTCACAGAGATCCACCTGGCTCTGCCTCCCGAGTGCTGGGATTAAAGGCGTGCGCCACCACCGCCGGGCTAATGAATTTTTATACATACCAATCAGGTAAAGATACTGAACATTTATATGACATCATAAAACTTCGTCATTCTTTTTCCTAGTTAGTACTTTCCAAAGGCACTTTACCTTTCTCATCACCCTCAATCTAGATTGTATTTGCTCTTGAACTTTATTTTTTAAAAAGCAAGTCTTTTTTAATGGTTTTCTTTATTCAAAGAAATACAGTGTCTATAAGATTCTTTTTTTTTTTTAAAGACAAGGTTTCTCTATTTAACCCTGGCTGTCCTAGAACTCCCTCCTGTAGACCAGGCTGACCTCAAACTTACAGAGATCCGTCTGCCTCTACCTACCAAGTGCTCAGAATAAAGGTGTGTACCACCACTGCCTGGCTTCATTCATAATTTTTAAAATTAGCAATAGTTTATTTTTGTTCATTGCTGTATATTGTTCCATATGTGTACATATGTACCTATTCTGTTGTTAGATATTTGGGCAGTTCTTAGCTTTTAGAAAAACAACTACTAATAACAGTTTTGTACATGTGTTTTAGTGGGCGTATAGATTCATTCCTTGGCTATAACCAGGAGTTACTTTCAAAATATTTGACACACAAGCACACATGGAGTATACATACAAGGTTCTGAGCTGCAAAAGCTTTATATAGGTCTCCAGATTGACAATAAGGTATTTGTAGTAGGTGGCTTCTCTGCATGATCTCCTCCAGAGTCCAGATGGTGATCTACCTAGAAGGCGGCATGTCTGTTCGGGCCTGTGTCTTTTGCTTCCATCCCAGCCCCTCCTCCCTGATTTATAGGGTAGGGAAAAGAGGCTCATATTCCTATTTGAGTGTTCTGGAAAGATGCCAATTTCTATGCTGCCAGAATTGAGTATTAGTTTTTAAAAAACTTTTAATTTGATAAACAAAAGATTTTACTTTGTATTTCTTTGATTATAATGATATTGAACATCATAAATTGATTTTTAAAAGAACAATTGAATCTTAAAATAGTTATAAGAAAGATTTTAAAAAGAATTCCTCAAGCATTGTCTTAGGGGATATTTTAAAGTAGGAGGCTCATTGTGTGAACCAGGCTAGCTTCCAGCTCATAGATCTGTTTGATCCTGCCCAGATTAGGGTGTGTACCACCACTCCTGGCCCATTTTCCCGATAAACAGAGAAAATTATTGAATGGTTATCATAAAATTCCAAAGGCCTGAGTCTCAGATGTAGTCCCTGTTACCTCATTTTTGTGTGTGCTTCTACAGATAGTAGATGTCCATGTGTATACATCCATTCCCCTGTGTGCTCAAGGATTAGTTATGGATACCCCACAGATACCACTGTCTGTGAATAAAGTCTTGTATACAGAGTTTTATAGTGCTCACTTTTTCTTCTCTAGGTTACTAATTAACACTTGATACAATGTAAAAGCTATACAAATAGGTGTCAGATTCTACTCTTTAGGGAATAATGATTAGAAAAAAGTCCATACATGTTCATTCAAGTGCAGCGTTTTCCCCTCTAATATTTCAGCCCTGGGTTGGCTGAATCTTCAATGTGAAACCAGTAGATAAGGAACACTAACTATGTAATGTGTGTGTGTACATGTGTGAGTGTGTACATATAAGTGTGTTTGTATATAATGTGTGTGTCCATGCATATGTGTATAGGTTGAATGTGAGTATATATGCCAGAACAGGAGATGGATTTTAGAGAACATTTATTTAAAATACTGTCTGGTTTAGATGTGGTATAGTATATCATATTGTGTACTAAAAATTAGAAAGGGTCTAAAAATGATTAGTATCTGGCTAGTGGCCCAGAAGAAAGAAAAGCAGGGTCTGGCAGTATTTGGCAGTAATTTTCTATAAGACAAGTGGCCTTAGCTCTTTTTATTATTAGATCAATTCTTTGACAATGGCACTTCTGTTTATAGTACTGATTCCCTAGTACTGTTCTTAGAAAGAAAGCCAATTTTTAAAAAACTTCGACAGTTGATACCTAAAGGAAATTATTTAAAGTATAAAAGGTATTCAGAAGAACATTTGGGGGAAAACCTCTATATTAGGCATTTTAGTATTTCTTTGCTTGTAGTTAAGAATTTTAGCAGAAGTTTCATGACATTCTTGGTTAATAGTGAGAATTTGAGGTAGACAAATTGCGAATAAAAGCCATCATTTTCCTAAACTCTTATTTGCCTAATTAAAAAGCTAATCAGCCTTGGTATAAACATTTTAAGTATGTATTTTTATAAGATTTTTATGCTAGTAATATAGTAGTAATTTGTATCATACATCAAAGATCTTTTTAAGCTTGACTTAAATGTGATTGCTCAGTAAGTGGTTTGAGCAGTAAGTCAGATGAGGAATAGAGAGATGGCTTAGCAATTACGAGTGCTTGCAGAGGACCTGAGTTCAGTTCCCAGCACCCATGTCAGGTGGCTCACAACCAACCCCAGCTCCAGAAAATCTGATACCCTTTTATGGCCTTTTATGGACAATTAGACACACATGCATATATCCTCACACAGACACATAAATAAATAATAAAATATACCTTTACAAAAAGAGTTGTTGGTTTTAATTGGATTCTTGAGTGTTTTAATAGTTCAGGGAGAAGATACTTGCTTTGTCAGTAAAAATTTTTTTAAGTCTTCTATTTCTAAAAATAAAATTTGGGGATGACTGTTACTTATTGGAAACTATCTTGTTGTGTAGCTGAAGTTTTCCTGTGTCCCAGCCAGCCAGCAATTGGGACAAATCTCTGTCATCCACCAGTCTCACAGTTGCTCAGACCCAGGTAAGCACACAAAGGCTTATATTAATTATAACTGCGTGGCCATGGCTCAAGCCTTTTGCTAGCTAGTTTTTATATTTTAAATTAGCCCATAACTATTTATGTATCGCCACATGTTCCATGGCTTTACCTGCACCCCATTGCTTGTTGCTCCTTGGGTGGCTCACTGGCAAAGATGAGTAGGGATAATATCACGTGTCCTGTTTACTGGAATTCATGTCCTGTTCAGAATATATTACTAAGTGATAGGGCCCCTGAAAGAATTTATACCTAATAAAAATTTGTAATATTTTGGGAGTTTTACAAAAAGAATTTGTTAGAGGTAGAAAATACTCATTTTTTTTTTTTTAAGTTCAATTTTTGCTGTTTTGTTTTGTTTTTTTTTGTTTTTCAAGACAGGATTTCTCTGTGTAGCCCTGACTGTCCTGGAACTGGCTGTTTAAACCAGGCTTGCTTCGAACTCAGAGTTCCACCTGCCTCTGCCTCCTGAGTGTTGGGATTAAAGGTGTGAGCCACCCCACCCCCCAGCATTAGTGTTCTATTTTAAAATTTTATGTTTTTGTAAAATTGAATAGTGTAAAGGATTCCTTTTACTATATACCCATTACTTAGCATCCCTTAATGCTAGCACCTTATATAATTGTACATTTATCAAAACCAAGAAACACAGACTGATTTTGAAAAAGAAATTCACCAACTTTTGGTGGGAATACCTGCTACATATAAAGTATGTTAGCTGCTGAAGTGCATACAGTGTTGGGAAACAAGCAATTATTACATTCTTTGAATGTAATATTATTAACAAACTGATAAGTTTGGTGTCCTTCTTGAACAGATTATTATATTATTGAACATGTGTTGTTTGTGTTTACAAAAGAAGGTTCTGATGATTAGGAATCAGCTTGAGCTTGCAAAGAACAAACAGGTTCTGATGGCTTTACTTTTTTCCTTATAGGACAGGATAGATAAACTGTTTGGGACAGCAGAACTACTGTGACAGTATATATTCAGAATTGGAGTTCTAATATGTACTAGACACTGGCTTAAATGTTTTATATATATAAGTCATTTTATTTATTTAATTTATTTTTATAGCCAAAGAAAGGGACCCCTAAGGATAGACATATCATTTGACAGTTCTGTTATTTTTGTAAACAAATTAAAAAGTTATGTGTTGAATATTAACACGGGTAGGTGGACACAGGTAGGTACTTGTAATTGATTAAAAGACTGTCCAAAGTTTGATTATTAATAGACTATGTTAAAATGAAGCAGCAGGGTCTAGAGAGATGACTCAGTGGTTGAAAAGCACTTGCTGTGAAGCATGAGAATCAGAGTTGAGCTCTCAGCATCCACATAACAAGCTCATGAATCTCGCTCACATTTGTAACCCCAACATTGAAGGGAGTGGAGGCACGAAGATCTCTGGGGCTCCATGGCTGCCAGGCTAGCCAGAGGGAGACATAAGCATCAAGTTCAGTGAGAGACACTGTTCCAAAGGAACAAGGCAGAAAGTGTCAGAAGACAACACCAGGAGCCCTTCTCTGACCTCTGTCTTCACACTCAGGTATGTACACCACTGTGCATGTGCCACACTCAAACATATGCACACACACAAATGAAACAGCACATTCTTAGTGTCATGCCTCAAGATGCCCTCCTCACCCATACAGTAAGTTTTTATTAACAATGTCTGTCTCTTAGAGTACTAGTTCATAGACAAAATCAGGATTCTCATCATGTATTTTTAATAATTTGAACAACAGCTTGTATTTAAGAAAATATTTGAAATGTTTGAATTTGGTACATAGGTTTTTGACAAGACTGCTCTACAATTAAGGATTTTAAAGCCCTCACAGATACAGAGTAGAAGATTTAGAGGGCAAACACCACTGTTCTTGCTTTCATTCATTCATTCATTCATTCATTCATTCATTCATTTATCTATCTACCTACCTACTATCTATTTATCTCTTTATTTGTAAGCAAAAAAGTGTTTCTATGGTGATATTTTATTTGTACTGAAATGTGATTTTAATTTTATATTAATATATAAAGTTGCCCTGGGGTCAGAGCTATTAGAGCCATAACAAGAGCGTGGTGGTTAGAAGAGCTGGGTAGATTTCTGTGTGTTCAGGGATACAGCCAGTATTGGAGACATATGCCTTTAAGACCTGGAGGGCGGTACTTACAGACAGTGATGAGGCAGTCATGTGGTTGGGTTTACAACCAATGAGAAGGCAGAACAGAAAGAATATTTAAACATGGACAAACAGGAAGTAGCTCTCTCTCGGGGAAGCTAGGAGCACTGCAGGAGGTAAGATTTTATCTCTGAGCTCTGACCTCTCGGCTTTCTCTTTTACCTTGGCTCTGTGTTTCTTATTTTAATAAGACGATTGGTTACATCTACATGTTTCTACTTGAGTATGGCTTCTTATTTGTCTGAAGTTAGTGTGTGTGTGGTTTAACTGTCTCCAAAGTTAGCATCTACTTAAGCTCCATTGATTTGAAATCTGTTGTCTAGAACACATTTATTATCATTTTCGTTTTTTGCATAGCTTAGGTTTTTAATTCTCTTTGTCACATTTTAAAGAGGACATTGGTAATTTATTTGGAGAATAACTATAAACAAATAATGTCGTGAAACAGATACTTGGAAAGTAATCAAAATGTTTCATGTTGTTCATCCAGGAAGAAAGACTTCAGTAGGATAGTGGTAAGGCTTTTTAATTTGGGTACTTGGATGATGTCTAATGTGCGTCCTGACTCAAATCTTGAATTTGTGAAACATACAAACTTGAATGGTACACAGAGGATTAAACATACAGGAATGAAAGTTAGGAGCGGGTAGCATGGCGTATTGCGTCATAAGAAGACCTCCTCAGCAACTGAAATGAACGTGGAGAACTCGTTTCTTCGTGTGTGTTAAAGTACCTGCTGTGTAGTGCTTACTCCTTTAAGGAGCTTTCCAGTTCCAACCTGCTTTTGTAATTAGTGTTATTTTAAAGATTTCTTCATCAACTATGATTCCAGTTGCCAAAACATTGTTTTAGGCACTTACTTTCATTTACTCATAACATTTATGAATTTAGCTAATATCACATATTAATAGGGAAATCTATACTTTCTTGACCATTCGTCTCTGAAATTAGTCCTTATTGTTTATTAGCTATTGTATTAAAAAAGGAATTGTGATCCTCCTGCTTCAGCCTCTTGAATAGCTGTGATTAAGGTCTGTGCTACCATGCCTAGTTCATCTCTATATTCTTAATATTATCCTCCTTCAATCAAAACTTTTTTTTATTACATTTACTTATTGTGTAGGTGTGTGTGGGTTAGGGGGGTGGTACCCATATATGGTGGTCAGAAGACAACGTTCGCTCACTCCACCTTGTGTGTTGTCAGGGGCTTCGTTGTAAGCACTTTCCCTGTTGAGCTGCCACCTTTCCTTTGATTGTTTCGATGTACATGCCCATTTCTTTGTCTTTTTTTAAAAAACTTTGTCATACCAGTATAAACACAAATAATTTAGTGAAAAAAATAGAATGTATTTTAGTGTGTTTGAGAAGTATGTCTTTATTTTTTTTTTTTTTTTTTTTTTTTTTTTTTTTTTGGTTTTTCAAGACAGGGTTTCTCTGTGTAGCTTTGCGCCTTTTCCTGGAGCTCACTTGGTAGCCCAGGCTGGCCTCGAACTCACAGAGATCCGCCTGGCTCTGCCTCCCGAGTGCTGGGATTAAAGGCGTGCGCCACCAACGCCCGGCGAGAAGTATGTCTTTAATTGAGCCATATCGGGAGTTATTTCAGTCATCAGCTCATCCTCTACTCCCTATAAAGTCTTTGTCATGCTTAATGGGGAGTCACCACTTAGCATGCCTTAAAAATCAAGCCACTATCATCATCTATTTTGATTGACTTTTTTCAGGGAAAGCATGGGACCAGTATCAGAGATCTCTTTGCCTTCAGTAAAGCTAATGACTTCCATTATGAAAAGATTTTGTTGCTGCTTCCTCTGGGATGGAAGTGGGGTGGTGGGGTGGTGGTGGGGTATCTCACTCTGCAATGCAAATTGTTATTCTCCAGTTACTATTTTACTTAAAACCTAAAAAATAAAATATCTTGTATGAATTTATTGAGCATACCTCTACTAGAAAAATATCATGAGGACTAGGTATGTAATTTTGTGTTATACTATCATTTAGCACTATATTCATTTGTTCATATTTAGAAGCCAAATGTCCAGCATATATTAATGTAATTGTACTAATGACAACTGGGTAATTCAGTCACTGGATAAGCAAAATGTGGCACAAGGTTATATTTTCATTACCACATACATTATTATTATCTTAATGGGAGTTAAATACTAGTGTGATATGGTAGTTTTCCAGGATACTTCTTTTAAAGTCCTTTTTTGCACTGCAATATAGACTACAAGTAAGACTGCTGCTGCTGCTGCTGCTCCTCCTCCTCCTCTTCCTCCTCCTCCTCCTCCTCCTCCTCCTTTTTCTCCTCCTTTTCACCAAATGGCAGACACCAGTGCAGCAGGAGGGCCTAGAGAACCTAGGGCCAAGGATTAGGCAGCCACAATATCTTCCTGTCTTCCATGGAGAATTCGGCAGTGGTCTTAGGGGCTGTGGCCATGGGCCATGGGGCTCATGGAGGTAAAGCCGAAGACAAAAAGTAGATCCTGGTCACCAAACTGGGTTACCTAGTCAAGGACATGAAGATCAAGTCCCTGGAGGAGCTCTGCCCGTTCTCCCTGCCCATTAAGGAATCTGAGATTATTGGATTTTCCCCCCCCTGGGGATGAGGTTCTAAAGATCATGCCAGTGCAGAAGCAGACTTGGGCTGGCCAGCAGACCAGGTTCAAGGCTTTTGCTGCTGTTGGGGACGACAGTGGTCATGTTGCTCTTGGTGTTTAAGTGCGATAGGAAGTAGCCACTGTCATCCCAGGGGCCATCATTTTGGCCAAGCTTTCTATCATCCATGTGTGGAGAGACTACTGAGGGAACAAGATTGGCAAGCCCTACACTGTTCTGGACAAAGTGACAGGCCACTGTGGCTCTGTGTTGGTGTATCTCATCCCTGCCCCCAGAGGCACTGGCATCGTCTCTCTCCTGTGCCCAAGAAGATACTGGTGATGGTCAGTATTGATGACTGCTACACATCAGCCAGGGGCTGCACTGCCACCCTGGGCAACTTTGCCAAGGCCACCTTTGATGCCATCTCTTAAGACCTACAGCTACCTGACTCCCAACCTCTGGAAAGAGACTGTGTTTGTCAAGTCCCCTTATCAGGAATTCCTTGACCATCTTGTGAAAACCCACACCAGAGTGTCTGTCAGAGGACTGTCAGCTCTAGCTGTGACTACCACATAAGGGTTTTTATATGAGAAAAATAAAGTGAATTAAGTATTAAAAAACCAGCTATTTTCTTTTACTTTTATTGTTAAGTACACATAACGTCAGCCAGTGATTTTGAGGGTATACCCCTAAGTTGTCTTTATTATCATAGAATGCTGTTGCTTTTTAGTTTATTCCCAACACTTTAACAGTGTCTAATACATAGCAGATGCCACATGTTGTATTAGTAAGTATATCAGTGACTGAAGCCATATGGATACACCAAAGATATAAGAAGAATTGGATGATTGTAGTTTTTCTGTCTCTGCAGTTAAGTTTATTTCTCTGTTTTGTCTCAGTCATACAGTGTTTGCCCAAACCAGAAAATTGTTTTGGTTGGCTCCCAAGATGAAGCTGAAAATGATTGCTAAGAATGTTAGTTTCACCCAGTGGTGGTGTCGGCACATGCCTTGAATCCCAGCACTTACCAGGCAGAGGCCGGCGAATTTCTTTAAGTTCGAGTCCAGGCTGGTCTACAGAGTAAGTTCCAGGATGGCCAGGACTACACAGAGAAACCCTGTCTCAAACAACAACAACAAAAATAATAATAAAAATTTAAAAAGTTAGTTTTTGGGCCTGAAGAGATGGCTCAGTAGTTAAGAGGATTGGCTCTTCCTGAGGTTCTGAGTTCAATTTCCAGCACCCACACAGTGGCTTACAACCATCTATCACTGTAATTTCATGTGATTCTCATGGACTCCGCTGCCCTTTTTCTGGTGTGCAGACAGAACACCCATATACATAAAATACATAAACAAGAGTACTAGTTTCTGAGAGTCAGGCTACTCCTTGTCATTTTGAACTATGACAGTGAGAGAAGTGGGAGATGGTTCAAAGCAGAATTAGAAGCAGTATTTTACATTTGCTTGTGTTGCATATGGTGAATATAAATGAGGTCAATGAAATCAAGTACCACTATTTATTTACTACAACAAGAGAATATACTAGGAGTCCACCTGCTTTTTTAATAGCTTCACTGAGGTATAGTTGACATAATAAACTGCACGTATTTAAAGCATACAATTAAATTTTTGCAGAGGTGTTCTGAGTACTTGGAAACCTTTGTGTTCAGGGTTGTAAATAAACCTACCATCTCCAGAAATGTCTAAATGTAATCTTTGTCATGCCTCTTCATGTACCCCATATCCCGCCACTTCAGACCACTGACTTGCCTTCTGTCACTAGATGGTTTTGCATTTTCTGCAGTTTTATATGAATATAATCACTCAGATACCATGTAATTTGGGGAGCAGCAGTCCACCTCTTATTTCACTTGACATAATCACTTTTAAGCTCTTCTCTGTTATCTGTCTCATTAGTTTCTTCTGGTATTGATGTTTGTCTCACTGTGTTGCTTGGCCTGGCACTCTGTAGCCCAGGCTGGGCTCACAATCTCCTTACAGCAGCCTAAGCTAGGGTTATAGGGGTGTGTCTTAGGGTTTCTTTTGCAATGATGAAACACCAAAGCAAATTGGGGGGGAAATGGTTTTTTTCATCCTACAGCTTGTAAGCCATTATGAATTCAGGCAGGGTAGGAGCTGATGCAGAGACCACGGAGGGATGCTGATTACTGGCTTGCTCAGCCAGCTTTTTTATAGCACCAGGACTATCAGCCCAGGAGTGGCATTGCCTACAGTCAGCTGGGCCTTCCCACACCAGTCATCAATCCAGAACATGAACCACAGGTTTGTTCAGAGGCTAGTCTTGTAGAGACATTTTCCCAGTTGAGGTTTCCTCTTCTAAAATTATTCTGTCTTTTGTCAAATTGACATAAAACTAGCCAGCACAGGGTGCATCATCATGACGGCCAGTTTATTATTTTTAAATTATTGAATGGTAAATTTTCATGATACATATACACCAAAATTTGTTTATCATTTATTTGTTGACTTGGGAGTTCTTTAAAATTTTACTTACAAATATAGCTACTACTGTAAACAGTAGTATATCTATCTAATATGGATAAAGTTTCCATTTTTCTTAGATAAATATTAGGAGTACAAATGGCTAGAGTCCATGGTACATGTTTTAACTTTGTGGAGTAGCATTATTATAAAAGGCCAGTTCTCCTGCTACTGTAGAGATAGCTTATAAATTAATAAGAGTAAACAAAAGAACCAACAGAAAAATGGCAGAAACTATAAATGTACACGTCATCTTAAAAGTAATACAAATGATTTTAAATATAGGAAAAGTTTCCTAGAAAGCTAAAACTTTTATTCTGTCTCTGTCTCGTGTGTGTGTGTGTGTGTGTGTGTGTGTGTGTGTGTGTGTGTGTGTGTCTGTATCTGTGTTGTATGTGTGTGTCTGTGTAACAGCTGGTAGACATTGCTTACCTCTTCTTTATGGATTCCAGGGATTGCAATCACGTCATTAGACTTGGTGGCAAACACATTTACCCATTGAGTCATCTCACCAGCTGAAAGCTGAAAAGCTTTAAGATACTGTTTCATGTTTAGATGTCAAGTTAAGAATGCTTGGGTTTGTACAATTTCTCACCTGAAGTGTAATCTTAAATATCAAGTTTTTAAAAACTACTCTGTGGTTTAGTTTCCTCACCAATAAAATTAAAGCATAATAATTACAAGAATTAGATGAGTTAGACATGAAGCTCTCACAGCAATTTTTGACACACATAAGTGTTCTTCAAAAGCAATTATTCTGAAGCAGGCATGGTGGCATATGTCTATAATCCCAGCTCTCAGGTGGCTGAGACAGGATTGCGAGTTGGAGGCTAGTTTTTGCTACAGAGTGAGACCTGGTGGCAAAGGGCACAAACCAAACCAAAAAAACAAAATAGCTAATTACTATTATCAAAGTACAGATTTAAACAAGGGTAGTTTTCACTTACTAGATTCACAAAGATTAAGCAATAATGGCAAGGATGTGTAGAATTCCTTTTCTGTATCATAGGCAGGAATGGAAGCATATGCAATTTCTTTGGAAAGTGAGTTGATTTACTAAAATGATAAATGTTCATGCTTTTTAATTCAGTAATTTTAAAGGATTTTCCTTTGTTCATTATAGTATTAATTATATTATCAAAAGCTATAAATGGCTCTTAATATTATCTGGTTAGAAAATAATGACACAGCTACACAATAAGGTGTCATTTTGCCAAGAAAAGGAGTATTAATGCCTGAGTTCATCTTCAGACGAGACAGTATCTCCCTATGCATCCCTGACTGGCATGGAATTCATTATGTAGACCAGGCTGACCTTGAACTCAAAGAGCCTTGGCCTCCTGATGTACCATCATGCCTGGCTCCACTCTTCAGACATCTCACCATGGGGCCGGGGAAACTGCAGAAATGTTTACGGCATGCTAGTATTATTATAAGAAAAGTAATTGAGCTGGGCGGTGGTGGCTCACGCCTTTAATCCCAGCACTCGGGAGGCAGAGCCAGGCGGATCTCTGTGAGTTCGAGGCCAGCCTGGGCTACCAAGTGAGTTCCAGGAAAGGCGCAAAGCTACACAGAGAAACCCTGTCTCGAAAAACCAAAAAAAAAAAAGAAAAGAAAAGAAAAGTAATTGTGTATGTGTGGGTGTACATCTACATGCACACAGTAAAACATTTATTCATTATGCATCGACTTCTTGAATATAAGTTAAAAAAAAAAAGGAGTAATTGCTTCTAGAGGGACTGAAGAAAAAGGCCTGGAAGATTGAAAGTCTGAGATGCTACACTCAAACTGCTTCAGTGGCTCTGTTTGTGTTTAAATCTTGAAGCATTTATAGGTCCTCAGGAAGTCTCAGCCTTGATCAGAGAAGTCCCTCTTACGATTACTCCTGGTGGTAACATTTTATATCATTCTAGTACAGTATGAAAACCATGACACCAACATGATGCAGTCTGCATACTTTCCCTAGATTACATCATTGTTCACATATATTCGTTGTGTGTTTATGTATTATACACCCCAAGACCAAATTTTATCACAGTCAGTTTTGTAATCATTACCGTAGTCAACAACTATTCCCTCACCACAAAAAAATCTCTGGGTCATCCTGTCATATCCATCATCCTAACCTCAGGCTTTAAAAGGCATATGCTTTTTTAAAATGTATTATTATTAAGTGTATAGGTGTATTGCCTGAAAGTGTGAGGGCATTGGATCCCATGAAACTGGAGTTGTAGATGGTTGTGAGCTGCCATGTAGGTGCTGGCAATCAAAACCAGGTCCTCTGGAAAAACAGTAAGTATTCTTAACTCTGAATCATCTCTCCAGTCCCCTAAAAGTGCATTGTCTTACAGAAAATATAATGGAAATATATAAACAAGCCTGTACAAAGAACAAAAGATGGTTTCTTAGTCCATTTCACATTGCTGTAACAGTATCTGTGGTTGGCTAATTCATATTTAAGAGTTCCAGGGGGCTAAAGATTTGAAAATACTGATCAGTAGTTCAGATTTTAAATAACCTGCCATTAATTAACGCAGTTAATTGACTATGTTTATAAAATAAGAAAACTGAGAGCTTTCTGTGGCCCCTTTCAATATAATATTTGTTTTGTGGATAATTTCATCTGAAAGAGGGCTATGATCTTACTCATTTGCCAAATATGTGTATGACTGTATAATGTCAGTCACTACTGTAGGTCCTAGAAATTCACCAGTAAACAAAATAGGCAAAAATTTCTATCTTCATAAAACCTGCTTTTTAGATGCAGCCATAAGGGTAAAAAGACATAACGCATGTTTGATGATAAGTGATGAAGAAGGAAAAATAGGAGGGAAGGAGAGTGAGGGAAGAGTTGTACTTCTTCAGAGGTTATTTAGGAAAAGTCACTGACAAGGTGACTTTTAAACAGCAAAAGGGAGTCAGGGAATGATGTATGCAGACAGTACAGGATATTGTAGGCCCAGTGCTGGGTGGAGCATGCTGGAGGTAGTTGAACGAAACCTGTCATTGAAATGGAGTGATAGTATTAGAAGATGAGCTTAGAAAGATGGTGGCAGTGGATAATAGGTCAAGCAAGATCTTAGAAGGTGACCGTCTTAGGGTTTTTATTGCTGTGAAGAGATACCATGACCATGGCAACTCATAAGGAAAACATTTAATTGGGGTTTCTCGCTTACAGTTCAGAGGTTCAGTGCATTATGATGAGGAGCATGGTGACATGCAGGCAGACGTGCTAGAGAAGCTGAGAGTCCTACATCTTGCAGGCAACAGGAAATCAACTGTGACACTAGGAGTAGCTTGAACAAAGGAGACCGCAAAGCTCACCCCCACAGTGACACACTTCCTCCAACAAGGCCACACCTACTCCAACAAGTCTATACCTCCAAAGAGTGCCACTCCCTGTGTGATTGGGGTTGGGGGGCACAATTAATTCAAACTACCACAGTAACTTGTGTGGGTATTAGCTTTTAGTCTAAGGAATAGGGAAGGATGGCTTCGAATAGAGTAGTGATTTGATTGAACTTTTAAAAATCTTTCCACTTTGGGGGAATGACCAAAGGTAATCAAGAGCAGAAGCAGTCACCCATTAGGAGACTACTGTATCCATCTAGGTGAAAGGCTCTCAGATCAGGTAGTAGAGGTAATAAGTAACTGCATAAGGTCAACAGTATTTGTTGACAGGGTGAGAGAGCAGAGTGCAGAGAATGAGGAAAAGTGGGAGATTAAGCCCAGAAGGATAGTTTGCTGTGATGGCTAAAACTGAAAGAAAACCTTTTGGAGGAGAAAAGTTTTGAATATAGTAATTTTGGGATACATATTAGGCATCTAATTGAAGAAAAAAAACTGCAGATGTCTGAGTCTTGAAACAAAAGGAATGGACTAGAGATTTAAGTTTGGGAATTGTAAGAGATTAGACCAGATGACTTCATGGAGGGAGAAAGGTTAGAGAAGTGAGGTCCCAAGACTGTGATTTGAGGCACTATAGTGTTTAAAAGTTAGTAAGGAGTCACAAAAGAAAACCTAGGAGGACCTGATTGAAGAGGAAAAGCTGGTGAGACAATGTCCTGGAAGCCAGATAGAGAAGAAAGTATTTCAAAAGGAGGATGAAATCGCTGTCTAATGCTGTTAACAGTTAAAGAGGACTGGTAATTGATTGTCATTTTGGCAACCTGGAGTTAGTGTTCTAATAAGACCAAGTTTGATGAAGTGGTGAGTGGGAAATCTGATTGGAATAGATTTGAGAGAAGGGGGAGAAGTAAGAAATAGCAGAAAGCACCCTGGGAAATTTCGTTGAAGAAATGCAGTAGTAGAGAGAATGAGAGATTGAGGAAAGATTTGTTTTTAGATGGAAAATTGACATGTTTGTAGGAGCTGAGTAAGGAGACATTTGTTAGGGAGTGCGAGTGGGTGATGAATGGAGGTGGAATGCATGAATAGAAGAAGACTGGGCCATATCTGACCATAAACAGCTGATACCGGTAATGAAAGACAGGAGAATATTTGGGCACAGCTGTAGTTAGGTGTGTTTATGAGCTTGTGGAAGTTTGTATTGTTCTATGTGTCTCAGTAAAACAGGAAATAGGCTCAACACATGAAAATGAGAATAAGAGGAGGAATGGGAGATTCTTGAAGAACAAGTAGTCATGTAGGAGAGGGACAGTAAATAAAGTAAGGTATACTTGTTAGGCATCAGTAAGGAGTCACTTGAGAGTTCTGGTCTTGGATTTGAAGGTAAAGTAGTTACCCAGCAAAGACTCTCTCTAGCCACATTGAGCTGGATAAGTACCAACAAAGAATAAGCAGAGAATTGGCTTGGTACCAATTTTAGCCAACCAAGATTGACAAAGTATAAAGGAGGAAAACTTGTTGAGATTTTATGCAAGACAGAGAAGTAATAAATGGTTGAGTAGGGATTTAACCTCAGGTAAGAGGGGATTAAGGAAGACAGCAAAAGAGTGGGAAGGAGAAAAGTGATGGCGGTAGACTAAGGTGTGATGGCACACATTTCTAATTTCAGCATGCAGGAGGATGAGGCAGGAGAACTGCAAATCTGAGTCCATTTTGGACTACATAGTGAGACTGTCTCAGTAAACCAGTACATAAGTATTAATTTAAAAGTGGAGTGTAGATTTGTTGAGTTGACAGCTTGGTAGGGCCAGGATGTTCAAGTGAGTGAACTGGGGTTGGAACTTTAGCTCAGTGGTAGAATGGTTGCCTAGCAAGTGTAAGGCCCTGGGTTCAGTCCTCAGCTCCACGGCAGGCAGGGGAGGATATAAAATAAAGGGAGTGAACTGATAAAGCATGGTGCTTGAATATGGTGTTATACAATTGCATTATTAAAATTAACACAGTTTAAGCTTTGATCATGGCTATGAGTGGCTAAAATAAGATTGGAATAAGATCATGGGAAGACCTAAGCAAGGATTTGGGGAAGAGACAGTGATAATGGTGGAATGAGTAAGCAGCTATAGTCTTGACGAAGTCAGTGGAGCATTTGATAGGCAATTGCAATAGTAGGGGCAGTGGGTGGTTATAGTCTGCTGACAGAATCTAAGTTGGATCATTTTAGAAAGGACGGGGCAGAAATGTGTGGAATGGACACAGGATGCTCTGCCTCCAAGCTCTGTAGTAAGAGGAGCTGGGATAGTGAACACAGCACACAAGGAAATCATAATAAACGTGAACCAAGTAACAAATATATATGGAGGCATAGACAGTAGGAAAAGTGGATGTTGTAGGGTAGTAAAAGCTACTGTAATTTGGAATTGAAGGCTTTTTCCTTCCTGTTTGATGCCTTTTTAGCCTTACCTCTTTTAGAATCATTTTCAACTTAGAAGCATTCTCCGTCCAGAATTTTATCCTAAAATACAAATGCCAGCTGTGTGTAATGGCACATGCCTTTAGTCTTGGCTCTTGGGAGGCAGAGGCAAGCACATCTCTGTGAATTTGAGACCCCCCTGGTCTACATAGTGAGTTCCAGTACATCCAAGACTACGTAGTGAGACCCCTCTCTGGGGGAAAAATGCCAATCCCAAGCAAGACCTATGTTAGCAGAGCATAGTTTAATTTTCCCAGGACTGATTGTAAACATTAATAAGGATTTTTGTTGCAGTTGCCCAGTTATTTCCTCCATTCAGTTGTGTCTCTGGATGTTTAGCATAGAATGACAGATCTCCCTCGTGAGCTTGCCTCCTTCCAAGTCTTCCAGGAATATCTAAATCAGAGAAAAATAACTATAAAAAGTAAGCAAAGAGTTGTTCCCTTTCTTTTCCAAATTTCATTCTATAACTCAATCCCTATTTTTATTACTGCACTTTAAATCATTGACTAAATGAATAACAGTATCTTTAATTTTTTTTTACATTTGAGACTGTTTTGCATCACAAAACGCTTTTCATATATGTCAGCTAATATCTGTTCTAGTTATGACTGTTTGAACATTAAATATAAAAAAGCCCAATTCAGGTAGTTTTACATAATAGGAAATCAATCAGTTTAACACAGCTGGAAGTAGGGGAAAGGTAGGCTTCCAGGTTAGTCAGTGAGCATGGCAATGAAGACTCAGAAGACTCAGATTCTACTAAGAGGGGCTTTAGGAAGGGGTAAGGTGCACCAGGCTCTAGTGATGGGAAGAGTAGAGCTTTCAGTCTTACGTGCTGTGTGCTTTTTGGGATTGTCTCTTGAACTCCTTTTGCTTTGCTGTGGTGGGGGAGTGTTCATGAACTTGGAGTGGTCAAGGAATGCCCCCCTTAGAATAGTAAAGGGAACAGGAAGAAGTCGAGATGAAATGTGTCCTGGAGCCATTTGTTTATCTGAGCTAAAGTCTTTGGGGAGAAGGGCAAAAAGAATTTATTATTCTTATTTCAGTCAGGATTGCTGATGTATTCAGATGAGGTAGCAGCTCTAAGAGTGATAAAATGATTTTAGCTGGAATGACTTCTGTTAAATACATCCTGGAGCACTTGCTCTGGTATTTTGTCTCTGTTTGATAGTCCAAAGGTTCTAAAATGCAGGTCCTGTGTGGGAAAGGAACCATTAAAATTGATCCTGTGTGTGAAAGTAGTCCTGTGTTGATACTGCTTTGGATACTAAGCTTTCAATACTTTACTGACTTCCTGGGCTTTTAATTTTTTTAAAATAAGGATGTTAACACATTGTACCATCTAAAAGCATTTTAATAATAAATAGGAATATGAAAATCTCCACTCCTCAAGGAAGCTGAGATGATCAAGTCTTCATGGATCTGTGCCCTGGTGCCCTTAGTCACTGAGTAATGGAATGTGTTGGGGTAGAAAACAATGGGCTTAAATTAAATAACAACAGCAACAAACCCAGTCAGTTATAGTTCAACTTGACTGTTTATAATTTTGTAACCTCAAGCAAACTAGTTAAACCTAAGACTTATTTTTCCATCTGTAAAATATCATGTGTATTTGGGAGGTATGGGGAGATGTGATACTGTCTGCCCTACATGTCAGTATAACAGTCAGAATGAAGGTGTGAAAGTGCTTTGAGAAGTGTGTAACACTATACAACGCAAGTGTAAAAACCGTTTATAAAATTAGCCCAGCTTAGTCAAGTCTTGCTTTTAACTGTGGACTTAGTTTCTCATCTAAATATTGTATTCCTTTTATTGCTGATAGTTTAGAAAAATGAAAATAATGTCTAGATTCAAAAATGGATGCAAATACATTGATATCTTTGGCAGAAGATGTAACTCAGTGTGAAAGAAATTACATACCTTTAAAGATTCTTTTTTTTAATTATTTGAAAATGTGTATCTTTTTTTATTCCTAGTCTTTAATATCTTTAAATTGTTGAATTCCATGACATTTTGTATCTTCCTGGCCCTGGAAAATTATTTTTTTTAACAATCTGATTGCTTATTGTTTGATTCTGAACTGATTCCTCTTCTAATCAGTATGTATGTATTCAGAAGAATGCACACTAACTTAATATAATGCTTAATTAGGGAGTTAAACTTGTCAGAATGTAAACAAATGATTGAAATATGAATGTAATATTTTGGTTCCTTTGAAATTATTCTGCCATATTGGCATAGATCAATGTTGGTTGTATAGTTATTCTTTTTTTTTTTTTTTTTTTTTTTTTTGGTTTTTCGAGACAGGGTTTCTCTGTGTAGCTTTGCGCCTTTCCTGGGACTCACTTGGTAGCCCAGGCTGGCCTCGAACTCACCGAGATCCGCCTGCCTCTGCCTCCCGAGTGCTGGGATTAAAGGCGTGCGCCACCACCGCCCGGCTGTATAGTTATTCTTAAGTACATGACTTTTATGGTGCTTATATGCTAATGGATGGAGTTAGAAAGTAAAAGAAAATGCAGTGTATCAGCACTAAATACTACAGAGAAAAGGAGAGAAAGGGAATGTGGAGAGGGTTGAGATACATGGGGATTAGAGGTGGGCAGGCTTGAGAAAGTGGCGATCGAGTGAAGACTCAAAGGAATAATCTATATGGGTAACTCAGGGAAGAACATTGTAATGTCTGTGGAAAGTGTGCCTAGAGTTTCCAAGGAAGAAGAAAGCCACTTGACTGAATTAGAATCAGACCAGGGGAGAGTGGTAGAGATCAGAGAAGTGAGGGAACTTTGTTAGGACTTCGCCTTGTGGCCCACTGGGGAGTTTTGAACAGAGTGACTACATGATCTTATTATTCTTTATGGTGACAGAGATTTGAGGGTTCAAGGCAGAAAGACAGTTTAGGAGAATATTGCAATAATCCATGTGAGTGAGCCTCATAGCAGTGGGTATTTTTTTTAAGAGGTTAGATTTGTTTTGTTTTGTTTTGTTTTTCGAGACAGGATTTCTCTGTGTAGTTTTGGTCCTGGAACTCGCTCTGTAGACCAGGCTGGCCTTGAACTCACAGAGATCCACCTGGCTCTCTGAGTACTGGGATTAAAGGTGTGTGCCACCACTGCCTGGCCAAGAGGTTTGATTTTTATTTTTAAGTAAAACTATCAACTAAAGGATGAGAGGTGGGCTAGAGAGAAAAGACAAGAAACAGAGCTAACTAAGGTCTATGCAACTGGACACTTGGTGTTGCCATTTACTGAAACGGGGAAGACTGGCAGTGGAGGAGGCTGTGTATGGTGGGGTTGTGCTAGAGCTAACCAGGGCTTTAATTTTGAACTTCAGTGCATATTAAATGTGCAAGTAAAATGTACTCAGTAGGTAGTCATGTATATTAGAGAACAGTTATGGAGAGAAAACCAAACTATAAATAATTTGAGATAAGCTGGTGGATATCTAAAGTCTGGAGGTGACCACCGGGGGAGTAAGCATAGATGCAAGAGAAGTCCAAGAATGGAACTCCAGGGCTCAGGTAGAGAAATGGGGAACCAGCAAAGGAGAATGAAAATAAAGTCAGTAGAGCTGATAATCTGTTTCCAGGATGCTGCTCATGGGTAAAGTAAGAATAAACTGGGAATTGGTCATTTAATTAGTAATGTGGAAAACATTAGGCAAAGTTTGGGAAAAGAGCCTGATTGGTGTGGTTTCAAGAGTGGGAAAGGCTGAGGATGTAGCTAGGTGGTAGAACACTTGCCTAGTATGGACATGGCCCAGGATTGATTTCTAGCAATGTCAGAAAATTAAGGGGAATGGGCAGTTTTGCTGTAGAAGGAGCCACTTCCTAGCTTAATCATACAGTGGTTGGCAGGATTCATTTCTTCTCAGACTGCCTGCACCAGAGGCCTTCTCTGTTCTTTGCCGTATGTACCTGTAAAGCATCTCACAGCATGGGAGCTGACTTTGTCAGAACAAGAAAGAAGTCAAGAAAGAGTCCCAGCATAGAGCATGGTAGTGGGAACATCAGTCTTGAATAACCTTGTCACAGAAGTGGCATCATGTCATTTCTGTCATTATTTATTTTTTTGTCAGCAGGTTACTAGGTTGATTCTACTCTTAGAGAAAGAAGAGATTACATAAACATGTGAATACTGGGGAGCCAGGATCATGAGGGACATCTTTGAAGTTGGCCACCCAGTCCTCAGGTACTGGGACTGGAAGATGCTCATCTGGTTGCCCGAGTTCCCCCCTTTTTTTCAAGCATCTTCATAACTGGTAGCATTCATTTGTAAGAGAACTAGGTGAGGGTAAAATTTTGGTTTAGGACTATACTTTGTACCCATGTTTCTAGTTTTTTCTAGTGATTTCCCTTTATGAAATGGGTGAATATTAAAAGAGAGTTAAAAATCATGCACTACTACCAAGAAAAAAGAAGTTAAAATTATATCTGTAAGAGCTCAACAAAAGTAGGAAAGCTGTTAAAAATCAGAAAACATGTAGATGTTTTATAGAAATTTAAAAGGTTGTTATATTTTAAGATAATTCAAGTTTTCATACATTTCCAACATAGATACTATTTTATGACTTTGAAGGAGGTGGATATATAAAAATTTCTGCAGTTGTAGTATAGTTGAACTTGATATATACTATGAAATAATCTTTCCTCAAAAAACTAAACTCTTAACAGACCATGGATTCCAACTGTTTCTTGTTATTGTTGCCCACCCCCTTGGCATAGTTTATGTTGAAGCCAGTTTAGTCTTTGTAGGAGAACATCATCCTAGACTCACAGCATGTTAGATATTAGGTTAGATATTCCAGATGAGGAAATGGCCACACAGAGATGTACCCAAGCTTGCTGGTGGCAGAGCCAGTGCCAGATGCCAAGCCTCCTGATACTATAAATTGCTAGGAATGAGCCATATGTAACTGCTTAGGAATTTTAAGGATACTTATCCCTGTCTCGTATTCAGACCTGAGTTTGGGTTGTGATTTGCACTTTGAGATTTTTAAATGCTGCTGAGATGGTTCTAGTTTGCACAGAGTTTGGTAACCTGTGCTTTTCAGGGAATTCATGTGCGTTAAAGACCCAAGTCAAACCAATAGCAGACTTTGTCCATTCTGATTCTTTAATCTTATATTTGGCTGGGTTTGGCCAGTATCGTAAGAACAATCTTTACGTTAAGAAATACCCAAGGATTGTGCTGTACAGAATTTTCTAATAAAGTGATTCTGTCACTAGTTTGTAGTTTGTATTTTGTAAATACCCTGTCAGATTTCTTTTTTTTTTTCCTGTGCAGATTTCATAATCATGAAATAGTTCTTTGACACTGACGAGGAAAGGAGAAAGTCTTCTGCCATCTGTGTTGTGGCAGTCTTTGCTGTGTGTTAACTAGATAAAGTTCTAATTACTGTTCAACAGACTGTTTCTGAGGTGGTTGTTAATATTTTAGATCAAGTGTGTAAACACAAAGTGGCAATGAGGTGGTTCCAAGATGTGGAAACAAAAGCTTTAACTTTGAATGTAAATCGATTTAATCTTCTGTTCTTTGCATGGTGTAGGCAAGATGTTGTGACTGAAATGCTAACTTAAGTTTGGTTTGTGGTATGCTTTCTCTTCTCACCTCTCACCACATCTCTTCCCACTCCTTCCTTCCCTTCCTTTCTCCCCTTTAGAGTGGATGACCTAGCTTGCCCCAGTCTCCAGAGTACTGGTATTCCAGTTTGCCCTGCCATTTCGTTCTTTTAACTATAAGGTTGGTTTTGGTTTGGTTTGGATTTTTTTTTTCCTTACTAGAGGATAGATGTAGGAGTGTGAAGGAAGAGTAAGAGTAGCAGACTGGCCTATGTGGTGGCTGGCACACCTTTGATAGCAGAGCTTGGTGGGTAGACGTAGGCAGACATCTGAGTTCGGGATTAGATTGATCTACATAGAGTTCATGCACATGTGTGCACATGCGCACACACGTAACTACAAATATTATTATTAGCAGATTTCCCTCTCTTCCATTCAACAACTAGCAAGCAGTTACTCAGTTTAAAAAAAAAAAGTCAGCAGTGACTTTGAAGTAGTATTCAACAGTGAAGAAATGCCAACTCAGAAGCAGATTAAAATCTTCTCAGGATGGGTGTGATGGTGTATGCTTTTAATCCCAGCACTGGACAGGGGATCTCTGAGTTTCTGGCCAACTTGGTCCACAGAGCAAATTCCAGGCCAACCAGGGTTACACAATGAGATCCAGTCTTAAAAAAAAAAAATAAAAGAAGCTTCTCAGTGTGGCTTTTCTGTAGATAGCCCAGCTTTTAAAATAATGGGAGAGATTTACTATCTCTTTGCTGCTTTTTTTTTTTTTTTTTGGTTTTTCGAGACAGGGTTTCTCTGTGTAGCTTTGCGCCTTTCCTGGAGCTCACTTGGTAGCCCGGGCTGGCCTCGAACTCACAGAGATCCGCCTGGCTCTGCCTCCCGAGTGCTGGGATTAAAGGCGTGCGCCACCACCGCCCGGCCTCTTTGCTGCTCTTAAAGCATGCATCTTCATCACATGTTAGTTCCCCACTGTGCTCTCAGGGAGCCACCATTTACCTCTTGGGAGGAAATTATAGGATCCTCATTAGTCATTCCAAGACTTCTAAGGGCAGTTACTCTGAGTTTTCTCAGTGGTCCCAAAGCAGTAGTGGGGAACTTTAGTAATGGATTAGAGTGAGTATAGATATGAGATTTATTTATAGATGGTTTACCCAGTTTCAAATGTAGCTAGCCATCACAGAATTTTTTATCAGAGCAGTTAGCAAAGGGCTAAATAAAAAAAAGTTTGCTGTATAATACATAAGTGTATAAATGTCACATAGAGCCTTTAAGTTTCCTTCTTAATTTTGGTACATATTAAGCTCTTTATCTTAAACCCCTTCTTGATTCTTTTGCAATTTAACATTATTAATGGATATAATTTTGGGTATATATACATGTACACACACACAGTTACGTGTGTGTGTGTGTGTGTGTGTGTGTGTGTGTGCGTGCGCGCGCGCGCGCTTGTGGAGCTCAGGGGTCAACCTCTTGTGTCATTATCAAGGATCCATCCATTTTGTTTTTTGAGACAGTTTCTCACTGGCCTGGAGCTCACCAAGAAGATGAGGCTGGCTGGCCAGTGAGCCTTAGAGATCCACCTGTCTGTCTCCCAAGTGTAGCTATTACTAGCATATGTCAGCAGGCCCCATTTTCTTTTACATGGGTTCTGGCGACTGAATTCAGGTTAAAGCAAGTGCTTTACAACCTGAGGTGTCTCTCCAGCCCTGTGATAAATTCTTAACAGACTGACTCTGAGTAGCTGAAGTAGAAACAGAGCTTCATTTCTGAAAGAATAGTGTGTGGAAAACTCACTGGAGTTACTTTCATGGAGGTTAGCCTTTGTTGTGTTACTGTTAGGGTTAATACTGGGTGAAGCTGCTTTCATTTTGATAGAGGCAGGTGGTTTAATGTGCTATAATCTTTTAAAAGTGCTTATGAAATATGGTTTTCTAGGAACTTCATTTTTAGCACCTTAGCAGCTACGAAACTATAATATCTTGTTGGATTTAATTCATGTGTAAAAATTCTTACTAAATGGAACTTGAAGAAAAGTAGAATACTATGGTAAGTAACAATGATGATGACTGAGGTCTATCATTTTGAATACTACCATTTAGTCTTCTCAGTTTAGATTCTTTACAAAGTCTTACAGTAAAAAGCAATTAGCTGCTAACCTCAGCTTATTGTCTATCAAAGCTGCTTAGATTTTTTTCCACTTGTGACCTCTTCTTGCCAAAAAATTTCATGTGACCCCCCTGGGTATATAGGTATTTTAAATGTGTACAAATCAAACATTAGTGATGATCATATATTTATTTAAAAACTTCTTTGGTTTACATATAATTTTGTCATTCATTAAAGATTAAAGTAAATTTGCATACTAATGAGATGTTATACATTTTTTTCTATAAGAATTAAATCTTGTCTAAATATTTGATACTACAGGGCATAGAGCATCTTTACCCTGCCCCCCCACCCCCAGACAAGGTTTCTCTGTGTATTCCTGGCTTTCCTGGAACTCAACTCTGTATACCAGGCTGGCTTCAAACTCAGAGGTCCACCTGTCTCTGCTTTCCAAGTGCTGGGATTAAAGGCAAGCACCACCACTGCCCAGCTAAACAACAATTTTTTAAATAAATTATTTGAGCCTAATGCAACATAATGATAAACTAATTTGATGTTTACATGCTAAGAAATGATAGGAAAATATTAAAATTCATCGATTTCCATAATTAAACCATTATGTTTCTAAGAGCAGAAAGGTTTTTATGTACATTTAAAACATTGCAATTCACAGTGTAATGGCTTAGGATCTGAGGTTAGGTGTTTGAGACAGTGTGTATTGGCATTGCATAACATGAAGGCATATGCACAGTGTGAGTTATGTTTTCAGAACCATAGTTGCAGTGAAGTCTGTGATGCATCCCAGGAGAATACTGCCAGAAACACTCTGGGCTCATTGCTTCTTGGCTTTTGAATCAAGCTTTGGTTATTGCACATGCAGGAACCTTTTAGTGTTGCCAAATTTTCATGACCTCCATTGAGTTATGCAACCTCAGATGAGGTGGAAGCCCACACTCAGCAGCTGTGTGTTGACCTTTTTTCCCATTGCCTCTTACATCTTCTAAAGGCCAACTGTGTTTACTCACAGTAATTTCCATGATCACAGGACTTTGTCTTGTTTTATTTATTTTGTTACATGTTTGTTAGTTGACTAAATAAAACAAGTATTCAAATGGCTGTTACATGTAAGCACTAAAGACAAAGAGTTTGGGGTCATGGGTCCTACACAACAACAAAAAAATAAAAAGAAAAAAAGAAATGATTGAGGTTTTCTTGATTCTTTTGAGAAGGGAGAGAGATCCCTGTGGTTCTGAACATTAAAATATAGGAGTTGCATAAACGCATCCAGTGCCATAGAGAGACAGCCAGGATGTGCCCACCTGGCAGAAGCTGTTGGCAGGTGCCTTGCAGTTTTGGAAGTCTGATTTGGTTATAAATCTGCCTTTTAAAAAGTAAATGGAACATCTAGTAGATTATGTGAAACAATAAACGCATGACTTTATAGTACGAACTGTTCGAATGGATGGTGAAGCTAAACTGGCCTTGTTGAATTTTTACAGATAACACATACAGATAGCTGTTGTTAGAAAGGATTCAGTAACCAATGTAAATTATTTCCCCCACAATGTGTTTCTGGAGTAAACCTAAATTCTTGAAGCATACCATTCATTTCTAATTGAATGTCAGATTAGAACAGAAGGCCTTGGGTGAAAGCTGTTCATTACAGACTCTTGTCCATTTGAAAATAGTGCAAGTGTAGATGAGTGAAGGGTGGCTATGTGAAATTGTTGCTGATGTTAGTAGGATACTAGAGAACTGAGTTTGCCTTAAATAGAAGAAGTTGGCTGAATATTATTTTTAAAATAAGTAGGATTAACAGTAATCAAAAGATTAAATGATGTCATGAAAGTATTTGAGTCATAGGCCTTTGTATTTAATTTTATTTGGTTATTAAAATACATAGACTTGGTTTTATGACCCCATGTGAGTAATGTAATAATCATTATTGTTAGCTTATAGTACTGCTTCCTTAGTGGAGGTAAAGTAAGAGTGGAATTACTTGTAAAATCCCTTTCCTACGTAACTGGCTTGCTTTCCCTCATCCTACTTACTCAAATATCTTACTTTCCTTGATAATAAACTCTTATTTTCCCTGATAATAAAAAGGGAAAGAAAGTATTGTTTTTCATTTTCAGAATACTCTCTGTAATAAATCACACCCACATTTTCTACTGACTGTAAGTCAGGAGTGTGTGGGGGATGGGGTGCATGTACATTTGCCAGAGCACCTGCATATGGAAGCCAGGGGTCTGTATGGGGTGTCTTTCTCTATTGCTCTCTACCTTCTTTTTTGAAACAAATCGCTCACTGCCCCCAAAGCTCATCAGTTTGGGTAAACTGGCTGGCTAGTAAGCCTCCAGGGTCCTCCTATCTCTGCCCCTCAACCAGCACTGTGGTCACACCAGCTTTTTTCATGGATGCTAGGGATCCTTATGCCTACATAGAAGTACTTTACACATTGAGTCATATCCCTGGCCAGTAAGTCAGTGTTGTTTAAAAAGAGCTTTTTGAGCTTATTTGATGGGGGATTGTTTTGTCTTTGAGATGGGATTTCACTATATAGTCTTGTCTGGCTGGAAAGTTGTGATCTTCCTGCCTCGGCTTCACATGTAACTGGAATTACAGGTATGTACTGCTCTGCCAGCTAAGTTTTATTAGCAGCATAAAACTAACTTTCTTGCCATAATATTCACTAAATTAGTCAGGGTTCCCTAGAGAAGCAGAATTGGTAGAATGAACACGCACACACAAACACACAGGATTTATTAGAGTGGCTTGCAGGTTGTGATCCTGCTAGTCCAACAATGGTTGGACTACTTGTAGAAAGTCCAAGAATCCAATAGTAGTTTGGCCTAGGAGGTTGAATGTCTCAGCTGGTCTTCAGTATACACTGGAATCCTGAAGAAATAGACTGTAATACCAGTTAAGGAATGAATTTGCCAGCGAGAGTGAGAGCAAACAGGCAAAAAGCAAAAGCTTCCTTCTTTCATGCCTTTTAGTTGCCACCAGAAAATGTGGTCCAGATGTAGGGTGGGTCTTCTGAAGCTCAAATGATCCAATCAAGATAAATCTCTCACAGGTGTGCCCAGCTGATTGGCCTTTAGTTAATTCCAGATGTAGTCAGGTTGACAACTTTGGGTTTTAAATTCATTCCTTACTAGTTTCTTCATAATCCAGGATTCCACATGACTTTTGTGGAATGTCTCCTATAGTCTGTGACAGTTTCCTGTCTATCTCTGCTTTTCATGACCTTGATTGTTCTGAGTACTAGCCAGGTGTTCTGTAGACTGCATCTCATGTACTTTGGTGCTTTCCTCATGAGTAAACTGTGGGTTTTAGAAAATAGCAACACAGAAGCGGTGTCCTTTCAACCCTTTTCAGGGAGTACATGGAGACAGTACTACTTGCAGAAGGTAGTGTTTGCTTAGTATCTCCACAACAAAGTATTTTTGTCTTTCTGTATTCTAACCTTTGAAAATAAGTTGCTGAATTCAGCCCATACTCGGGCTGGGGCAGTGAAGTTTCATGTTATGGGCAGAGCAAATTGATGAGTATTATTAGGAATTCTCTAAGGAAGTTTTTTTTTTCTTTATTAAGAAATTTTTATTTATTTTACATATCAACCACAGATCTCCCTTTCATCCCTCCTCCCTCTTCCCCTCAGCCTTCCCCCTTCAACCCATTCCCCATCCTCTCCTCCCCATAGGGAGTCAGCAAAGCCTAATAATACATTCAGTTGAGGCAGGTCCAAGCCCCTCCCCCGTGCATCAAGGCTGTGCAAGGTGTTCCACCATAGGTAACGGGCTCCAAAAAGCCAGCTCATACACCAGGGATAGATCCTGATCCCACTGCCAGGGGTCCATTAAACAGACCAAGCTGCACAACTGTCTCACTTATGCAGAGGGCCTAATCCAGTCCTATGCAGGCTCCACAGCTGTTGGTCTAAAGTTCATGAGTTCCCACTAGCTTGGTTTGGTTGTCTCTGTGCCCCTTGCTCATAGAATCCTTCTTCCCTCTCTTTGAGCTCAGCCGGGTGCTTGGCTGTGGATCTCTGCATCTGCTTCTATCAGTTACTAGATGAAGGCTCTATGATGACAGTTAGGGTAGTCAACCAATATGATTACTGGGGTAGGCCAGCTCAGGCACCCTCTCTACTAGTGCTAGTAGTCTAAGCTGGGGTCATCCTTGTAGATTCCTGGGAAGTTCCATAGCACCAGGTTTCTCCCTATCCCCGTGGTGTCTCCTTCTATCAAGGTATCTCTTTCTTTGTTCTCCCACTCCATCGATGTTCCAGCTCAACCATCCTGTTCCCTCTATTGCCCCCGTCTCGTTCCCAGTTTACTCAAGGATATCTCATCTATTTCCCCTTCCCAGGGTGATCCATGCATCCCTCTTAGGGTCCTTCTTTTTAGCTAGCTTCTCTGGAGCTGTGAGTTGCAGTCTGGTTATCCTTTGCTTTACATCTAGTATCTACTTATAGTGAGTACATACCATATTTGTCTTTCTGAGTCTGGGTTACCTCACTCAGGATGATATTTTCTAGTTCTATCCATTTGCCTGCAAATCTCATGATGTCATTGTTTTTTACTGTCATTTATATCGGTATGCATAGTTAATATGTTGACTTACTGTCCTGTCCAAACAGTCCTCAGTTTATGATGGTTAGACCTAGGATCTTCTCAACTTTGTCACGGTATAAATCAAACCATCCACATTTTCTGGGTTTTCACTTTTGTATAATGTTCAGTAGATAACACCAGATACTCAACACTTTATTTTGAAACAGGTTTTGAATTAAAAGGTTTTACCTAGTTGTGGCCTAAGTGTCCTGGGTGCATATAGATGAGGCTGTGGTAGTTAGTAGGTTAGGTATCCTAATTGCATCTTTTAGAGCATTTTCATCATATGGAGGTTGTCAGTCTGTAATCCCATTATATGGATGTCATGGTGCACCTACACTATTGTGTTTGCGACAGTGTTGTTCTCCTTGTTTATGCTCTCCAGTGGTCTCTGCACTACCCCTTTCCAGTCTCTGACAGGAATGTGAAGCTTCATTTGTTAAGTGCACTCCTGGAAGCTGCGCTCATCTTGAGGACTAAGCAATAGGAGGATATAGGAGTGGGGAAGGGGTGGAATCTCACATATACTAGGGAATCTCTGTGTCCTCTTGGAACTGCAGCGGCGTCTCTGACCAGAGGGCAAGGTTCCCTTGCCTCTGAGTTACAGGCTTGTGATCCTCATTGCCATTGCACCTATAGATGGCTGGGCCGAGAATGGAGAAGAGGGTGTGTGTGTGTGTGTGTGTGTGTGTGTGTGTGTGTGATTTCTACACTTTCTTGTGAATGTTAACATTTCCCTCTCCAGTGACAGCTGGAACATGAAACTTTCCTTTGGGCTATACACACTTCAGACTGACTGATGCCAGAAGAAAACAGTGATGGCCGTTCTAAAATGGTGCTTTGTGTTTTGGTCTCTCACAGGACCTGCCTATTGCCATTTGTTCTTCAGGGTCCCATGTATTCTATTCTAGGCATTTTAGCCAGGTCTCAAAGCTACATTGAGTTGGTGAGGCAGTTGGAGCACTGTAATTGCTACATTTTATCTGCGACCAAACCTTGCTGCTGAAAGGTTCATTGTTTTTTTCTTCTAGGAATTTAACAAGAAACTAAAGTTTGGATTCAAATATTTTTTGAATTGAAGCCAGAAATGTATTAGGATTTTGATTCTTTCATTTGATTAAGGTAAGATCATTTAATAAAATATAATTGTACCCTTACACATTTTCCAACATATTTTAGTGTTTATTTTATTAACACATTTTTATTTCTGAGTCTAACTAGAGATTTGTACTGAAAAAAAAATGTTTTTGGCTTCTCAAGGTTAGAAGTATAACTGTTAATACAGTGCTTGTTTAGCATGAACAAAATGCTGGGTTCTATCCCTTGTGCCATTTAAATCAGCTGTGGTGAGGGACACCTGTAATCTCTTCACTTGGGAGACAGAGGCAGGACAATCAGAAATTCAAGGTCATCCTCAGCCACTTAGCAAGTTTGAGACCCCATTGGAATACATGAGATCCTGTCAACAGAAAGTGGGCAAGGGTGGTCCTTTACCATTTAAATGACTAGTGTTTGTTATGACAGCTATCAGATACAAAGGAAGCATGATGGTATGGTCACTGAAGGTGTAATATATTGAAAAGAAATGTTTGCATAGGACAGAAGTCATCAAATTGGCCCACAGCTGGCCACTTGTTTTAGTAAATAGTGTTTTATTGGAATATAACCATGTCCACTCATTAGCTATAGTCTATGGCTACCTTAGCACTTGAGTGCCCAAGTTTATAACTTTGAATTTAAATATGCATGTAGGTATCTAAGTAACTGTACTAAGCCCAATATCTTGAAATGAAAGTCCTTAGAAGTACTACTTTTCTAGCTAGGCATAATGGTGCACACCTTTAGTCCCAGTGCTCAGGAGGCAGAAGCAGGTATGAATCTCTGAGTTTGAGGCCAGTTTGGTGTACAGATTGAGATCCAGGAGAGCTAGGGCTATACAGTGAAACTCTTGTTTCAACAACAACAACAAAACCAAATAAATGAATAAAGAATAAATTAAAAATAAAAAGAAATACTAATTTTCAGAAATAATTGTTTTTTTAAACCATACTTAATGCCATGAGTAGTTGTATGCCAAGTACTTATTTATTTCTAAGTAATGCTCTTTGTTTTCAAAACCAAAAGTTTATATAATGCTGGTTTTGTTTCTGCTCTAAAAAAGAGATTCATACTAATTAAATTTTGCTTTACCTAGTAAGTTTAAACAGAACTAATAAGACTTTGAGAGAATGATGATTGTTATTAATAGCTGTTCTAATAAAGTAAGTCTTAGTTAGGGTTTCTCTGGCTGTGAGGAGACACCATGACCATGGCAACTATTATTAAAGGGAAACATTTAATTGGAGCTGGCTTACAGTTAGAGATTTAGTCCATTATCATCATGGCAGGAAGCATGGTGGCATGCAGGCAGACATGGTACTGGAGAGGTAGCTGAGAATTCTTTCTATATCCAGATAGGCAGGCAACAGGAAGAGAAATTGAGACACACTGGCCAGGCTTGAGCATATCAGGCCTCAAAGCCCACCCCCAGCGACACACTTCCTCAACAGTGCCACACTTCCTCAGCAGTACCACACCCATTCCAGCAAGGCCACACCTCCTAATAGTGCCATTCCCTATGGCCATCTTTTATTCAAACCACCACAGTAATTTATAGCATATGGAGTTTTAAATGAAAATATCCTAATATAAATGTACATTAGTGAGCCAGCCTTGGTAGTATATTGTAAGTTACTTGAGAGACTAAGCAGAAGAATTGAGAATTTTGTAGTGTATTGTAGATTACTTGAGAGACTAAGGCAGAAAGATTGAGAGTTCAAGGCTAGCCTGGGCTACATAGAAAAAACATCTAGTGGTTAAATTAGGAATTATATTTCCCTCTAAAGTGTGAATTCAACCACTTAACATGGTTGGCCCTATCTCAGCAAAATCCATATTGGTGGATTTGACCAATATCAACTCAAAGATGTTTGCAAGAAAAATTATGTAAACTTCATTTCTTTGTGGTTATTTCCTAAACAATACAGTATAACAACTGCAAACAAAGCATTTGTATTGTAACAGGTAGTGTGTGAGTAATCTGGAGGTTTTTTACAATATGTGGGAGGATTTATGGAGGTCCCATGAAAGTACTGTGCTAGTTTATAAAAGGAACTTAAGCACACAGAATTTGCTGTTCTTGGGTACTAGATCTAATATTTAATGTGATTCCTATGAATGTTTAGAAACATTAGAAATTAAAATTGGAGTCAAGAAAGTCTGTAAGATGTGTGCTGTGTTTTCCAACAATCTCTAAAGGGCTAAAGAAAAAAAGAAAAATATATTTTAAAATCTAGCATGTAAATTAGAATTTCCAACCTCTATTAAAGAAATATCTATTTTAGACACCAAAAATCTGAAGGGGAAAAATAGGATTTGGAAGGAACTCATTCTGGGGAATTTATTAAAAATAAACTTTTTGTAAATCTTCAGCTTGTAAACTAATACATTTGATTTGACTTGAAACAGCCTTCTATATGTGACGCCTGAGAGGATGTGTCTGGGTTAGGACGGGCTTGTTTGTGATAGCTGTGTCTGCTTTGTTCTTAGGAAGCAGATTTAAGAAAGAGACCTAAAGAAAGAGAGCTGGGAATTTAAAGCACCTCTAGTTATATAATTGTTTTGTAACTATTATACTAAGTATCATTTCTATAAGAGTTCCACTGGACTATCACAAAGTTACTGAGCATGTGTTGAACTTCTGAATTTCAGCTAGTGATACTTCAGACATGTATTTTCTGATGCATGATGATTTGTTTACAAGAAAACTGTTTTGTCAATAAACTCATTTTATGCTAGATCAATAAACTATTTGTACAATGATTAAACCATCTTTATATTAACTATATTTTATTCTGAAGTAATGCTAAATTTTAAGATTAATGACTATGTAGAATTGTCAGTTTAGTTCTTAATGTTTTTTTAACTAATGGCATGTATAGTGCATTTAATATAAATTCTTCTATATCAAGAATTAGCTAATATGTTTCTAGCATATTAACCTCAAATCAATAAACAGGACATATTTCAAGTATGGCAAAATTGTATGAGAAACTTTCTTGGGGTATAAAAGCCATCAACCTACGTAGATCTTTTTTTTTTAAACTTGATAAATATTAATTCACATTTGGTAAAGAAAAAGCCCAAAATACTTAAAAAATAAAGAATCCAATGACTTTTAATATTCTTTTAATACATTCTAAGATGAAGTAGATTATAGACTGTGTGGGCGATATGAGTATATTTGTTTATTCCATCCTGTGTTGCAAATAGATCAGCTTAGGTAGTGAGTTACAAAGGCCAGCACAGCCTTGGGATTTAGAAGACTTGAATTCTGAAGTTACTATAGCCAGACTAGTTGTGTAACTTGGAACAAGCCACTCAGCTCTTACTCTTTTTGTCTGTAAATTAAATCATTAGAGTTTAGCTTCTAAGATTAAATTTTATTTGATGTACTTTCGTTGTTTCTATTTGTGTGTGTGTTAAAATATGCATAGCATGAAATTTGCTGTCCTAGCCACTTTTTAGATGTAGTACAGGGATATTAAATATATTCCAAATGTTATACAGGTTTCTTCACAGTTTTTCATTTTGAAACTTTGTACCTATTAAAATAAGTCCCCAGTAACTTCCCTGGCAACCACTATTTTGTTTCTTTTTGACTTTCTAGCTACTTCATTATAACTATTATAAGTCCTACAGTACTTGTTTTCTGTGTGTAACTTATTTCATTTAGTACAATGGCTTTAAAATTGGGCATTTTATAGCTTTCTTCTTTTTAAACAAAAGTAAAGGATATTCCACTGTATGTATTTGGCCACATGTATCCATTCATCCATCATTGGACACATGGGCTGTGTCCATGAACAATGCTGCTGTCAACTTGAGTGTACAGATATAACTTTGAGACCATGGTTCAGTCTCATTTCAGGTCTCAGTTCAGGGAATGGATTGAAGTACAGACTTGTTAGGCCATAGGGTATCTCTGCTTTCCATAGTGGTGGCTGAGCTCTGAGTTCATCCTACTTGGAGTTTGTGGTGTTTCCTGGATGTTCCTATTCATGTTACAGCAAATTTGGTAGATCTAGAACTATATTTTTTCCCCACACAATCTCTGTCCCTTTCAAAGGGAATGGCACTATTAGGAGGTATGGCCTTGTGGAGGAATGTGTCACTGTGGAGGTGGGCTTTGAGGACTTAAGTCACTCACAGTGTCCAGTTCATTTCCTGTTACCTTTAAATCAAGATGTAGAATTCACCAGGACCATGTCTGCTTGCATGCCTCCACACTCCAGCCGCCATGCTCTCCACCATGGTGATAATGGACTAAACCTCTGAAATTGTAAGAGTCCACCTCAGTCATGCTGTGGTCATGGTGTGTCTCTTCACAACAGTAGTGACCCAAAAAGACAGAAGTTTGGTACCAGGGACTGGGGTATTGCTGTGGTAGACCTGACCATATTTTTGTTTGGAGGAATTTGAACTTTGTTAGTTTGGGTTATGAAAGCAGTGGAATGCTTTAAGCACTGCTTAATGGAGCATGCTAGTGCATGGAAGACAGTGGTGCTGAGGATGATTTGAACTCCATGGGGCCTGGCTCAAGAGGTTTCAGAGGAGAAGAATATTAATATGTGGCCTAGAGATCCTTCTGATAATATTTTGGTGAAGAATGTGGCTTCCTTTTACTCTTACCCAAAGAGTCTGTCTGAGGCTAAAGTGAAGAGTTTTGAATTATTTCCATTGGCAGAGGAAATCTCAAAACAGCCTAGTACAGACTCTGTCATGTGGTTATTAGTGGTAACTGTAATGAAGATTTATAATGAAAAGGAGCAAGCTGAGCAGGTAAATTAGAATATGTAAAATTTGGGGAGAAAAGGAGCACCAGGAAGTGGAATGCAACTAAGTCCTGGGTTCAGGGCGATAAATGAATTAAGAAATAGAATAATGGGAGTGGTAAATTCAGGGCAATATCTCACCCAGTTACGTTTCCAATTTGTGAAAAGGAACTAAGGAAGAGCTTAGAGCCAGCTGTGTTGGCGCACACCTTTAATCCCTGCACTTGGAAGCCAGAGGCTGGCAGATCTCTGAGTTTGAGACCAGCCTGGTCTACAGGGCAAGTTTCAGGACAACCAGGCCTAGGCAGTGAAGGAAACCATGGAAAACAGAAAGCTGGTGAAGATGTAATTGAACAAGGGGGCCATGATCCAGCCCTAGACAGCAGCAGAACTTGGCAGCTTCTGCCATGTGGTTTTGGCTTTAGGGTCAAGGAGAGAAGAAAGGCCTTATGGAACCTTCCTCCGCGACTAATGCAAGCTGGTAAGGCCAGGCATGTGTCAGAGGTGTCCCTGAACGAAGGCCTAGAGAGACCATTGAGTGAAGCTGTGAAGTTGAAGCCTGGATTGACTTGGAGACCCCAAGATGTTGGAGATGCCAGAGCGGTGGGATACCTGCTGAGGAGAGCTGCTAACAGGAAGTAGAAACAGCTCAAGAGAAAGAAGTGTGTTGCAGTCAACAAAGCTGAAAAGAGTTAGAGATCTGAAGAGCATTTTCTTTCTTTTTTTCTTTCTTTCTTTCTCTCTCTCTTCCTTCCTTCCTTCCTTCCTTCCTTCCTTCCTTCCTTCCTTCCTTCCTTCCTTCCTTCCTTCCTTCCTTCCTTCCTTCCTTCCTTCCTTCCTCTCTTTCTCTTTCTCTTTCCCTCTCTCTTTCTCTCTCTCTTTCCCTCTTTCTTTCTCTCCCTCTTCCTCTCCTTTTCCCTCTCTCTCTCTTTCTTTCTTTCCTCCCCTCCTGCCCCCCCAGACAGGGTTTCTCTGTGTTGTTTTGGTGTCTGTCATGGATCTCGCTCAGTAGACCAGGCTGGCCTCGTACTCACAGAGATCCACCTGGCTCTGCCTCCCAAGTGCTGAGATTAAAGACGTCCACTGACCAGCCTGAAGAGCATTTTTACATCAGACATGGAGATGCAGAGATTGGAGTTTGCCCAACTGGTTTTTGGTCTTGCTTTAGTCCAGTATTTCCCCACTATGCTCCCTTTTCTACATTTTGGAGTGGTAATGTATATCCTATGCCGTTATATGTTGGAAGTATGTGATCTGCTTTTTTATTTTTATTTTGGAGATTTCATGAATCTCAGAAGAGACTTTGAACTTGAGACTTTTAAATAAGTTTGAGACTGTTACAAACTATGGGACCTTTTGAAGTTGGACTGAAAACATTTTTGCAGCTATATAAACCTTTGGAGGCCAGGCAGTGGAATGTGGTAGTTTGAAAGAAAATGGCCCCCATAGGGAGTGGCACTATTAGGAAGTATAGCCTTGTTGGAGTAGGTGTGGCCTTGTTGGAGGAAATGTGTCACTGTGGAGTCAGGCTTTGAGGTCACATATATGCTCAAGCCATGCCCAGTGTCCTAGTTCACTTCTGTTGCCTTTGAATCAAGATGTAGAATTCTCCAGCACCGTATTTGCTTGCATGCCACCCTGCTCCTAGCCGCCACGCTCTCCACCATGGTGATAATGGACTAAACGTCTGAAACTGTAAGACTCCACCTCAATGAAATGTTTTCCTTTGTAAGAGTTGCCTTGGATGTTTGTCTTTCCTTATTGACTTTTCCATGTGTTAGAAATTGAACCCAGGCTTTGCACATGGTATGTTGTGCTTTTCCATACAGGTTTATCCCCAGCCCTTAGTAATGTCTTTAGTATTAAGTGAAGCATAGTATTTCCAGGAAAAAAAGAAGAAGAGTTGCCTTGGGAAAAAAAAAAGAAAGGGAAAAAAAAAAGCCAGGCAGTGGTGGCGCACACCTTAATCCCAGCACTCGGGAGGCAGAGGCAGGCGGATCTCTGTGAGTTCGAGGTCGGCCTGGGCTACAGAGTGAGTTCTAGGAAAGACGCAAAGCTACACAGAGAAACCCTGTCTCGAAAAACCAAAAAAAAAAAAAAAAAAGAGTTGCCTTGGTCAAGGCAACATAGAATGAGGACTAGGGTCCCAGAAACCAGTAAAAGAGTCAGAGACAGCCCCTGTTCCCACTGTTAGGAGTCCAACAAGAGGAGCAACGTACACAACTGTTGCATATATTCTGAGGGCCTAAGTCAGTCAGTCCCTGCAGGCTCCCTGATCATCTGTTCAGTCTCCGTGAGCCCCTATGAGCCCATGGGGAAGTGCTTAGTCTTATTGCAACTTGATACACTGTTCAAATGGAGGAGTAGATTAGAGGGTGGGTAACAGTGGGGCACTGGGAGGAGAGGAAGGAGGGGAAACTGGCTGGGATTTAAAAAACAACAACAAACAAACATAAATAAATGTACTTAAAAAGAGTTTCATTGGTCATGGTGTCTCTTCATAGCAATAGAAACCCTAACTAAGACAGTATTCAGTCCACAATATTGATGGATGTATTTCCAATGTGAGAGCCTTCAGGAGGTCATTTATTCTTGATGTCAGAACCCTCTTGAAATAGATTTGGGACCTTATTTTAAAAAGCTAGATAGACGCTTTTCTCTTTTACCACATAAAGGCATTGTGTCCAAGGCTACTTAAAATGGTTAGACTCCATTGCCAAGGGCTGTGTTGCAAAGAGAAATGGGGAGTTGGAGTATCTTATGGATAGATGCAAAGTCTCAGTTATGCAGGAATAAAAGGCTTTATGCATCATTGTGCTTATACATAACGGATACTATGCTGTATACTTAGGGTAAAATACAGTGAGGACATTTTCATTCATGTTTACTATGAATAGTACCCGCTCTTTAAAAATGCAGAATATCATTGAATACTTTACTGAAGTTAAGCATATAAGATAAATATAGTCATAACTAATTTGGAAAAGTATACTACTTTTCACATCTCTAAGGCAGAAAAATACGATCCTTAGCTAGGACAAAATCAACCAGTAAAAAGAGAGAGGCAACATGTGATGGAATTATCAGATATGGATGTTAAGGCAGCTATTATAAATGTATTCCTTATGTTCAAGAGAATAGAGGAAAACATGAACATGCCAAAGAAAATGGGCATTATTTACAAAAACAGACCCAAATAGAACTTCTGTAGAAGAACAGTATCTGAAATGGGATCAGTAACATACTACATATTTCAGGAAAAAAAGGAAGACTTAAAAAGCTGAAGATATGGCATTGCATATATCTAGATGTACTACTAAGGGCATTGGCTGCCCAGGCTTGGTGTCTGGAATCCATGTGGTAGAAGGAAAAAACCAAAATTGTCTTCTGGCCTCTACATGTGTGTCATGGCACATATGCGCCATCACATACACTCTAAATAAATTAAAATGTAATTTAAAATTTTTAAATGAAACACCAAGAGAACTATTCAAAAAAAGAAAAGAACACATTACTGAACTACAAGATGTTGTCAGACAAATTAAGAAAGTATAGCAAGTTATAGATGGGGATAGGGAAACAAAAAATAGTTCAAATAATGGCCAAATATTACCATGTTTGATGGAAGAATTTTTCTAGTTAATAACACCACTTTTTGAGTTGTCCGTACAAAAGCATAAAAGTAAAATTTTTGAAAAGGAATTGGGCACCAGGTGGTAGTGGCGCACACCTTTAATCCCAGCAACCAGGACGCAGAGCCAGGCGGATCTCTGTGAGTTCAAGGCCAGCCTGGGCTACAGAGTGAGTTCCAGGAAAGGCGCCAAAGCTACACAGAGAAACCCTGTCTTGAAAAAAAAAAAAAAGAAAAAAAAAGAAAAGAAGAAGAAGGAGAGAGAGAGAGAAGAAGGAGAAGAGAAGAAAGAAAAAAAGAAAAGGAATTGGGTAGAAAATGGGTATCTTATCTTCACATTTGGTATGTACTGTTAGACTTCTTTTAAAACTTTCTTTGTAGAGATAAAAATTTTCTCTCCAAGAAAGAAGTACAGCCTCTATTATGACTGTTTATCACAGGTCATATAACCCGTTACTCTTGGACTATATGAAAGCTTTATCTGCATTGCAGTTGGTGTAATAGAAAAGGGAAGATTTGTGTATCATGTTAATTTTTGATTCTTAATATCTGCTAGCCTTTGATGTCTAAAATTTACCAAATGTGAGTAATAGTTTACTTTTCAATGCTGGAAATCAGACCCAGGGCCTCAAGACATTCCTAGGCAAGAACTGTACCACTTAGCTACATCCTAATCCTGAGTAATAATTAAACTTCTGTCTTGAAGTTTATATTTGAAGGAACTTAGATATATATTTCTTTAAGCATGAAGCAGGGTATAGGCTGTGTGATAGAACTTATGGTAGGGAGAAAAGACATCCAAGTCTATGTGAGATATTTGTGATGCCGATACAAACCCAAGGAAGTGGTTAAGGATGTGGTTAGGGGAAAACAGAGATACATGTTTGTTTTTGTCTAATATTTAGGTTCAGCTTTCAACTCTAAATAAGCATGCTGATTATTGTGTAAACTGCTTGCATAAGTATCTATGAAATATGGTTTTAACTTTTGGATTATGTGTTATGTATAGAAAATATATTTCTGTAAATTAAATAATTCTTACATAAAATTGACATCTACTACAGCTATATTACTTAGCTAAACAGAATTTCTGTGCAGTAGTTTGATTTCATTTCAAATTTTAAAGCTGACAAAATACATCCTTCACTCTGTGTGTGGTGAAGCCTTAAATAGGAGGTGGAGAAAATCCTACAGTGCTGCAGTAATCCAATCCAATCACCTTCCTGTTTGTTTGGAAAATTGTTCATCTGGGAGAGCTTAGCTTAAATCTTACTTAATTCACATTTATGGCTGGTAAAATTTATGTTCCTGACCAATATATCATTCTGTGCAAAGGCAGATTGTATTTTTTTCTCTTGATTGCTGTTCTTACCAACTTTTATGAGATAATAAAAATTACAGAAGCTTAAAGAAAAGTACTCTTTTCAGGGGAATATGTACTCTGATTTTTCAGGTTGCTTATTTGAGAAAATGTCCATAGATGTGTATTAAATATTTTATTAAATGAACTGGTAGATAGGTGAAGATCATTCATTTTGCTGGCCTTAAAAGGCATAACTTGCTAAGCATTTCCCACTCTCTGCCTACTATGAGTGTCTGCTGTGTGGTAGGCACTAAATGGAGGTGTTTATTTTATATTGTAACTATTTCATGAAATAGATATTATATCTGATTTATAGATGAGAAAAATTTTTAGAAAGGTTATTTAATTTATATAACATCGTCTATCTTGGGGCTGAAAAGATGGCTCAGTTGTAGGTGGACTTTTCTTTCCCACACACAAGTTCCCAAATAACCAACATGGAGACTTAATATTAATTATTAATATTAATATTAATTAATTAATGCTTGGTCGATAGCTCAGGCTTATTACTAACTAGCAGTTACAACTTAAATTAATCCATATTTCTTATCTATGTTATACCACGTGGCTCATGGCTTGTTACCTCATTTTGTACAGGTCCTGTTTCTTCTGTGTTTGGCTGGTGACTTCTCTGACTTTTCCCTTCTGCATCCCAGCATCCTTAGTTTGGTTGTCCTGCCTATACTTCCTGCCTGGCTACTGGCCAGTCACCTTTTATTAAACCAATTTGTGTGACAAACAAAAGGATTGTTCCACAACATTCAGTGGTTAAGAGCACTGGCTGCTCTTGCAGAGGACCTGGGTTTGTTTCCCACCACCCACATGGCGGCTCACAGCTGTCTGTAACTCCATTTCTAGAGGATCCACACTCCTCTGGCCTCTGCAGGCAACAAGCACATGGGTGGTGTACAGTATGTGTATACACCAGATGTAGTGATGCATGCCCATCTCAAAAACAAATAGGTAGCATGTGTGCATTTATACAAGACTAATTTTATCTGTTGCTTAAAAAGTCAGAGTTTTTAAAGTGTTGGTTTTTTGGGGGGGTTGTTTTTGTTTTTTGAGGTACTGGGATTTGAACTCAAGGCCTCATGCATACTAGGCAAGTGCTCTACCATTGAGCTATATCCTCAGTCCTCTTTTACTTATTATTTTGAGACAGAAATCTTACTAAATTGACTCTCAACTGAGTATAATTTGTGTATAATAAAATGCACCACCTTTAAAGTACACAGTTTGAATTTTGTCATTTTCCATCATAACAGTTAAAATATAGAATTTTTTATTGCCCCAGAAAGTTCTTTGTGTTCTTTTGTGCCAACCTCCTTGATAGATATCTCTTCTAGGCACTGCAGAAATGAATTTATGGGTGGTGGGTGGCCTTTTCTGTGTGGTTAGCTAGCAGTACAACGATATGTAGTATGGCAAACATTGGATTAAAAATTTTAAATTGGCTGGGCCACGCCTTTAATCTTAGCACTCAGGAAGAAGAGGCAGATCTCTGTGAGTTTGAGGCCAGCCTGGTCTATAGAACAGCCAGGGCTACACAGAGAAACTGTGTCTCAAAAAATAAAAAACAAAAAAAGTTTTAAAGTTGGAGTTTGGTCTATAATTGGCTTTAGTCTCCACCTATATCATTTATTAGACTTCTGTCTATACCATTTATTAAGTTAGAACAAATTATAATTTTGAATAAATTAGTAACCTATTTGAAAGAAAAATAGAACTCTGCAGTTAATCCAATTCAGTACTCTTCCTTTGTTTAGAAACATTTCCATATTTCCATAGGTACATACGTGATCTCATTTAAACCTAGACATTTTTGGGGTGCCAGTGAGCTAGTACAAAAAGTGATTGACAGTAGTAGCAAAGCTTGGGTGAGTCAACACTTGACTCCATGTGTGTTCTTATCTAGAAAATGGAGCCACCCACTGGAGTTCAGAGAAGAAAATGTGATAACTGATAAGGACTTGAAACAGCTGGTCTCTTCCTCTTCACTTTTGTAAGAAGCTCCCTTGTCTCCTGCTCACTATTCTGTTCAATATTTATTATTTAAAACATTTTTTTTTAAGTTGCAAAAGATTAGGCCAGGTCAGAAGGCTGGTACCACAGTTCCAAGGGGAACATTGTTGGGAGGTGGGAGACCTTTAAGAAATGAGACCTTATCAGAGGTCCTGAGATCCTTGGGGCATGCCCTCCAAAGGGCCTATGGCGCCTGAGTCTCTTCTCTGTCTCTCTTTATGTTGTACTGTGAGCACTCGACCAGACATACGGTCCTGTGATGATGTGCCATGCTCACCTACGTCCCTAACAAAAGAGGCTGCCTTCTATTGGACCAGAATCTCAAGGACAATGAACTGAATAAACCTTTACTTTAAGTAGTTTGTCAGGTGTTTAGTTGTAGTAACCCAAAGCTGACAATGTTGCTCAATGTCTTTTTTATCATAAATATTAGAAAAGTAGTAAGTATAGGAATAGTCTAAAAATAGGTTGTTTTTACATGATTTCCGTTATATTCTGTCTACTTTTTCTGTATGATGCTTTCTAAAGTACTTCAGAAATGCTTCCCATTATGTCTATATCAAAAAGTTTCAGAGTAATTAACTTTAAAAGATCATTTGAGGCTCTGCTTTCCACATACAGATTCTTCTACATAACTAAGGACTCCATGTCTTTAATAAAATGCAAAAAATTGCTAACCTGGCAAGATGGTGTACACCTTTAATCCCAGTACTCAGGAGGTGCAGGTAGGCAGACTTCTGATGGTTGAGGTCAGCTTTATCTACAAATCGAGTTCCAGGACAGCCAGGACTACACCAAGAAACCCTGTCTGGGGGTGGGAGGGTTGTGTTTAAAAATTGCTGTAAGCCAGCTTCCTGGTGAGCCTTCCTTGTGTCATTCCTGGCACCAAACTTGAGAAAAGATGTTCCTTGAGACTTCCTGTCATCAGTTCCTTGTAGAACTTCCTGAGAAAGCTCTCGCTCATGCTGTGAAGTCCCCCTGTTCGGGAAACAAGCAGTGAAAACACATCATTAGGCTCTTTTTCTTGGCTTTCCTAATGAGTGGAGAAATCTTACACAGCTGCAAAGGCCTGCAACGCCTTTCTGAACTGATTTATTTCCATAGCTTCTGTTTAGTTTAACACATTGCTTAGAGCAAGCAGAGAGCCTTTTACTTAAGTGCTATACATTACTTCAAGAAGTATTTAGCTCCACTGCAGTGTGGATACAGAGCAGCCCTTCACTCCTAGTTCCTTATGCTGCCACTGGAGAATGGTAAGCTGAAGACCCGAGAGACTCTTGAGGAACAGATCTGCTTTTCAGAAGCTGGTGCATGATGCTGCTCATTGTCTCTGTACAAGCCATGAGCAAGTTATTCTGCTCCTACCTGGTTGACAGAAATATATAATGATTTGGAAACCAATGTGATACTGCAGCCTGGTGGAAAGAACTTAACCCTTTGAAGTCAAATAAATGTTAGGCTAAATTCTACTGTGTATATATAGCACATAGTATATGAGGAGTGTATTTGGGGCAGGGGGTAACATTCCCTCTCTTCAAAAATTTAAAAAAAAAAATCCTTTCTGATTTGTTGAGGATTTTTAACCCAAACATTCCGTGATAGACAGTGGTAACAGAATTGCTAATGTATGTGGAGTCATGCTGGTGGTACTCTGCACCAGTGTGGGGTGATAGAGATGAGGTTGCTGTGCAACAACAGCCAAGTAAAGTAGATTGAAGGAGTGTGTAGTTACTTACACTGTGCCTACAACAGGCCTTCCGGGTTTCTGGATCAGATCTATTTCAGCTTACTACTTATGACCGACAGTGACGATTGTAGCAAAACATACAAGTAAAATTTTCCCTGCACCTTCAGTCTAGAGAATGCCAACAAATTTGTAAGAATCTCAGCCTTAGCACTTATAGTCTAGCTAAAATGTCCTTTGAAGTATTGTGCAGTCCCTAAGGAATAAGACTTATCTGCTTTCTTCTAAGCAGTGTGACAATCTAAGCATATGCTATGTAAAATTAAAATTATTAATTGATTCATATCTCACTGTGAGATGTGGAGAAAGAGCGATATGAGGAGAAAGTGGTTAATTTGTGCATTGGAAAGACTTTCTGGTGAGAGGGTGTGGTAGTCCACTGGCTTGCTCCCCATATCCATGTTCTGCTTCTCAAACATTGAACCCTGATTTTTTTTTTTAACTTAGCACATTGCTGTCTGGAACAATAGGTATTTCTCAGCTTTCCTTTCAACTTGAGATGGCCATGTTCCTGAGGTTTAGCTAATGAGATGTCAGAAGTATTCTGTGAAACTGAAGGGGGGAGTCTCATTAAAGGGACCTGACTCCATACAGAGACGCACTCTTGCCCTTGGGCCTTTCTGCTGCTTCCTGGGCTGTAATGCAGACACAAAGCTGAGGCTTCCCTAGCTTTCTTGGGTCATAGGTTGATAGAAAAAGATTAAAAGTGGCTATGTCCTTGATGAGCATGTAGCTATGTTCAAAGCTTCAGACTGCCTACTTTTGGGTTTCTTTAATGTGAGTAAAAAGTAACAATGGCTGGAACATATGGTATCTATTTCTAACAGCATAACCCAGTCCTCACAGGCATAAGTGTCTGATTCCCTCTAACTCCACCTCTAAGAACCTTGACATGAAACCAGCACTAGAAGCCCAGAGCAGTACTATACACCTGAAATACTGAAATGTCAAGAAGTTTCAACTGAACACTAGATGTTCACACTGAAAGGAACCAGAACTTGAAAACAGTGGCTGTTTCAGGTCTTAGGCAGGAAGTATACATGATGAACCTAGGATGTCTTGTCATGGAAAATAACAGAGGAGCTATCAAAAGCTATTGAGGTTATATGAAAGAAAGGACTGAGGAAAATTTGAAGAGATTGGCACACAGATTAATTTTAGTATTATAGATATAGTTCCACATTGTATACAACCTGGATAAATTTCACACCTCTATCATGAAATATTCCTGTTGAACAAAGCAAACCCTACTTTTATCAAGCTTCTAGATCTAGCTGCTGATTTATAGGAAATACTGGAGATGAGATTCTGCAACCATTCCAAAACCAAAAAGCAATACAAGGCAAAACATAGACTTTTAATGGATTTATTTTGTTGACAGCTTTATGCATGTATATAATACATTCTGATTACTCTCTCCCAGCCTTGCCTTATCTTCTCCCCATTCCTATCAGCCCCTTTCCCAGATTCATGATGTTTTGTTTTATGACCCATTTAGTTAAATCAAGGCAGTCTGTGATTATTAGATTAGAATTATCCATTGGTGCCTGGTGGAGTCATCAGTGCATTCATAACTGAAGGCAGAATTATCCCTCTCCATGAGTCTGTCAATGGCAATAGTCCAGCAGTTGAAGAGTAGAGACCCTGGAGTTCCTCCTTCATTTATGCCAAAGTTTTCAACCTTCCTAACGCTGTGACCCTTTAATACATTTCCTCCTGTTGTGGTGACCCCCAACCATAAAATTATTTGTTGCTACTTCATAACTGTAATTTTGCTACTGTTATGAATCATAATGGAAATACCTGATGTACAGGGTATCTGATAGGCAATTCCTATGAGTTGAGAACAACTGACGTCTTATTGCTATTAGGCCCTTTCTTGTGCGAACCCGGTGTTGGCATCTGCTGTTGCTGTGAGTTCTCGGTTGCAATGGCTGTGTTTTGTCTAGAAGATAACAGTCCTAGCTCTTCTTCCTATCTTCTGGCTCTTACATTCTTTACATTACTCTTCCATAGTGCTTCCTGATTCTTAGAGTATTCGAGAAGGAATGAATACTCAGCTATACTTATCAGCATCATATACAGCCGTGAGTCTAAATTCACCAACATCCCCTGGAAAGAGTCTCCTCTGATCAAGGCTGAGGGTAGCAGTTGTCTGTGGGGATGCACATCAGTATTTAGAATTGACACAATGTCACTTTAGTTGATCAGCAACATTCAGCCTACCCATTAGGGCCTGTGATCTCAGACCCCACCATGGGTTTTTAACCAGGTGTATAATATCAGAGATGGATTCCTTCCTGTGGGATAGGTCTCAAATCTAATAGCAGTTGGTGACTTCCTCAGCAGTATATCTTGCCTGGCAGGTTGGTCTTGTAGATCATAGGATTCACAGCTAGGTAAGTTTATGAATGTCTTTTCTCCCCTGGCAGCCTACATAGCCCCTTCTGAGATTATGAAAGCTAGCTGGCAGGAAGGAAGCTTCCAGCTCACTTCCAGCTGGTTTTCTCCTTACCAACAAAAGCATATATATACCCTGTATAAGAGTTTACTTCACAGAAATTTTGGAAAGCATTTCTTGTGCTTGCAGGTTTGAGAAACCGTGGCAATCATGGATGTTGAAAATGAATTCACAAAGCAGTGAGGCTGGGATGAAAAGAAGAGTACTAGCTAATAGAAAGTCATAAATCCAAAGGGTGTGGATAAAATAAGGACAACAGGATGGAAACTAAAAAAAAAAAAAAAAGGATTAAAATAAGCAGTAGAGTAGAAATTGAATTATGCAGTAGCCAAATTAAACTGCACCAGAATAGAGAATACATTAGAAAATTGAATGTATGATATAGAATACAAATTTAAGAAGCCTTCCCAAAATGCAAACGAAAAGAGATGTAAAAGATTTGAAGAAAGTAAAGAATAAAGAGATCTAAAACAGAATTTCTATTCTAGAAGAGACCAGAGCAAGTTGAATAGAGATCTATTTAATATTAGACACTAAGATGAAGGATTACCTGATTATAATTCAAACAGGCTCATTCTCAAACACCTGGGACACTTAATAATCAGACAGACAAGCCTATTGTGGTGAAATTATGTTTTTTCCTGTATTAAAATCACCATCATAAAAGATTAAAAATCTTTATGATGCATCCAGGCAAGGAGAGAAACCAGTAAACATACCAAAGCAGAGACTCACCTTAGGTCTTTCTTACAGTTATATTGTATTTATATGTACATGAACAATTGGTTTGGGGACAGAATTCAACCTTGTCTAAAGAGCTGCGTGTGGTGTGACATGTTTTTAATCCTTAACCCAGCCCTCCTGGAGGCAGAGGCAGATAGTCTCTGTGAGTTTAAGGCCAGTCTGTTCTAAATAATGACTTCCCAGCCATCAAAAAGGGGAAGAAAAAAAAGAAGAAGAAAGAAAGACCTGTTAACATGTAAGTTTAGTTTCCATGATATAGTAAGAACACAGACCTCACAGTCTTGACAGCTGATGTCAGATCCCTTTCTTACGCTAGTTATGTGAGCCATCAAAGAATTGTGTCTTCAGTGACTACTTAACATCACCAAACTTCAGGTTCATCGTCTGTAAAATGGGGCAGACAAGTGTGAGCCTTGTCCAGACTGGCCTGGAACTATCAGTTATATTCAGCCTTCCAAGTGCTGGATTACAGCCTGCACCACCAATCTGCATTAGAAATGTAATCTTATTTGAAGCATTATCAGCTACTTGTATCAGAGATCATTTAACTTGGTTACTAAAAAGTTAAGTGGGCTAGCATAGCTTACTTTTGTCCTACTGTGAGCCATTCCTGGTGTGTTCTTCTTGTTTATATTTCTAGAATGATCTTAATCTCCCAAAATATTAGTTCTTTTTAAAATTAAAATCCATCATTGGATATTTAACCAATTGACTATATAGTTTAAATCTTTAGTTGGTCAAGCAGTAAGCAACAGTAATTAAATTGTAAATCTGTTTTAAAGGGTTGACCAAGATACATCTCAGTATATTCTGTTATGTTACTTACATTCATTTCTATTTGGTTTATGGTTTTCAGACATCCAAATACAGTAAAGAAAACACAACTGCCTGGTTTGAATACCTGTGCTTTTAATTTGCATTTTAAACAATTCTTATTTATTTAACAAATCTTTAATCACGGCCTCCTTTGGATCAGATACAGTCCTAGGCACTGGGAATGCAGTAGTGGGTTGGAGATGGATAGTAATCTGAGTATGTAATGTGTCAGACGGAGTAAGGAGCTAGAGAATGATCAGTAAGATTGCTCTTTTACATGGGCTGGTACTCATTGAGGCCTTTCTATGAATTGACATCCGAACAGTAGCTCAAATGAAGTAAGAAGTGAGCCAATAGATACTAGGAAAAAAGAGTGTCAGGAGGGGAAGACAAGCGCAAGTGCAGATCTGATTAAAAGCATGCTTGACTTGAGTCACTTTCCACTGATTACTCCCGGTCTTGAAGTGTTCCTGGTCCCCCTACAAAATTCAAAGGGAACTGAGGGCTTCTTTCTCTTAGTTCAGGGCACATTCTTCCTAACTTTTAATGCTCCTATCATAGCATTATTCTCATGATGCTCTTTGGTCTGTCCTCTAGGTACATGGATAGTGCCTTTCTTACCTGCTGCATAGTAACTGGAGACTAAATGCTTAACCAGTCCACTTGAGTATGTATTGATCTGTTTCTTTTACTCATTACCTAGGAATGATAAGAAATCAAATTGCTTGATAGGGGTTTTTGGTTTGTTTGTATGTTTGTTTTGGTTTTGGTTTTTCGAGACGGCTTCTCTGTGTAGCCCTAGCTGTTATGGAATGCATTTTGTAGACCAGGTTGGCTCTCACTCTCAGAGATCCGCCTGTCTCTGCCTCCCAAGTGCTGGAATTAAAGGCGTGAGCCATCACCGCCTGTTTTCTTCTTCTTCTTCTTCTTCTTCTTCTTCTTCTTCTTCTTCTTCTTCTTCTTCTTCTTCTTCTTCTTCTTCTTTTCTCCTCCTCCTCCTCCTCCTTCTCCTCCTTTTCTCCTTCTCCTCCTCCTCCTTCTTCTTTTTCCTTTCCTTTCTTTCTTTTTTTTTGTTAATAAGAAAACAGGTCATAGCAGTCATACCTTCATAAACAGCCTACAATTATCATTTCTGTGAAGGATTACATAATGCTGATTTCCTGATGTTTCTCTTCTACATTACTAACTGGCCTTCAAGGAAGAAAACTTTGTTGACTGGGGCTGTTGGTTCATTCTGAAATATAGTTCTCAAAGTTACTGGTTTTCACCATTTTAGAAGATGGCCAGTTTTTTTGTTTTTGTTTTTGTTTTTTTTTTTTTTTTTGTGTGTGTGTGTGTGTGTGTGTGTGTGTGTGTGTTTGTTTTGGGGGGGTCTGGCTTTCTCCTTTTTGAATAGTGTTGAAACTTGTGAGTTATTACTGACTCTGGTGTTTTAATTAACTAGATGTAATTCTCACAGTTTGTTTTGTTTGTTTTGAGATAGGGTTTCTCTGTGTATCCTTGGCTGTTCTATGCTAGAACTAACTCTATTGAACTCATAAAGATCCTCCTGCCTCTGCCTCCTGAGTGCTGGGATTAAAAGCATGTGCCACCACCACTGGCAGTTCTCACAATTTTTAACACATAGAAAAGAGGAACTTTTGAGCTGACCACTATGTCTTTTAGCTGCACAACACTGTATTTTTTAAATGGTGGAAATGTTTAAACATGTAAGTATGTTACTTAGTATACAATATGTCCGCTTGTCAGATTTAGCAGTTATCAATGTTTTTTCCAATGTTAGTCTAATACCTTCTTAACTTTTTTTCTAACCTGGATCTTGCTGTATAGCCCAAGCTAGCCTCAAACTCAGAAATCTTGTTTTAGCCTCCAGAGTGCTGGGATTTTGGACACTTACCACTATACCCAGCATCTACAGCTTTTTTGACCCATGGATTATGATTCCATTTATTTTGAAAGTTTATTTGTTGTTTGTCATGATTCCACACCTAGAATCATTCATTTCTCTAAGAAGTCCCATTTTTTTTTTAAGTAAGAAATGTTGTCAATTATAAATCTTGATATTAAGGTTACTAAAAGTGTATTAAAATATGATATTTTGGTTTTTCCATCATGTGCCTTGTCATAAAGGTAGTGTTGTTCAATAAACAGTTACTCATATTTGGGTAGAAGAGGAAAGATACTCCTCAAAGATATAACAAAGAGCTTTATATTTTTATGTTTAAATTTTATTATTTGTGTGCTATGATGTTGGGGTTGGAGTATAATCCTGGAGATCAGAGGACTACTATGGAGTCAGTTCTCGCTTTCCACCATTAATTACCTGAGTTCGTCAAGCTTGCATAGAGAGAGCTGCTTTGCACACCCAATATTGCTCTTTTAGTGGTCAAAATTCCAAGCATAGTTGATACATTATATAAATGAAAACATATAGGTGTTTTCATTCAGTTTGACTTTATTACATCTTAAGGAAATCTTTGATTTATAAATATATGATCTTTGACAGATTGCTTGTACCATACTTCGTGCTATTTTATTTTAAATCATAGTAATGATATAAAAGATGAAACATTATCAGATTGAATATTTCTAATACAAAAAGAAATATTAAATATCTCCCAGATCCAAATTTTCTAAACATTGATTTGATGCCACAAGTGGAAAATTCCATAGCATGAAACTATCTCTTGCACAAAATCATCAAAAATACTATATAAAATTTGGAACTGGAAAGCTGGCTAAGCAGTTATAAGCATTACTGCTCTTACAAAGTACCTGGTTTGGCTTCCCAACAACCACATCGAGCAGCTCCCAACCAGTTGTAGTTCTAGGGGTCCAACACTCTCCTGTGGTCTCTGAGAGTACCAGCACACATGTGGTCACAAACACACATAAGATAAATACATTTTTAAAGTATATAAAATTCATTTTAAGGCTTGGCATGTATACAAAATACTAATGAATTTTGTGATTAGATTTGAGTCCTCTTTCCAAGATATTATGTACATGCAGAAATCCAAAGACCAGAAAAGATCCAAACCCTCTTGTCTCAAGCATTTCAGATATTCAACTTATATTACGTTCCCAGCTTCTAAATTCTGTGTATATTTTCAGGGTACATACAGATCTTTGCCTCCTCTTCTATTTGATGTTCCACTGAAATAAAATACTTAGACAGGAAGTGAAGAGGCTTAAGTGACCAGGAGGACTGCCAAAGGATGGCAGTTGAGCAGACCTTGGTTGGGTACCAGAAGGCCCAACTGCACCTTCTGCTCACCTCCAGACCTCACCTCACTTGGACTGTGGATTCCTGGCATTAATCCCAGGTGAAACAACAGACAGGTCTTCTATACAGACATTGGAAATGGCTAAGTTTCCAAAGCCACCTTTGTTCTGATAGTTAGATTTTGCCCGCTGCCTTCCTGTTCTCACCTAGAGGAGTATTGCTGTTAACACCTGCCTGACTCACACAGAGCTCTCTCTTCAATCCACTCTGGACTGGAGTTCAGTCTACCCATAAAGCAGACCATCTTTATAGTAATTGAGAGAATCTAATATGTGGTTACCAGGCAAGTGAGGAAAACTTAATGGCAGGAATAAGAGACAAGATAACCAGGAAAAATGCCAGTGGATAAAACAAATAATCACAGAAATTTTATTTTTAAAAAGAAACTCTGGCCGGGCGGTGGTGGCGCACGCCTTTAATCCCAGCACTCGGGAGGCAGAGGCAGGCGGATCTCTGTGAGTTTGAGGCCAGCCTGGGCTACCAAGTGAGCTCCAGGAAAGGCGCAAAGCTACACAGAGAAACCCTGTCTCGAAAAACCAAAAAAAAAAAAAAAAAAAAAAGGAAATCTCTAACATGTAGAGAGCCACAAAGACAGTACTTTTTCTATTAAGCCACAGGAGGATACACTATGAGGTTGATAAAGAAATAATCAGCCAGCAAGCTGTTCTTTCAAAACTGTAGAATTCATGAGATGAACAAAACTCCTTAATGAAGTCATAGTGTCAGGTATCAGACTGCATTCAGACCTTACCAGTAACCCATAAATATATTAAGACAGTGCAGGCCAGTGGTGGCACACGCCTTTAATCCCAGCACTCGAGGGTGGGCAGAGCCAGGCAGATGTCTGAGTTCTAAGCCAGCCTGGTCTGCAGAGGGAGATTCAGAACAGACAACAAAAACTACACAGAGAAACCCAGTCTCGGGGGTGGGGGTGGGGGGAGGAGAGGAGACAGTGCATTACTGACCTGAGACTTTGAAGCTAATCTGAACACAATCTGCATCTTGCCAGACTGTTCAGAGTGGGAGCAGAAGGTCTGGAGAGATGGCTCAGTCATTATGAGCTCTTCCAGAGGACAATTCCCATCACCCATATCGGGTGGCTCACAACCACCTGTAACTCCAGCTGCAGGGAACCAGACACATCTGGCCTCTGAGGGTGCCCACACTCATGTACCCAACCCACACAAAGACATACACACACATAATAAACCTTAAACCAAAAATAATAAAAAATTTTTTAAAAAGGTGTTGGAGTTGATGAATTGATTTTAGGCATTCAATGGCTTGAAGTTTACCTTCTCTTAGAATTGGAAGAAGTGAGTGGGTTATTATGTTCACCATTAGCTTCTCTTTGTTTTTGTTTGGTTTGGTTTGGTTGTTGTTTGTTTGTTTTTGGTTTTTTGAGACAAGAGTTTTCTCTGTATAGTTTTGGTGCCTGTCCTGGATCAAGCTCTGTTGTCCAGGCTGGCCTTGAACTCACAGAGATCCACCTGCTGCTGTCTCCCGAGTGCTGAGATTAAAGGAGTGCACTACCACCGCCTGGCCACCATTAGCTTCTTTAACTGAAATTCATCATTTAATTTTTCACAAAATCTTTTCAGTTGGGCATTTGCTCCTTTTATCCTGCCTAAAAAGGTATATTGCGGGCAAAGTGAGAAGAGATTACAAACAATATAAATAATTGTGGAATCACACTGCACATTAAAGTTACAGAGTGGCTGTGCAAACATAAATTATGCTTTACATCCTTTACTCTGAGCAATCTCGAGTGTTCCATACATCACCCATAGAACTGACACGTAGTTTCTCATGTTCCCCGATGACCTGACACGTCATCCTAGCTGGCTGCTATGCCATATGGCCAGCAGGCCCAGCAGCCTCACTGTCTCCTCCTTCACTGCTGGAGGGACATTATCTGGCTTACTTTTTTTTTTTTTTCCTGTTTCAAGACATGGTTCTCTTTGTATCCCTGCCTGTCCTGGAACTCACTCTGCAGACCAGGCTGGCCTCAAACTCACAGAGATCCGCCTGCCTCTGCCTCCCAAGTGCTGGGATTAAAGGCGTGTACAAGCACAGCTATAGCCGGAAGTTTCTCCCGCCCTGCCCTGCCCGCCCGAAGTCGGACAAATCTCTCCCACCTGCTTCCTGCAGCTGCTTGGTCCCAAATAAACACATAGAGGCTTATATTATTTACAAACTGTATGGCCTATGGCTCAAGCTTCTGGCCAACTAGCTCTTTCATCTTAATTAACCCATATCTGTTCATCTATGTATCGCCACGTGTTCTGTGGCTTTTCCTGCGCCCCATACATGTTACTCCTTAGACAGTGGTTTGGTGTCTCCTCTTACTCTCCTTTCTTCTTTCACTCTCTCGAATATTCTCTCCTGGCTCCTGCCCTGCCATAGGCCAATGCAGCTTTATTTATCAACCAATCAGAGCAACACATATTCACAGCATACAGAAAAACATCCCACAGCACACCACCCAGTGTATCTGGCTTAAATTTAAAAGTATTCTGACTGCTGTGTTTAGAACAGACTTGGGGGTGGAGTGCCAGGTGTGGGTAGAAAAAGAGGGGCCAGCTTGGCCAGTGCTGAAGTGCTACATCTGAAAAATGACCATGGCTCTGCCATGGTGGCAGTAGTGAAGTTGGTTAGTTAGATCCCAAGTGAGCAACATAGGAATCAAAGTTCTTATTCTAAGTGATAGAAGGGTGAGTGGATTGAGGGAGAAGATCAGAATGAAGCTGTTGAAAGTATTACAGTGCTTATTTGGCTTTCTAAGATGCCAGTTACTTGGAAAGCCAAGTGTGTGTGTACACCTCCAAGAGCCAACCCAAGTAACTGGCATCTTTGCTTATATACATTTTCTTTGTAACTACATATATACATTATGTAGTTAGAAAGAAAATCTAGCCTAGATAGAGAATTTGGGGGATGATCAGCATTCAAGTTCCTATAAGGCCTGAGGCCTGGGAGAGATCACTCAGGAATGAACAGAGATGAGGAACCATGCATACTGAGACTGGAAGGCCTGTCAGCATGTTAGGCAGAGAGGCAAGAGCAGAAGCAAGAGACTCAGAGCAGACTGAGGGGAACAGGAAACTAAGAACTGCAAAGATGTTAATGTTTTGTGTTGTTTTCTCAGACAGCTACTACAAGTGCTAGGATGGAAACACTGTAACTACTTTACAAATAAGGAGCACAGTAAGGAAATTCCTGAAGTAACACAGAGTGAAAATTCCGGCATCTATGCTTTAAAGGATTATGCTAACAGAGCAGTTTGCCTCTTACCTTTGCCTATGCAGGAAAGTTTGGGTCGTAGTTTTATATGACCAGATTACATGCATTTGATAAAATGTCCTGATGTGCACATTGAATAAATATATTTTAAATGAAGCAAAGTTACCTATGAAACGCCAGTAATAACTCTGTGTGATTTTCTTCTTGCCTCCATAGGTATGGTCTGAATATGCGTTGTTTGGCAGCTCGGGTCAACTATAAGACTTTGATTATCATCTGTGCGCTATTCACCTTGGTCACAGTACTTTTGTGGAATAAATGTTCCAGCGACAAAGCAATTCAGTTTCCTCGGCACTTGAGCAATGGATTCAGAGTGGATGGATTAGAAAAAAGGACAGCAGCATCCGAAAGTAACCACTATGCCAACCACATAGCCAAGCAGCAGCCAGAGGAAGCATTTCCTCAGGAGCAACAGAAGGCACCCCCTATTGTCGGGGGCTTCAGTAGCAATGGGGGAAGCAAGGTGTTGGGGCTCAAATATGAGGAGATTGACTGCCTCATCAATGATGAACACACAATCAAAGGGAGACGAGAGGGCAATGAAGTTTTTCTTCCATTCACTTGGGTAGAGAAATACTTTGACGTTTACGGAAAGGTGGTCCAGTATGATGGCTACGATAGATTTGAATTCTCTCATAGCTATTCCAAAGTCTATGCACAGAGAGCCCCTTACCACCCTGATGGTGTGTTTATGTCATTTGAAGGCTACAATGTGGAAGTCCGAGACAGAGTCAAGTGTATAAGTGGAGTTGAAGGTTGGTATCTGTTCACTATACTTGAGTTTTTCTAGCTTGATTGTATTAAGGACTAAAAATCTGAAGATGTTAGTTACATAGCCACTACATAGCTTAATGGGAAGAGACCTTTCATTGTTGCTCTGTCTGGCAAGAAGAAACATGCGAAGTGTAAACCTATTGAAGCTTTTCAGTTGGTGTGATTTAAGGGCAGCAATAAGACCAGACTGAATAAATAGGATTATTCCATTAACCTACTTCGGAGTCTCATCAATGAGGTCAAGGCACCAATCTCCAGAAATTGTGCTTCAAAACAGTATAGTTACTGGACCAGGGATGTGGCTCAGTGATACAGCATTTGCCTAACATGTTCAAAGCCAAGAGTTCAGTCCCTGCTATCACAGAAAAACACACACACACACACACACACACACACACACACACACACACACACACACACACACACTACTAATAGAGGTACTAGACAGGCAAGAGACCCAGGCTGCAGGTAAGCTTTCTAACAAGCTTTTTCCAAGGTATCATCCCCCAAAGTTAAATATTTCTTCATTTAATAAAAGATGTTTATATATGTATGATCTTTTTTAAAAATGATTGATTACAAAGATGCACAATAATGTAAAATTGGTGTAAGAATCAAGATTGATCAATAGAACCAATATACAGCATGAAAGCAGAAAAAAAGCTTCAAGTTGTGGATAACCCTAAAACATTCCTCAGACATGCAGCAGTGTAGAGTAGTCCTCAGAATGGCTCCTCAATGTCTGGGTTTAGTGATCCATTGTTTGTTTTTTATAGGTGTGCCATTGTCTACACAATGGGGACCTCAAGGCTATTTCTACCCAATCCAGATTGCACAGTATGGGCTAAGTCATTACAGCAAAAATCTAACCGAGAAACCCCCTCACATAGAGGTGTACGAGACAGCAGAAGACAGGGACAGAAATGTCAGACCTACTGAATGGACCGTGCCCAAGGGCTGCTTCATGGCAAGTGTGGCTGACAAGTCTAGATCCACCAATGTTAAACAGTTTATTGCTCCAGGTGAGTTTCAGACTATATGTGTCTTACATTTAAATTGACATATAACAAACTGGTGCGCCTTTAAAATTTTTAATGGTTTTTAAAAACATAATAGCCGTAGCTGGGGTTTTCCTGTGTCCCACCTTGCCCATGGTTAGGACAAATCTCTCTCATCTGCCAGTCCTGCAGCTGCTTGGACCCAAGTAAACACACAGAGGCTTATATTAATTAAAACTGTATGGCCTAATGGCTCAGGCTTCTTGCTAGCTAGATCTTACATCTTAAATTAACCCATTTCTATAAATCTATACCTTGCCATGTGGCTCGTGGCTTACTGGTATCTTTACATCTTACTTCTCATGGCAGGGGCGGCTGGCAGTCTCCTGACTCAGCCTTACACTTCCCAGAATTCTCCTCTCTGCTTATCCCTAGCCTGTACTATTCTTCTGCCTGACTACTGGCCAATCACCATTTTATTTATCAATCAATTTTATTTAGCAACACATTCACAGCATACAGAAAGACATCCCCAGCAAATAGCTAGCCCTTTCTTTATGTTACATGCATAAATGATGTCATCTAAGTGAAATCCTCCAAAAGGGGATAGCTGAAAAAAAAAAAAAAAAAGACAGTGTTATGAAAAGAAGTTAATTTACTATGTGAAGAACCAAGCTGTAGAGTGATACTAACATGTAGATAGAGTTGTTGTGTGCCTCCTGGGGTCTGAAGTTCTTTGGTTTGGTTTAGTCTTCGGTACTGGAATCTAACCCAGGACTTTGTATATACTAAACAAGCATTCTACCACTGAGTATATCCTCACTCTTCCTTGGCTTATATGTCAGCATAGCACAGTTGAAGTTTTAAGTGATTCTGCCCTAGGTTAAATTTTGTTTTAACTTCAAGAGCCATCCTTTCTTTTGCATATTTTTAACCAATAGCATTTTTTTCAAGAAATTATAGCATTACCAAATAGGCCTGCTCTCATACTGAATTTTGTTAATATACTAAATTATCTGAAACTTCATATAAAGCCATTTTCATTAATAAAACCATTTATAAGATCAAATTAACCTTATGCAACATTTCCCTTTTACTAAGACAGTTTCATTAATTAGGATGTAATGTATTTTCCTGTACTAATCAATATCCATGAGAATTAATGAGTCCATTACTTAAAAGGACAATGAAATAATCTTAGCACCTCAGGCTTAATGAAATGTTGTCAGGTTCAGATTTTATTCCCCCTCCCTCCAACCTGGAGTAGGTAAATAAGAAAGAAGAAAGAGGGTAAGACCTTTGTATTTTCTCCTTGTTCTTTGTTGATGATAGACCTGGAAAACCAAAATACAAATCTACTCATCCTGCAGGGCCTTGAGTTAACATTTAGGAATGTTAATGCCTTGCAAAGAAGGGGCAACCTTTAGTTTTATTGAGACTAGAACATCTTTTCTCCCATGATGTTTGTGATACTCTGGTACATAGATGCTTTGCTTATTATAAAATACCTCCCATGGCTAGGTGAGAAGTTACAAGGAAATGCTTAAAAATAGTTGTTTTATACCTAGGAAGTTATTGTAGCAGGAAATTATTATATGAAGCAAAAGAACATTTGGTTTTGGGTGAACCAAAGGGGTTTCATTTTGCTTTGATAGTGTTGTCTAGATGTTGGTAGAAAATTGTATCTTCCATCCGATCTCCTAGAGTCTCTGGAGGGTTTTCTTAGAATGGTCTCTGTCCTGTTGACAGCAACAGATTTCCTCGATGCTTTTAGATGCCTTGAGGAATGCAAAAGTAGATTCACACATCCTGCAATGAGGGGTCTTCACCTTAGCCTGTCTGTCATTCAGGGGCCAGTTGCTGGAGAGAAAACCACTTTTTTCAGGTGGTGTCAAGCACACAGAGAACTATTAAAAACATGGTGTTAGAATACACCTACTCATAGTTGATCCCTGTTGGTAAGTCTGCTAGCGAGGAGTGGCATGCACATGTTATTTTGGGTGTTCAGGAAGCTGTACTGTAAGGGTGAGGGAGAACGATTGCAACTATGTGAGAGTAAGAATCAAGGAAGTAAGGTGGCATCATTGAAACATGGCTGGGAGGCATGGAGAATGTTTAGAAAATACAGTTTTATGGGAAACAGTCCAGAGCATCATTGCTGAGAAGTTGAGACTTGTTCTTAAGAGCGTAGATGTAAGTAAGCTGAGGTTATGGAGAACCAGAGATTATTTTTCTTTCTGGGTCTTTTCCCCAAAGGAGATTTTTTTTTCCCCAAAAGGGAACAAAATCGCTTTGAGTAGGAAACTATTTTATTAGCAAGATGTAATAGAACACCTGTGATCCCAAGACTTAGGAAGCAGAAGCAGGAAGAACATGAGTTCCAGAACAGCCTGGACTACATAGTGAGACCCAGCCTGAAAAAAATCAACACACACACATGGTGGGGACCATTTTATAAGTCTGCCACATACTTTTACTTATTTATTTAATAATATTTTCCTTTAAAAATCTAATTGATACATAGAGATATCTATAGAGATAGATGGATGAATGGATGGATGAATGGATAGATGGATGGGGATAGAGAAAGAGAATCAGGGAGTAGAATTAAATGGAGTCTCAGAATAGCCTTAGCTGGCCTCAAACTCATTATGTAGTTGAGGAAGGAATTACCTTGAACTCTTGATCTTTCTGCTTCTTTCCCAGTGCTGAAATCGCAGGCATGTGCCACCATGCCTGTCTGTCTTCTAAGTTTTCAAACTGAATGATGTAGAACCACATGCTTGTAATTAATTTTCCCAAAGCATTCTTTTCCTTCCACTTCGTGATCTCTCCTCCTCCTCTCTCTCTTGTTTAGCTATTTTCCCCCAGCTTCTGCTGAGTGCTTCCCCTCCCCGCTTTTTTTTCCTTCCTGATCATCTCTTATCATTCAGCCAGGTTTGAATAGGGCTGTTTCTCATTTGATGTAGTAGACCTGTTAATGAGGAATAAATAAATGGTAGTAGCTTATGCTTTATGTGAGGATACTGACTTAAAGACTGTTCTGTTTTCCCAGCTTTACTGAGTGTAACTGGCAAGTGAATTTGTATATATTTAGATGTACAGCATGATGCTTTGATGCAGATACATGTTGTAAATTGGTTACCAGGATCAAGATTGGTAGTTTACACAGGGCTGGAATCCAGCACCCATGTCAGGTGGCTCACAACTACCTATAACTCCTCTTCCAGGGGATCTGATGCCTCTAGTGTCCATGGGACCTGCACTCACATACCCAAACTCCACACAAATACATAATGAAAAATAATAAAAATCTTTTAAAAACATGAAAGCAAAAGATAATTTACATATGCATCACCTCATAGAGGTAGCATGTGTGTTGGTAAGAGTGTAGAAATGTCAGCATATTTTAAGCATGTGATACAGTATTATCTCTAGTTTGCCATGCTGTACATCAGGTGTCTGAAAGCTTGTATTTGACTTCCCATTTCCCAGTTTCTAAATACATCATTCTGTTTCTGTAAGTTCAGCTTTCTTAACTAATCACTAGGAATGTTTAATGTAATTAGAGTATAGTAGAAATTCCATATTCAGTATCTGCCTTTCATTAAGCATTAACTCTCAGATGGCAGGATTTCTTTCTCTTTTACAACTAGAAATTACAAACACACCACATTATCCATTCACCTATCACCACACACAGGTTATTTCCATGTCTTGGCTATTTCCACTAATCTTTCAATAAACATAGGATATCTCTCACCCACGTATCTCTTTGTGATACTAATTTTATTTCCTTTGGTAAGTATGGATCCAAAGTGGGATTCCTGGTTCACCTGGGAGTCCTGGTTTTAGTTTGGGGGTGGGGGGGACCTGTATTCAAATTGTTGTAATGGCTGCACCAATTTACATTCCCATTCAGAAGTGCACAAGGATCCTTTCTCCCCATATCTCAGTGCCTGTGCTTTCCATGATAGCCCTAAGGTATAGTGGGTGATATTTTGCTATGGTTTTGTTTGTACTTCCTTTGAGATAAGGGATGGACACTTTTGCATACACCCTGTGGCTGGCTATTTGTGACTTTGGGGGAAGTATCTGTTCAGACTTTGTACATTCTTTAATTAATTGATTTTTTTCTTTTGAATTCCTTCTATGTTGTTGGATATTAACACCTTTTCAGAGCTATAGTGTTGAGATGTTGTCTCCTGTTTTGGCCTTTTCATAATTGCTACACTTTATAGCTTGATGTAGTCTCACTCTTCTGTTTGGTGGTGGTGGTGGTGGTGGTGGTGGTGGTGGTGGTGGTGGTAGTTTTGGTACTTGTGCTTTTAGTGTCAGATCTAGAAAATAACTGGCAGCATGTTTGTCCTCCCTTGTTAATGTACACATGTCCATGTATACCAAACAGAAAGTTCCAGTAGCTCTTGGAGATGAACTACTCAGAAAGTATGGTTCATGGGCTTGTGGGAGTCCAAATGGTTGGGAAGTCGAAACTTGGGTTAGTAGATTGGAAGGAGGAGTCTCCAGCCAGCACAGTGTTCTGTGGGAGCTCCGAACCTCCTCTGCTGTCTTTTCTGTTTGCACACCGTCCCTCATGCTGCCACCTGACCCTGCAGGAGTCTGGCAGGTATATAACTCCCACGTATGCCGGAAGAAGGAAACTGAAGACTGGTTTCGTATAATTGTTGGGAGACCCCAACTGTTGATTGATTGAGGGCTCTGACTTCTTTGTCACTCCAGTGTGTCTCAGGAGAATCCCCTTTATTAGTGTGAAGGTTTTAGAAAAATTAATAATCGGACTTTTTTAAGGGTTCATTCATTATTGAATCCTTTGGACAACTCATCTGGTATATTAAGACATAATAAGAGGATTGATTAAACCATGTCACTTAATTCAATTTTTATAAATAAAGTGAAAAATTAGAACAGAATTCTGGGAGGAAATGGATTTCAGCTTCCCTTCATCTGGACTAAGATGGGGCATTGTTAACCAGTCTGCCAGAACATATGTAATACTTAATAATGATAAAAAATAGGACTCAGGATAGTATGCTGTGTTGAGTGTAATTTAATCTTGTATGATTCATACTTCAGTTCTGAATCCCACAGTGTATCAGGTAGTTGAACTCAGCTCCAGATTTCCTTTACTGGAAAGGTGGAAAGTGCTAGTTAGAGACAGAATGCATGCTGACATTTTGACAGATAAAATGGATTTTGCTGAACTAAGATTTTACTATTGTGGTCAATTTTTAAACTGTCACCCAGGCATTATTTGATTCATTAGTCTGCTGTGTGTTCTCATTCTTGATACAATTTCCATAACTTTCTGCTCAATCAAATGAAGTCATGAAGAGCCTTGGGCCATGTGTTTCTGCACTAGTGGAATCGAGTGTTGAGAGGCTTGACTTCACAAGCCAATGCTATCCAGGCTAATGTGAACCTTGCTCCTGTGACACTGCATTTCCTCCAGGATTGCTGAAAGCAGAGGTCTGAGGGAAGGACCCTCCACTGGACACTCTTGAGCATCTATTTCCAGTGCCATTTCCCTTCCTCACAGTCTTTGTCCTTGGGCCCTGACGCCTAGATCGTAGTTCCTGCTCTACCAGTAGCCGTTTAATCTTACAAAGCCTGTGCATCTTCACCTTTAAGCAGCAACAATCCATGTTTTACCAACCTCAGAAGAATGAGGACCAAATGACAGCCTGTGTGTGGGTGTGTTTGGGAAACTTAAGCCCAGTAAAGATTAAGATGTTCTATCAGGCGGTGGTGGCACACACCTTTGATCACAGCACTAGGGAGGCAGAGGCAGGCAGATCTCTGAGTTTGAGGCCAGCCTGGGCTACAGAGTGAGTTCCAGGACAGCCAGGGCTACACAGAAGAAGGTGTTTGTTTTTCCCCTTCATGGTTTAAAGTTGTGCTGTATGAATTGTTTATTTACGTGGGGTGTGTGTTTGTGTTATATGTTATCTTTGCTGCTAGTGGTTTTAATATACACAGCGTCTTTGGTCATTGTTAGATTAGTGTCATTCAGGGAGTCATCTTGCTGAGAGCCAGCCATCACTGTACTCTGGCTATACGAGAGAAATTCCAGATTTCATAATTTGCCAAATAAAACAGCTTTTAGCATTTTGTTAGCATGTGGTAATTAGTGGCAGTAGTCCCCAGCATTTATCACTGTTCTAAGCCACTGTTTTCTTTAAATTGTCAAAATCAACCTTTGAAGTGATACTGTCTCTGCCAACACTTGAAGAAACTGGGACTTGGAAAGGTCTGTTTTTGCTTTTTCAGAGCTGCTGGCCAAGCGGGAATTGTGAAGCGTTTTTAACTCCAAAGTGTGCCTTCCCCCTTCCCTCTTTTATCTTATACACGAGCCCATTGTTTAATTTCCATTAATTTTGTTTATAATTCCAGAGTATAAAAAATAAACACTGTTTTCCACATCAAGTTAAGAGCCAGACTGGGCATTGTGGGTTCTGTCCTTTGTGTCTGGGAGGTTACTTGACTGTGTATCTCATCAGTTGTCCATCTGTAAAGTGGGAGGGAAACAGTGCACACTCAAGTGTAAAGTCTGGAATGTAAAACATTCAAAATATAAGGCAGGAAATACGAGCTGCATTAGAAATGAAATTTTGTACGTACCATTCTGTCTAGAACTTTACGTTTCTTGTAATAATATGCATTGAACCAGATTTTGGCTATTTTTCTCCCTTTTATAGAATAAATATATTAGAATAATCAGTGATTCTTGCCTAGTTGACATCAGGTCTAGAAAAGACAGTATGATCAGAAATTCTTAGTTATTCGTTCTGAATCCTGTCTGTAAACCAGACAGAGTCAATGTAAGGAGAAGCCTTCATGAAGTCACCAGATTTGCTACTCAGCAGAAATCTGGTAACATAACTGGAGTTAATTTTATGTGGTCAGTAGTTATCATGAATAAACTACAATTAAATTTCAAGTATAAAAATGCTTTCTTCTAACCATTCCTTGGTCTGTTCCCACAGAAACCAGTGAAGGTGTGTCTTTACAGCTGGGAAACACAAAAGACTTCATTATTTCATTTGACCTCAAGCTCTTAACAAATGGGAGTGTGTCTGTGGTTCTGGAGACCACAGAAAAGAATCAGCTCTTCACTGTGCATTATGTCTCAAACACCCAGCTAATTGCTTTTAAAGACAGGGACATCTACTACGGCATTGGGCCCAGAACTTCGTGGAGTACAGTGACCCGAGACCTGGTCACTGACCTCAGGAAAGGAGTGGGTCTTTCCAACACAAAAGCTGTCAAGCCAACCAAAATCATGCCCAAAAAGGTGGTTAGGTTGATTGCAAAAGGGAAGGGCTTCCTGGACAACATTACCATCTCAACCACAGCCCATATGGCTGCGTTCTTTGCTGCTAGTGAGTGGCTAGTGAGGAACCAGGACGAGAAAGGAGGCTGGCCAATTATGGTGACTCGGAAGTTAGGGGAAGGGTTTAAGTCTTTAGAACCAGGGTGGTACTCTGCTATGGCACAAGGGCAGGCCATCTCTACATTAGTCAGGGCCTATCTTCTAACAAAAGACCATAGATTCCTCAGTTCAGCTTTAAGGGCAACAGCTCCATACAAGTTTCTGTCAGAGCAGCATGGAGTTAAAGCCGTGTTCATGAATAAACATGACTGGTATGAAGAATATCCAACTACACCTAGCTCTTTTGTTTTAAATGGCTTTATGTATTCTTTAATTGGACTGTATGACCTAAAAGAAACAGCAGGGGAGAAGCTTGGGAAAGAGGCGAGGTCCTTGTACGAGCGTGGCATGGAATCTCTTAAAGCCATGCTGCCCTTGTATGATACTGGCTCCGGCACCATCTATGACCTTCGCCACTTCATGCTGGGCATTGCTCCCAACCTGGCCCGCTGGGACTATCACACCACCCACATCAACCAACTGCAGCTGCTCAGTACCATTGATGAGTCTCCAGTCTTCAAAGAATTTGTCAAGAGGTGGAAAAGCTACCTTAAAGGCAGCAGGGCAAAGCACAACTAGAGCTTGAAACCAAAAGCGCAGTTCGTTCCAGCCTCTTCTGAACTCAAGGGCTGAGCTCTGGGTCAGTGGCAGAGCTCAGCAGCGCGCCGCACATTTAAGATGGTGTGTGTCCGGGGTTTGTGGGTCACAGCAACGTGAGAAGAGACCCTTAAAGTTAGTCTTCTGAAACAATTGCATTCCATGGGTCAGGTGCTTAGAAATGTTTAGTCAGTGCGCTGAACAAAGATGTGATCTCTGCCCTGCTCATCTCTTAGGCTTCCGTGTGTGCAGAGTCCTTTTCAGTCTGTGAAAGAAAACGGTAAGTCGCCGCTGCTAGCCTGCTGCACAGCACTTACCTAAAACTTAGTATGGAGTGCTTTTCAAATGTGATTATTTATATTTATGCTGAATGCAGGCTTTTAGAAAACAGTGTGCTGTACTGCAGTAAACGTGCGTATAGCCTGGGTTGTGGACTGTGTATTTTCAGTGTTTCTTTCCTGTAGGTTCATTTCTTGGGCGGGAGTGAGCATTTGTTGCATTTGTTCATTTATCTATGGAAAATATTTTGAATTATGGTTTTATTGAACTATGTATATTTAAACAGCCTGTGTTCAGGTCTCATGGTCACATAACATAAGCACAACTAAATGAAACTTGTTGACTGCACAAGAAATTACGGACATGCTATGTTTTATGAAACTTGATCTACAATCAGTAGAAGTTTGATAATCATCTTCCCACCTCTGCTCCCCTTGCAGTGTGTCTGTGTTGCTATCTAGAACATTGCATTGCATTTCATACTACACTTTGGTAGTTTTGTCCATTTTGAGGACATTACCCAGAACGTTAATGATATGTCTAAATTTGGGACAGAGCTAATGATTTGAAGCCTGCCATCGGTCCCCTTAGGACTTTCTCCGTTAAAGGACAATTACTGGGTTAAATGTATGTTCAGGGTCACGGTCAAGCTTGTCCTGCTTGGATTGTCACCATCACTTTTACATCATTGCTGCTGTCCTCACTGTTTCTCTGAAACTTAATTTGGATGATTCCAGCACTGAAACAGAAGAGATGCTACTGTGTCTGCTGTCCATATGCATCAGATCTCTAAGGGTTTCAGAGTCCTCGTGCCGTGGACAGTGTCTGCTGTGGGCTTCAGGCATTAGGTAAAAAACAACGAGGGTTTGCTCTGGTTTTTGTTTATGGTGTGATAATATGGAGATAGTTAGGGAACACTATCTAGGGACAAACAATGGAGCTTATCCATGCTACCTGTCAGATGCTCCTTTAAGAGCCAGGTGGATGATTTGCCCCCACATTGGACTTCTGTTGAATTCAGCTACCAAGTACTGTTGAAACTGGAATATATATATGATTCCATATATATATATGGAATCATATATATGGAATATATATATTGTATATATATTCCATATATATATGATGCATATACACCCATACATAAATGATACATATATAAAGTATATTGGCATCAAAGGAGACTGGAAGATCTGTACTAAAGATAAAGACAATATTAAACTGTTGAGAAATAAGTGTAAACTCCCAGTTTATATGACCACAGCTTAATTTTGCCTACAACAAAACCAGGGTGGTCATTAGGTTCCCCAGCTTTTACCTTTGTGGTTCTCACACACGAGGTGTTTTAGCAACGTCTGAACATGCACATTTGTCTCAGCAATAAAAATGAGGACTCCCTTTTTATTTTCAATACTGATGTTGAAAACAAGCCTCCCCACCTGGGAACACTGTTCACTCTATTAGATTTGTTACTAGAGTGGTCCCGACTTTGCTTATGTTTGCATACTGGTCTTCAGATGAGAGGGGTCAGTGAAATCATTCCGGTACTGCTTTCGTGACAAACACCAGTGCCTTACCAATGTGGTTGTCCTTTTCCACCGAGGAGCGATGGTTGGTTTGGTTTGTTTATGGTGTAGAAATGGCAGTTTGCTGCTGTTGCTTTTCCACTGCCTCCTTCCACATTGCAACAGCAACCTGTCTTGTGATCCTGGATTCCCTGAGAGGTCACATTGAGCCTGTGGCAGCACTGTCAGTGGTTGGCTTCTCAGATTGAGGATGCCTCTGTCACCTGGGAGTTTACAGCAGGAGACTCTGGGTGTGCAGGAAGTCTGCCTGCACAGGGGGATGCGCAGCATGCCTGACAGATGGGTGAATGCTTCTGGGACCCATGCATTTTTGCCTCCAGAAAACTACCAAGTTTCCTAGGTTTTTAAATCATGTAAATGTTTACGTATCCTGAGAATAGAAAGAATGGGAAGGATATTTTAAGTTTTTGTTGTTTCTTTAAATTTTTCTTTAAAAATATCGGTTTGATTCACTTACCTGAGTTAGCTCCCATGTTGAATCTGTTGCCGTTTCAGTAGTAAAACCAGCCAGACGTTTCTAGACAAAGGGCAGGTTTGACCTCTAGGAGTTACTGTATATAACGGCTTCATTCACGAGCCGCGCAGCGCCCCTGAGCAAGTGCAGAAAAGGCACAAGCACGCTCTCTGGGGGGCGGGACTCATCCGTTTTGGTGTACAGACTCACCAAAAGCTGCTGCTGTTGTCCTTGTAATTGTCCCCTCGCTTCTTCTCCAGTGTACATGTGGGGTCTCTGCCATGTGTCAAATATGCAATAACGTGTTTACCGGATGCCCTTCTAAAGGGTGGTCCTCTGTAAAGCTGTACAGACTTTGCAGTCCAAGCACAATGTGCACATGTTAGTTTTATATACAGCGAAACTTGATTTTTTCAAATGGAAAGGTATTTTGTTTCTATACAAAGTTAAATGGGTTGTTTGTGCTTAATGTAAAGCTGCTTTATAAAATTGTAAAATAAAGTTTTTATCTTGAAAAGAAATGTACTTGGATATTTCTCTTATTTTCTGCTTAGTTTGCGGTTATGTGAGCCTAGCACGCATTTGGCCGACATTTCCTGTTGAGCCTGCAGACAGGGAAGCAGAGTACAGTGCAGGAGCCTTGGCCTGCGGGACCAGAGTGCTGCACGTTCAGAAAATGAAGTGCTGCACTGTGCTCGGGCAGGGGCTGGAGCTCAGGCTGGGGCCCTGCGGTGAGTCGGGCCGGTACACGGGTACCAGCTGGGAGTCCCATGCCGCCTGTCATCTCTCTGTACCCCTGTCGTTAGAATGACCAGTGTCACCTCATATTCTCCTCGGTAAGATTTTATATAAAGTTCCCAAATACGAATCCAGCCTGTAGCTTGATTGGACTGAACTTTTTTGATCACCAGCCAGCTGTTAGATTCCAGTGCCCAGACAGGTCTTAGCACAAGGCTGTTCTCCCTCTCGGAGCTGTTCCTTGTCTTTCTTCTACCTTCAGTTGAGAAACGGCTACGTGGTCAAAAACAGTCTCGGACAGGTGGATCATGGACTATTCAGGTTTGATTTTGCAATTTGTGACAAAATTAAGGTTTGGCCATGAATCTCATACTCTGTTTGTTGCCCTTTGGGGTAGGTCCTCCATACCACAGAGCATTTAATCCCTGATAAGCCCTTCTTTCCTGCCTGAGTTGTATTTTTAAAATGGAAGCAGAGAGAGAAAAGCAACAGGGAAAAACCAGAGTTTTGACAGAAGTCCAAGACGTAGATCCGGTGCACTTCAGAGGGCAGTGGAACTCCGCTCAGGCTCCCCAGAGTACGCCTGTATCCTTAGGGTGTTCCCTGTGTGCTGCTGTTAGCTGGATTTGGTTTCTGTGGCTCATAACCATCGAACCCACGTGAATAACACAGTGTCCGCACTGTGGAGGAAAGTGGTCTGCAGATGGCACACTTCTAGATGACAGAATACTAGAGGCTAGGGCAGCTTAAACAGCAGAGATCCACATGTCTCGATTCCAGAAACGGGAAGTCTAAAATCAAGTTGTAGGTGGGATTGGTTTCCTTTGAGGTTGCTTTTCCTCGCTGTCTTCTCCCCACATCCTTACATGGTTGCCAGAGTCCTAATCTCAAGTCTCACTGGATCAAGGACTATTCCTATGACCTTGTTTTTATATCTGTCATTTGGGGGGGAGGGTATTTATTGATTGCTTTGGGGTTTGGGATTTTTTTTGTTGTTGTTAGTTTTAAGACAGGGTTTCTCTGTGTATCCTTGTCTGTCCTGGAACTCGCTCTGTAGCCCAGGCTGGCCTCAAACTCAAAGAGATCCGCCTGGCTCTACCTCCCGAATTCTAGGATTAAAGGCGTGTGCCACCGCCGCCCAATTTATTTATCACCTTTTTTAAAGGCATGATCTCCACATGCAGTCATATCTGATTTGATAACCAGTGAAGGTCCCAACTCAGGTGCTTAAGGAAACATGGATGGAACAGAGATTCTTACTCAGGGCTCAGGCAACAAAGCTGCCTGACTCACACCTGTGTCAGGAACATGTCTTTGATCCCATGAGTTTAAATTCCTTCATAGTACTGTCCAGAAGAGGGCTTTTTTGTTTGTTTGTTTGTTTTTTGCTTTGTGTTTTGTAAGTTGGCAAGGCAAACACTAAAGTGATGTTTTTAAAAGTGTACCATCCGAGACTGGAGAGAAGGCTCAGTGGTCAAGAGTATATACTGCTCTTGGAGAGGACCTGATTTCAGTTTGCAGCACACAGTCGGGCAGCTCACAACCAGCTCTGGGGGATCTGATGTCTTCTGACCTCCAAAGGCACTGACTGCACTTACACATACTTACATGTGCTCAGACACACATGTGCACATAAATAAAAATAAACATCTTGTACTGGAGAAAAAACAGTTACGAGCACTTCTTGATCTTGTTGAGGACCTGAGTTTAACTCACAGCACCTACATGGTGGCTCATAACCCATCCATAACTCCAGTTCTAGGGGATCTGATCCATGCAAGTGATGGACTCACATGGATGTGGGTAAAACATACAGTACAACTTAGATAAACATCTCTTTACAAAGAATTTTAGGGCTGGAGAGATGACTTCGGTGGTTAAGAGTGAATGTTCCTCTTTCAGAACAATACCCAATACCATGTTAGGCAGCTCACTACTGACTGTGACTCCAGCTCAAGAGGATCCAACACCTCTGGTCTCCATACACACACACAAACACACAAATTAAAACTAAATATTTTTAAAATTTTTTAAAATATGCTAATATAAGCTACATTTTTATTTTGAATGCAAAACTCAGAGATACCGCTACAGCCATAGAGAGATTGAAGAAATGACTCATTCAGCGAAGTGCTTGCAATACAAGTATGAGGACCTAATTCATCTGCATGCATGCATGTAATAAGCTGGACACAGTAGCACCTCTCCTCCCAGCACCGGGGAGGCAGAGACGGGATCCCTGGGCTCCCTGGCCAGCCAGTGTAGCCAGTCCTCCAGTTCCAGGTTCAGTGAAAGACCTTATTTATAAAAATAAATTTGGAAGTTATTGAAGAAGACACCAGTGTCTGGCCTTCACACACCTCTGGGTACATGTAGGGGTACATGCATACACACACACCTGCAAGTATGATAGATAAGTACTTGAAAATTGCAAGTAGTGAGATTATTTTTTCTTTAACATACAGTACAAACGCTTCATTTAACAGTTGTAGGTCACCCCCTGGACCAAGTAGTGGATATCCAGGACCCAGCAGCAAGTTCAGCACAGCCTCCGAGCCTCTTCATGACCCCAATAGTGTAAACATATCACCCTCTCAAACAGGGCCTTTCATGCTGCAGATGTTGGAGCAGCTGGTGTCATGGATAAATTCCACGTGTACCTGTGTGCACTGTCCCTGTGAGCCAGTCCTGTCTAGCACTTTGGTCACCCTGGCCAGCATGGTGGGCTGCGTGTGACTCATGTCCATGATGGCAGGGATCTGGCAGACAGCAGGTTTTGATTTGTTTTTTGTTTTTTGTTTTCCTAATGACAAGGCTTTGTGGATTTTGTTGTTTGTTTGTTTGTTTGTTTGTTTGTTTGTTTGTTTAACAGCTTTTGGACATGGCCTTACTAGATTGCCCTGGCTGGGTTGGAACTCAGTATGCAGACCAGGATGGCCTTGAACTCACAGAAATCCACCTTCCTCTGCTGAGTGCTGAGATTAAAGGAGCATGCCACCACACCCGGCTTTAATAACAATTTTTAATCCCAAGTTCTCATTTTTTATAAACTGTTTAAAACAGCCAACAGTCTAGGGAAAAAACGCTGGTTTCCATTTTACCAGCCCATTAAGGATGTCAGGTTGAAATGGATGTGAATTTAAATGTTGTGTTGGTGATGAATTTGAATGTTTGCTGCTCCGTTTCTGGTGAAAAGAAATACATTTGCCATCTGGAGCAAGTGATTGATCGCTCCCATATGTAAACCGCACTTCCTGAATGTTAAAGAGCAGCCACTCAAAAGTTGCTAATCCTCCTCCAGGAGTAGAAGGATTTTGCAAAATGATAGCACTGCAAAAAGTCATTAAGGAGGGGTAACAACAGCAAAGGGGCAGAGAAAGGACCGGGAGGGATGAGGAGCCGCAGCCTCCACGCGAAGCACAAGAGCTAGAGCATTGATCGGCAGCCCGGAGCTCACGGTATCTGCGCTTCCAGTCAGGAGGAGCTGGTACCTGCCTGGGATTTTGCTCTGGGATAAAACTGAAGGTCAGCTTTGAACTGTGGGTCTCCACCCCTTTGGGGGGGTCACCTATCACATATTTACATTACGATTCTCAGCAGTAGCAAAATCACAGTTATGAAGTTGCAACGAAATAATTTTATGGTTGGGGGGCTCACCACGACATGAGGAAATAACTGTATTAAAGGGTCTCGGCAGTTAGGTCGAGAACCACTGGGGTAGAGGGATGGCTCAGTTGGTAAAGGCTTGCTGTGAAACCGTGAATATCTGAGTTCAAATCCCAGACAGAGCTAGGTGCAGTGTTGTGTGCCTGTAACCTGCTGGGGAGACAGATGCCACATGGTGGTTCCTTGGGGCTCATTGGCCAGTCAGCCTAGCCAAATTGGTGAGCTCAGGAGAGAGACAGAGACAGATCAATCTCTGACCTACACACACACACACACACACACACACACACACACACACACACACACCTACAAACATACACATACACAAATGACTATTTATAGTGTCTAGAAAACCTGGTGTCCATTGCTTTGGGGCCTAGAGAGGACACTAACTCCCCAGGGTGAGGAGAAGCTGAATTTAAATTTGCCTATTAAAAAAAAATATGTAGCAAACTGCACGATTTGAATTTGATGCCTGATATCATTTTTTTTTTTTTTTTTTTTTTTGGTTTTTCGAGGCAGGGTTTCTCTGTGTAGCTTTGCGCCTTTCCTGGAGCTGACTTGGTAGCCCAGGCTGGCCTCGAACTCACAGAGATCCGCCTGGCTCTGCCTCCCGAGTGCTGGGATTAAAGGCGTGCGCCACCAACGCCCGGCACCTGATATCATTTTTAAAGTGACAAGATGAATTCTCTGGAATTCAGTTGACTACAGTGGGAAACCCCAAATTCCGACATCCTTTCTGGGCAGCCTGTCAAGAGGAACTGAAGAGGTGTCTTACCTCCCTAGCTCCTGCAGGGGGCACTGTCTCCATGGGACTGTGGCTCAGCCTACTGTGCCCGTTTTACATTCAGCTCCCATCCCTAAGGAGGGGGGGGGGAGTATAAAACAATTACAATCCAAGTTAGAGTTGGAATGAAGGCACTTCCACAGCACCTTCCTGCTGCATACTTCCTAGGGTCCTTATATTGTACGCTAGATAGAGGAACAGAAGCCGTACAGATCCACTGTCACAGAGAAGGGTGGGGATCGGGGGCTCTGGACTGGCAGTTCAATTCTCGTTATCATGCTGCCTTCACGTCTGTTTCAATCTGGAAATGAGGCTGGGGCCCCTGGGGTGCATTCCTCTCTCAGCTTGTGTCAGCCCTAGGCGTGGCTCTGAAGGAGAGGGGAAGGCTCCCGCTCTCCCTTCCCTTTGGTTATTGGTTCCGATCTCAGAGCTCCGGCCCAGTGGGCGGGGCACCTGTCTGCTCCTGTTTGTTACACGTGTGCCTTTCTCTTGGTTCCTGGGGCGCTCTGGGCCATTTCCCCCTCTTTGAGGGGTCTGTCTCTCCTCTCAGACGAGGGCCTCACCCAGGGCTGGGCCTGAGCCTCCCTTCCACTAATACAGCCTCAAAGCTGCTTTCCCTTGCTTCGTCTCCCCTCCAACATGTGTTCCTCAGCGTTCTCCACACTGTTGGCTGGTGAATATTCAGACCGGCAGGCAGAAGACAGAGTAAGGGATGTATTGTCTGGGAACTTACAAACCAATCTGGTCTAACCTGGTCTTCTCTCGGTCCTTGTCCCTCCTGCTCCCTCTCCCTCCTCCTTTTTGTTTTTCATGTAGCTCAGGTTAGCGTCCAACTCACTATCTGGCTAAGAATGACTTTGAATTTCTTTGAAATCCTCCTGCCTCTACCTCCCAAGTGCAAGAATTCCAGATGTGTTCAACTGAGCCCAACTCAGTCTGAACTTTCCAGTCCCCACTCTGGACCCACCCAGAAGACAAATCCAAAGGCCTGATTTGTCCTTGGATCCCAAAGAAGAATTGCAGGTCACCTGAGAAAAGGGGATTCAGCTGTGAGGATGGCGGACCTGCCCCTTCCCCACCTCCTGAATCAGACTCCGCCCTGGAGGGTGAACCACCAGCCACCTAAAATGTACAGTCACTTGTAAGTTCTCCTCATTGTCTAGCCTGGGTGCCCACAGCACAACCAAAGACTCTTGGAGGTGTGTCTAGGAGAACAGGCAGTGGGCCGGGCAGAGATGAGAGGGTCAGTGAGACCTGGCTCCTTGGTGCCCCTGGCTGGCTCCTAGTGCTGGACCCTGTTCTGGTCTCCCTCTGGCTCTTTCTCTTCCTCGAGAGCAGCATCTTAATAGATGGAAGAGATCATTCGCTGAAGGCTGTCTGTCTGGGTCCCAGTCACTGGCTCGGCACAGCCACTTCAATCAATGTGCCCAGCCTCCGGTGTCAGCCGCCACCTGCCTGCGCCGTAAGCAGATCGCACGGCGAATTAATTTTTTCAAATGACTAATTGAATTTAAATAGACTGAGAGGAAAAGGTTGTCCTCTGCTGACAGTGTGGATTCCTCCAGAGCTCCACAGAGACCTCTGCCCCGGGCAGCCAGCCTCTGGCAGGAGAGCAGGCTCAGCCACAGGGAGAACTCTGCCGATCCTGGGGAACCTTTGCAAAAAAAAAAAAAAAAAAATGTCCAGAGAGAATTCTCAGGGACTTGCTGGGCCTGTCCAGTGTGGTTGAGGCTTTCAATGCATTCAGCCAGAGGTTTAGAAGGGGCCACAAACCTGAGTAAAAGGCTGTTGTATGTATTCAAGGCTGGAAAGGGTTCAGCCATTAGGAGACTTGCTCTTACCAAGGACCAGGGTTCGAATCCCAGCACATACACCTGGCTCACAACCTCCTGTAACCCCAGCTCTGGGGGATCCAGTGTCCTCTTCTGGCCTCCACAAGTACCAGGCACACGCATGGTACATGTACATATATGCAGGCAAACCACACATACACATAAAATTAGATAAATCTAAAAGGAGAAGACACTGTACTCTTCATATTTCAAAACATGAACTTGGGGCCTAGGAATAGCTCAGTCAGTCAAGTGCTTGGCTTGCAAGAATGAGGTCTTGAATTTATGCCCAGCACCCATGGAAAAAAGATCTGGGAGATCTGGGTGGTATGTGCTTGTAACAGCAGAGGTAGGGAGGGGAGACAGGAGGAGCCACAGGTCTCACTAGCCAGACAACCTAAACAACTTGGTCAGCTCCAAACCAGTGAAACGCTGTCTCAAAATACAAGGTGGACAGTGTCCTGGGGAGTAATACCTGAAGTTAACCTCTGCCCCCTATAAGCATGAACCCACAGGGGACACACACACACACACACACACACACACACACACACGCATGCACGCACGCACGCACGCACGCACGCACGCACACGCACGCACGCTCACAAGCCTTCAAAACCATGCAGGAGCCGTGAACGTGAACAGTGGGGTCAGTGAGTGACAGGGAATGGGGTGGGGCTATGGCTAGGAGAAAGCATTCATTAAAGACTGTTTCAGAAATTAAATTACTTCTAGCCAAGTGTGGTGCCTTAAGCCTGTAGTCCCAGCACTGAAGAGACTGAGACAGGAGGATTGCCTCAAGTGTGAAGGCAGCAGTGGGCACAGCAGACCTTCAGGCTGAAGGAGCTGTCGTAACTGTCCATGTGAGAACAAGGGCTAGGCTGAGGCTGTGAGTTCCAGGACAGACTGGGCTCAGAGCAGGACCCTGTCTCAAAGAGCAAAACTACAAGCTGAGGGTGAAGTTCTGGGGGCAGATCGTGGCTCATGTTTATAACCCCAGTACCAGGGAAGTGGAGGCAGGAGGATCAACAGGTCAGTCAGACTCAGCCGTGGATACATAGTTTGAGGCTAACCTGGGCTACCTGAGACTCTGCCTCAAAATAATAATAATAGTTATTACTATAAAATAAATAAATTACTACTAGATAGACAAGCAAAATACACATTTAGGAGTAGATTTGGCTAGTGCGGAACTTGCAAATTGTTTAGAATTTTCTGGATATTTGTACCTTCCTTTGGTCCTCTGCCTCCTTTCTCACTCCATGGAGCATTAGACAGCCACTACAGTGAAGGATTACACACCTTGATGGTGATAGTGCTGAAACTCTCCGGGTCTGGCCCTGCCTGAGCCCGCTGTGGGCCAGGCTGTGACATGGTTCTTGCTGTGAGCTCCCAGGGTCAGTGACATGGAGCTGACCTGAAGTAGGCATTCAGCGTGGGCATGTAGGTGGGTTTCATGGCAGAGGTGAGGACTGAAGTCAATGGCCCACTCTTGGCTCCACATAGCTTGCTGCAGAGTCGAGGAGACTGAGGCATGGCCTCTCCTTCATGGCTCACAGTGCAGCATGGCTCACTACCAGAACCCTGGTTTGCTCTAAGAAGGCTTCCAAGGACAAAGTGGAACTAGGTGTTTGTTTTAGATGGGCTCTTGAGATTGCAAGAACATAACAGAGCTTCCTGAGTTAGAAGACTCGGAAGAAAGAGAGGTAGGAATGGAAAGGCAGGCTCTGGGAAGCGCAGGGTGGCCAGGTGAGGAGGTGGGCTGGGCTCAGACCACTTTAGCACCTTCCAGAAGACAATGCAGGTGCATTCCTGTCTCTCCCCCACCCCCAGGTCTATCCAGACATTCCCACTTCCCCTTACCTGGAACCCTATGAGGCCAACTTTAGGAGCCCTGAAAAATGTTTTCAATATCAGAATAAAATGAATACAATAATAGGAGTTAGGGGCATCGTTCAGTTCTAGAGTGCTGACCTAGCATTCATAAGACTGCAGAGTTCCTTCTGCGTCATGAAAATGTGTTATGATCTACATGGTGCTGGGATTGATCTCACTGGGGCAATGGGAAGTGAAGAAATGTCAAAAAAAAAAAAAAAAAAAAAAAAAAAAGCTAGGTTCAGGCTGTGTTGGAGATGTACCAGCAGTCAGAAACTCAGCCTTTCTGACAAACAGCTGAATGAGGAGGCAGCTGGGGGAGGGCTCATCTCAGCAGGGGTCCTTATAGGGGCAATCCTAGGCTACAGTCATTGGGAGGGGGTTGGTATGTCTGCACACACTGTCAACATCTGTACACAACAAGGGGAAGAAGGCCTTGCTATTCCCATGGATCTGAGGCATCGGTGTGTTTGACATGGCCTTGTTCATGTCAACAACACACATTCACGCAGGACTTCATCCACTTTCCACAGAAAAGGGAGGAAAGGAGGGAAAGAAGGAGGGAGGGAGGAAAAAAGGGAAGGAGGGAGGAAGATGATAATAATAATGGATAGAAAATTATGAAACCCAAGTGTGGTGGTGGAGCCTCAGGTACTTGGGAGGGCAAGCCCAGGAGCTTGGGACCCGTCTGGAAAACATAAGATCCTTTCTTGATGATGAAGGTTATGGTGATGATGAAGGTTATGTTGATGATGAAGATTATCATGATGGTGATGGTGGTGGCCGCCAATGCACCCATATTATCATCTGATAATCCTTTTACTGGTTTTGTGAAGGATAGGGCACAAAGACCCTGCCTACCCTCTCTTCCCATCCCTCTCTTCCCATCCCGGGGGCAACTCCACTGCAAATTGGGTCCAGCTGTGCTGTGAAATTCATAGAGGAGCCTCTTGGAACACAAGCCCAGGACTAGATGTGCTCTGATGTTGATGAATGTTCTTTGGGAAAGGGCTTTCGGGAATGGACTCTATTAAGTCAATTTAATTCTTTAATCAATTTCCTATAAACCTCACTTAAAGTATTTCCAATGTTTTCCTTTCTCCCTTTCCGGTTGACCGAAACTATTTTCACCAGGAATCAGTTCTTTTCCCCTTAAATTTTATAACTGTGATTTGTCTTGTGGGCCAATATTTGTCAATATCCAATCCTCACTGATAACGGTGTCTGCTGTGGCGGGGTTTATTGTTCTTTGTTTTGTTTTGTTGCCTGTATTTCCACTAAATTTATCTTCAGGGCCCAATTTTGATCTGAATTCTGTAGAGGAGACACTTGATGCTTTCATGAGTTCTGTAGATGCAGCCTAGACCTGGTGCAGCCATTTGCTTTTCCAGGAAGACTTAAGAGTCTGTAGCTTGTCGGGCGGTGGCGCACACCTTTAATTCCAGCATTTGGGAGGCAGAGGCAGGCAGATCTCTGAGTTGGAAGCCAGCCTGGTTTACAAAGTGAGTTCCAAGACAGCCAGGGCTACACAGAGAAATCTATTTGATGGAAATGGTAAAAATACAAATTATCTATAGTGAATGTCAAAACTTGAAATAAAAATTATTTAAAACTGGGATTCCCAATTTAACTTCTTGAAACGATGGTTAAGTTCTAGTAAATATTTTATAAAAGTAAAATATCTCCCGTTGCAACATTTAATGCCAGTCTAGTTGGCATGGAGTGAGATGCCATGTCACCTCTACTTTCCCTGATTCCTAGTCACTGGTGTCCTCAGGGTAACAGTAACTGTTAAGATTTATCTGCTTCTTGTTCTAACAGTTCGAAGAGGAGGGGTTGCTGGATTTTGAATTATTTTAGGGTAGAAGGGGAAGACCAAAGGCTTTGGTGGGGGAGGGCTCTACTCTGCTCTATCGAATCCAAGTCTTACCCTAACAAAAGCTCCGAGGCAGGGCCCTAACTCACCTAGCTGGTGGACCGCTTCAAACTAGACCAGAGTCTGCCATGACAGCTCCTTCCGGCTCTTTCAGGCCTTGAGACCTGGGGTCTGGCAACCTGGAGCTAGAAACTATGGGGTTAGGGTGAATGGAGACCCGGAGCCTCCGTAGCAGGGTGAAGGGCTGAGCCGGCACGAGGGCGCCACCTGCAGGCCAGCGGAGGCTCAGCGGAGCACAGCGGGAGAACGGAGGTGGCCCGGTGATCTCCCCAGCTATTGCTCCTTGTTCCTTCCTCTGGCAGAGGGAAGTTCTTTCCAGGGTCTTACTATAGTCACCTTATTCACTGGAGACTCAGAACAAACCAAGGCTTTTTCCAAGATTTTTTATTTTTAAAGACAGCCCTGGCTGGCCTGGAAATCACTATGGAGACGGGCTTCACTACAATCCTCCCGTCTCTCCCGCCCAAATTAAAGGCATGTGCCACCATGCCCAGCTCGAATTTCAGTTTCTTTACACTATTTGAGATTTGACATAAATATTTCCAAGCACACCCACATTCGTTTTGTAAATTAAGTATCTCAAGAGAGGGGAAGTCGTGTAGCTCTCTGGGTGCCTACAACCTGGTATCATTCCATCTGCCATATAGAATTGCTTTCCCAGAGCCCCCATCCAGGATTTTCCCTGCCGCGGATTCTCGCCCAGCAGCTCTCCCAGGGGCTGTGCCTGCCTTCAGCACTCAGGCAGCTGTTGGTCCTCCTAGCCTGGCTGTCTCCCAGCTCCCTTCTCCACCTTTGCTGCCCTTCTTTGTGATGAGGACTTGGAGACCCCTTTCCCTCCCCTTTTCTTCCCGTCCCCATTCCATCCCTGGGGGATCTCTTCATGTCTTTGGCTTCAGCAACAGCACCTAAGATCCCTACGTCAATGTGGCTGCGGGTGCTCACTGGATGTGTGTGTGTAGTGGGACACTGTTTCCGGCCTAGGGACCCAACCAGAGCCAAGGTCCTGCTTCCGGGGACCCATTATTCTAGGACAGGATCTGGGCAGTGAGCATGTGAACCAGCAATTCGACAAGTTAACTCCAGAGTCTGTGTGTGTGAACAGGAGCCGGAAACAGCTGGGAGTGTGGGACAGCTAGACGCAGATGCTCTACCACAGGGTCTGTTGTGGTGACCACAGGAGTTCAGCGTCTCTGGGGCCTGTTAGAAGGGCAGCTTCTCTGCCAGCCCAGATCTACGGAATAAACTTCTACACATGGTGCCCAGTATCCAGTTCGCACTACCCACCAGGAGATTCTGCCATGGTATTCAAAGGGCTTTCCCAGGACTGCTTATCTTGATGACAGTGGCTGTCACAAATTGCCACAAATATAGTGACCTAAAACAACATGAATTCATTCTTTTCTAGTCCTGGGACTCAGAAATCTAAAATCAGCTTCACAGGGCTCAATCCAGATGCTTGCGGAACTGAGTCCTTCCAAAAGCCCCGGAGAGAAGTCAGTTGCTGGCCTTTTCCGCTCTGAGATGTTTGGGTCCCTTAGCCCCTGACTACAGCCATCTAACCCCTACCTGCTGTTAGATCGCTTGCTCTGACTCTAATCCTGCCTTGTCAATTCTGATTCCATTGGCCCCACCCTGGATATGCAATATAATTTCCCCAACAACCTTAAATTAAGATCCTGGGGCTGAGGCTGTAGCACAGTTGGCGGAATGTCTGTCTAGCACCCACAAAGCATTATTTATGTTCCATCCCCAGCACTACACAAACGGGGGGGGGGGGGAGGGGCGTGGTGCTGCAGGCCTGAATCCCTGGACTTGGGAGATAGAAGCAGGAGCATTAGAAGTTCAGGGTCAGCCGGGCGGTGGTGGCACACGCCTTTAATCCCAGCACTCGGGAGGCAGAGGCAGGCAGATCTCTATGAGTTCGAGGCCAGCCTGGTCTACAGATCCAGATCCAGGAAAGGCGCAAAGCTACACAGTGAAACCCTGTCTCAAAAAACCAAAAAAAAAAAAAAAAAAAGAAGAAGAAGAAGAAGTTGTTCAGGGACATCTGTGGCTACATAGGGCATTCATTCAAGGACAGCCTAGGCTATATAAGACCCTGCCTCAAATACATTTTTTTATATATGTATACATATGTATATATATGCATGCACACATATAATATGTATGTGCACACACACAGCGTGAGTACTGACATTGCAGGGACATTTTACTTGGGTTCTGGAGATCAGAATCAGTGTGCAGCAAACCCTTTACCTAGTAAACCACCTACCTGATTGTGAATTATTTGGGGAGGGAAACCATAGCAAGGCAGGAGGCAGCCAGTGCAGCCAGCAGAGCCAGCAATAATTCGTGGGGTGGCCTCTGACCAGTCACTCACTCTGGCAGGATCTTAGTGTTCCTAGAATAGGTACTAGCTCTCCATGCCTCTTCTGATTCAGTGAACTCCAGTGTAGGGAGTGGACCAGGAGTACTCAGAAGCAGGTCAGGAGTACTCAGCAGAAGTGCTCAGCACCAGAAGCATGGAGGTGAAAGCCTGGAATCCCACATTCAGAAGGCTGAGGCAGGAGGATGAAGAATTTTAAGGCCAGTAGCTAGAGAGACAGCTCAGTGTGTAAAATGTTTGCCACATAGGCATGAAGACCCAATTTGGGATCATCAGAACCCATAAAAATAGCTTCCTGGTGGCCAGGAAGTAGAGATGGGATGATCCAGAGGGTTCTCTGGCCAGCCAATCCAACCAATGAGTGAGCCCCACATTCAGTGAGAGACAATCTCCTCAAAAGATGGAAAGCAATAGAGGAAGACATCCAGCATTGACTTCTGACCTCTACAAGTACACACATTCTTACACCAGACACACATGCACACACACACACATACCTGCACATAAGAACCACAAAAAGTAGTACACTGTCTTACTTAGGATTTTTATTACCATAAATGAAAACCATGACCAAAAGCAACTTGGAGGTTTATTTCAGCTTACATGTCAAGATCATAGTCCATCAGGGAAATCAGGGCAGGAACTCAAACAGGGCAGGAACCTGGAGGCAGGAACTGATGCAGAAGCCGTGGAGGAGTGTTGCTTACTGGTTTTCTCAGCCTGCTTTCTTGTAGAACCCAGGACCACCTGCCCAGAGGTGGTATGGCACACATTGAGCTGGTCCCTCCCACATTAATCATGGATCAAGAAAATGGCCCACAGGCCAGTCTGGTGGGGGCATTTTCTCCATTGCTATTCCCTTTTCCAAAATGACTGTAACTTGTGTCGAGCTGACATAAAACTAGCCAGCACATTGACAGAGTATCTGCTCCTGCGTGACCAACATTTCACCTCAAAGGCAAGGTAGATCCCACCCAAACTCCAGGCTCACGGGTGAAGAGGAAAAAGCCCTACTCTGCACATTAGCCATGAACCTCACAACAGACTTGTCCCACGTAAAGTTGTCTATGGATAGAAATAAACACACATATTTCACTTTTGAACCACACACACATGCCCCTGACCCTAGGAGAAACAACACAGGCGGAAAATGAGGAACCCAAACTTTGGACCTACCCTGACTGGAGCCCCAGCTGTGTGGCCTCCCACAAGTGAGCGTGAGAAGAGCTGGTGGCAGATCTGGGCGGCGTTAACTAAGGCCTAAGAGCCAGCCCGCAGAGCTCACCACAGCTGGCGTGGAGTCAGAGCTTGGTGAACACTGCCTGTTTTCACCCTCAGAGTGACACTTTCGCTGGTCCTCTGAATGTTCCCTGTGAATAGGGGCGTCCATGTGAACAGCAGACTTGGCATAGGGCCCATGATCTGGCCTGAGATGCCCCACAGCGGCCGGGCCAGGCCAGGCTAGGCCAGGCTAGGCCAGGCTAGGCCAGGAAGCCAGCACTGCAGGGACTTCCGGTGCCTACCTCTGGCAGCTCCTGAGCCTGGTGGGGACAACACAGGCAGGCTCCCTCCTGGCTTTCCTGAAGCCACAACTTTGAAAAGTCCACACCCAAGCTGCAAGAACCGTAGGCCCAGCGCCAGCTCCTCTCCCATGGGGTGGTGATCGAATCGTTCCTGCCCAGGCAGCCTGCTGCTGAGGAGGCTCAGAGAGCCCTGGCGTCCTCTCCTCCCCACCTCAAGGGAAGATGCTGGACACAGCAGGTTAAAAACCTCGGGGGACTCCCAGCATCTTTTTGACCTTGGAGGGTGTCAAGGTCACCCTTTTATTGCTGTAATAAAACACCAGCACCCAAAGCAACTTGGGAAGGGAAATTTATTTCAGCTTACAGCTCTCAGGTCACACTCCATCGCTGCAGGAAGTCAGGGTAGGAGCCTGGAGGCAGGAACTGCCATAGAAGCCGTGGAGGAGTGACAAGCATGCTCCTTGTGCCAGCTCAGTTTGCGTTCCTAGACACCCAAGGACAAGAGTTCTTAACCTGTGGGTCGCGACCCCCCTGGCAAACTTCTGTCTCTAAAAATATTTGCATTACGATTCATAACAGTAGAAAACTAGAGTTATGACGTAGCAATGAAAATAATTTTATGGTTGAGTCACCACAGCACGAGAAACTGAATTAAAGGGTCTCCGCGTTAGGATGACTGAGAAGCACTGCTCTAGGACCTACCACCTGCCTGGGTGGTTCCACCCACAGTGGGCTGGGCCCTTCTAATCAATCATCAATCAAGAAAATGCCTCCACAAGCTGGCATACAAGCCAATCTGATGGGGGCATTTTCTTAATTGAGTTTCCCTTCCTCTCAGATGATGCTAGCTTCTCTAAAGTTCACACACACACACACACACACACACACACACACACACACACACACACACACACACACGAAGACGAAGGGTCTCCCTCCGACTCTACAGATAGTCTTTTCTTTTTTCTCTTTCTGTAATAGCTCTGTCGGTCCTGGAACTCACAGACATTCACCTGCCTCTGCCTCCTGAGTGCTGGAATTAAAAGTGTGCACTACCATGCCAACCCTACAATACTCTTACTATGCACAAGGGGAAAAAAAAGTCCAGAGACCTAAGGCTCAGGGCAAAAGCCAAGCTGTCTGCCCGTAGGCCTCCGTGAGCAGCCACTGTGCAGAATGGCTCTGGGACCAGCTGCCCTGCTCGAGGGACGGTTCTATGAAGAAGGGACTCAGCTACAGGAGGATTCAGGGTCTCTGCTGCCTGCGGAGCAGCCCTGTCACCCTGGCCTGGAACCCTTGTGCATCTGAAGCTTTGCCCTTCAAAGGCCAGTATTCCAGAAAAGCTGGCCTGTGAGCTCCTGTACCCACACGAACAACTGAATTCCAAGGCCTTCCCTGAACACTGGGCCAACGACACTATTGTTCTAAGCCCATGTCAAATATTTATAATACAAACAATATTACATCAATAGCAGGAATCAAAAAAAAAAATCCCCCATAATCCCCCGAACCTGGAGAGTGGACAGTTTGGTTTTCTTTTGATTTAGTTTTTGTGTTTGGTTTTCTCCTCCAGCTCTTGTCCCCGCACAAAAGTGACCTTTCCAGAGCTGGGCTTCTGTCTTGATGCAGCGTCACACTGGGCACGGCATCCCCAGCACTCTCCTGTTCTGCAGCCTTCCCCATTAGCTTTTAAATAGGAATTGCTGCTGCTAATGGCCTGAGAGCTGGGCCCAGCGGCCTCAGCTGAATCTCTAGTCAAGGTGTTTTTCCTTTTCTGCGGTTCTTTCCTTAGCCTACACTCAAGTGTAGGGCTGCCGGGGAAGAGGTGGTGGATATTTTTACAGCTCTTGAAAGAGCCCAGTGTGGGGTTTTGCCTGGGGCTGGAACAGAGGGTCAGGGAAGGTCTCTAGACTAGCTGATTGAGATAAAGTTTTTGCCTAGGGCCTGTCTTGAAAGGCCTTTATCCTGGAGGAGGAACCCTGGGAGTGGAGGGGAGGCCACACAGACAGATGAGCCGCCTCCCGCTGCTGCCTCCCGGCCTTCCCCCATCCTCAGCACCTGCTGTGTTCACCCAATCCAAGGCAGGGAGAAGGAGACACCCAGAGGCGCTGCAAAGCCACTGCCTGTAATTCAGACAGTGAGTGCGATTGCAGTTGTTGCTGGGGGAAAAACCACCCACGTCCTTGTGTCCTGGAGCCTTCCGAGAAAGCACCGAGGGTTCTGTGGATAACTGCGATGGGCTAGACCTGACCTAGAACATCGTGAGAGATGACAAGGCAGAGACATGGTCTCTGTCGTGATGTCCCCACAGCCAAGCAGGCTGAGGTACATTAACTGGATGGATATTCCCATCTTGCTTGTGCATTAGGGTCTCCAGAGGAGCTTATGGGTCTGCTGACACACACCTATAAACCCAGAACTTGGGAAGCTGAGGCAGGAGGATGGTGAATTCAAGGCTAGCCTGAGCTACCTAGGAAGACCCTGTCTCAACAACAACAATAACAACAACAACAACAACAACAACAATTTGGAGTGTATGTATGGTGATTGCATGAGTGTGTGTCTGTGTGTGCATGTGTACGTGTGTCAGTACATATGCATGTGTGTGGAGGCCACAGGTGTCTTCCTCAACCCTTCTCTACCTCTCTTTTTGAGAGATAAGGTAGAACTAGTTATATAGCCTAGGACAACCTTGAATTTTTGATCCTCCTGCCTCCACTTCCACCTCCACTCCCAATCTCAGGTGCTGTGCTTCTGGGTGTGTACCACCATACCCCGTTTGTGTATTTCTGGGAACAGAACCCAGGGCTCTGTGCACACCAGGCAAGCACTCTCCCTACCAAGCTACACCTCCGGCCTCCTGGTCTCAAAACTGAACAGCAACACAAAAATTCTACGAGGAGGTTTTAAACAGACTGAGCAGGTGTCACCTGTGGCTGGAACTGAGACACACGCACAGGACCGGTGTGACGCTCTCCAGGAAGGGCACACCATGGTTTGGATGTGGTTTGCAGGTAAGAAGGAAGCATGGAGGCAGTGTTGGGAGGTTGGGGAACCTTTAAGAGGTGGAACCTCGCCAGGGATGGGGTGAGGGTAGGTGTGGTGTGGTGTGGTGTGGTATGGTGTGGTGGTGCATGCCTTTAATCTCAGCACTTTAATTCCAGGCAGAGCCAGGCAGATCTCTGTGTGTTCCGCGAGGCCAGCCTGGTCTACAGAGTGAGATCCAGGACAGGCACCAAAACTACACAGAGAAACCCTGTCTCAGAAAAAGAGGAGAAAAAAAAAGAGGTGGAGCCTCCTGCAAGGTCACAAGGTCATTTGCAATGTGTCCCTCAAAACAGTTTAATGCAGTTGTCTTGGGACCCTGGTTAGTTGTGAGGAGTGTGGTTGCTACAAGAAAGAGCCTGATCCTTGCGTGTTCTCTGCTTTTCCATCTCTGCATGGGATCCTAGGCCTCACACGTGCCTCTCTGATGTCAGTTGCTATGAGGCCCTCACCTGAGGTCAAATCAATGGAACTGCCTACTCTTGGGCTTTCAACCTCTGAAACTGTCAGCTAATTAAACCTCTTTTCTTTATAAACTCCCCAGCCTCAGGTGCTTTGTGATGATAGAGAAAAATTGGCTAATAAAAGGAATGTGGGCACAAAATCCAGGGGCATTTTTAGGCTAATAAGAGAAAGCAATTTCTAAATCGAAACCAGGGTGCTTACAGGGCGGGGGGGTGGGGGGGGGTGGGGGTGGTGCTGCTGAAGCCCCATTCAGACCTCTGAGCTTCCTCCCCCAAGTCTTGTCAAAGAAATCCTCCACCTCTATAAAGCAGTGTCTCTCTGTGCTGGTTTAGCCTGGTCCCTGGCTCTCCCCTTGTAAACAGGGGGCTGCCTGGGAGTGGCAGGCTGGGCCCAGAGACAGGCCTGGACATGACACAGCTTCTGGTCTCTCCAGCAGCTTTTCTGTTGCTCCTGGAACATCTTCTTCAGGTCAGATAGGCCTGGAGATCCTGCTGGGCACTCTAGTTGTTAGTTTTTGTTTTTTTATGTACAAGTAGGGGTGTGTGTGTGTGTGTGTGTGTGTGTGTGTGATACAGGTATGTGTACATCTACATTTACATGTACATGAGCCCACGTGTGTTTGTGGGTGCATGGGTAGGTCTATTCATGTGGAGGCCCACAGTTAACATTGGGTGTCTTCCTTGATCACTCTCCACTTTATTGAGGCAAGGTCTCTCTCTTGAATCAGACCTTACCCATTGCCTAGTCCAGCGTCTTAGTCAGCGTTCTGCTGCTGTGAAGAGGCGCCATGACCATAGCAGCTTTTATAAAGGGAAGTTTTTAATTGGACTGGCTTTATGTTTCAGAGGTTTAGTCCATCATTGTCGTGGTGGGAAGCGTGGCGGCATGCAGACAGACGCGGCACCGTAGAGGTAGCTGAGAGATCTACATCAAGGGACAGCAGAAGGAAAGCAAGCCACTGGGCCTGGCTTGAGCTTCTGAAACCTCAAAGCCCACCCCCAGTGACACACTTCCTCTAACAAGGCCACGCCTCCTCCCACAAGGCCACATGTCCTAATCCTTTCAAATGGTGCCACTCCCTATGAACCTAAGGGGGCCATTTTCACTAATCACCCCATCCAGCTAGCTGTTTGTTCTGGGGATCCCCTGCCTCTGCCTCCCAGGTTCTGGGATGGAAGGAGGGCTCATCCAGCCAGCTTTTACTTAGGTGAGATCCAGGTCTCACCATTGCCTGGTAAGTACTCTACCACTGAGCCATCTCCCCAGGCCCCACATTCTGGTTTTGATGGACATTGGCCTAGGAACCTTCCAGGCACAGAGTAGGCCCAGGACTTCTTTTAAATACCAGAGAAGATAGACCCTTGTGGGTCTCTCTTTCTCTCCTTGGTGGGAGGGGGCAGAGGCCTGAGCCCTGGCCAAGAGGGGGTTCCCTCTTCCCCTTCCAGAGCCTTCCCCCAACCTACACACACTCATCAAGGGCCAGTCCTTCATCTCCACATCTCTAAGTGCTACTATCAGGACATGATCTACACACGGGAGGGACTTCCAGCCACTGTGCCCCTGCCCCAAGGTGTCTACCTGAGGCTCTTGGGTTCTCCAGACAAAACACAAATCACAGGCACCTGGATCCAGACCTGGGCTGCAGAGGTGTGGCTGCGGCATGGGGGGCAGGGGCCAGCAGAGAGAAGCATGGTTCTCTCCGTGCCCCTTCTCTCAGAGGGAGGGTCTTTCCAGAGAGAGAGAGAGAGAGTCCCTGGAGGACAGATGTTACCAGAAGGGGTGCAACTGGCACTGTTCAGACAGCTGTGATCAGACGTGTTGTGTGACAAGATTTTTCCTGGGGAGACGCAACACACACGTCTACTCACCCCAGATGGGGATCCCACAACAGACCAGATTTTGGCTCCCACCAAAGTCCAACTTGGTGAAACAGGGAGTTCTGTTGGGTTACTTACAGGAGTATGGGTGGGAAGTTACTTACAGCAACAGAAATAATACAAAGCTGTGTCGGCAAGACCCACTCAAGCCTGGGTGACAGCTCACAAAACCCAGGAACCTGGAGCCCACTGCACAGCCTACAGGCAGCTTGACAGGTTCAAGAATGTCCTTTCCAAGGGACTCTGGTCTAAACCACTTCTTCCAGGGAACTGATCAGGTCAGAGTCTTCTTGGCCTCTCAGCTTCATTTCTGTCTGAGAGCTACACTCAGTTTTTATTGTTTACTCTGGCAGGGAGGGGCCTAGTGAATCTGGTCGGTTTCAGGGACTTCCTGAAGCTATTGTGGGTTATTTACCTTCATGCTTAAGGAGCCTCCCTGCAGGATGGAATGTCTGAGTTGGGCAGGAAGGGAAGTCCCGGGAGGTGGACCCCAGTTCCATCTCCAAATGGCTATCGTACCACCAAGAGAGGGAAGAGGTTCTAGGAAGCTCTGTCCAGGCCCAAATGGAAGGGCAGCCTGCCCCTGCTGTAACACCCTGTCTGCAGCGGGAGCCGACACACACGCTCCGGGTTGCACAGGTCTCCCTCTGTGTGTCCCCATCCCTGCTGCTGTGACAGTGAGCCTGGTGGGAGAAGGCTCTGCAGAGGTCATGAAGTTCAGATTGTCCTGACCCCAAAAATGGTGTGCTTAGACGGGGCAGAGAGACACAGGGACACAGGGACAGCTGTGTGAAGATGGAGGTGGAGAGTGGAGAGACACGCTGCAAACCCAGAAACACCTGAACAGAGCTGAGAGAGCTAATCTCTCCCCGCTGTCCTGCCCTTCCTCTTTCGTGTCCCATCTTCTCCCTTCCTCCCTCCTTTCTGAGACAGGGTCTCACTGCTTTGTCTCCTGAGTGTTGGGATTACAGGTCTGTGCCACCACCCAGACTTGGACAGAGCCTTTTCTTTGACTTTCGCGATGTTACGTATTTGTGTGTGTAGTGTGCAAGTGCTCAGCATGCGAGGGGATATGACAGGACATCTTTCAGCTGTCAGTTCCCTCCTTCCACAGTGGGTTCTGGAGGGCACACAACAGGCTTGCACAGCAAGCTGAGCCATTGCAACAGCCCATGCAAGGCATTTTGAACTGACACAGAGAGGAGTTGTGTAGCCGTAACTTTTCTCAGGTCCCACCCAGCCCCGTGGTCCCTCAGCCGCTTTTAAAATAATCAGTCAGAGGCTTAATATTAATTACCAACTGTATGGCCTATGGCAGGCTTCTTGCTAGCTAGTTCTTATAACTTAACCCATTTCTATTAGTCTATACGTTGCCACGTAGCTATGGCATTACCAATCTGCTGGCATCTTGCTGCTCCTTCGGCGGCAGCCGGCATCTCTCTCTCCTCTCCTTTCTTCTCTCCGTATCTCTGCTTGGATTTCCTACCTGCCTCTGAGCTGCCTTGCACAGGCCAATGCAGCTTTATTTATCAACCAATCAGAGCAACACACATTCACAGTGAACAGAAAGACATCCCACAGCAGAGGCTAGTGGGTAGAAACCAATGCTGCTGCACATTTGAGATCTGCTGTGTGTGCTATCCTTGCCGAATGTTTCCAGATGTCATCTTCCGCCAGGCTGTGATCCTGGGAAGGAAGAGGGTATCTGCTTACGTCAGGGGTGAACAAACGTCAGGGCTCAGAGAACAGAAATATCATGGCCTAGGCCATTTGGATACAGACTGCATGACCCCTGGAGTTCATCCTGGTACTCATCCTACCAGGCTGTACTACCCGCTGCCTTCTTGGCGGGTGGCCTGCAGTCTTGTTGGGCATTTGGGGAGCCATGTCTCTAAGGACATCCTATGCCCCTATTTCCCCAGCTGACTTGGGCTTAAAATGTTTTTATGTCTACAGTACAGTCGTCAGTCTGGCTTTCCTGCTCTGCCCCACTCCCTCCCTCCAGATCCTGCCCATCGTCCCAGCAGCTTGCCCCAGTCTCCCCCTGCTGGTCCCTGCCTTAGTTCTTCTTCTCCACCCCAAGGCACCCCATATTTCCCAGGCTCTACATTTCCCTGGGTTGCAGAGAAAGTCTAAAATAACACCTAGTCCTGAGGACCTGGACCTATATTCCAACTCTGCTACTTATGTCCTGTGACTGTGTGACCTTGGGCTGGTCACTTTCCTCTCAGGCTCTCTATTTCCCCAGTATGACTCTGTGAGTTGAACCCAGTACTCTCCAAACTCTCCTGTGTCTCTACGCCAGCAGCCCACTCACTTCTCTTTCCCCTGCTCTGATCTTCCTGTGTGCTCATCATCCCTCTCTCCCTGCTGCACACCATGTCTAAAGATCTAGCTATCCACCTCCTACCAATATGTGTATGTGCTTGGGTCCAGGGACTTGTACCATGTGCACTGGATCCCTTGGAACTGGAGTTACAGGCAGTTGTGAGCTGCCTGATGTGGATGCTGGGAACCAAACCCAGGTCTTCTGTAAGAGCAGCCAGGTGTTCTTTACTGATCCATCTCTCCAGTCCTTCACACAGTGTTTTATCTTTCAGCTAGACTCTGAACTCCCTGAGAGCAGAGATGGGTATGATACCCATGTGCAAGACTGTCATGAATTGAGACATGCTGATGGATTCATCAGCAAGGACCACATGCATTTAGCTTAGGAGTCTGCTTCCCTTCACAAGGTGCACATGCCCGCAATGGGCAGGACTCTGGGTGGGCACTAGGCGTCTCTGTTAACCTTGGCTGCTGGTAGTGGGGTGTGTGCCCATACTGTGGTTTCTGCAGCTTCAGCAAGGAGTGCACAGAGTCCTCCTAAAGAATGCTGTATGCTGCTTTCTGCCTCCAAAGCCCATTCCCATGATATAATCAAAAGATGGTATCAGAAAACACACAGGCAGGCAGTTCTTCGGTTACTGCCATACCTGCTGGCGGGGGGTGGGGGGGTGGGGGGGTGGGGGGGGTGGGGGGGGTGGGGGGGGTGAGGGGGGAGCCTCCCTTGCTCTCTCCTGCTGATAGCCTTGGGAAGACAAAGTAGGGATCTGCATCTCCATCTAGTGGATTCACCCAAGGCTGAGCACAGCGTGGATCCCATTTCCATTCCCCAGTCAAACTGGTTTGCACAGGATGCTTGCCTGCCTATGTGGCTAATACACTTTCCCCATAAGCAATTAGATCTGGGAGTGCTGGGGGGTGGCTCAGTTGGTCAAGTGCTTGCCTCTCAAGCATAAAAACCCGTGTTCCATCCCCACAGTCCATGTTTAAAAGGGACAAGGGGCTGGAGAGAAGCATTAAGAGCACTTGCTGCTCCTTCAGAGGACCTGAGAGCAGTCCCCAGCACCCATATCCAGTGGCTCACAACCACCTGCAACTTAGGAGATCCAACACCCAACTCCTTTGATTTTGGCCTCCGTGGGCACCTGGGCACATAAGGCATGCACACAGACACACAAATAAGCCAAGAATTAGCGGCTCATGCTTGTAATCCTAACACTGGGAGGCAAAGCCAGGTGGATCCTTGGGGCCCACTGGCCAACCAGCATACATGACCGCACATGAACACACACACACACACACACACACACACACGCGCACACACACACACTTCTGAGAAAACAAATCCAGCCACCAAACTATAAAACAAGATGCCCAATATCATGATCTGGTATCTATAAAAGGGGCTGAAGGCAATTTGCTCCAATACATCACAGTGACTCCATTCAGAAACAGACCTGGAAGAGGCCAGGGCTTGCTCAAGGTCAGAGTTGTCTGGAGACTAAGGCCCAGGTGTCTGGAGGCCAGGTCTCCTGTTGTTCCCAGTGCCCATACCTGCCAGCAAGACAGGGCAGGAAGCAGAGGGTAGGTGACTAGCGGGTGGACCAAAGTGTCTGTCCACTGCCCACTGGAGCCTTTCAGATTGATTCTGGGGCTTGACTGCCTGCAGTAGGGGGGGAGGAGGAGGAAATGGCTTTGGGCTGTTCTTCCGCACCTGGAGAGCCAGCTTCCAGATCCCTGGAGCCAGATTTTTTTGTCCTCTGTGTGTCTTCATTCTTACCTCTGTGTCCACTAGCTGGCAGAGCCATGCCCAGCACCTTCCAATCTGGGAGCCTGGGACCTGGGACTCGGAGCCCTCCAAGAAGAGTAGAGGGTTGCCAAGGACCCACTGTCCTAGGCGGATGGATGGCAGGGCTCATAGTCATCCAGGAGCCTCTCAGCAGGGGAGAGGACTCCATGGGGTAGGACAGTATACCAATTGCTTTTATGTCCTTCAGTGAGCTGCACCTACAAGGTGGCCTCTGGGCTCCCAGACCGCAGATCTAAGGGTAGGGGTAGTGTGGAGTACCCACCAGAGGGTACAGGGTGCGAAAGAGGACCTTGTGCACCTCAGATTCCATCTAAGGAACACCTGAGGCTGAAGGGACATGGCGAGGCTTTGGAGGTGAAGAGGCCCAGAGTTCAGGGCTCCAGGCCTGGCGCGGCCTGGGAGCTGGGAGGGGAGCTCATCTCTCGGCTCCTCCCCGGGGCCGCCCTGCCCCGCCCCGCGCCAGGACAGCCTGGGCGGAGACCCGCGGCTGGAGGGCGCGCCGCCTGGTGCTCCAGGTGCAGTTCCCATGAGCCTGGGGGCCCGCGGTGGCCCAGGAGGAGTGGCCCGTCTCCAGTCTGCCCCTGCCGTGTCTCTGCGCCCTGTCCACGGGACGCCAGTGAGCCTCAGAACCCAGGTAACCGAGGGCGGGACTCGGCCAGTGTTCCCCACGGGTCTCCGCCTCGCGTGCGTCCTGACCCTGTCCATGCACTCTTCTCTGCCGCTGAGCAGCGGAGCGCGGGTGGTTGCTTGGAGATGACGGATCTTGGAAAGTTTGAGCCTGGACGGCGGTGCATCAGGCGAGAGCGCTAAGGCAAACACTTGTACCCAGGCACCCCGAGCCCACGTGAAAGAGGAGATGCCTCCACCCCAGCCTCCCTGAGAATTCAGTTTTTCTTAGTTAAAGCAGCGAAGTAGACACCCTCCCCATTCTGGCTCTCCATCCCTGAAAAAAATCCTGGGATGGGAACTGACAGTTGGTAATTCTTAAGCCTCAGGGATGTTTATATCCGAACTTCCCGCCTCCTTCCCCTAGACGCACGCTATGAACCAGTTAGATAGTGTGCCTGGCAGGCACAGTTTTATGCCTAAGGAGGTAGGTCTGCACCCTGATAAAGAGGGTGCCCGGCCGCAGGGAGATGTTTTTTTTTTTTTTTCCTCTTTCTTTTTCTTTTTTCTTTTCCTTCTCTGTCTCATTCTGTCAATGAGGCCGGGTCCTCATTGACGCCCATCCAAGCACTCTCAAGCCCCGAGCCCAAGTGTGATGAGCCTAAGTCATGAGGGGGGCTGCAGCCTGCAGGTGAAGAGCACCAGAGTCCACTAAACCCTCACGGGTGTGCACACAATGGGCTTTCTTCCTTCCGTGAGAGAACAGCTCACTGCCTGGTGCAGAAAGGAAAGCTGCACCCCGCCCCCAGGGGAGGCGCTGAGGGGGTTGGATCCCAAAGCAGCCATCGTGGCTGACATGGACACCCCAGATTTCACTTTTCCCCCGGGGACAAAGCGTGCAGGTGGTAAGTGAAGAAAGAAAGGAGACCCCTCCAAAAGGCTAAGCATTTGGCTCGAGCACAGTGGTGGACCTCGACCCCAGCCTCTTGAGACCAGGTGCGCCTGCATTTTAGGAGATCACTACATTTGTTTATTACGGTGTGTGTGCGTGTCGGGGGGGTGCCCATGGAAATCAGAAGACAACTTGCAGAAATAGGTTCTCTCCTTCCACCATGTGGGACCTGAGGATCGAACTCAGGTTGTCAGGCTTAGTAGCAAGCACCTTTACCGGCTGAGCCATTGCTGCCCTGTCTGCATTCTGGTTGTGACCAGCAGGGGCCTGTTTCTTGTTGGTCTCCCCTGCAGTTCCAGGAGTGCACAAGGCAAGGGCACCTCCAAATAGAACGCAAATCCCCTTAGGAAACACTGCCCAGACCCAGCAGCCCCTTGTTAAGCTCCCCAGACAGCAGGAGGCAGGACGGGCGCTTCCCTTCTGTAGCTACAGTGCTTGGCATCGGGAAGAAACTTGGCCAGAACAGCGTGAGTTAACCAGAAACAGCTGAGTTCTTTTCCAGCCGGCAGGTCTTTGCCCTTGAAGAGCAGGAAGGACATTGAAACCGAGGACCAGAAAGCTACAGACACACTCCCAGATGCCTTCACACCCTGCCCCTACTTGGGGCAACTTCTTTCTTAATCCAGTTAAATAAAACCATTATCGTTAATCCCACTTCTTGTAGGGGCAAGGAAAGGCAGTGTGCTGGGTAAAGTGGACAGCCAGTGTGTTCTTCTCCTGAGCTGGAGGATGAGCGACTTCGTCCCACCTAGTGGAATTCCTCCCCACTCCTCAGAGGTCTCATTTGGAAACAGTAATTGTCATTGCCTTTTCTTTTTTAATTTTTTTTTTCAAGACAGGGCTTCTCTGTAGTTTTGGAGCCTTTCCTGGATCTCACTCTGTAGACCAGGCTGGCCTCGAACTCACAGAGTGCTCTGCCTCCCGAGTGCTGGGATTAAAGGTGTGCGCCACTGCTACATGGCTTTTTTTTTTTTTAAATATTTTTAAAAGTTTATTTATTTCTATTTTATGTGCATTGGTGTTTTGGTATGGATTTTGGGTCTCCTGGAACTGGAGTTACAGACAGTTGTGAGCTACCATGTGAGTGCTGGGAACTGAACCGGGGTCCTCTGGAAGAACAGGTAGTGTTTTTCACCATGGAACCATCTCTCCAGCCTGTCATTGCCTTTTCTTGATTCTTACTACCCTGCAGGGTTGGCCAGGGATTGGGGAAAAAAATTCACTTTTCTTGCCTCAGTTTCCCCTAGTGAGAAATAAGGTTTTATGAGCAAGTGGGTGCTCCAAAGACATCTGTAGGTTGCAGAGCAAATCCAACGGGTGATGGTGGTGGTGGTATATGTGTGGTAATCTGGTTTCTCTAGGTAGGCTTTATGTCTCTCTTGAGCAGTAACTGTGCCTTTTAGTGTTCCCCAGAGAACAAGCCTCATCAGGAGCATGGAACATACAGTAGCTTTGTAAGAAGTATTCACTGATCAAAAATAATCTGTACAGGAAGAAAGATTTCCATAATTCATGAGACCTGGAGAGGCTTGAATCTCTCTCCCCATTCTGTTTCTCCACGTAAAGAGAGGGGACACCCCGCCATAGAGGCAAGGGGAGGAGGGTCCCAGAACCCAGGTCAGGGCCTTCAGGCTGGCTATTCCCAGAGTCACCTACAGGGATATCTCCATGAGCTGATGGACACTGCAAGGGGCAGTGGAAGAGTCCTGGTGAGGAGGAATCCAGCCTCCTAAGGAGCGGTGGACGCTAAGATGAGCTAGGCTAAGTGGCCAATCTGAGAAGGCTGGTGGGGAGGGGGGCTCAGAGGCCCCCCTGGGAATGCAGGGGGAGAGCCTGGGGGCAGGGGTGAGGCACACACCCTCCTACAGAAAGCCACTCTCCTGCCTGACCTTCATAGACCCACTGGGAGTTTTGGCTTCCTGCCCAAGCCCTGCCTTTGACCCCAAACAGCTCAGTTCATGGCACTGGAATGCTCCTGCTGGACCTTGAAGTTGGGGCAGGGAGTGCCGGAGCCCAGCCTTGAAGAATGTGTTAGTTCCTCGCTTGTTGGGGTAGTTGGGGAGGAGGGGTGGGCCAGTCAAGGAAGCCAGGTAAGGCTTCACCTGGAGAGATAAGGCAGGGTGGGGCTTCTCTCATACCTGTTGTAGACAACCCATCCCTCTGCCATCCTTGCCCCTAGACACCCTCTGTGGGTCCACATGGAGAGCGTAAGTCCATGCCTGAGACCCAGTTTTCTGTCCCTTTGCACGTTGATGGCGTTCCACCAGCGTGGATGGAAAAGTACGCCTGTTGCAACACTTCATGAGTCAGTGCTCACTCTGCTGTCCAGGGTCTGGCCCTCACATGGAGACAAGGACAAGGATGACCCCGGGGATTGTTAGGAAATTGTGTAGTCTGGCAGAGGGGAGCCATCCCATGCGAAAAGACCATCATTTTTTTTGCACTTGGTGACAAGGATGCTGTCCCCCAAAGTGGTGGCCTAGTTTTATTCCCATCTCTGACTTGCCTGCTAAGCTGGATTTTAGCATGCCTTCTGACCTTGACCAGGCCAGGATCACCCACAGCAGGCTCTGGATTGTGCAGACCTGAGGAAGGAGAGTTTGCCTGAGCCTCAAGCAGGCCATTCTGTCCCTTAAGGTCATACCCCTTTGGTTAATTAGTAGCTTTATAGCCAAGGTGGCCCGTGCTACCTGGGGGATTCATTGGGAGCCTGTCAGAGACACAGAGCCCAACCACACAGCCTCTAGATCCCAGAGCCCAGAATCCAGCTGCTCTGGGAGCCTGCCGCTGGCCTTGGCTACATTCCCAGCAGCTGAATGTGGCTGGCAGACAGCCTCCTCAGGTTCTGGTTCTAACATTGTCCAGGTGGCAGTGTGACATGGGACCTGTCTCTTTCTGAGCCTCAGTTTCCTTCTCTGTCAGAGTGGCTTGGATTCTGTAAAGGTAACTCACCTTTAGCACCATTGCCACTTGGAGGCAGAGAGGAGGGGGCTGTCTGTGTCTTAGTGGGCACTTTCCTGTACCTTAGCCTCTACACAATAGTGCTGCCACACCACATCAACTCTGGTTATATATATGGGTGTGTGTGTGTGTGTGTGTGTGTGTGTGTGTGTGTGTGTGTTTGTGTGTGTGTATAGAGACCAGTACCCATAGAGACCAGAAGAGGGAATCAGATCTCCCTGGAACTGGAGTTAAAGGTGGTATGAGCTACCATATAGATGCTAAAAGCCCAGCCTAGGTACTCCGGGAGAATAGCCAGCACTCTACTGGGATATATATCTCCATCTCCCTTGGCTGGCTTCAAACTCAGATTTGCCTGCCTGTGCTGCGATTAAAGATGTGTGGCACTATACTGGCTTCAGAGTTCTTTTTGACGTCTGAGAACGCCTCTGGACATCAGCAGAGGTGCCCCGGGGCAGCATCGCCTCTGCTTGAGAAAGGCTGCATGAGATGGTCTCTGAAGACCTGCCCTCCCCCAGGATTTCTCTTGGTACAAAAGGGCTTCTAGCTAGTTTTGTGAGTGTGCCCTGTGCGCGGATGAGGAGTAAGCGGGACAGGTCAGAGGGGAGGAGGCAAGGCGGTTGGACCTCATGCTGTGAGCCAAGGCCAGCTCTCTGTGCCTCTAGACCTTGAGTTATGTAAGAAGGAGGGGGTAGGAGCCATGTGTGTGGTCTGGGCCCCACACTGAGGTCAAGGACCTTCCAGTGCAGGGCAGCAAATGATGAATCCTGTGTCCCTATTCCACATTGCCCTCTCTCCTTGCCCTGGGAAGGGATGCAGGAAGTGAATCAGCTCAGCAACCGCAGGAGAGTGGGCTGGGTGCCCTTTGAGATGCACGCTCACGCCTCATCCAACCCTCCCTGGCTGTGGTTTGATTATTCCTTCCATGTTAGCTGTTTATTAACTCTGTCCACGGAATCCCCTTCTGACCTTGTTGCTTAATGGAAGGGCAGAGGATTTATTTTGGCGGGGTTAGGCTTTGGGTGGTATGGTTGCTGACGAATCTCAGAAGTAAATCACAATTGCTTTGGGCTATTCATTCTTACAGTCTTCAAGAAGAAGCTCAGCTCTGGGCTGTGTGGGCTGGATACTGGGAAGGATCTTTGGAATTAGACGGATTCCCCGGGCTGCAGAAACCCTTAATCCAAGGTGTCTGTCAATGCCTTGCCCAAGTGTACAGAGGAGAGTGTGGCCAGCCATGAGGTCCTGTGTGCTGGAGGGAACTCTACAGGACAGAGTTCCTTTAGGGAGAAGATGATGACAGTGTCAGAAATGTCACAAGGGGGGGGGGGGATGGGGGGGTTGTTTATCCCTTTGTTGTTGTGGTAAAATACATAGAATGTAGCATTCTCATTTTGACTGTGTGTGTGTGTGTGTGTGTGTGTGTGTGTGTGTGTGTGCACATGTGTGTACATAGACTATGCACACCTGTGGCAGCCAGAGGCTATCGTTAGCTATTATTCTTCAGGCACCACATAGCTTGTTTTTTGAGATAGGCTTTCCCACTTTTATCTGGAATTAACCAAGCAGGCTAGGCCCACTAACACTGAGATTGCAGGTATGTGCCATCATACCTGGCTTTTTTTTTATTTACATGGGTTCTGGGTATCAACCTGAGGTCCTCATGCCCACAAGGCAAGCACCTTACCAGCTAAGCCATCCCCCATGCCCCATTTGGAGACTATGGAAAGATACGATTCATTGTCATTAAGCACATTCACATTATTCTGCGGATGTCACCACCATCCCACGCCACAACTTTGCACTGACCAGCCCCTCTGCCACTACCCTTCTGCTTCCTGTCTCTGTGATTGACAGCTAAGGGCACCGTGTATCAAGCAATGGGAGTCTCTTTTCAATGGCACATAACACAATACCAGAGTGGCCTATGTTTTAATGAAAAGAGGTTTTTTTGGTTCCCAGTTCTGGTCCAAGGTCAAGGTGATGTGTCTGGTGCTGGCCCTTCTGTCTGCCGGTCTGGAAGCAGTACAGGGCATCTCCTGGCAGCAGACAGGAAGCATGCCTCTGTGGACATGTCTTCTCCTCCTCTTCCTGGGAACTCATTTGGAAGTTCTACCTGGGAGCATACCCTTGTATACCCTTGACTGAAGAATGCTCTGCCATTCAAAGATGCATGCCTGGAGAGCACAGATGGAGGAAGACTGTACCGCATGTAGTAGGTGGAATAATCCAGTATGTGTCTTTTGTGACTGACCTCTCAGTTGCCATAATATCGTCATGGTTGGTGCATTTTATAGCCTGAGTCAGAATTTCCTTCCGAGGCAGCTATGGGCCACATTCTGTGCATCTGCTCCGCTGCCTCCTAGACACCTAACTGGCTGCTACCCTTTGGCTGCTGTGAAGGATTCTGGGGTGAGCCAGGTAGGCGAGTAGCTGTTGAGTCCCTGACTTTGACCTTCTGGAGTGGATGCCCTGAAGTGGAGCTGCTGGTCATATGGGAAGAATAAATACATCTAGAGTTTTGTGTGTTTTTTTGAGATAGGCCTGGGTTGGATGAGATATGGCTCAGTGGCTAAAGGCATTTGCTGCCAATCCTGAGACCCATGTGGTGGAAAGACAAAACAGACTTTTGCAAGTTGTCCTCTGACTTTCACATGATGGCTATGGTGTGTGTGCACACGCACACAATTAATAAGTGCAGTTTTAGAAAGTTAACCCTCTTGAGATAGGCTCTCACTATGTAGCTTAGGCTGGCCAGAGGCTTGCAGCCCTCCCGTTCAGTCTCTATAGTGCTGGGAATTTAGGCATGCACCTGTGTTTAGGATGCTTTGAGAAGAGATGTTTGACCTTGGTTTCAAGGGTAAATGATCTCTCTGGACATCTAAGGGGGTGGACAGAAGTAAAATTCTGGCTTATGGCATCCAGTGAGTGGCGCACAAGTTCATATGCCTGGCATTGGCGGCTGTGGCCAGAGGCAAGTATGGTAGGAGGAGAGGGCCGGGTAGAGAGTCTTGCTCCCAGCTGAGGAAATTGGGCTCTGCTCCATGGAGACTGAGAAGCAATGAAAGAGATTTCAGGCAGGAAGCCATGAAGGTTGATCACCATCTTACAAGGAAGTAAGTGATAAAGCAGGTGGACTAGGAGGGAAAGAGGCTGGAGGCAAGAAAACCATACAGGCAGAAAACCAGGGTGCTCACCAAGCTGGGGGGGGGGGCGGTGGCCACCCAAGGGTACTCATCAAGATGGGAGAAGATCCGCTTGGGCTGGGTGGCTTTGAGGGCCCATGAGACTACCCAGGTATAATGAACTGAGAGAAGTGTCTGATAAGCATATGAGAGTAAGGATGAGAAGCGGGCAGTCAAGGGGAAGGACCGCCATCCCCGCACAGAGGGTCCAGTAGAGTTAGTTGGAGGCCAGGTCATGAGGTGGCTTCTGTACAGTGTGACCTGCCCCGGTGAGTATCTTATCAATCCACACATTCTGATTGCCAAGCTCCAGGCCCTGTGCTTGCGCACTGAGGAGTGGACACACAGAGATGAACATGAGCGATGACTTTAATTCATTTACACATTCCATAAAGCCCAGGCTGGAACTGGGCCAGTACCTTTGCACAGCTAAAGATTGAATGTTGATAGGTGGCACGCAGGAGAAACAGAGCGTGCAATGAGTGTGTCCCAGGTCTTGACAATCTGAGCTGTGGCTTCTTAGCACCCCTGACGTCTTTGTCTGTTTGGGTTCCTTCGTTTTGTTTTTGAGACAAGGTCCCAGAAAGCCCAGACTAGCCCAGAAGTCATAGTAGCTAAGGATCACCTTGAGTTCTTGATCCTCCTGCCTTCACTTTCTGAGCCAGGATTATAGGTATGAGCTACCAAGGCAGCTTTATGCATTGCTGGGGCTGGAATGGCCAGCCCCATGGCCAGCACTTTGGACCAGCAAATTCGTTATTGTAAAGGAGACAGTTCTACACAGTGTTCCTTGGCATTTCTGGCCGCTGCACACTCACACGGGGATGAGGGGGTAGATGTTCTCTGGGGAACGAAATTGCTCCCCTCCAGGTGAGCTCCATTGGTCCTGGGGTCAGGAAGGCCGATGAGAAGATACTAATCTGAATTCACCAAGGCTAAGCAGGGATGGAGACTCCATGCTGCCCCTCTTTCCACCACCATGATGGAACTAATTAACCTCATATCTAAGATAATCACCTTAGAAGAGGGAGGGGCTTATTTTGGCTTGCAGTGTGGGGAGCCTCGTCTATGGATGCTTGGCCCTGTTACTTTGGACCTGTGATAAGCCAGAGCACCGATGAGAATCGGGCAAGTCCGATGAGAATCGGGCAAGTCCGATGAGTCTGGTGAGTTGCCCACCCAACAGCAGCAGGGATCAGGGCAGCTGGTTTCTCCAAACATTGTGGGCTGAGGGGAGGAGGGGGTGCCGAAGGCAGGATGGACAGTTAGGGAGGGCTTAGTGTGTTTATCTGACCTTGTGTTTTATTTTCCCATTCAACTATTGTGAGTTCTCCCCTGTCTGTACAGAGAGTTTCTCTCTTGTCTAGAGTATAGGTCGCCGCATTGAGTCTTTTGCCTCTACCCAGGATATTGCACAGAGTTGCTTTGTACCCGAGTTACTTTGTAAATGCAGGTGGCTGTAAGTGAGGCAATGTCCCAGGCATGGAGTGGCCCGCCAGTCAGTGTGGTGCTGTTATCAAACTGGCTTGTTGCTCTGGAGACAAGAGATAGTTTTTCCTTGAAGTTTTTACTTTGATTTTTTGTTTGTTTGTTTGTTTGTTTGAGTTAGGGTCTCACAGTATAGCCCAGGCTAGCCTGGGACTTGCACTCTTCTGGCCTTGGACTCCTGAATGCTAGAAGACCAAGCATTGTAGGTGTTCAATATAATAATAATAATAATAATAATAATAATAATAATAATAATAATAACCACATTATTTTTTTAATTGCGTGTGGGGGAGTGCATGTGCCAGCACACACGTCAAAGGACAACTTGTGAGAGCTGACTCTCTCTTTCTACCGTATAGGTTCCAGGGGTCAAACCCAGATGATCAGGTTTGGTAGCAAACACCTTTATCTGCCGAAGCATCTTGCCGGCCCTGTTCTGGGTCATTTTAACTTGGTTTTTCTTACTGCGAACAAGGTGAGCCTGCCACACAGGAGCCTTTGTACTTCCTTTTCCGTGAACAGTCTGTTCAGGTTTCACCCAATTTTCATCAGGTTTTTTGGTTTTGTATTGAATTAGAGGAAATCTTACTGAATCAAAGGAAATCTTTTGCTTATTTTTTTCCCCTTTTGAGACAAAGTCTCACGTAGACCAGGCTCGAATTCCCTATGCATCTGAAGATGACCCTGAACTTCTGATCCTCCTGCCTCTGCTCCCCAAGTGCTGAGATTACACACATGCACCACCATGCTCAGTTTATGTGGTACTGGGGGTCGAACCCAGGGCTTTGTGCATGCGAGGCTAGCAGTCAACCAACTGTGGTACAGCCCTGGTCCTGGAGGAAACATTTATGTACCAAGGAACTTTGTCTTTTTTTTTTTCTGGAATGTAAGTTATAAGTCATCCTCTTTCATTGGATCAAGGAAGATTTTGTCATGTGTGAGGAGAGTTATTAAAATTAATTTATTTTCTTTTATGTATGTGAGTGTTGTGCTTCTATGTATGCCTGATGCCCTTGGAGGTCAGAAGAGGGCATTGGATCCCCAAGAACTGGAGTTACGGAGGTTATAAACCACCATGTGGGTGCTGGGAATCGAACCCAGGTCCTCTGCTAGGACAAGTGATCTTCACTGCTGAACCATCTCTCCAGCCTCTGTTTTTCTGGGTTCTGCTGTTACTCCTAAATTTTAAGAATTATGAATGCTGATGAGAGGCAGTTCCCTAGTTGGTGGGCAGGGAGCTCTGGAAGGGAGGTCCCTGTGGAGGCAGTAGGATAGACCCCAGGACAGGAGCCGGGGTGGTCCTGGAGGTACAGGGGAAGGACTCGGGCCGCCTGCCAGGCCAAAGTGTACAAGAAGATGCCATGTGCCTACGGTTGGTGGCTGCACACGGAAGGAGCAAGGGATAGGGCTGAGTTAGTTAACATGAGGATGGAGTCAGGTGTGGGCAGTGCCGGAAGGTCCACGGGGCAGGGTCCACCGTGTCAGAACAAGAGGTAGGTGGACGCTGAGTCAGAGCTGGAGGAGGGAAGGGACAGACCTCTGTCCTCATGGCATCTTCTTAGGTCCCCTTGTGCCCTTAGCCACTGTCAGTCACCAGGCCCTGAGGTCTGAGCCCACCCTGAGGACCATGTTCTCCCTGTACTCGCACATGCCAGGTCATGTGACGCACACCTGGAATAGCCCCTGCCCAAAGCCCGCTGGCTGTCAGCTCACCAGTTTCAACCGGCCTGTTCTTAGCTATTTCCCTCGCCCTGCCTCGCCTTTCCCAGGGACCCAGGCCTCCCCTCACTGCTCCTGCCTCCATCCGCCGACAAACCTAGTATTCCCTTGTCCCCACATGACGTGGAAAGTGAGCAAGACAGTCACCGCCAATGGGGTTCCTTCTCTATGCCACCACTTACACTGAGTCCATGTGTTAAGTCCCGGAAGCGCCCTGAGGCCTTGGGAAGCCCTTGAACGGAAAGTGTAAGAGAGTCAGCACGTTGTGTGAATGTTTAATAAGCAAACACTCAGGGCTGGAAAGATGACGTAGGAGTTAAGAGCACTTGTTCTTCCAGAAGACCAGAGTTTGGTTCCCAGCACCCAGGCCGGGTGGTTCACAACCTCCTACAATCCAGCTGCAGGGCATTTAATGCCCTCTTCTGGCCTCCACAGGCACCCAAACATTCATGGCATATATCCTACAGATATACACACATATACATATATAAAAATAAATCTTTTTTTAAAAAAAAAGGTCTCTTGGAAGCCATCGTGGAGGAGGTGGCTCTGAAGAATGTCGATGAGGTGGGGATTTGGAATGAGAATGGCCAGAGCCAAGCGGGAGGCAGAGTATGTGAGCGTGTGTGTTGGGTCCTGGGATGCTTGGTGGAAACAGGTTTCTTCCCCCAAGAGTGAGTTGACATTTTGTGAACTCGTGCTACAGGCTCAGGGCAGGGCTGAGCCACTGCTGCTGCTAAAAGACTCCGCACTGGGCTGTGTTGGGGCCACGCCAGCTCCTGCTGAGGCCCGTCCTTGCCCGTCCATCCTGGTATCATCAGCAAAGCCTTGCCCTGAATGAACTCAACCACCTGCCTTTGCTCCCTCAACCTCAGGCCCCGCAGGGTACCCTCCTTCCTGCTTGATTCCACAGCACAGATGTTCCCCTCCTGCCTGATGTGGGCCTCCTGCCGCCTCCCTCTTGCCTTCTGCCTTCTCTAGTCTGTCTGTCTGTCTGTCTGTCTGTCTCTCTCTCTCTCTCAGGCTCAGCGCCCACACCTGTCTCCCAGTCTGACTTCAAAGGCATTCAAAAAATTATTTTATTTTAATTTAAAACATTTTATCTTAATTTATATGTGTGGATGTTTTGACTGCATGTATGTCTGTGCACTACATATGTACCAGGTGCCCACAGACTCCAGAAGAGATTGTTGAGGTTCCTGGTACTAGAGTTACAGACAGTTGTGAGCTACCATGTGCATGCTGGAAATCGAACTTGGGTCTTTTGGAAGGCAGCATGTGCTCTTAATCCCCGAGCCTGGTGTCCAGTCCCGGTTTTATTTTTAATTGTGTCCATATGTGTATGTCATTGTGTGGGTTGATGTGAGTGTGGGTATCTGCAGAGGCCAGAAGAGGGCATCTGATCCCCTCTTGGGTGGAGTTACAGGTAGGTGTGAGTCACTTGACATGGGTGCTAAGAACCAAACTCAGGTCTTAACTGCTGAGCCATCTCTCCAACCCACAAAGAACTCTTAAACACCCCCAAAGCCTTCAAAATACCAGCAATGGTGTCTGGGGATGTGGCTCAGTGGTAGAGCACTTGCTGAGCATGGTTCAGACCCCTGCACCAGGCTGGCAAGAGGGCTCAGCAGATAAGGTGTCTGTCGCCAAGCCCAAGGACCTGAGTTCAATCCCTAGGACCTACATGGTAAACGGAGAGAACCAATTCTTGAGATTTGTCCTCTGACTTCCACACACAGATTGTGGCACATTTACACACACACACACACACACACACACACACACACACACACCAAAATATTCAAGCCTGTCTTGTTAGAGGAAAGGAGGAAGAAAAGCAAAAAGTAATAGCAGTGGTTGGTGATTGGCAGTTACGCTGCTGTTTGGGGCTGGGGGGTCTGATCCACACTCCTCAGAACACATAGACTCTTTAAGGGGACGAGTCGCTGGCCTAGATTATAATCCAGAGCTCTCAGTCTGTTGCTAAAATTCATTCCCAGGGGGAGACATAAGTGACATCTACCCCTTCTCCTAAGGTCCCAACGACGGATGGAGCGGAGCCAAAGTTCACTTTAGAGAACCAGTGAGTTTATTGGGCCAACTTTCAGAGTGTAGGTGAGGGATTGCTTACAAGAATGTGGGTGCTCCTTCCCAACAGGCCACACCTGGAAAGCCTTTACCCTGCAGGGATGAGGGTGGAGCCCCATTCCCTAATCTTCCCTAGAAAATATACTCTAGCCCCACCCTAAGGCAAAAAGGGCAGCTTTGCATACAGCTGGTGGTAGGAAGCCGCTGGATGCTCAGGTGAGGGTCCCGGGTCCCTTCCCCCCCTCCTTGAGGAGTGTACACAGCCAACAAGCACAGCTGGAATGCTTCTTTTGCAAGGGGGCACAGCTGAATCTCCCAAGCGGGGCACAGCTGAATGCCCCAAGATGGTCGGTCGTCTGTCGCCTGACTCAGGATAGCAAAGTCTATCTGTTCTGCAGGATGCTTGCAAAAGTACCACCCATTTGGCCATGGCTGGCATTCCCTTGTGACCCCTCTCTTTGCTGTCTAAAGAGGCCTGAACCTTTTTGAGTGACATTTGTGGGCTTGCACTCACCTAGCCCTTGCCCAGCTCTTGTGTAAATGCTGCATGGCGGCCTCAAAACTCACGTCTTCTCTTTGTTTTAGCCCTTGACGGAGACCCCACAGGGAGGCTCCCTGGTGTGATGTATGTTAGACAAGGGCCCAGGTGAGCCATGGTTGATGGAGAAGACTTCTGGAATGAGGAAGAACGCAGTAGATAGTGGGTCTGAGGAGTGGTGAAGGAGAGGAAGAGACAGGAAGTCCACGGGAGGGCCCGGTGTGGGGGGAGTTGAGTGTCAGATCCCAGGAATGCAGGTCTTGGGGATTGGTCACCCTGAGGTGAGAAGAAGCTATTGGAAGGTCAGAGTGGGCTTCCGCCCCTGGGAGCTTTGAGTGCTGCCCCTCGCTGCCCACGGAGGAGTCTGGGGATCCAAGCTGGGTGCAACCTTTATGTGGCTATATTGGAGTGAGAAATGAAGAGGTCCAGCACCCCCATCCCCATCCCATCTTCAAGGTCCTGACTTGAGGTCTAGGTTTACATGGAGGGCAAGAGGTATACCCAGCTAAGCAGTCCTGGTCAAGGGATAGACCTCCCTATCATCACTGTCTGGACTCCAGTCTGTCCTGCAAGGTGGTCTGCACATTGTCAGAACTGTGTAAAATCCCTCTCCTAAGACAAGGCCAGGGTTCAGCCTTCCTGAAGTCCATTTCTTTCCATAGTCAGATCATCAAGAGAAGGGGCCCAAGTGTCTTCTTACAAGATCTTCACGCCTGTCAGGACCATGGCAGATGCAGGGGCCTGGCATTTCTGTGAGGGACTGTGGTTCATTCCCACTGCCTCCCAAGCTACCCCACATCCTGTCCTGGGCAGGACAGCACCCAACTCAAAGGTGCCTATTGATGGCTGGAAGGCTTTCTTGGTGAGAGGTTGGAGGGAAGGCAGAGGTGAGCCAGTGTGGAAGCAGCTTCCTGGGAGGGGAGGACTTTGGATGGCTAGACCCTCATGACTTATCTCTTCATGTTTTTGGTACATATCTTCTCTGGACACCCCCTCTCCCCCCTTTAAGTGAAAAGAAATAGGGGAAATCGCGTAGAGGAGGGAGAAGGGTTGGCTTTCCACAAGGCCACAGAGGGGAAGAAAGAAGGGAAGTCCCTGACTCTGTAGTCCTCCCCTCCCTCCTCCCCCTTCTAGGCTGGCCCAGATTGATCTTCATCTTTGTCCCAGGATGGTTGCTGGTGCTCCGCATTCTAGATTGTCAGTGGAAACTGAAGCTTCTGGGTTTTCTCCCTGCCCAGCCGCTTGGGTGAGCTTGGACAAGCCCCTTTACATGGCCGGCTCCAGGTTCCCAGCCAGATTTCCTTCTGACTTTGAGGTGGCGAAACCACTCATTCCTTCTCTTCTTCAGACTACTGGGGTGTCCTGGGGCACTAGACAGAGCAGGGGGACACTGAGGCAGAGATGCCATCTGGCTGTGGGGCAGGGGAAGGATTAGAGCGTCTGACTGGGCGCTGCAGAGCTGGGAATGCCCTCCATTGACCCAACGCCTGGGATTTGACTTTCAAAGGAGAAGCGCTCTGTCGATAAGGGCTGCACTGTGATAAAGACGCCTTTATTATTCCGGGCTCCTAGCTCTGCAGCTTCAACACCCCACCTCCCTGTGTGAAAACTCAGGCTGAATGGTTTCTGGGATTAAATGATTCCTGCTCAGCGAAGCCGAGTGGTTTCATGAACTAGAGCCCTGTCCGAGCATGCCTTCTCTGTCAGGCCCGAAAGCTCGCCAGGGCTGGGCACTGCAATTCTTTCTTTTATATATATTTAAATCTGGGGATTTTCTACATGCACATAACATGTTTTGATGAAGCTCTCACCCCCTATTCCTGTCCTGTCTCAGTCACTGTTCTATCACTGTCCAGAGACACCATGACCAGGGCAATTCTTACAAGAGAAAGCACTGGGGACTGGCTTACAGTTTCAGAGGTCTAGTCCATGATCATCATGGTGGGAGCGTGGGGCAGGCATGGCGTGCTGGAGCAGAAGCTGAGAGCTACAAACTCATCTGCACAGAGAGGTAGGAGAGGAAAGGGAGAGAGAGAGAGAGAAAGAGAGAGAGAGAGAGAGAGAGACAGAGAGAGAGACAGAGAGAGAGACAGAGAGAGAGACAGAGAGAGAGACAGACTTGACCTGGGTCTGGGCTTTTGAAACCTCAAAGCCCACCCCCAGTGACATGCTTCTTCCAACAAGGCCACACCTCCTAATCCTTCTAATCCTTTCAAACAGTTCCACTCTCTGGTGACAGTGTTTAAATATGTGAGCCTATGGCGGCCATTCTTATCCAAACCTCCAATCTTCATGAGGTTTTTGTTGTTGTTGTTTTTAGTTTCTTCCTTTTAGTGTGTGTGTGTGTGTGTGTGTGTGTGTGTGTGTGTGTGTGTGTGTGTGTGTGTACACAAATGCTGATTCGTGGAGAGGCCCAAGGCTGATGTCCGGAATCTTCTTCAGTTGCTTTTCTACCTTCTTCTTTTGAGGCAGGGTCTCCCAATCAAATCCAGAGCTCACTGATATGGTTATTCTCCTGCTAGCCAGCTTGCTCTGGGATCCCATCTCTGCCTTTCAGGCTACCGCCACGCCCACCCAGTATTTAAGGGAGTACTTAGCATCCAGACTCCAGCCTTCTTGCTTCCTCAGAACACTTTAAGGGCTGAGCCATCTCTCCAGCGCCTCTTCACTACCTCTTGAGTGGCACATTTTACTTCAGCCCTTAAAATAAAAACAACAGCAAAACTACCTTGTGTTTTATAAGGCTAAAATGATAAACCTAATAATGTCCCGTATCAGCCACTGGGCTCTTAATCCATGGCTACATTCAAATATTGTGAAACATGTTACACAGGACATGGGTGAGCAGGACGCATCCTGTCTGTGCTCACAGGGAAAATGGATACTCTTGCCGTCTACCTCATACCCTGGGGCAGCTGGAGAAGGTGGTGGTGGGAGCCGGGTTCAACCTCTACAGCTATGGCTGCACTTGGCCTAGTTGAATCCAGATTGCACACACATATGTTTGGAACACCCCCGGTGCATGGAGGCCTGTAGACAACTCAGCAGGGTGCAGGCTCACCGAAGAAGCAGCTTTCTGGGGAATGTGACCGGATGGTGTGAAACTTTCAAGCTGTAGCTCCTCTGCGTTAGCCGCTCTTCTTCTTGCTTTTCTTGGTTTTAGATTTACTTCATTGTCATGTGTGTGAATGTTCCACTTATGTGTCTGCCTATGCATCACATACATGGTTAGTGCCCATGGAAGGCAGAAGAGGGCATTGGGTCCCCTGCAGCTCAAGTTATGGACAGTGTGAGCAGCCAGATGGGTGCTGGGAATTGAACCTGGGTCCTGTGCCTTAACCACTGAGCCACCTCCAGAAAAGCACCTAACAGAATCCGTCCAAGGAAGGGAGGCTTTATCCGCACTCCAGTTTTCGGGGGCCTAGGGCCCATCCCAGCAGGGAAGAGATGGTGTCAGCTGGTCACATTGCATCTGAAGTCGGGATCGAGATGAGTGCTGGTACTTAGCTTGTTTCCTCTTCTTTATCCTGTTGGGAGCCAGGCCCAGGGAATGGTGCCCCTGAGTCTGAAGATGGGTCTCTTCCCTCCTCAACTGACCTGATCTAGAAACTCCCTCACAGACATGCCCAGAGGGTTTGTGATCAAGGAGACTCTAGATCCTGTCCAATGGACAATCGGAGGGTCAGAAAGGCACTCAGGGCACTCAGCATGCAGAACTGACTCAGGGAGTCGGGCCATGCCACCCTGTGAGCAGTCAGTGCAGGTGAGGGCATCCGCCTGGCTGCCCACGTCCAACTGCTCACTGGGTTTGGGTCTGTTTGCAAGTTATGTCCTTCCCCAGCTGGGCCTGGACGGCCCCTCCCCTGTCGTCCAGCTGCAGCTGGGAGCCTGCCCGCCCCTCAGGTGACCTTCCTGGCAGCTCACACTTCCTTTAACTCTGTGACTGCTCTCTTCCACCTTACCCTTGGGGTGTGTCCTCTGGCTAATGATAATGTGAAATGACTCACCCACAGTTTTCCTGGTTAATAACCACCACCCCGAGTACTATAGATGAAGCTAGGAGTTAATGGTTTCCAAGGAATGCATTTCATGAGTGCAGACCTCAACCGGAAGAGGGAGGAATACCATTTCCCTGTGCCCTCACTCTGGATCCCTGTGGCCTGGAGCCAGAGTATACCTAGGGGTGCTGTTTCTTGGCCTGTCCTTTAAATGTGGGCACATACACACCCCACATCATGACTACTATACTCTGCTCCCATCTCTAGCATCTCTAGACCCAGGGCCGGTAGGCTGCCCTGGTACAGCCTGCTTGCCTGCTTTAGGCCTCGGCCTTCCCAAGGGACACTGCTCTCTCTTCTGCCGAAATGAGCTTGGCTTTGGGATCTACCTCAATCCCTGCTTCTATCCAGAGCCTCCTTGCTTTGAGCCCCCCAGCCTTGCTCTGGGTACTCGCTCTGGACTCTCCCAAGTCTTGGACAGCTCTTTGTGTAGATTTCCCATGCGTTGGGTTCTTTGCTTGGCTGAGGATTCAGCAAAGGAAGAGGTAGGAACACCCCCCAGATTGGCATCAGCAGGGTTCTTGGACCATCCTTAAACCTAAGGTGCCATATGGGGTCCATGGAGGGAGGAACACGGTGAAGGAAGAAATGGAATTTTCCAGGCAGGGGAGAGACATGTGCAAAGGCATCTACAAGCCGTAGGTGTGGCACCTAGGAAGGGTAAGGCAGGACCTGTGGTCAGATAATGGCCCTTGCGAGGTGAGGTCCACACAGAAAGTGCTCTCAGATTTGTCTGTCCCCTGCTGCTCCCCATAGGTTAAGCTGGATGTCTTGTCACCTCAGCAAAGGGGCTTCTGTCTCTGAGGGCGGGTAAGATGGCCGACATCCAGCTGATCAGTGACGCTGCCAGCGCTGAAATGCTATTTTGTGCCTGCTAAGAAGAGTCTGTGGAGCTGCATGTAAAGTGACTCCTCTGTAGTAGCTGTCCCCCAGCCCCCACTGTTCACTTCGTCCTGACGCTTCTGGCTTTGAGTTGTGTAGCCCTGTTTCCCAGCATACTCAAGAGTACAGAGCGTGGACGCGCAAGACGACGCCCCTTATCTGGCCATGCCTGGGAACTGACCCCGAGACTTTCAAGGCAAAAGATGTGTAGGATCTGAAGAAAACCAGTGAGTGGCACTTGATGGATGTTCTGCAGGTCCACCGGGGTCTCTGACTCACTGGAGGTAGACCAGAGAGGAGCGGCTGCATCTGGGAGAACCAACAGACTCCACAGTGTGTTTGGGATGGCTCGCTGGAGATTTCCAGGCCCCTTCTCTCCCTCACTCCAGCCCCCTCTCATCACCTCATGTGAGGATCGACTCCCTACCAAGCGCCCCCAAGCTGTTCCTCAAGGTGGGGAGCCCCAAGCCCATAGATGGGCCTGGTTTCCTCAAGGGCAGCCCTCCTGCTCTGTCATGGCTCTTCTCCGGGGGTTTTGTTTCTACCTTGAAGGACTGCGTCACGCTTTCAAGTGTGAAAATGTTTATCTTCTCTCTACGTCTTGTCTCGTCTATGCTCCCACACAGTGGCTGCTTTATCTCAAGCTGCCTTCTGATTAGATTAGCAGCCAGAGAGGAGGTAGAGGGAGGACCAGCCTTCCCCAGCAGTCTAGGAGGCTGGCACCGGCAGTCAGGGCCTGTGGTTACTTTCTATGACCTTTCCCGGCCTTAGGGAGGAACCTGCTATGGTACCTGCCCTGGGGGCCAATGAGCAGGTAGGCAGGGCCTCAAAGAACCCTGGCTCCGGGTGCCTTGGTACCAGTCTTTAAGGCAGTAGCTTTGTGGCTTCTGTCCCTCTTTCTGGGGACCAGGATCTCAGTGTCCTGGTTCTTGCTGTGCTTCACGGTCACCTGGCATGCCCTCCCCTGAGACCCTGAGAGCTGGAGGTGACTGGGAGATAATACTGCAAAACTCCTGAGTGGTTTGGGCACTTGCTTTCCCCCGCCATCTCTGACAATACATACAGGGTTCTTTACCACCGCATCAGGCTATTTCTATGTCCATCACATATCTGCATTTTGCAAAATGATATTTAAAAAAAATGTGAAACAGTGGGTATTTCATCATTTGAGATATAGAAGTGATTTTGAACACTAAGTAAAAGAAAATTTACAAAAATGTACATTTTTAATTTATAGATGAACAGAAACAAAGTTTCTAGAACATTAAAATCTATGCTGTGTGTTTATTTACTTACTGATGTATGTATAGATCATGGGACTGGGCCCTGTGCATGCTACTCAAGTACTTTGCTGAATACACTTTGAAACCACAGCATTTTCAGGGTAAAGCAAAGAGGAGATGCCATTTGATCCCTTGGAAGAAGAAAGGATTTTTACATCAAAAAAAGGATCATTGTTAGAACCATTTTGTTGTAAGGATTGGGGTGGGGTGGGGTGAGGTGTGTGTTTGAAGATGGAGTTTCTCTGTGTAGCTCAGGCTGTCCTGAAACTCATTCTGTAGACCAGGTTGTCTTCCAACTCAGAGATCCACCTGCCTCTGCCTCCTAAGTTCTGGGATTAAAGGTGTGCTCCACCAACCCTGCCCAGCATGACTTTATTTATTTATTGTTTTTAGAAGAAGTTTTTTTGTGAATTAGGGGAGATGACACCTGAGGTTGTCCTTGGTCTCCATGTGCGTGCACACACAGGTACATGTACACACGGGTACATGTCACACTCACACAGACACACACACTAAAGGTAAGGTGGAGAAGGATGGCTAGGCAACAGCAAACACAGAAGTGTGGAGGAAGCTCCTGGCATTAAGGGCAGGGCTGACGGAGCAGGTGACAGAAACATGGCCAGGCTGGCAGGAGGCGAGGCTGGAACAGGGTAGACTATGGGTGTCTGGAGGACATGCTAAGGATTTGGAGTTGTCCAAGACCTACTGGAGGGGACTGCATGATTTTATTTTTGAGACAGGGTCATGTTTGAAGCTCAGGCTGGCCTGGACACCATCCCCCTGCTTCCAGTTCAAGTGTTAGGATTACAGGTATGCACCACCTTGCCCATTCTCAGGATTTTCTTGTAAGAGCATAAGGTGTGGACCATGAGGAGAGCAGAACCTTCAGGGACAATGAAGAGGTATTGAGGTTTCCAAGGCCTCCTGGAGCACATCCGCTAGACCTGAGGTGCTGGGTGAGCCCATGTCTGTTGTTGTTGATATTTTGGCTCTTTTGAGGGTCCTGAACCCAGCTCCCAAATAAATCACACATAGAAGCTTACTCTTATTTATAAATGTCCAGCTTTAGCTTGGCTTGTTTCTTGCCAGCTTTTCTTAACTTATCCCATCTACCTTGTGCCTCTGGGCTTTTCTGGTTCCCTTCTGTACATCTTACTCTTACTCCATGGCTTGCTGTGTAGCTGGGTGGATGGCCCCTAGAGTCCTTCTTCTCTGGCTACTTCCTTCCAGATTTCTTCTTCTATATATTCTCTCTCCCTGCCAGCCCCACCTATCCTTTCTCCTGCCTTGCTCTTGGCTGTTCAGTTCTTTATTAGACCATCAGGTGTTTTAGACAGGCAAAGCAACACAGCTTCACGGAGTTTAACAAATGCAACACAAACAAAAATAACACACCTTAAAATAATATTCTACAGCACATGTCTGCTTTGCTCCCAGGGAATGCATGGGATAAATAGCAGTGTGGCTGCCTACTGTGAGTACTCAATTGATCTGCTGATGGCCTCTCCAGTGCTCGCCACCCTCACCTGTGGTGATAACTGAGGGAGAAACTTGGGCCTCCAGCCCTAGGAATTGTGGCTTTCCCAGATGTCTAAACCATTCACCAGTAGCCCTCAGGCCCCAGCTATCCTTAATGGGGAAACTCCAAGGCCAGCGCTTTTGCTGGGCCAGGAGATGGGATAGGGGCCCGCAGGAAGGCCCAGATGTGACGTACTCAGGAATCTCAACATTTACAACTCTGAGCTGACAGACACAAGTTAATCTTCCAAGGCCTGCCAAGGCTCAAAAGACTCACTCGTCTGTTTCCTTTAAATAGTACAGTTGTTTTGCCGACAGCACAATGTGCGGTGTGGTGTGAGGCAACTTCGGCACTGGAAAAAACTTAGGAAGGGAAGCGCCTAGGTTGGCTGCCCTGCCCCCACTGCCTTGAGAGAACCCCAGCCAACACTTTGAGGAGCAGCCTTCCAAGCACTTTTGTTTTCTGTTCATAAATACCCGCCGTTAAATGTAACGAGTCTTTATGTGGATGGTATGACAAGATTTACGCCATTACGTAACCTGCTTTTCCTTTAGCGGCTTGTCGTGACACGGTTTCCTGTCAGTTGCCACAGGTCTGTAGCATTTTTAATAGGGGCTCAGGCCAGGTTTGCAGGGGTGTGCCATAACGGCTTTTCTGTGCAGTGTGCTGAGGAAAAGCACCCAGTCTTTTCCAGATGTTCAGTAATTGCCTAGTGGTAAATATTTAGAATAGCTGCCATAGCTGGCAAGAAAAGAAAAAAAAAAGGTTTAGCTCCCTCTCTGAGCCCCAATGCCCAGCTGGGAGGTCACCATGGCAACCTCCTGCTAGCCTCATTGGTGGCTGAGTACCAGCAGCACTGGGGGGTGGCAGTCAGTGCTGTGAGGGAGCAAGGGGGGCATGTCAGGACTGAAGGGATCTTCTCAGAGATTTTATAAGCACAGGGCAGAAGGAACAGGGGTGGGGGTCGGGGGGTCGGAGGGGACCATCCTTGGAGCTGAGATGGCTGAGGCCACACCTGGGATAATGGCCATCCTTGGCTGGGCGCTTGGTCACCATCAAGCACCACGTCCATCTTCTTAAAAGAGCTAGGGCCACTTCTCTGTCCTTGTTCAAGAGATGAGGGCATGAGCGAGCGGGTCATTGTCCAAGCGCACACAGAGCGAGCATTGAAGACTGGCCCGGTGAGATTCCATCAAGTAGTGGTTAGCACTGTGGACACTGGAAATTGGTCTGTATTTGCTACTTAGAATCCCCCTTGCCACCCAGCCTGAGGTTCCCAGTCTCTGCCCTGCCACCATCCTGAGGCTTCTGGTCCTGGCAGCCCAGGCAGCATGTGTTTCCCTGGTTCTTCATCCAGGCTCATCCTGGCCACCTCGCCACTTAGCCCGTCTACCACCTTCACGCTAAACCGATGGGCTTGTGCACGGTAGGTCCCCTTATCCACCAGGGATACGTTCTAAGACCTGGGATGCCTAAAACCACGGGCCTTACCAGACTGCTAAATGCGATGTCTCTGTCTCTCTTCTGATAAATATACATTCATGATAAAGATTAATATAGAAATTTAGCACAGTTGAGGGTGGGGTGAGCAGCAGCATGGCTCAGCTGAAATACTTACCTCCAAGCCTGGTAACCTGAGTTCGATCCCCAGGACCCACACCAGAAAGAAAAAACTGACTCCCACAAGTTGTCCTCTGACTTCTGAATCATACTTAATAGAAATCAGGTACACTAGTGAATTGACAACAGTCATAAAAACAGAACAATTACAACGATACACTGTAACAAAAGTTGTATGAACCGTGTTTCTTTCTTTCAAAAGAACAAAAGTAAATACTAGTATTTTTGAGCTGAGGTTGTTCATGGGTCACTGAAACTGCAGACAGTGATGCTGTGGGTGTGAAGATGGCTGTCCTCTTCGCCTTGCCCAGTAGACTCTGAGGCTGCTGCCCCGGAGAGAGGGGAGGGTCCACCTCCAGATCTCGAGCAGACTCCATGCCCTCCCCCTTCAGGCTGTGCCCCCTAGAGGCTCCCATCCTTCCACTATCTTAACATCAGGGGGCCGAGGACCATCCTTGGTCTGATGTGCACTAGAGTGTGGGTGTGGAGGGCTTCCCTTCCACACCATGATTCTTCTAATGCCAAGCGAGGGAAACTGAGGCTCAGGGTAAATCCTGCTCCTTACCCCACCCAACTTTGTTTTCCCTCACTGGGGCCATCAGCCTGATTTTCTGTGTCTTATGGGTTCTTTTTTTTCAACGATTTATTTATTTTACGTGCATTGAAGTCCTGTCTGTGTGAGGGTGTAGGGCCCTCTAGAACTGGAGTTACAGACAGTTGTGAGCTGCCATGTGGGTGCTGGGAATTGAACCCAGGTCCTCTGGAAGAGCAGCCAGTGCTCTTAACCGCTGATCCATCTCTCCAGCCTGCTCTTGTAGGTTCTTTATCTGTGTTCCTCTCCTTTGGGGGAACGCAGGTGTTCCTTGGCTTCTGAAAGTTCTCTCTCTGTGTCTCTCAAACTTATCTGAAGCCTTAACTTCCCCACTAAGACATGGTCACAGAGTTTTAAAAATAAATTTATTGAGTGATTGATTGTGGGGAGCACACATATGACACAGCATATATGTGGAAGTCAGGATAACTCAGAGTCAGCTTTCTCCATCCATTGTGTGGGTCCCAGGAATTGAACTCAGGCCATTGAGCTTGGCAGCAAGCGCCTTTACTCACTGAGCCATCCTACCGGCCCCCTGGCCACAGATCTGTAAACTGCGGGCCTGTGCATGGGTCTGGAAACTGCTCTGGGGCTCCCTATTCTCCCCGTTCTCGGATCTCTTCCGGTCCCATGGGAAATGTGGGTCTAGGACTCTGTGTGCTCTGAGCCCCGGAACTGAACTTACTGTTTCTCTCCTTGTGATTGGACGCTCGATTTTGTCACCAAGGGCCCAGACTTTAATCTGACCAGCCAACCCAGAGCTGTGTGGCTTCATGTTCATCAAGAGAACCGGGGCTCGGGGTTTCTATGTGAAGACTCCCAATTACTTAAATGTCGGCCTAGGTTTTGTTCGTTTGTTTTTATACAATCTTTTAAGTAATTCTTTGAAAATGCCGTGTTTGTTTTTTGAGACAGGGTTTCGTGTATCCCAGGCTGGCCTCCAGCTCGCTGTGTAGTGGAAGGTAACCTTGAACTGCTGATCCTCCACTCCCGGGGGACTGAGATTTCTGGCTTGTCTCACTCACTCCACCCAGTTTATGGGATGCTGGAAATCAAGCCCAGGGCTTTGTGCAAACACTCCACCAGCTTGTATGTTTTTCCTTAATAGATGTAGTATTCAGAGTTAGGATTCTACGTTTTCAGGAAGCACTGTACAGAGGGTGGAGAGCCTTCCCTGTGCCCCTCCACTCCGGCTCTAGTCCCCTGCCGTTAAATGGGATCTATACATGCAAATATAGATATTGACACTTTTTTTTGAAGACAAAGCCTCGGGTAGCCCAGGCTGGTCTTGAATCCTGTTTTCTCCTGCCTCCATTTCATGCTAGGATACAGTTGTCCACCACCACACCCTAGCCAGAGACCCGTGAACAGATCAATACTGATACACTGTTACTAGCCAGGGTCTTGGTTATATGAGGGCTTCTTCTGAGTTGCGCCTTTCCTGCGGTTGACAAATGCATTGTCACATGGCCATCGTTACACTGTGGTTCTGCCTTTAAAAACACTTTAGAAGACAGAAGCCTATTTGTTTTGCACTCCCGGCCTTTCCAGAGTTCTGCCCCACCCAGTATTCAGCTCTTTCCTACTCCCCTTACTCTTGAGAGCTCTGTCTCTGCAAGTGTGTCCATCTGTCTGTCTGCCTCATCTCCTTCCTGGATGCAGGCTGCTGAAGGCTCCCTAAGGTGTGGCTTAGAAGTCCCAGTCTGGGCCACTCTACAGAGGACCCTGAGAGCTACCTCTGGCAGCCTTCCCAGGCCAAGACAGCCCTGCCCTCGCCACACCTGGATGGGTGAGTGGCCTGAGAGAGGGGTGTGCCCTGTGTGGGGCTAAGCACTCACTCTCTCTCCTTTAAGCAGCAAAAGGAAGGCTCAGGGTGTGGCTGGCAAGCCTGTTTGCAGACTGGCTGAGGCCTGCAGGGCAGGAATGGGGAAAGAGATGAAGAGGGATGGGTGGGACCCCACGCCTCACCCACCTCTTCCCTGCCTGCCCTCACAGCTTTCCCCTGGAAGGGAGTGAGCCAGCGGGCTTGGGAAAACAGTTGAAAGAGAAATTAGCTGAGAATGCCCTTCCCTGTAAAGCTACACCCCACATGTGCTGTGGAGATTCAGGATCCCTCTCGTCAGCCCAACACACCTGCCCCAGCTCTGCCTCTGCACAGCCAGAATGGGGCACATAGCGTCCTCTCGGTTTAAGGAACACAGAGGTCATTGTCACTCTTTGTACCTTGGCTCAAACTGTTCCTTCCGTACTGTGCCCTCTCCCTGAGCTCTCACACCCCATTTGCACGCAGACCACTCTAACAGCAAGGCTGCCCTCACCCTCCGCTGGTGCTCCCTTCATGAAGATGCCCTTCCGGACTCCTCCACCCAGCTTGGCCCCTTTGTCCACAGAATATCTGACCCACTGGTCACTGGTCTACATGTTCCCATTGTCCTGAGGGCCTTGCCAAGCAAGGCTCAGCATAGTTATCTGCCTCATTCACGGAGTATGTAACTCACGGACAGCTCACCCCATGAATAAGCGGGTGAGCGGAGGGGCAGACAGATGCCTGTGTAACCTCAGTGGTCTCATAAAACAGGCCAATCCCTGTCTTCAGCTGAGCTGTCCAAATAGTGGTTATCAAAGCGACCACGCCTTCAAGACTTGGCATGATGTCCCTACCACGTTAGCAGAGCAGTCCCATTCACTGATTGACTTGTTACAGGCGTGCTTGGGGCAGAGAGCCTCCATCCATTATTCATTCAGTCTTCCAGCCCCCTCTGAAAGCCAAAACTGAGAACGGAAACATGCTCGAGGGTACCAACTGAAAAGCAGAGAAGCTGAACCTGGAGCTGTGACCCTAAAGACCACTTGGAGGGGTTGGCGAGGTCTGAGTGAGACTGGGTAGGGACTGGTGTCCCTCCTGGAGGAGGCAGACATGGCTAGGCCTTGAAGGTCTAGAGAAGTGGAGAGTCGGGAGATATCTGAGACCTGTGGACAGGCCCCGAAGCCTGGCCAGAGTGGAGACACCCAGGGAACTGCAGAAGGGACGGTTGTGAGTGGCCATTATCCAGGCCTGGGCTTCCCCTGGGTGGTCCACTGGGACAGCTGGGTTCGGAGATAAACCCTTCAGGTGAGCTGGCCTGCAGGTGAGCACTGAGCATAGGCGTGGACGCTCCTGTGGGGCAGGACAAGTCTAGCAGAGGCTGCCATCAGCAGCTGGGCCTCTCTGGAGCCTGCACAGCCACTTCTGCCCTGCTAGGATCTGTCTAGACACCAGAGTGCCTCGCAGTTTGGCTTAACTCTTGTTGACCAGACACTCTCTAGGGCTGGTGGTCCGGAACCTTTTTTGGTTCCCAAATACGGCTGAAGATTTGATGAAAGCCATGGCTGGTCCCCAGTGACACACTTGCCTGTGTGCACGTCTGTGGTTTCTAGGTTACAAACCCCCACAACCCCGGGAGGTGTCAGAGCTGCTGGCCCCTCCCCTGATAGTTTCTGCTTGGAAGGACTGACATTTTCTGCTCTAGTCTTTCCCAGGCTAGACGGGGCTCAGTAAGTCAACTTTGTGATCTCCTGACAGCATCTCACCTGTACTTTGGATAGAAGGCACAGTATGAAGGGACCTAGTGTCCTGGCTTTCATGAACGGTGGACTACCCAGCGGCTAGGGTGGCATTCAGAGATTCGGAATGCAGCCTGGCTTTCAGATCAGGAGCATGCCATTTAGCTAAGGAATGACCTCAGATGCAGCATGCTTGCTGACTGTCCTGGGAGATTGCTCCTTCCCCACTTGGGTGGCCTCAGGTTTGGGCTCCCACAGGGTGGAGCTACTGGATTTTCCAGTTCTACAGACATGTAGTCCAAGATCCCGTTGTTTCTTCGAGAGCTTGTTGAATCTTGACTTGGCCAAGCCTTGTCCAGTGACCTCAGGCAAGTCCTTCCTATCTAGAATGTCTGTCTATATAGTAGCAAGAAGGGTAGGTTGGACCAGTCTGTGCTTTTCTGCAAAAAGAGTGCTTGACAGCAATAGGAAATATATGATAAATGGTTGTTTTTCTTTTCTGGAAGATTTGGAGAGAATAAGTTTTTGTTATTAAAACAGCCATAACTGAGTTATGGACCAGGCTGTAATACACATCCTTTTTCAAAAAAAGATACTTCTTTCATTATGGTAAGAATATATTACATAAAATTTATTCTGCGTGTTTATGTGAGTGCAATACAGGTGTGTGTGTGTGGAGGTCAGAGGTTAATGTTGGGTGCTGTCCTCAACTCTATTGTTTGAGGCAGGGTCTCTCTCTGAGTCTGGAGCTGGTTAGAGTGGCTGATCAGTGAGCACCAGGAGCACCAGTGAGCACCAGGAGCACCAGTGAGCACCAGGAGCACCAGTGAGCACCAGGAGCACCAGTGAGCGCCGCTGTCACTGCCTCCACATTGCTACACTTGGCTTTTTGTGTGTGCGCCGGGGATCTGAACCCAGTTCTTCATGGTCAGGTAACAGTCTTTACTGACTGAGCTAGCTCCCCAGGAAACACTCCATTCAATCATTTTATAGAGCAGGTATCCTAATGGAGGTGAAGTGTTGTGTTGTGGTTTTGAATTGTACGTCCCTGGAGACAGTGCTGAAGCACCTTTCCATGTACTTAGAGGTGTCTTTGGGGCAAATATATCCAAATATTTTTCTCATTTGTTTGCTTAAATTTTTTTTTTCCAGACAGCCTTGGCTATCTAGGAACTAGCTCTGTAGGCCAAACTGGCCTTGAATTCACAGAGATCAGCCTGCCTCTGCCTTCCGAGTGCTGGGGTTAAAGGCGTGTACCACTACTTTAAATTTATTTTGTGTGTGTGTGTGTGTGTGTGTGTGTGTGTGTGTGTGTGTGTGTGTGTTTGTAGGCACACGTGCCAGGGCATGAACGATCAAGGGACAGTCTATGGGACTGGTTCTTTCCTCTACCATGTGGGTCCCAGGAATTTTACCCAGGTAGTCAGGCTTGGCAGCATGCTCTTTTCCCTGCTGAGCCACCTTGCAGGCCTCATGTTTCTTTTTTAGATTGGTTTTGCTGTTTTGTGGTTTCCCAGCCTGGTCTGAACTAGTAGATGGAAGCTATCCTCCTGCCTCAGCCCCTGAGAAGCTGGGACTGCAGCCTGTGTCACAGTGTTCAGGGTTTTGCTCATTTTATTGTTGCTGTTTTGAGCCACAGTCTCCCCATGCAGCCCAGGCTGGCCTGGAACTTACATGCCAAGCATCTCTACCAGAGCCATCTCACCAGCCTGTGCTTAGAGCTCCCCAAGAGCCTCCATGCTCAGGGGGTTGCCTTTCAAGTACTGGGTAAAGAAGCCAGCCTCAGGGTTAGGGATTTAGCTCAGTGGTAGAGCACTTGCCTAGCAAGCACAAGGTCCTGGGTTCGGTCCTCAACTCCAGAAAAAACAACAACAAACAAACAAGAAGCCAGCCTCTCCTGCCATGCCCAGAAGGTGGGGCTCTACTTGGGTACCAGCATCCAGCCACTCAGTTTGGTTTCTGAGGATAAGCAGAGAGGTGATGCTGACTCCTCTGAGCATCTCTCCGCTGCCTTCTACAGGCCCCGATGTCCCTCTGTAACACTGCTTCCCCAGGTCAGTGTGTGACCTCTCGTCTGAAAGGCCCCTCTACATAATCATGCATTCATCAGGTCCTAGATCCATGCTGCTCAGTGTTTTCCTGAAATTTCATGGTTTAGTCCAAAACCAAGGACTCTTTGGAGTCCCTGGAAAAAATAATTATTTTATTTATTTATTTATTTATTTATTTATTTATTTATTTATTTATTTATTTTTGGTTTTTCGAGACAGGGTTTCTCTGTGTAGCTTTGCGCCTTTCCTGGAACTCACTTGGTAGCCCAGGCTGGCCTCGAACTCACAGAGATCCGCCTGGCTCTGCCTCCCAAGTGCTGGGATTAAAGGCGTGCGCCACCAACGCCCGGCTATTTTATTTATTTTTATTATTTATCCTGAATAAAAATTATGAACAAAGAATTTTTTTTTCCTTTTTTTAAAAAAAATTTCAAGAGGGTTTTTCTGCGTAGCTCTGGATGTCCTAGAACTCACTCTGAGGACCAGGCTGGCCTCTAAGAGTCCAACTGCTTCTACCCCCTGAGTACTGGGATAAAAGGCATGCGCAAAAGATTTATTTGTGTATTTTATGTGTTTGAGTGCTCTATCTGCCTGTTTGCCTGCATGCCAGAAGAGGACATCAGATTTCATGTCCATGGTTGTGGGCCACCATGTGGATGCTAGACCTCTGGAAAAGCCTATGCTCTTAACCACTGAGCTGTCTCTCCAGCCCCATAATTTTATTTTCGGACATAATATTTTCTAGAAACTAAGAAATGTGTTACAGCTGAGTCTTGAGTTTCTTAAGAGTTGTTGCGTTCCTTCATCCTGATCAGTAAACTGTTTGAGGGTGACATCCTGATAGTGTGATGCTTTACCAGTTATCGGGGCTTGGGATCCCTTAAGGAGGCATGTGGCACAGGAGAGAATGTGTTGGGGGGATGGTGAGGGAGGTACGGGGAGGGATGAGAGGAGATGGTCTTCCAGCTGGAATAAAATTCAGATACTCCTGATGGCCTTCTGAAGACCTGAATAATAGGTTCAGAGAGTGACCATTGTAAACAGATCTGAGTAGACCTAAAGCCACCGCGGTCACTCATCACAGGACGGCCTTCATCATGGGTGCCGTACATTCTACCCCCTAACATTTATGGATGCCTTGTCTCAGTTTCATTTCCTGTTGCTGTGATAGAACACCCTGACAAAAGCAACTTAAAAGAGGAAAGCTTTACTTGGGCTCACAGCTTGGGGGAACAGCCTTTCACCGAGGGGGACGTCCTGGTGGCCAGGGCTTGCTAAAGAAAGGTGCATGCTGGCCCTCAGCCTGATTTTTATACAGCCCAGGACCAAAGCCCTTGTGGGTGGGTCTTCCCAATTCTCTTAACCTAATCAAGATAATCCCTCACGGGCATGCCCAGAGGCCTGTCTCCTCAGTGACTCTAGATCCTGTCAAGTTGACACCATGAACACAGCTATTTGCAAGGCTGGCTGACCGGAGAGCCCCAGGCAGCCTCCAGTTCCCACCTCCCCGTTCCCACCTCCCCGTTCCCACCTCCCTGTTCCCACCTCCCTGTTCCCACCTCCCCAGTGTTGGAATTATAGACACACATTTACATGTGTACTGGAGATGGAATGTAGGCGCTCAAGGCTTGTGTGACAAGCACACTCCCCCCAGCCTAACATTTTAGCAGCTCTAAAATTGGAATTCATTTCCAGTCAACAGCATCTCCTGATTATAATTGGCACCATTTTCTCTCTTTTCGGCACGAGAAAATGAAAATGGTGACGTGCCTTCCAGCTCACAGTGTCTGAAGGTCATTGAAATGCCATCCTGGGCTCCGTGGGTATTTAGGACTGTAAGTCCTGCCTCTGCGCCCATGGTTAGCCCAGCACAGTGAGAAGCTGGTGCTGGGTTTCTGCCACCCGTATTTGTTCAAGCTAACCAGCATGAGGGCATCGTAAGGACTTCAGGACAAGCTACCTGTCCTCCGGGGGACTCTCAAGCACACCTTGCCTGAGAGGTCACCTGAGGCCAGGGCGGCAGCCGTCTGGAAGTGATGCAGGGGGAGCCTGAAGTAGTAAAATTAGTTAGATTAGTGCTATAAAGGATTTACTGATCTGCTTGCTTAGGAAATACTAAGTTCCACAAAGTAGGACTCAGGTAAAGGAGCATACTTCCAGCACGCCTGGAAAGCGAGTTTGACTGGTTAGAAACTGCAGCAAGAAGATTCTGTACCACAACTGTTCAAAAGAACAACGCTGTTGTACTTAAAAATAATTCTGCCGGTACTTGGCTTTGGAAATCTCTCATCTGCCCAAGCGGCCAGACTGGCAGTCTCCTGTCTTTGTTTAATTGTTCAAAGTGTTACATGGGGCAGGGACCTGAAGGACATTTGAGGGTGCCATTGTATGTGGAAAGTATAAGTCTAAGGCCTATATTAGCTGGTAAAATGGTCTGTATGAGGCCAGTACCCCTTTGTGCGTTAGCCAGAACCGGTCATGGACTTTTATTAAAGAATCTTTTTTAAAAAATATTTATTTATTTATTATGTACACAGAAGAAGGCGCCAGATCTCATTACAGATGGTTGTGAGCCACTATGTGGGTGCTGGGAATTGAACTCAGGACCTCTGGAAGAACAGTTGGTGCTCTTAACCTCTGAGCCATCTCTCCAGCCCAAAAATGTTTTTCTTAATTATTCTCTAAGACTGTGGACTGATTCCCTACTGGGAAGGCATGTAATTCTGTGACAGTGGCATTCTTTTTTTTTTTTTTTTTTTTTTTTGGTTTTTCAAGACAGGGTTTCTCTGTGTAGTTTTGGTACCTGTCCTGGATCTCACTCTGTAGATCAGACTAGCCTCGAACTCCCAGAGATCCACCTGGCTCTGCCTCCTAAGTGCTGGGATTAAAGGTGTGCGCCACCACTGCCTGGCTTGACAGTGGCATTCTTTAAACATCTGATTTGAGTTCCAGCTACCTTTTCCTCTCTTGTGGACTCACGTGGGCTCCATAGGAAGAGCCACTCATGGTTAAAACATTACCTTCACTGCAGACTATGTTAAGTAAGTATTTCAAGATTATTATTACTAATACTATTATTTGTTTATCTATCTATCTATCTATCTATCTATCTATCTATCTATCTATCTATCTATCTATCTTGTGTGTGCGTGTGTGTAGCCAGAAGAGGGTATCAGATCCCCTGGAGCTACAGTTACAGGTGGTTGGTTGTAAGTTACCTCATGTGGGTCCTGGGATCTAAACCCAGGTCCTTTGCAACAGCAGCAAGTGAAGTATTTAAAAGCAGGTCGTAAACAGTATAACACAGCACGTGAGTGGCTGTGAGTGGCGATGCAGTTTCTGGCAGTCAGTGCTGAGCACATCTTCAACCAAGTGCAGCTTTGGAACTGTGGGGAGTGGGAAGGTGAGATCCCTTTCCTCACTCATCATAGGGGTCACAGCCAACACCTCGTCACGTTAGGTTAGTAAGAGGAAAAGCACAATGAGTCTGTTTGATCAACGTTTGGTGGAGCTGAGGATGTGGCTCAGGAGATGTTTCCCCAGCACACACAGGCCCTGGCTTAGCCCTCTAGCAGCACATAAACCCGAGAGTGGTGATGCACCCTGAACAGTTTAAACAGACAGGAGACTTGGGCGGGGAGAGATTTACACAGCAAAGATGTTGGCAGAATTATTTTTAAGTCCACCTGCAATCCCAGCACCTGAGAGGTGGACGCAGGACCCAATGTACAAAGTCACGTTCAGTTTAGTCAGCAAATTCAAGGCCTTTGTTTCAAAAAGGTGCTGGGGGCCGAGGAAATGGCGGGCAGTGAAGTGCTTCTGTCCTCAGAACCTACACTAAGAAAGCCAGGTGTGATGTTACATGTTTGCAAATCCATCCCCGAGAAGGTGGGGGTAGCAGATAGGCAGGAGAGAGATGCTGTTTGACAAAAGGGTGGATGGTACCTGAGGGACGATTTATAAGGTCGTCTCTGGCCTTCACATGCACACATGTGAACACACACACACACACACACACACACACACACACACACACACACACACACAATTTTCTATAGCACGAGATACTTGAGAAATATAGACCCAAAGACCCAGTGAGAACTATGTTCATGCTCAGATTCTATGAAGAGTAGGCAGCCATTTGAAATGTATGGTGGGACACAGAGTGTGGCCTAATGCATGGGACCATCAGTAGGAACCCCGGCCAGGCCTGTCTGCTCAGAATCTTTTTTTGTCTCTCTGTGCAGCACCTTTTCGATGTGGGCCAGGGACTCCTGGAGTCAGAATCTGCAAAGGAGCATGAGACCACGAATTCTTTGAGTGTCACAGCTTGCTTTAGGAGAGAGATGACAGAGGACAGGGCAGGAGACGATCAGGGAGCCCTTGTTTCTGAGGCCTTCTAATCTTCAGGTTCTCAACTTGATGAGGAACCGTGTTTGGGGACGCTGTTTTCTGAGGCTCTATATAATGGACAAAGGATCCTACAGTATTCTTTAGTCAAATTGTTTGAGGCAATTCAAAAAAGTGACAGTATTTATAAAGAAGGTGTTGTCTAGATGACACAGACGAAGACTTCAAAACATTTATTTCTGTGGGAATAAATGTGTTAACTGTTTTAATCACTGTATTAAATGCAGTTGGGGTTCTATATGCATGCGAGACTAAGTTAATAAAGTCCCACTAATAATGTAACTAATTGTTGATTCACTTATACTACTAGAAGTCTTTACGATTTTGGACCCTATCATTAGGAAAACAACTCACCAGGTTGTTTTGGGCCACCTAATATGACAATATTTATTAAGTATTTTAGTGTTGTTGGTTTTTGTTTTGTTTTGTTTTGTTGTGATAAAGCACCATTACCAAAAGCTTTCAGGGGAGGAAAGGGTTAATTTTATCCTGCAGTGGCTTACAGTCCATCATCCAGGAAAATCAGGACAGGAGCAAGAAGTCAAATGGGAGGCGGAACCTGGAAGCAGGAGCCCATGCAGAGGCCATGGAGGGGCGCTGCTTACTGGCTTGCTCTCCATGATTTGCTCACCATGATTTGCTCAGCCTGCTGTCTTACGGCTCCCAGGACCACCAGCCCAGGGTAGGCACTGCTCACATTGATCATCAGTTAAAATTGAAAAAAAAAAACAAAAAAACAATGTACCACAGGTTTCCCATAGGCCAGGCTGGTGGAAGCATTTTCTCAATCGCGGTTCCAACTTCCGGAGAAGCTCTAGCTGTGTCGAGCTGATGAAAACTCCCACACAGTGGGTAGTGAAGTCTTCAGTTGAAGTCTTTAAGGCTTGGGGTATCCCAGCTGAGGTCGTCGTCTTCTAGGGGAGGGGCCTGTAAGAATGGAGCCCCCATTAAGAGATGAATGAAGTACCCAAGTTCAGGTTTTACCTCTTACTAATTTTTGGATGCCCTTAAATTTGAGTCCGGACATGAAACTTTCTGATTATGATTTTTAGGACTCCTGGTTCTCATGATTTTTTAAGGCTATTTCAGAATGAAAATTCTAGCAAGTCCTTGTGGATATGTTACAATACCACATTTTTTGGGGGGCAGTGTCTCTTACATCCCAGGCTGTCCTGGAACGCTCTGTGTAGCCAAGCTTGAACTTTTTTGTTTGTTTGTTTGTGTTGTTTTTCAAGACAGTTTCTCTGAGTAGTCCTGGCTGCCCTGGAGCTCACTTTGTGGACCAGGCTGGCCTCAAACTCAGAGAGATCTGCCTGCGTCTGCCTCAGGGCTGACTTTGAACTTCTCTTCCTGTCTCTACCTGCCGAGTGCTGGTGTTACCAGTGTGCACCACTATTCTTGGTTTTATGTTATACCTAGGACCAAACCCAGAGCTTCAGGCATGCTCAGCAAGGACTCTGCCAACGGAGAAACATCGCCAGCCCTTTTGTTATTAAAAGCCATAGAAACTTCAGTAAGGTGAAGTCTTAGATGAAGCATTAATAAGCTGTTTATGCTGTGTTTGGATTTCATCTTAGAAACTGTGGTGGTTAGCTTAATTATCAACTTGACACAGCTTGAGAGTCCTAAAGGAGGGATTGTCAACATGGGGTTGGCCTTTGAGAATGTTTGTGCAAGATTATCTTAAATTAATTGATGTGAGAAAATGAAGCCACGGTGGGTGACATCATTCCCTAGGCAAGGGTTCCTGAATTGCATATGAATGAAGAAAGTGAGCTGACCACACTCAAGTGAGCTCATTTCTGTTGGTGACTGCGGAGGTCATGTGACCAGACCTAAAATCTCTCAAACTCCTGCCTCTGTGACTTCCTTGCAGTGACAGACTATAGCCTGGAAATTTTAGCTAAAATAAACCCTTTTTCCCCTAGGTTGTCGTCCCCCCCCCCCCCCCCCAGAGTGCTTTACCACAGCAACAGAATTAAAAGTAGAACAGAAGCCCTTTGGTTTGGCTCAAGCTTGTCTCTAGACCTCTAGACAAAGTCACAGCAGCCCAAGCGGCAATGTTGGCCATCCTGTTTTTTCTAGTGTCTGTGGAGCGAAGAGCTTGTTTCCCAGCGATGGAACTGAAAGGATCAAGGAGTTCATTCTAGGCTCAGTGATGTCTGAAAGGCTTAAGATCGGCAGTGTGCCACAATCCCCCGCCATCAGTCCCTGGTCTTCTGCAATTGTTGACAAATAAAGATAGGCATTTTAGATGTTGGCTGACAACTAGTCATAGGAAAGGCATTGTTACTTTGAGTGCTGTAAGAATACAACAGCAGAAGCCTCGCACTTTTGGAACAGGTCAGTCAAGTTCTGTCTTATCTGGGAGTTTGCCTCAGCTTGCTGAGTTGGCAGGAGTGGCCCCCCTGCTTGCTGCCCAGGCTACGCACATCACAAACATTCTGTTTCCCATCACTCCCAGTGCTCGGGAGAAATTCAGTCTTGGTGCTTTGTGTTAAGATGTAATTCTCTTTCATTAAAGTCAATTATGTTATTTGTGTGTGGTGTATGTGTTCATGTGTGTGCATGTGGAGGCCAGAGGTTGCTGCACCTCTTCCCCAATTGCCTTTCTGTGTGTGTGTGTGTGTGTGTGTGTGTGTGTGTGTGTGTGTGTGTGTGTGTGTGTGTATGATATCAGAGTGTCCGGCCAGCCACAGAGGTCCCAGGAGGAATGTGACTGGTGATCCAGGGAGGTTAGGAAAGGTCCCTGGGCCCTCAGAGGCAGGGAAGGACTCCCCTATGTTGATGGGGACAAGAAGGGGGCTCCAAGGAGGCAGCAGGCTTTGGTCCATGGATGATGGCAGAGAGAAGAACTATGCTGTAGTCAGGCCCTAGCTTTGTCCTCTCTGTGCTAAAGCAGCATTTTTTGCTTTGTGGGCCTGTCTGGGAACTTTAGATGTCTGCAGTTCATATTATTTACAGTTACTAAACAGTCTTAATCCTGTGTTTGATCAACTTTATTATTTACTCCAAGTTGCTCTGTCTCCAAGAAGCTCCTTGGATTTTTGCCTGGCCTGGTTCTTTCATGTGACAGGGCTGTGGTCAGCGCTCTGGAAGAGCCAATTCTTCTTTGAGCTAGAGAGCATAGTTCTTTGTCCTCTTTTAAATGTTTTATTAAAATGTGTGTAGTTTATTTATTGTGTCAGTGTTTGCTTTTGCAAGTGTGTGTGTGTAAACTCATGGGTGCCACAGGACAAGAGTAGGGGACAACCTATAGGAGATCCATTTTGTTTTCTCTCTGGGGAGTCCTGGGGATAGAACTTGGGTCTTCAGGCATAGAGGCAAACAGCTTTACCCTTTGACCCATCTAATGCCCACCCCCCACTGTCTCCTCATGTCCCCTGGGGTAGCACAGGCTTGCTCTGCCTACCTAGGAAAGCCTATGGTGGAGTACAGAGTGGATAGCCTCAGCTCTTCCTAGTTCAGCAGCTCTGGGGAATGCAGTCTGCTGCTTGCCTTTCAGAGTGGGTGGCCTCAGGTCCTTTATAGCCCTATGGTTTCCTACCACAATCTCAGCTCATTCTGCTATAGCAAAATACCTTAGATTGGGTGGTTTATAAACAATGAAAATTTATTGCTTCCAGTTCTGGAGGCCAAGAAGTCCAAGATCAGAATGGCAGCATACCAAGACTCTTTCTTCTTCACGGATGCCTCCTTCTCCTGGTGTCCTCCCAGGGCCCAGCGTCAAGAAAGCTCCCTCGGGCCTGTTTTATGATAAGAGTACTAATCCCATTCAAAAGAATGAAGCCCTCATGACCCCATTACCTCCCAAAGGCCTTACTTCATACCACACAGGGGATGAAATTCTAGCATACAGATTTTGAAGGTCAAAACTTTCATATTGCGGTAATCAGCCACTGGAGGATCTAATCGCTTACCTGTTAGCATTCTCAGAGTGAGGGACGAAAGCAGTCTGAATCGCTGCTTTAAAGAAATATTTGCTTTTGTTTTGGGACAGGGTCTCAAGTAGCCCTGGTTGGCCAAGAGATGAGGATGACCTTGACCTCCTGATCCCCCTGCCTCCACCTCCTCAGGGCTAGGATTGACGCAGTGCTGGAGATGGAACCCAGGACCTCATGTGTGCCAGGCAAGCTCTCTACCAATGGAGCTACATTGCCCAGCCATGGGGATCTGGACTTTTTTGGCTCTCATTCTAAAGCAAATGTCCAATAGTTAAGCCACCAGAGACCCGATCCAGTTGGAGTTAGGTGGAGTCTGCTCTGATTTCTTCCTGCTATCCTCTTTCAGGGAAGCCACCCAGATATTCCTGGTATGCTGCAAGTCTGAGTAGGACCTACTGGGAGGCTGGAGTGACCCCGACTGCCTCGCCCAGCCAGGTGTCAAGATGCTGAGCCGGAAGCTCCCCAGGCTGTTCCACATAGACCAGGTGCCACAGGTATGTGCTGGGCTGCAGGGTCTGCAGCGGATCGGCCTCTGCCATCGGAGAGCTCAGGGTGCTTTTCACAGGCCTCTTCTTTTTAAGGCTGTCCTCTGACCCTCCTGCAGAAATCAGGACCCCTCGCCACACCCATGCACCAGGCTGGGAAAGGGGAGTCCTTCAATGCAACATCTGTGTGGCATCCAGAAGCACAGTCCTTAGACCTCAGCTTTGGGCTAGCCAGGGAAAGTAGTAGAGGCTGCTGGGGAGAAGGCTGGTTAGGGCCTACTGTGGTGCTTCAAAGCAGGCCATGGAGCAGTTACCTCAGTATTGCTCTGCACAGTGTTCTCTCTCTCCCTTGCTTCCCACACCTCTGTTTCATTTGAGACAATCTAGCCTCCAACTCACAATCCTCCTGCTTTGTCCTCCCGTGGGCAGGGATGATAGGCTACACCATCATTCCCAGCTCCAGCCTCCACACTTGCAGGAAGGCCAAGCCAGGCATGGGGTTGGCCAATGGGGAAGTGTAACAGGTCTTTCTTTGGACTGCTAGCTCCCAAGTAATGACACGGAGACTTCTTACTAATTATGAAAGCTTGGCCTTCAAGTAGGCTTTCTAACTAGCTCTTAAAATTTAAATTAACCCGTTTATATTAATCTGCATTTTGTCACGTGGCTTGTTACCTCTCCTCTGTAGAGCAGTCTGACTTATGTGTCTGGCTGATGAATCCAGATTGTCCTCAGAGTTCTTGTCTCTGAAGACCTGCCTATCCTCTCCTGCCTAGCTTTGGGCCATTCGGCTCTTTATTAAACCAATCAGAAAGTGTCTTAGGCAGGTGAGGTAAAACAGCGATATGTCTTCACACAGTGTGATCAAATATCCCGAAAGAGGGAAGGGCTTGCTCAATAGTTTTTCTTGTCTCCTTTCTGTGGATTCCTGGGATTGGGGAGCCATCCCGACAGCCGTGGTACTCATAGACACCCTGCTTCCATACGCCCTGAGATTTTGGTTGCATGCTGTGCCAAACTTTATAGAGAAAGCACAAGACTATACCCCTGTCTCTGGGTCAGGTTTCGTTCCTGCAGGACTGAATTAGAGTCAGTGCTATTTTGTGGTGGGACATTCCATATGGAGATGAGAGCCCCCTTCTGCTCAGCTGAGTGCCACACACTGATGTCTTGCAATATCTAACCAAGCTCAACGTCACCAGCAGGACACTGAGCGGAGATACCTGACAGACTCTAATCTGGAGGTCTAGAGCTAGGTGATGCTAGGGAGACGGCACTGGGCAGAATCACACGCAGTACAGAGCAGCTGTGGGACGAGATGAGGAAAGCTGGAAGTTCTAAAGGAGGCCCTTCAGCAGGGCCCTGGGCTCACAGGGCAGCCCACTCCCCTGGCTGCTCACACGTCAGTGGCTATGACTAGTTAAGTCTTGGATTTATTCATTCATGACATTTTTATTGACTTCTTCCTGCGTGCAAGATGTTTCTCTACAGGACTCAGAGGAGACTTGCAGGCAAACTCTATCCTTAGTGGGCTCCTCTGAAGCTCGGGGGACTCTCAAAACACCACTGAGTGCTTTGTAAAGCAGTTCAGGGGAGAAATGTGTCACTTCCGTCTCAAGGAAGGAATGGATCAGGAGAGAGACAAGAGGAGTTTCAGGCCTGGGGGATAAGGAGTGGTAAGGTGCTGCTTGTTGTGCGAGCCTGAGGACGTGAGTTCAAATCCCGGAACCCAAGTAAAAACACTGGTGAAAGCTTGTAAACCCAGCATGGGGAGACGGGGACAGAGATGGATCCCTGGGGCTCACTGGCCAGCCAGCCTAGCCTCGTCTGCACAGGCCAATGAGTCAAAAAACCAAGATGGATGGCTCCTGAGGGAAGAACTGCCCTGGAGATTGTGCACAGATGAACGAACACACACACACACATACACACACTCACACTACATAAATGAAATAAAAAATTCAGTGCCCCCTAGATATAATCTTGGCACCTCATGTAGCTCCCTGGTGAAGAAAAGGATGATTTTTCAGTGACTTTTTTCAGAGTGCTCTGCCGTCTCAGGTCCCATCTCAGGTCCCATCATCTGGTGCTACAACCCAGGTTCACCGTTTTTATTACTATTTTTTTTTTTTTGAGTCGTCTCTTTTCTTCCTCTGCCTTCCCACCCTTCCTGTCATTGCGTTTTAGCTGTGCCTTGTGTAAACAGCTCGTGGTTGGGGTTTTAGCTTGGCGGCACACGTCTTCTCACTACTCCGTGTGCTCCGTTAATGTTTAGAGTGATGTGTTGCAGAGGGATTTGCGTCGGTTCCAACTGTCTCGTGTGAATCTCTTCTCTGCTTCTACCTTCCACTCCAGTTGCTTGGGATAAAGCGTACAGTCTTAGTTTCTTTATTCCCTTCTCACGTTCTGTTTCCCCCTCTACTTAGAGGCATGTTTCTCTGTCTGCTGGTTTAGAGATCACTTCAACTGTTTTATGAACAGCTGTCCTAGGCACAAGGGGTAGGCCAACAGGTTAAGAGTTACCCAGGATTGACTGGGAATGTAGTTCAATTGATAGAGTACTTGTTGAGCATACAAAAAAACGTCCCAGGTTCAAGTCCTAGGACCATGTGGTAGAAGCAGGAGGATCAGAACCTCGCGGGCATCCTTGGCTACATAGTGAATTTGAGGTCAGCTGGGCTCCTGAGACCCTGTCTCAAATAAGGTATCTGACCCCAGATACCTCAGCGACTTGAGGGGTCAAAGATTTCTTTCCCTTCAGATGATGTAGCCGTCACTGGGAAATGGCAACTGCAAGCAGGTGGAAGATCTGTCATCTCCTAGATGCACCATCTGGGACAGGTGGGCTCCAAGGTCACCACAGAGGGAAAAAGAGCGGACAGCATCTCCAGGAGGGTTTCCCAGAAGCAAACTCTGAGATAGAAATTGGCGTGCAGGAAGTTCACTGGGGTGCCTTCTCAGAAACAGAGCCCCTGAGAAGTGAGGATGGCAGGGTGGGGGGAGGAGCCCTGGCGTCAGGGGCTCTCCCCATCACACAAGCCCAAAACATGCCCATCACACAAGGGCTCTGCCATGAGCTTCCATGTTCAGAACTGTCCGAATGAAAAAAGTAGGTCAGGGCTTTGAATCCTTGGTAGGTGGGGGTGGGCTGACCCTGAGAAGGGACCCTGATGAAGGCAAGATTGTGCCCTTTGACCCAAAACAATTACCCCAAAGAGGTGAGCTGGCTGAGTTCTGAGTGTGGAAAACATCTCTCTGAATTGCATGTTGGCTCTGCAGGTAAAGGCACCTCAGACAAGCCTGACAACCTGAGTTCGATCCCCAGGACTCAAATGGTGGGAGGCGCACACCAATTCCTACTAGTTGTTGTATAACCTCTATACAAGCACTATACACACACACACACACACACAGAATAAATAAAAATTATAAATGTGAAGAAAATGTACTGTAATTTCAAGGCACTGTAGCTTTGAACCATCCTGGCCTTTGAGCCTTACCTGGAAATAATCACCTAACTCCAACCTAACTTCCAGCAATTCTAAGAAACGGGGCAGCACACGGGGCAGTTGGTGACTGCTAACTTTCTGCCGTCCCTTACTTCTCGGGCCTGAAGACTTTGAACTCTTAACCGTTCTACAAATGCGTCAGTCATTGCTATGAAAGCCACATTAAAACCATGCCTCATCCTTTTGGAGAAACAGCCAGGTGTCTGTTTTGCTTTTTCCGATTTCTGTCTCAGTCTTTCTAGACTGTTCTGGAAAGCTCCTTGGCTCGTCTTTCAGTTGCTAAATTCCTCCTCAGGCAGGCCTCGTCTTCAGCTTCTCCTTTCAATGTTACCTTTTTTTTTTTTTTTTATTGTTTCTAGGAGTTACTCTATCTAGGCCCTTTTCAAATGTTTCCACTTTATATTTCTATTTCATTGAACACAGTTCTTTTACATTTCAGTGTCTTCTTCAAGCTCTTTCTTTCTTCTTCCTCCTCTTTATTTTGACTTCTCCCTCTTCCCTCTCTTTTTTCCCTCTTTTGCTCTTTGGGTTGGGGTCTCACTGTGCAGTCCTGATGCCTCGGAACTTTCTATATAAACCAGATTAGCCTCAAGGTGATCCTCCTGCTGCTGCCTCTTTAGTGCTGGGATTGCCATCCTGCTCCACCACACCTTGCTGTGACTCCATCCCTCCGGTCCTCGATTAAATTTTTTTATTTTTTTTATTTTTGAGGTTTTACGTGTTTTTATTTTGTGGGTGTTTGGCCACATGCAGTGCCTATGGTGGCCAACAGAGGGCGTCAGGTCTCTTGGAACTAGAGTAACAGATGGTCATGAGCCACCAGGTTGGAAACTAAACTTCAGTCAGCTAGAACAACCTGTGCCCTTAACCGCTGAGCCATCTCTCCAACCCCTGTGACTCTGTTTCTGATCCTGCACTTGCTGCTGCTGTTCCTGAGTGTGCCTGTTTGAGTTAAGGTGGAGGTCCTTGAGGGAGGCTGTGTGCTTGCCTCTGGGACCTGCAAAGCCTTGAGCTTTTCCTCTTTGTAACTGCATTACTTATCCACTTGAGACGTCTTGGTTCTCAGAGACAGTGTAGATTTTGACCAAAATCCCACAGACAGATTATCAGAGGGCTCTGAATCCTTCGGAGTTTGTCTTAGGGTATCACTGCTGTGAAGAGACACCATGACCACAGCAACTCTTATAAAGGGAAACATTTCATTGGGGTGGCTCCCCCCCTCCCAGTTCAGAGGTCCAGTTCATTATCGTCATGATGGGACATGGTGGCATGCCGGTAGACATGGTGCTGGAGAAGTAGCCAAGAGTCCTACATCTTGCAGGCAACAGGAAGTGAACTGAGTATCATACTGAGTGAAGCTTGAGCATACATGAGACCTCGAAGCCCGCCTCCACAGTGACACACTTCCTCCAACAAGGCCACACCTACGCCAATAAAGCCACACCTCCTCATAGTGCCACTCTTTAGGGGCCATATTCTTCTAAACCACCACAGAGGGATTTTGTTTGTTCTGTTTTACTTTTGTTTTTATTTTGAGATAGGGTCTCTCTATGTATCCCCAGCTGTTCTGGAACTCACTCTGTAGCCCAGGCTGGCCTCAAACTCACAGAGATCTACCTGCCTCTGCCTCCCTAGTCACCACACCCGGCAGAGATTTTTCTTTAATCTTTAATCTTCCTTGGTTTCCAGTAACTCTATTTATCGCACTCTACCAACTGAGCTATATATACCCTTTGCCAAAAATGCCTATTTTTAACACCTTTCGCCCAAAATGCCTATTTTTAAGATCCTTTTTAAAGTGAAATAGTTTGGCCTAACTTGGAAATGAGATTGAGATGGGCTCTTCTCACTAAACTCAGCTCCACATAGATAATTTTTTTAAGCATTGACTAACAATATCCTATAACAAATACCATTAGAGGACTCGAACCTGTAATTAATGTAATCTCCCACCTCGGATCAGTCAGAGAACAGGTTGAGTTTTGAGTTGTTTGCTGGAGTTGGGCACACTTTGGGATTTTTGTCAAATTCTGACCTTTATTAGTTTCCTGTTACTTCCGTCACAAACTTTTCATGCATTTGGTGGCTTAAGTAAAAGAGGCCCAGGGGTCTAGCCCAGCACACAGGGAACTAGCCCAGTGCACAGGGGTCTAGCCCAGCACACAGGGAACTAGCCTAGTGCACAGGGGTCTAGTCCAGTGCACAGGGGTCTAGCCCAGCACACAGGGAACTAGCCCAGTGCACATGGGTCTAGCCCAGCACACAGGGGTCTAGCCCAGCACACAGGGGTCTAGCCCAGCACACAGGGAACTAGTCCAGTGCACAGGGGTCTAGTCCAGCGCACAGGGGTCTAGCCCAGCACACAGGGGTCTAGCCCAGCACACAGGGGTCTAGCCCAGCACACAGGGGTCTAGCCCAGCACACAGGGGTCTAGCCCAGCGCACAGGGGTCTAGCCCAGTGCACAGGGGTCTAGCCTAGCACACACAAGCTCCCAGACTTCATCCCTATCACTGAAGAAACAAAACGACAGTGAACCAGCTATTTATCTTACAGTCCTGTGGACCACGAGTATGGCATGGATTGGTGGGCTAGAATCCCAATGAAGGACGATGCAGGGAGAACCTGTTCCTTGCTCTTCCCAGCTTCTAGAAGTGCCCCATTCCTTGGCTCCTGACCCACTCTCTCCATCTTGAAATCCAGAAACCTTGCATTTCTCTGACCTTCTTTCTGCCTGCAAACCTCTCACCAGACGTCCCCTGGTCTCGACTTCTCCCTGGGCTGGCCTTTCATGCCCCTGTGTATTAGGTGGTGATCTTTTCACTGTGCCTAATGCGAACAGCCTAAAAGGAGGAAGGATTCAGCTCAGGGTTCCAGAGGTTTCAGTCCGTCACAACAGGGTGTGACACAGCAGCTCACATCACAGTGGCCAGGAAGCAGGGAACAGGGATACAGGAAGAGACCAAGACAAGATAAAAGTTCCCACAACACACCTCCATGGATCGACTTCCTCTAATAAGGCCCAACCTCCTGCTTTTCAGCACCTCTCATAATGCTCACAGCATGCATCTACCAGGATATGCATCCACTGTCTAGGTCAGGGCCTTCGGGATCTAGTGGCTTCCCAAAGGCCCATCAGTGGACGCTGGGCCCCCAGTACATGATCCCGCGGGAGCATTTTAGACTCAAACCATAACACCCTATCTTGGTACTCATCTTGCCGCTTTTGCTTAAAGGGAATGTCCTCTTCTGAGATAAACTGGATTCTGGGCTGCAGGGTGGCAGCACAGAGGAGCGTCAGGAGCTGGGCTGTAAGAGCAGAAGCATCAGCATCTGCAGAAAGTTGCTTAGAAAGTGACCTCCCGCCAGGTGGTGGTGGCACACGCCTTTAATCCCAGAGGCAGGCAGAGCTCTGTGAGTTTGAGGCCAGCCTGGGCTACCAAGTGAGTTCCAGGAAAGGCACAAAGCTACACAGAGAAACCCTGTCTCGAAAAACAAAAACAAAAACAAAGAAAGAAAGAAAGAAAGAAAGAAAGAAAGAAAGAAAGAAAGAAAGAAAGAAAGAAAGAAAGAAAGAAAGAAAGCGACCTCCCTCTAGGCCTGCTGGGGCCGCCATATCATTCCAGCTCTCTAGAGGCAGAAAGCAGGAGAATCAGGAGTTCAAGGCAAGTTTCAACTATATAATGAGTTTGAGTTCAGCCTGAGATGTATGAAACAGCCTGAGATGTATTATCCTGAGATAATAAATACATAACTGAAGATTCTTATACCAGCCACCCAAGTACAGTGAGACCCTTGGGTGACCTGCCAAGAAGGGGGCTTATGAGTGATGCTGAGCAGCTTTAGAAGAAGCTCTGAGGACTAAAGCTCTGGGTACCAGAAGACCAAGATCGAGATGCGGGCAGGGCTGTTCCTCTGGGGCCTCCCTCCTCGGCTCACAGATGGCTTCCCTCTTATCGCCTCACGGTGGGGTCTTCACTTTGTACACACACACCTGGAGCCTCTGTGGCAATCCAGACTTCCTCTTCCTAGGGTCACCAGCCAGATTCGATAACAGCCCATTCTAATGGCTTTGTTTTAAGTGCGAGACTCTCTTGTCGGGGCTGGGGGTGTGGCTCAGAGAGAAGGCGTCCCTAGAATGTACGGAGCCTGGGTTTGATCTCCAGCAGGGAATGGTGCTGTACACCTGTAATCTCAGCACTTAGGAAGTGGAGGCAGGAGGATCAGAAGTTCAAGGTTATCCGTGAGTACCTGGGGAGTTCTAAGCCATCTTCAAATACAGTGTGTTAGGGGTAGTAGCATTTCAACATATAAACTTGAGGGGGGACGTAATTCTGTCCTTAACAACACTTATAGAAGAGACTGAAGCTCAGAGTCGAGGACAGGACGGTCCAGAATCCTACCCCAGGGGACAGGGTGAGAGCGGCCTCTCTTAACAGTGCCCTGCTTAGCAGAACGCACTCATGGCCGGAAGTGGAGCCTGAGGCTTGTATGTGGGTTTCAACCTGACTCCTGTAGCCACTGGGGACATGAGTAGATGTCCTTCCCCTTTCCTCTGTCAGGAGGACCATAAAGGACTCCGCAAGGTGGTTGTGAAGATTCTGTGACGTTGGGACAGGAAATGAAGAGCACGTGCTAGACGGCACCTGCCGCTCCTCCCACATCCCCTCTTCCCCTTTCCCTTTCTTACCATCAAAATCTGTTAGTTACCACAGGCCAGAGGCGCTCACTTATTTCCCCTCAGGTGATTTGCAGTTTCATAGCTAGAAAAACCGAAGGGTGGAATTTCAGGCTTCAGCTGGCAGGTGCACGGAGCTCTTGGTGCGTCGTCGTCAGGAGCCTGCTGCAGGGCCGAGGCTACAGCCGGCACCAGAAGAGCAAACTGCCCGATTTGCCGCCCTTCCATCCCGGGGGCCTGGGGGGGTCTCCCTCCTAATAGACTGCACACGACTTGGTGTCATTCCGCTCCAAATTGCCCCGTCTGCCACCATAGACTCGAAATGGAACCCTGCAAATCGATTCTGCTGTGCAAATAAGCAGGTGCCTGCTTACTCTGAGGGAGGGGGGTCGCTGGAAATGGAGCCAGGCTTGCGGGGTAGTGAGGCGATGATTGTAATTTGCCGTTGGGGAGCAAACTGAGCTTGGCATACAAAATTGTTTTCAAATGTCCTCTTTGCTGTTTTGATGTATGTAGCCTGTGTGCTGGGGAGATCAGCTCCGAGCGGGCGGAGTGCTTTGCTGGGGCTGGGGTGGCGAGGGGGACGGGCTTGCTTCCCTCTTGTGCTCAGAGCTACTGGGAGCAGGAGCACATCTGAATGCTAGCAATTTGGGCCAATAAATAGAGGTTCAGGCTGGGGAGAGGAGGGGTGGGTCAGTGTGTTATTTCAAGTAAAAGACATTCTTTCCTGAGTCACAGAGAGTTGCTGTCTTTATCTGTCCCCTACCCACAGGCCATGGCTTCTCAAGAGCTACTTGAAATCCTGCCCATATCACATGGGCTTGTCATACATGTATAGGTCAAAACAGGACACGTGGAAGCAGGCTCTTTAATCAGTACCCAGCCCTGGCTTTGTCAAAGACCTCTTCTCCCACCCTCAGATTTGGGACCAGATCTTCTTCTTCCTCTTCCTCCTCCTCCTCTTTTTAGACAGAACCGTGTAGCCCAGGCTGGCCCTGAGTGCCATATGTAACTGGTCCCCCTGCTGCCACCTCCTGAGTGCTGGCATTAGAGGAACGCACCACTCCGCCTGGTCGATGCCGTACTGAGGAACAAATCCGGGGATCGGTGCTTGCAGAGCCAGCTGTCTACCAGCTGAGTTACATCCCCAGCCCCGGGACCAGAGTCTCACATGCGGTCAACAGGGACAGCATCCCAGCTCTTCCCTTCAGGCTTTTGACTGTTCTCACCTGTGCTGGCCAGAATGCCAGGACCCACAAAGAGGAAAGCAGTGGTTGGTGGCGTCGCCTGGGCAGTTTGTGAGCGACCCCTTTGGGGCTAGCCAGAAGCCTTACTCCTTGACATGCAGCCACGCTTGCTATCGGATCGGATTCTTTATCTCCCACTCTCCCAGATAAAGCCAACCACTCTGGCTTGTTTCCAGCAAGAATCTCGTCATATTGGTTTAGCCGGGTTCCTCTCATCTCTTAGGGATTTTCCAACAACTAGCCCTCAATCTGCTCCTTGGTTAGAGACTCCATATATACCATAGCTATTACAGTGGTCCTGAGTAAAGTCTTCCCTGCTGTGTGTTACACAATGATTTAAAGTAAGGCTCTGTTGAGCTAACTCACACAAAAGAGCAAACAAGTAATTATGCATGCTCCTTTCTGGAGACCGTGCACCTTAATAAGCACCCAATTCTTTAGTCTACTTCAAAACTTTTAAAGGATTTATTTAGTTTATTTTGTGTGTATGAACATTTTGCTTGCATGTATGCCTATGCATCAGGTATGTGCAGTACCCAAAGAGCCCAGAAGAGGGTGCTAGATCCCCTAAACTGGAGTTAACTGATAGTTGTGAGTTGGCATGTGGGTGCTGGGAACTGAACCCAGGTCCTCTGTAAGAGTAGCAAGTGCTCTTAATTCTGAGCCATCTTTCCAGCAACCCCCCCAAAAATCCCCACTAGAATTTTTTTCTTTTTAAAGTAGAAAAGAAAAAGACAAACACTTGAAAAGTAGTCTGATGACGGATCAATGAGAAGCCCTTGGGAGGCACATTTTCTGAGGGAGAACCTTCTGAATGCCCCAAATTAGAGACAGCCTGTTCCACACACATCAGAGGCAGAAGGCCCGCGTGCTTCCTTACCCATAGCCCAGGTGGAGGGTGCAGGTCCAGATTCCTGTGTCTATGGTATGACTCTGTTCACTGTAAGCCAGGTATATCAGAATGGTGAATCCGAAACTGGAACAAGGGCCGGGATGCAGCTCTGATTGTATGCTAGAAGTATGGGGTCTGATCTCCAGAGCCCCATAAACTGGGTGTGGTGGCGCATGCATAATCTCAGCACTCTGGAGGTAAAGGTTGGACGATCAGAAGTTTACGGTCCTCTGTGCATCTAGTTCAAGGCCAGCCGGGGCTGCATGAGATCCTTTCCCCAAAAGACAGAATATTAAGATGATTGGTTTTTTTTTAAAAAATGGAAGCAAATCAAAGCACTGGGTCAAGCTCCTGGAGTCCAGTTGAAGAGTCTCAGGAGGGATTATATGAGCAAGGAAGGGGTGGAGGTCAAGATCATGGTGGGATCATCATGATCACAGAGACAGCTGACCCGAGCTAGTGGGAACTCACAGACTCTGGACCAGCATGGGACTGAACTAGGCCCTCTGAATGTGGGTGACAGTTGTGTGGCTTGATCTGTTTGTGGGGCCCCTGGCAGTGGGACCAGGATTTATCCCTGGTACATGAACTGGCTTTTTGGAGCCCATTCCCTATGGTGGGAGGCCTTACTCAGGAGGGGGAGGGGCTTGGTCCTGCCTCAACTTGATGTGCCAGGCTTTGTTGACTCCCCAAGGGAGACCTTACCCCCTCTGAGGAATGGATGGGGGGTGGAATAGGAGGAGAGTTGGGGTAGGGGAGCAGGGGAAGCAGAGGGAGGGGGAACTGTGGTTGGTATGTAAAATGAAAAAAAAAATTTATAAAGATGGAAGCAAATCACTTTCATTAGCTAAGGCCCAAACCTAATTCAAATTGTATTTCTGTTTTTTTTAAGTATATATATTTACTGCTTTCTTAAATATGAGTTTATAATGTCTTTTATTTATTGACGATATAATACATGTATACAATGCATCTTGATCCTATCCACCCCCAACTTCCCCCTCTCACTTGCCCCCACTCAAATCGTGTGTGTGGCGCCCAGGGAAGCAAGAAGAGCATGTCGAATCCCCTGGAACTAGAGTCACGAGTGGTTATGTGGTTACAAGCCATCGTGAAGGTGCTAAAAAGTGAACCCAGGTCTTGTACAAGAGCAGCAAGGGCTGTTAACTGATGAGTGATCTCTCCAGCCCCCAAACTGTAGATCTTTATGAGACCATAGATCAGCTTCTCTGTCTCCGCCCCGCCCCCCCACTGCCTAACCAGTTTCCCCAGCATTGAATTTACCGTTTCCTAAAATTGGTAGCTAACACGAGAAAGCCACACATCTGCTGCCCTGGTTAGTCCTAACTGTCAACTTGACACAGCCTAGAGTCATCTGAGAGGTGAACCCCCACCGAGGAACCATCTCGATCAGACTCCCCTATGGGCATGTCTATGGGGGATTCTCTCAACTGTTAGTTAATGTAGGAGGGCCCCGCCCACCGTGAGCGGCACCATTCCCTGGGCAGGTGATCCCGGGCTATGTAAGAAAGCTAGCTGGGCCTGAGCCTGGGAGCAAGCTAGTTAGCAAGCAGCATTCTCCATGGTTCCTGCTGTATTTCTTGGCTGTGAAATGAGTTTCTTGATTGGAGTTAATGATGTGTGGAGTAGCAAGCAGGCCTGCCCTGGGCTTCCTCTTGGACTCCTGTCAGTGATGGGCTGTGATCTGGGATTATAAAAGTCAGTCTTTCCTTTTCTAAGTTGCTTTTGGTCAGAGTGTTTTATCCCAGCAGGAGAAAGGAAACTGTAACACCTACCATGCAGGTCACCACCTCCCCATTTCATAGGTCCCATGGTACCACAGGGGCATCAGTGTGGTTCTTCTTTTTTGAGATGAAGTCCTGCTATGTATGCCAGGTTGGCCTTGGGCTTGTAGAGATCCTCCTGCCTCAGCCTCGCAAGGGCTAAGATTTCAGGCCTGTGCCTTCTGAGCGTGCCTTTTGGCTTACTTTCTTCATAGCTCTGTGGGAGCTCTTGATAGGGGCAGCTGTGCTCTGTACAGTGCTTTGCTTTGGTTTTCCGTGCTGTGGATAAAACCCAAGGCTTCATGCATGCTTAGCCAGTGGGGGCTCTTGTGGCTGCCCCTTTTCCCACAAGACAGCAAAGGGGAAACTTTAAAAAGGGTGTGACTTGGCTTCCATCATGGGGACTAAATACCAAGCAACATTAATATTATGATAGTTTGTCTCTGCCAACCCAGTCCTATATAATGTGTGTGTGTGTGTGTGTGTGTGTGTGTGTGTGTGTGTGTGTGTGTGTGTGTGTGTGTGTGTTCATGCATGCATGCATGCACGTGTGGACGTCAGAAGATAACTTGCAGGAGTCAGTTCTCTCCTTCCACCATGTGGGTTTGGGAATTGAACTCCGGTTGTAAGTCTTGGCAGTGAGCACCGTTACCTGTGAAGCCATCTCGCTAGCTATAATTTACCTTCCAGAGGGTATGACAGTCTTTAAACCATTGAAATCAGTGGCCCTAGCCAGGCATGATGGCTTACACGTGTGATTTTAGCATTTGGGAGGCTGAAGCAGGAGGATTGCTGTGAGTTTGAAGTCAGCCTGAGCTATACAGAGTGAATCTGTCACAAACCAAACAAAATTGGTGTTCTTAACCAGAGTTAGATGTTGCCTCCAAGAGACCATTCCAGTGTCTGAAGACTTTGGGTTGTCATAACTTGACATGGGAAGGGCTTTGTAGTCAGAGTGAGTGCCTCGAGCTGGTAGACAGGCCAGGCACACAGCAGGCCAGTCTTCACATCAAAGAACCATCTGGCCCCGATGCCAGACGTGGGAAGAAACCTTGAGCTAAGCGACATGAAAAGGGAGTTGCATTTCCTGTTATCCAACTAGCTCAGCAAATGGAAGCCTTTCCTTTTCTGTGTCCTTCCCAGCCCCTGCCCCACTGTGAGTATATGCATTTCCGTAGTCAGGCAGAACCATAGTCCACTTTTCCTCCCTTGACATTGCATTCTGAGTTGGGGGCCGCTTGCCGCAGTGTTTTGTCGGTTATTGTGTGTATGAGCGCATGCGTGTTCACGTGCAGGTCAGCGTGACGCTGGACATCCTTCCTGTTGCTTTGCCATCTTCTTTATTTAAGTATTTATTGAGTCAGGGTCTCACTATGTAGCCTTGCTACATAGACCATGCTGGCCTTGAACCCACAGAGATCTGCCTGACTCTGTCTTCTGAGGTGTGCTCTACCACACCCAGCTGCCACTGTATTCTTTGAGACAGCGTCTTGTACTAAACTGAGTGCTCACCAATTGGCTAGAATGGCTGGCTGACAAACTCTGGGGGTCCTTCTGTCCCCATCTTTCCAGCACTGGAATTACAGGCTCTCACTCCTTCCCATGCTTAGTACTTCACACTGGTGCTTGAAATCCAAGTTCAGGTACGCATGATTGCACAACAGACCCCTTGCCTACTGGACCACCTCCTAGCCCTTTGTTACCATGTTTAATGGATATAATACAATACTTTAAACAAGTCAATACCCCAGGTCTTACCCGGCCAGTCTAAGTTTCTTACTGGAGGTATTGGGGGAAGAAAGAACGGTGCTTACCAAGTGGCCTCTTGGGGACTGTGTGGCTCAATGATTCTGCTGTGGCCAGCCTCCTCTTTCCACAGTCCAGGCTCCAGCATCATTGGCCTCATCATCAAAAGGCCTTTATGAAGTGCCTTGTGAATACATCATCCCACTGGGAGGATCTCCTGCAGAGATCACCCTCCCAGCTTTCTGACATCCAGGGCAGGCTGGCTCAGGTAGACAGCATACATGCAAGCCAACCACGAAGGCATCTAAAGACCAGGCCTTGGGCCTCAGGCAGAGTGCAAACACGGACCCTTAGACAACATTCATGCCAAGGGTAAGCGTAGCTAGGAATGCAAAGCCATGCTGCACTCCCAAAGCCAGCCTGGCCCTTGGATCCCAACTGGCTAGGGACCGCTCGGAGGACAGGGATCTCAGGAGCCCCTGGGAAGGGAGTGGACAAAGACAGGAAGGGAGAGGACCAGGTCAAGGAACTGCTCAGGCACGCGGGAAAATTGATGCTAGCCAGAGACCCCTGTCCCTCTGTCTCATCTCGGTCCCTCTGTCTCACCTCCTCGCCCGTTCCTTGTCTTCACTCCACAGGTGTTCCACGAGCAGGGCATCCTCTTTGGCTACCGACACCCACAGAGTTCCGCCACTGCCTGTATCCTCAGCCTTTTCCAAATGACCAATGAGACCCTCAACATCTGGACGCACCTGCTACCCTTCTGGTACCTTTCGGCCCCCTGGACAGCCTATCTCATGCGGGATCCTTGGGGGCTACACTTCTTAAGACACAGCTGGGTGGCAGGGAGGTTTTATGCTAGAGTCAGGGGCCCCCCGGTGGGTACAGGTGCATGTATGACCAACGGGGAAGAAGCTGGGACTGTCATAGACCCAGTACCAGGCTGTGAACTGCCATAGGATTCTAGGGTTTCTATTGACTGGGTAGCATTTATCTTCATCTCCTTCGGTCTTACAGGCTTTGCTGGTCTTCAAGAAGTCTTTATTAAAATGTCACTAACTTGAGCAAGTCACTTAATCTCTCCGAGCCAGGCATTTTCTGCCTGTAGAGCAGGCGTGATCCTCGGTCCGTGTCTTGGGGCTGCTGTGAGGAGTGAGAAGAGACCCCGAGACAGACAAAGACACAGGAGCTGGAGATGCAGCTCAGTCTGTAGTGTGTCTGCAACAAGCCCTGGTTTCAGTCCCTAGCACGGCATAAACTAGGCCCAGAAGCCTCACACTATAATCTCAGGACTCTGGAGACAAAGGCTGGAGGAGTCAAGGTCACCTTCAGCTACATAGTGAGTTCGAGGCCAGCCTGGGCCACATAAGACCCTCTCTGAAAAGACAACAAAAAAGACACAGGCACAGTCGTGGGTGCTTGTAGTTATCTGGGGATTAGGGTAGCCATATACTGTCGGTCACCTTTAATGGAGCCGAGCTATGGCAAGTAAGGGTGCAGGAATGGGGGTTCCAGGAAGGCCAAGAGGCTGAGAAAGGTGGGGTGAAGACCAGCTTTACACACCTCGAGCCTTTGCTTGGTATGGAGAGGTAGGACAGGGTCACATCTCCACATTCCAGTGCAGCTCTCTCTGAGTATCTGTGGGGATTGATTGGTTCCAGGATCCCCTGAAGATGCCCGAACCTGCAAGTTGTCCATGCGTCAGGTGGCACAGTATTTATAGATCTCTCTGCACATCCTCCCATGCACTTTAAATCATCTCCAGATTCCTTAAAATACTGAGGCAAAGTAAACACTATGCCAAAGGTTGTTACACTGTTCAGACAATAAGGACAAGAAAAATATCGGTTTGTGTTCAGTACAGAAGCAACCCCTCCCTGCTAGGATATTTGGGTTGAATCAGAGGAATTAGAATGTGGAGGTCTGGAGGATTGGGTATATGTCAGGCCTAGGAGGACCTCTGTGCTGACATGATGACGGATGCAGCTGGGGAGGGGACACCTTCTATACAGCACACAGGGGGTGGCCCAGGCCAGGCCTGAACAAATCCTTTGAGTCACATTGAGAAACTGAGATAGGTGGAGAGTCCCCGAGTGTGGCAAGCGGACACGAGCCCCAGGAAGGTCCCTGTGCTTCAGCATGGAACAGCCAGCCCTACTGGATGTCAGAAGACAGAGTGGGGGGATCCAGCAACTAAGAGGAGGCGGGAGAGAAGACACAGTCTTGGGGTGAAGTGGGATGATCCATAGAGAAGCTTGACTGCCCTGCGGCCTGCACTCTGGGCAGTGGCAGCAAGATCTGGTAGCTCAAGAAGGCCACTAGCCATGTTAAATCTGTGCTTACATAGAAATCTGAGGCTGGCAGGATGGGTCAGTGGGTAAAGGCAATGGGCAAGCAAGCCTGGCAGCCTGAGTTTGATCTCCAGAACCTATGTAAAGGTAGAAAGAGAAAACTAACATCACACAGTTGTTCTCTGGCCTCTATATATGTGATATAGCATGCACATGTGCACACACACACACACACACACACACACACACACATACACACACCACATTCCATATATACAATGATAAATGCAAAATTTTTTAAATACTTTATGCTATCTGAGCATGGTTGCACATGCCTGTAATCTCAGGACTTGGAAAGTTAAGGTAGAAAGATCGTGACTTTGAGGCCCAGCCTGGACTATCCACTGGGGTCCTGTTTCAAAGCGATGTCGTCAACAACCCGTACAGGCTGACAAACTGAAGACTGCAGAAGGGAACAGATCCAGGCTATCCCTCTGCCCCTCATTGTCCTCCCTGGAGCTGCTGGGGCCACCTGTTTTCTGTGTGCCCTCCAGAGCTTTCCCAGAAAGCCTTGACTGTGGCATATGTGTCCCGCCACCTGTCATTTCTCCCATGGTCTCCATCAAAGATCACATTATCTGTGCCTGAGATGCTAAGGCCTCCAAATAGGTGTTCTGACTGGAGGATGGGCCACAGTTTGCTTAGGCTTTCTTGTTGTCTTTGTTTCGTTTTTTTGAGACAGGGGCTCATGTAGCCCAGGCTGGCCTTGAGCTCTCTATATAACCAAGGATGACCCTCCTTCCTCTGTATCCCAAGTACATGTGCCATTATTCCTGTCTGAGTTAGGCTGTTTTGAAGTTTGTGCCACTTCGTAATGCCTGCCATTGCTTGTGTGTCTTGAGGTCCATGTACAGCTAAGCCGTCTACACTGCTCCCAGTGCCAAGCCAAGCTCTCAGATGATCCACTCCAACAGGGCAGAGCACTGTGGAGAATCTGCATTAGGATACCTCAAGCAAGTAGGAGGAATAATCTGTTGTTGGCAAAAGGAACATTTGGGAGGAATAGCAAACAGCTTAAGTGCCCCATCTGCTAGACCACAGGAGAAAGACCACAGTGGCAGCCAGAAAGACTTTGTGACCCTCCTTCAGCACGGTGTGAAGAGATTTGGAGAGTCCCTTTTCTTGATGGACATTGTGGGAAAGGGACCTAGCTCTCCAGGAGAGGTCTGTGAAAGGGAGGTGTTTGTAGGCAGAACCCACATATGGTTGTAGGCCAGGTAAATATGACTTAGGATAAACTTCCCACACTCAGAGCTACCACGAGAGGGGATGAGGCCCTCATTGTTAGGGGTATGTAAGCTGAGACTGGAGACTATCTTAGGCAGGATGCTGTAGGAAGGATCGTCTCTAAGTACTGTCTTTTCACCCTACTGTTACCAGTTCACTGCTTCAAGTCAATAAGGCACACACACACACCCTGCAGCCTCCCTGGTACATGTCATTTCATTGTAGTGAAGAGTCACCGGATGGGCCGTGTCCCAGTGGGGTGGGAGGCAGAAGACATTCAAGAGGGGATTGAGTGGGTGCATGTTCTGTTCTAGGTTCTTTGTGTGGAGGTTCGTGACTGCACTGTATATGACAGACATCCAGAATGACAGCTACTCATGGCCTATGCTCGTGTACATGTGCACCAGCTGTGTGTATCCCCTTGCATCCAGCTGTGCACACACCTTCAGCTCTATGTCCAAGAACGCCCGGCATATCTGCTACTTTCTGGACTATGGTGCTGTCAACCTCTTCAGCCTGGGTACGTGAGGCCCTTGCCCTTCCATCCCCTCACCTTGAGAGTGCCGCTTGCCTGTCTCCCAAGAGACTTGATGGGTTTTGGAAGAGTCGTGAGGATGCAGGCCCTGTCCAGGGCTCTGTTAAAGAAGCTTGTTCATACCTGTGCTGTCTGTGGATATACCCTGACCTGCAGTGTTTGCCAATTCCTGTGGTGTAAATGCCCCCGCCTTGCCTCCCATCCTGTTTTCTGAGTGGCATCACCGGTTGTAGAGGTCTAAAGAGAAGCCTAGGAGCAACCACACAACATAGTAACTCCATCACACAGACCCATATGCTAAGTGTGTAGCCCAGGCTGACCTTGAGCTCTCTATATAACTTAGGAGTTTGGTTACTGTGGTTTATTTAATTGTAACTTTTAGTGATGGCCAAGATTAACCACAGGCTTGCAAGGACTCTGGAATGTTCAGCTTGGCTCTCACGGGCCACCACGGGCTGCCCCCAGCACATCAGGGCTGGGATCTGGTGTACGTGGAAGAGAAAGGGAGGACGGAGTCACAAACCACATTTCCCAGAGGCTTGGAGGTGTCCTACTTGCCCAAAGCCCTGCAGGAGTGGAGCCGTGAACTGCTGGTGAGGCGGGTGAGGTGGTGCTGCCCCATCCTCCTGGACCTTTTTTCTGACCAGGAAGCCCCTCCTCCTGCTTCTTAGCATCCATCCCTTAGGATGCTGGTGCTGTCTTCCTCCCGCCTGGACCCGCTCCAGCTGTGAAAGCCAGTCACTGTATCTGCTTTTGCAAGAGTTTGTCCCGCAGGAGGTTACACTCATCTGTTGTTGTTGTTTGTGTTTTGGCTCTTGTGGGGGGCACTGCCACCCAGCTCCCAAACAAATCACACATGGAGGCATAGACTTAGCTATGAATGCCCGGCCTTAGCTTGGCTTAGTTTCTAGCCAGCTTTTCTTAACTTAAATTATCCTGTCTACCTCTTGCCTCTTAGCTTTCCTATTCTCTTACTTCTGTAAATGTTACTCTTACTCCATGGCTTGCTGTGTAGCTGGGTGGCTGGATGGCTGGGTGGCTGGATGGCTGGGTGGCTGGATGGCTGGGTGGCTGGGTGGCTGGCCCCTGATGTCCTCCTCCTTCTCTCTTGTTCTTCTATCTCTCCTCCAAGATTTCTCCTATATATTCTCTCTGCCTGCCAACCCTACCTATCCTTTCTCCTGCCTCGCTATTGGCTGTTCACTCTTTATTAGACCCTCAGGTGTTTTACACAGGCACAGTAACACAGCTTCACAGAGTTCAACAAATGCAACATAAACAAAAGTAACACACCTTAAAATAATATTCTAGAACACTCATCCTTCTTCTTCTCTTCATAATTGGACACCTGCATTTCCCTCTCTCTGTCTCTCTCTCTCTCTTACACACACACACACACACACACACACACACACACACACACACACACCCCTCAATACTCCACTGTCCAGTTCTCTCCAATCATTAAAACTGGTTGCCATGGCCCCAACTCCTGCATGTCTCCCCTCCTACATCCCTGTTCTCATTCCTTTTTGGTTCCTTCCTCTCCTCTACCCCATAACTGGGCACACTCTGAACTGTCAGTAACTCAGGATTAACCATGGGGCCTTTTGTCTAACATGCCCAGGAACAACCTCCCATCCCCTAACATCTCTGAACAAGGGACTCCTAAACCTTCCCTTTAAACACCGGGTGAGCCTGAAGCCAGGACTGAGTCTTCTCCCCACCCTGTCCCACCCTTGGCCTACCCCTCTTCCTCTCAGGTCCCTGGCTAGGGGTGCTACCTCCTGCTTTGCTCAAGTCCGAACTAATGAGATTCGGCTTCTCCTCCCCACCTCTGCTTCCCATTCTATCTAATCGGTGATCAAGCTCAGGCTGTTCCATGGACCCTTAATCAGCCTGACTCAGACCTGGAGCTTCTTAGAGGCCTTGCCCTGCAGCTCCGCTGTGTTACGTGGGAGGTTCCTGCCTCATCTCCTGCCAGGTCTCCTCCCACTAGAAGGCTTTCAGAGTTCTCATTACCTGGGATAAGGTCCAAACCCTCAACCCAGTGGCTTCCTGAGGGCTGGCTCTCCCTCCCTCCCTCCCTTTTTTGAAAGAGGGCCTTGAACTTGCTATGTAGCCGAGAATGACCTAGACCTCTGACCCTCCTGTTCTCATCTTCGAAGAGCTGTGAGAACAGGTGTGTGCCACTATAGTGATGTATGCAGTGCTGGGAATGGGACTCGGGGTTGTGTGCCTGCCAGGCAAGCCCTCTACCAACTGACCTACATCTTCAGCTGCTTCCTGGCGATTCTAATAAAAGCAAGCATTTTGATAAGTTCTTCTAGGCCATCTATGTGCTGAGTGAGCCCCTGAAACACATCTTTCTTAAAATATTTATTTTTATTTCTATTTGTCTGTGTGCCACATATGTGGTTGCCCATGGAGGCAGCAGGAACATCAGGTCTTTTGGAACTGGAGTTACAATTGGTTGTGTGTAACTGAAAGTTTTCCTGTGCCTGCCCAGCTCCCGTGGCCTTGAGGTCCTGTAGCCGCTCAGACACAAGTAAACACACAGAGGCTTATATTAATTAAAACTGCTCAGCCATTAGCTCAGGCTTACTACTGACTAGCTCTTACACTTAAACTCAGCCCATTTCTGTTACTCTATATGTAGCCACGTTTTTCGTGGCTTTGCCTGTGTGCCATTACATGCTGCTCCCTGGACACCGGGCTGGCATCTCTTGACTCGACCTTCCTCTTCCCAGAATTTTCCTTGTCTGTTTATCCCACCTATACTTCCTGCCTGGCTACTGGCCAATCAGCATTTTATTAAACCAGTGTACAAAAGCATTATCCCACAGCAGTTGTGAGCTGCCCAGTGTGGATGCTGGAAACTGAACTAACTCTCTCAGGCCCCTCTGATACATATTTTGACACAACACTCAGGTCCAGATCCTGACCTTGTACTACCAGTCCTAAATTCAGTCTAAGATGAATTTATTAACTTCTTTAAGCCTTGTTCTCTTGAGCAGACGTAGGAGGGTTATGAACAAATTCAAATGCTTTTGAGTCCATGTCTATTTCACAGGGCAGCCATTACTGTGATTGACAGTGGTCAGCTTTACCTGCTCCCTGGCCTGTCTCAAACACCTACCCTCCACCAGACCCCCACCCCCACCCCCTGTCTCAGGTCAGCTTTGCTTCCTGCTGTATTTTCAGGCAGGTATGAGGCCCTTACGCTTGCATTGCATACAACGCTTGGTGCACACCTTGACTCCAGTTGGCATTGGTGGAACATCTTGGTCCAGACATATCCCTGAGCATTGGGTCTGGAGAAGGGTTCCCTGGTCTCCTGGAGCTGAGTTCCTGGGTGAACTCCCATGGGAACTCTGCACTGTTCCAGGAAGGTGATGCTCAGCCCTCTCTGTCAGCCCTTGTGTTTGTTTACATGTGTGTAAAGGTGAGGGGACCTCGGGTGGTCCTTAGGTGCCCGGCACTTCTTGAGACAATATCTCTCACTGGCCTGAGAGTTACCAGTTAGGCTAGGCTGCCTGGCCAATGAGTCCCAGGGGTCCATCTGTTCCTGCCTCCCCAGCACTGGAACTGCAGGTGACTTCACCAGGCCGTGGTCCCCTCAGGTGACTTCACCAGGCCGTGGTCCCCTCAGGTGACTTCACCAGGCCGTGGTCCCCTCAGGTGACTTCTACCAGGCCGTGGTCCCCTCAGGTGACTTCTCCAGGCTGTGGTCCCCTCAGATGACTTCACCAGGCCATGGTCCCCTCAGGTGACTTCTACCAGGCCGTGGTCCCTTGCCCCTGTGATCCACCTGTTGAATGGGACAAAAGGCTGGTTGAGTCTGGCCTGTTTTTGCCTCTAGCAATGAATCCAAGGTGCTTGATGACTTGAAACATCGGTTTTCAACCTGTGGGTCAAGACCCCTTTGAGGGTTGAGCACCTCTTCCAGGGGGGTCACTTAAGACCATTGGAAAACACAGATATTTACATTATGACTCATAAGGGTAGCAAAATTACAGTTCTGAAGTAGCAACAAAAATGATTTTATGGTTGGGGGTCACCAGAAATAAGAATTAAATGGCTGCAGCATTAGGAGGGCTGGAACCACTGTATTCGAATAACAGGAACTGGGGCCAGATCCAGCCTCTCCCAAAGGTTAGGGTGCAGGTCCCAGCCACTCCGAGATGGGCAGTAGTATCTCTCGTTCCTCCAACCAAAAGCTTTCATAGCTAGTCTCTCTAGAAGGTCTTGACGTAGCTGCCTTCCTCACACTCCAAAACCCAGAGCCAAACCCCACACTCACTGGTCACCCCCTAGCCCATTGACAGGACATCCCTGTCCTTAGGGATGCCTTTTTTTCCCTGTGATGCTGAGCTTCTCAGGAAGCACCCTGTCCACAGGCAGATGAGTTTGGTCGTGTCATTAGTGACAGCCTGTGGTTAGAAGCGGGGATTCATCTCCAGGCTGCCTGGGTTTGAAGCTTATTTCTATTTTCTTTTTGTGTGACTCTGGGTGAGCTACTAGATCTCCTTGTGCCTCTATATGCTCATTTATAAAATAAGTGTAAGCTTCATATGGGACAGGATTGTAAAGACAGTATGCATTCACACACACACACACACACACACACACACACACACACACACACACACACACACTGAGAAGGACATTGAGTGGATGGAGAGGCAAGGGGAGGATATTCTGAGAAGGCCCAGAGGCAGGCTAGCTCAGGAGTCCATGCAGAAGATGAAGGCTAAGGTAGTCTTTCCCGGGAGTCTTCATGGTGCTGTAGCCTGGCCTGGGTCTCAAGGCTGGTGTTTCTTTCGCAGGCTCAGCCATTGCCTACTCCGCATACACGTTCCCTGACGCACTGGTCTGCAGCACCTTCCATGAATGCTATGTAGCCCTGGCTGTGCTGAATACCATTCTCAGCACTGGCCTCTCCTGCTATTCCAGGTACCGGGCACTCTGGTCTCAGGTGGGAAGATGGGGAGGACCTACTGTGCATCCCCAAGGGAGGTGCCCAATGGAGAAGGCTCTGGGAGCCTTGTTGTCCCATGTATTGGTGACTTTTCTCATCGTTAGGACAGAATACTGACAAAAGTGACCGGAAGGAAGAGGGGTTTTCTCTGGCTCACAGTTGGAGGGTACAGTCCATCCAGGCAGGAAGTCATGGCAGCTGCGGCTTGAGGCAGCTGGGTTTTGTTTTTTAAATGTGTGAGGATAGGTTTCTGTACAACATCAGAAAGGTTCACCCCAGCTTGCCCTCCCTTTGCCAGGATGTTTGAGAAGGGTAGGAGGCAGATATGGTTTGCTCCCCCTGGGGGTGAAAGCGCCTTGTGGTGTGTCCTACACTGGATTTTGTGTGGCTTCATCCCCTGAGAAAATGCTGGGGATGGGGAATGGGGAGGGTCTCTCTCTTATCTTTGTGGAAATCACAGAATTCAAGCTAGGTGGAGCTTGAATCCACCTGTAGAGCCAGGAAATAAAGCCCCTTGTCCTGGGTTGCTATGTCTTTCTAATTCCAGAAGGAATTAAAGGGTGTGGTATATAGCCTCTGCACCAGGGTGGAAATCTGGGGATCCCACTGATGGTGGAGAGGGGTTAGGTCTCCATTGTGAATGAAGCAATGTGCATGCATGATAAGAGCTCTGCTCACAGCACAGAGATGCAGTGTGCCTGGGGATCTTTCCTCTGGCTGCCTGGGCTGCTGGGCAGGCCTGGACTCTCCCGGATCTGGTCTTTGGGTCAGTTATTGCCCTGTGTGGTTGTGGCTCGGGCGTTCAGAACTGGGGTCAGTGGGAACAAAGGCTGTGGGTAGCGGGGGTTGAGGCAGCTCATGGGTGTGAAAGATACAGTCCCACGAAACTGATTTCCCAGGGGCTCACAGTGCAGCGTATGAGGGAGATTTGCTCCCTCTTATCCCATGGGTGCTCTTGAGCAGGGAGACATGAGGAGTTTGTAGATAGAAGGATAGGGAGAGACAGACAGAAAACACAGGAGAGCCTCAGGAGGGCCTGGGTCCAAACCCACCGGCCCCTTCTGTCTCTGCTAAAGGGCTTTTTTAAACAAATGCCAAGGGGTGGAGCAAAGATCTCCCCCAGCACAGCCAAGTGTAGACCATCCCAGACACCTGGTGACCATGTACATGGTCCAGCCATCCCCTAACGCAGCCCTGCTCAGATCTCACTAGGAAACCTCTGTGGGCTCCCACAAGCGTATAGGACATTTGCAGCCTTTTAAGTTAAGTTTTTAAGTGTTCCTGATTGACCGCCTGTTAGCCACCAGGGTCCATTGCTTTCTTCTGCCCAGAGTCGTCCTTGACCGTGCAGGCTCAGTGGTGGGTGTTGGGGATTCAGCAAGCCTGATATATTTGGATGGTGTTTGTCACTGGTCCAGGGATGTCTTGTGCCCCCGTGTTCTGGGCCTCCTCTCCTTGACTATGACACAGTTTGTTTCTGATGGTCCAGAAAGCGCATCTGGGGCAATTGTCCCCACCCACCTGACTAGCGTTCCTCAAAGGCTGCTTGGGCTCTGGGGACCCATGTGAAAAGTCCACCACACCTGGAAGAGTGAGGTCTTGCCTCAAGAGGGTGCCAGGTACAGGAAAGGCAGGACACACACACACACACACACACACACACACACACACACACACACGAGTCTGAGAGGGAGCTGCCATTGCTCTGTGGAGCAGAACAGAGAGCAAGGGAAGCAGGTCATGTGGCTGACATACACTTGGATACACAGGGCCCCGAGAGGCTGTCTTAGAAGTGAGAGGGAGCACGTGACAGACCTGAAGTTGGAGATAAGGGCCTTTGGGGCAGCACAGCCAGCCTGGGCAAGGATGGTAGTGTGGGAGAGTGGAGGGCCCACGCTGCACTACAGGGTGGGAGGGAGGAGGGCTAGAGAGGGCCCGAGGGCAAGCTGGGGAATCTCATGCCCTCTCAGAGGTACACCCTTTGCTCTTTGTGGACAGTGATCTCCTGGGCTCTTCTTTCTGGCCTCAGCTTCCTCGCCACAGGACCTTTGAGATATGTCACCAGTAGCCGTGTGGGGGTCCTCTCATGCTGCCACACTTGAGAACGGAGCTAAGCCCTTTGCTTTGTGGAAGATGATCAGAGCTCCAGCATGCTCCCTTCTTTTTTTTTTTTTTTCTCGAGACAGGGTTTCTCTGTGTAGCTTTGCGCCTTTCCTGGGACTCACTTGGTAGCCCAGGCTGGCCTCGAACTTACAGAGATCCGCCTGGCTCTGCCTCCCGAGTGCTGGGATTAAAGGCGTGCGCCACCACCGCCACCGCCACCGCCACCACCACCCGGCGCATGCTCCCTTCTTGTCCCTGCCCTCAGCCGGCAGCCAGCAAGCTCGCCTGTCACTGTGGCTCTTCCTTTCAGCATGCCTGTCTGGCCAGTGAGTTTGGTTTGGTTTAGTGTATTTTGATAGAGGGTTCCACTGTCTAGCCCTAGCTGCTCGGGCACCCATTATGTAGCCTAAGACTACCCTCTCACCTTAGCACCCCACCCCCCACCCCCACTCCCGCCCACCCCGGTGGGGGTGCAGACATCCACACCTCTCCCAACTTTTCATGAATTTTGTTTTTGTTTTGCAAAGTCACTGAGGTCAGTATGGTGACCGTCACAAAGTAAATCTGGACCAGAGGAGCAATACCTCAGTATGCAGAGTGGCCAAAGCCAGCCTCCAAGGGGCTGGGGTCCAAGCAGGGGCAGTGGCTCAACAGACGAAGTTCTGGAGGCTGTGACATCTCAGCCAGGTGGCTGAGCGCAGCCAGGGCTAGGGCCAGGCATGTGAAAACTGCTCCCTTCCTGCGAGTCTCCAAACTAGGATAAAGCCCCCACACAATAGAAGACAGCACAGTCACGCATGCACGCTTTGCAATTGAATAACTTCCAATTAACTGCTTGCATCAAGCATTAGTTTTGGCATTTCTGTTGCCAAGATTTATTGACTCACCCTGGTCTTATGGGAGGCTTCTCCCCGGATCCAGTGTTTCCTGCAACTGCTTCCTAGGCAGAGCTCTCAACTCCAGGGCGGGTAAGCCAGCTGTGCTTTGGAAACTGTTGCTGGGTGCTTTGGAGGCATCTCTAGCCAAAGCTGCTGCTGCTGCTAGGAATCGCTGGCTGTGGCGACATCCTGTGGTTGGATGTGGAATTGCATCTTGGGAGTGATCCCATCTTCTGTGGTTAAGGGCTTTTTTTTTTTCTTTTTCTTTTTCTTTTCTTTTCCCCCTCCTCTGTTGCTTTGTCTCTTCTATTCTTCTTCTTCTTCTTTTTCTTCTTTTTATCCCCTGTAGACTCAGCTTTGCTGCTGGAGAGGCTGGTCCATTTGCCCCCCGGGGAAGCACTTTTTCAGACCTGGTGACACGTGGTCTCAAGTCGCAGGAAACCCGTGCTTTGGGGGACAACCCTCACCAGGTCAGAGCCAGGTTTTCTTCGTGTGTAAGTGGCCACAAGGAGCACTCTTTAGGAGTGGGCCTGTCCTGGACGCGGCAGATGCCTAAGGGGCCTATTGCAGTCGGATAGCTTCTGCTGGGGTTGTGGGAATGTGTTTGCTTCCTTTGGCCCCTGGGGGAAGAAAGACAGAGGCTGGGGCTATCCAGGGCAGGCAGGGGCAACGTGACACTTTGGGGACAGACACCGTGGGCTAAAGCCTAGCTGTGTCTGTTCTCAGCTCCTTCTTGGACCGTCCACCCAGAATCTGTCCCCTCTTGGTCTTACCCTCTGCTCCAGTAGAGCTGGAGTTGGGCAGGAGTGGTTGGTTTGCTTTCTGATCTACAGTTAGCATCTGGGCTATGCATGATCGGGGGGTAGGGGCTCATTTCTTCCAGTCTTTACAACGCTGTGAGGGAGGGACAGGTCACACACAGCTTTAGAGGCAACCTGCCCTAAGCAGCGTGGTCCTGAGGTGTCCAGCCGAGGTGGAACCTAGTGTGTCCCCATGAGACCACAGCCCTGCTGCCTCCTTCCCCAGTGTCGCGGCATAATCAAGATGGTAATTGAGTTCTGGTTTGGTTTTTTGACACTGTAGCCCAGGCTGACGTCAAATTCACCAGATAAAATATATTAAAAATGACGTTGAACTTCTGATCTTCCTGACCTCAAATTCACTTATAGAATATATTAAATTTATTTAATATAAAATATGCTTGCTATGAAAATATATTAAAAATGCCTTTGAGCTTCTGATCTTCCTGACTTGGCCTCCAAATGCTGGAATCACAGGACTGTATCACCGTGTCTGGTTCATGAGTGCTAAGGATGGAACCCAGGGCTTCCTGCAGGGTGGCCAGACAGGCATTCTGCCGGTTCCAGAGCTGCAGTTTTGTGTGGATACCTTGCTCAACCCTAACTTCCTCATATCCAGTCTGGGTATCCAGAGCCAGGTTACCCAGGTCTGAAGCTGTTACCCCTCTCTAGGTCCCCCGAGACCCAGTGGTGGCCTGTCCAGGACGACCTGCCTCCTGCTTCTTATAGTCAGCGCAATGGGTTCCTGTTGGATTCTGTCTTTGCTTTGGAGAGCAGTGGGAAAGCTCATGGAGGAGAGAAAGACAGACCCTCTGCACATTCACTTTCCCCAGGCCAGTGTTCCTGTGCAGGATATAAATATTCTAGAAACTTCTCTTGGTGATCCAGCACCCCCTTGAACCCAGGTCTTTGTAGGGCATCACCTGGGTGGTTCTAGTCGTTTGGGTGCATCTCTGCTTCTGTAGAATGTGCGACCCGGGGTCTGCCCTTGAGAGGTCCCTTCCTGTCTTGATGATGCCAGCCTTCTAAAACCTCTTTTTTTTTTTTTTTCTGAGACAAGGTTTCTCTGTGTAGCTTTGTGCCTGTCCTGGAACTCACTTTGTAGATCAGGCTGACCTTGAACTCACAGAGATCTGCCTGCCTCTGCCTCCCGAGTCCTGGGATTAAAGGCGTGCGCTACCACTGCCCAGCTCTCTCTTTTTTTTTTTTAATTTAACTTAATTTTATATGCATTTATTGTGCCAGCGGTGCTGGGTTCCCTGGAACTGGAGTTACAGACAGTTGTAAGCTGCCATGTGGTTGCTGGGAATTGAACCCAGGTCCTCTGGAAGAGCAGCCAGTGCTCTTAACTGCTGAGCCAACTTTCCTTCTAAACCCTCTTTGCTGTCAGTCTCCCCTGACCTTTGCAGGGTTTCTGTCTGAGGCCCCGCCCCCGCCCCCGCCCCCGCCCCCGCCCCCGCCCCCGCCCCCGGCTTGGTTTGCACCCATTGCGTTTCAAGCTCTCTGAGCAAGTTTCTCCTCCTTAGCTGAGGTTTTGTCGTGTCCACCAGTGTAGGAGGAAGGGGAGAGGCTCGTGGAGAGGCTGTGGTCCACAGGAGGCCATGTAAAAAATGCTTGTCCTCTGGTGATGACCCAGGTGCTCATGTGTGCGTTCCTGAAAGGCCTCCATTTCCTCCCTGACTTCAGGTTTCTCGAACTCCAGAAGCCCCGGCTCTGCAAGCTGCTCCGGGTCCTCGCCTTCGCCTACCCCTACACTTGGGACTCACTCCCCATCTTCTACAGGGTAAGGAGGTGGGCTACGTCTCCTCTCTTCTTGTCAGCAAGGACAGCGGCTTCATTGTCTCCTGAGCTCTGAGGGAGTCATAACACTGCAGTGGGCTCCGGGGGACCCATGGGAGCTGAGACTCGGGTGCTGCAGTTAGAGATAGTGTGAACACGGAGGCACTGGAGACAAGCTGACTAGGGCCTTAAGGAACAACCACAGAGACCTGGGCAAGTGCCTTAGTTAGGGTTTCTGTTGCTGTGAAGAGATACCCTGACCACGGCAACTCTTATAAAGGAAAACATTTCATTGGGGCTGGCTTACACTTTCAGAGGGTTGGTCCACTATTGTCATGGCAGGACATGGTGCTGGAGAAGGAGCTGAGAGTTCTACATCTTGATCCGCAGGCAATAGGAAGTGAATTGCGAACCACTCTGGGTGTAGCTTGATCATAGGAGACCCCAAAGTCCATCCCCACAGTGACACACTTCCTCCAACAAGGCCACACCTCCTAATAGTGCCATTCCCCGTGACCCAGCATTCAAACACATGAGTCGATGGGGACCATTCCTATCTAAACCATCACCACCACCAGGCAGGCGGCTGGGGTTTGGTGATCATCGGTGCCAGTTGGGCCAATCCATGCACGATTGTGTATGATCAGTAATACAGTGTGTTGGTGAGGGGAAAGCCGGGGATGAAAGTCTTCAAGGCCAGATGGGAATGAGGCAGAGAGCACAATGGAGGGGAGCTGAGACTGGACAGCAGGACAAGAGGGGAAAAGACTCTCACTCGCAGGACACGTGAGCCGAGTTCAAATTCTAGTCTCCATGGTTCCTCGCTGTGTGATTTAGGCAATACATATAACCTTTCTGAGCCTCGGCTTCCTCATCTGTGCCTGAGGCTAGCGTCTGCTTCTATAGGAGATATTGAGGATTCTTGGATATAATGGATTTTATAGGTTCAGCGTTACCTTGTGAGTAGGCTTCTCCTAGAGGCAGTGTGAGGCCCAGATGGCAAGGGGTGAGGGTACAGGGTAGTGAAGTTTTTTCACTTGCTACCTGGGACACTGGGCATTTTCTATGTATTGCCCTGGGTGTGTCTACAGGAGACTTGAGGATGGGAACGTGACTCAGAGCTCCCACTGCAGACACACACAGGGACTTCAGCTGACATCTGTCACCCGTTACATGCAGATTTCATGCTGTGTGATGCTGTCTAGAGGCTGTGTGGGACAGTAGGGTGGAGGGGCAGGAGGTGGCTGCACTAATACCAGAATTGCCCTGCCTAGATTCTCACCCTCACTCCACTGATTATTGGTGCTTTGCAAGTCAATCTCACTTTCCTTGTGTGCAAAATTCAGAAGTAGAGTCTGCCTTCAGGACCCAGAGGCCCGAGGAAACACATTCCCACAATGCCAGCAGAAGCTGCCCAACTGCAGCAGGCCCCATCTGAGGCATAGAGATAGCTGGCCTGGTGCCTCTAATAAGGGGAATCTGCTATTGTTATTTATAAAAATAATACAAAAACTCTGCTTAACCTTGAAGCAATATAATGGCCATACACTGCGGGGTGGTTGATGCTGAGTCTAAGGTCCTCTGTGTGCTAGGCAAGGGCTCTACCGTGGAGCTATATCCTCAGCCACTTACTGATTTTGAGACAGGATCTCACTAGGTTGCTCAAACTGACCTTCAACTAGCTCCATAGCCTAGATGGGCCTTGAACTTCCAGTATTTCTACCTTAGGGAGTGAGTTCAAGCTTGAGTCACCAAGCTAGGCCAAATGGTGATCCTTTTAGATGATGAAGGCTTCTAAGCTTGTTTGTTTTTAAAGAGTTTTTTTTTTTTTCCTATCACATTTATTTCTTTTGTGTGCACATGCCTGCTCCTCCTTACATGCGAGCCACAGCAAGCATATGGAAGTCAGAGGACTACTTATGGAAGCTAGTTCTCTTCTTCCACTACGTGGGTCCAGGGGTTTGAACTCAGGTCATCAGGCTTGGTAGCAAGGGACTTTACCCACTGAGCCATGTCGCCAGCTTGCCTCTAAGCCTTGAAGCCTTCATTAGGAGCCTTGGTTCTGTAGCGCTGTGTCTGGAGTGGGGCAGATAGGACCATTCCTCCATGCTTGCATTTTATCTTCAGAAAAAGCAGCAATATCTAGTAGGGTTTTTCTTCTCTCTCTGCTCATCTCTCTCTTTTCTTTCTTGTTTTTGTTTGCTTGTTTGCTTGTTTGGTTTTTCCAGACAGGGTTTCTCTGTGTAGCCCTGGCTGTCCTGGAACTTGATCTATAAACCAGGCTGGCCTTGAACTCAGAGGTCTGCCTGCCTCTGCCTCCTAAGTGCTGGGATTAAAGGCGTGCGCCCGCACTGCCCGACACTCATCTCTTTGCAGTTCTCTTCTCTTCCTTTTCCTTTCCCCTCATCCCCACACATCCCTCCTTCAGGCCACAACCCTGAGGAGGTGAGGCCTAGGCCTATGGAGCTTGTGTTGGTGTGCTGAGAGGTGTGGGTCTGAGAAAGAAGACCCAAGGTCTGGCTTCTCAAGGGCTTTTTGTTTTTTTAAACACCCGCAGCTCTTCTTGTTCCCGGGGGAGAGTTCAAGAAACGACGCCATCTTGTACCACCAGAAACACATGGTCATGACGCTCCTGGCCTCTTTCTTGTACTCTGCTCACCTGCCAGAGCGACTGGCTCCCGGACGCTTTGACTACATCGGTGAGTGTGGTGGGGCAGGGAGGGGGTGACCCTGAAGCAGGGGGTGACCCTCTCGGCTTGGGTGGGAACATCCTTGACAATGTGTGTGTAGCCACAAGGTAGGGGACCTGGGGAGGAGTGACCCAAGAGAGAGTCATGGCAAGTGACAGGTACAGCAGTGACCTTACATCTTGACTGAAGCCATCTTCCTGTTGCCAGTGCACTGCCTGGGACAGGGAGGACGGGGACAGGTAGGTCCGGGACCCTGAGCCATTCCAACGAGCCACCATCCTGTCAGCACCTAGAGTTTGACTTCCTAGTACAACAGGAACAGGGGGGCGGCCAGAGAGGAGGAGGGAAGATGGGTTCGCAGGTGACCGAGGTCCCAGACAGCAGGCAACTATACAGAGGAGAAAGTCTGTCTTGCACATGGTGAGTGGAGGGCCTGGGGTCATGTGGAGCCGTGGGTCCCAGGTGTATCCCTGATGGAGGCTGCAGCTTCCGGGCCCACACTCAGACTTCCTGACCCAAGAACTCCACAGCTGGGGCAGGGCCAGCCCTCACAGAGGCCATGTGACACTCGAGGGAGCCGAGCTAAGTATGACTTGAGAGGTGTCAGGGCACGGAGCTCCTGGCTGAAATGACCCCTCTCCATTCCCCGGGAGCAGGATGGGTGGGGTTCCCCCACCTCTCACAGCTGTTATACCTGGCTCTGACGCTGGCTGGAAAGAAGCACTTGTGTCCATTACTTTTCTGCTGTGACCAGTCCTCAAGGGTTTATTTGGGTTTATGCCTTGAGGGTGTGACCCACCATGAAAGGGAAGGTGTGGCGGCAGAGCCTGAGGCAGCAGGTCATATCGTGTCCACAGTCAGAAGCAGAGAGAGATGAACACTGGTGCTCAGCTTGCACTCTCTGCATGGGGTCCAGACCCCAGCCCATGGAAGGGCGGGTCTTCCCACCTCAGTTAAGCCAGTGCAGAAACTCCCTCACAGGCATACACAGAGGTTTGTCTCTTGGTGGTTCTAGAGACTGTGAAGTTGACAATATTAGCCATCACAGCACCTTTGGGTGGCTTCTGTAGACGGTGACAAGTCCCTCAGGGTAGGGGCCAGCTCTTCTACACTGGTGTCCTAGGGCGGCTCTTCCATGTCCATAGTGAGGGGTAGGGCCAGCTTTCCTGTGAGGGGCAGGACCAGCTCTCCCAGGGCCAGGAAGGGTGGTGCCTTCCCAGCATTGCCCTTGGATTTCAACAGGCATTGTTCCTATGGTCCCTTGTGGTATCTTGAGCCATGGAGATCAGCACAGACCCAAGCTGCAGCAGGACCATGGACCCAGACATGGCCCTTGGCAGCAGCTCAAGCTCAGATATCACCATGGCCCCAGGGGCAGCCCAGGCCACCCAGATCAGTATGGCCCCTGCAGCAGCATGGTCCTAGGGTACCAACATCATCTCAGGTGGCTAACCAGACCCCAGGTATCCACACAGCCCCCAGTGGTAACATGGACATCAATTCAAACCCTGGCTGCTGTAGGGCCACGGATGCAGACATGGCCCTTGGCAGCAGCATGGACCCAGACAACACCATGGCCCCGGGTAGCAGCTCAGGTCACACAGGTTGGCATGGCCCTAGCAGTGGTACAGCCCTTGAACACCAACATAGCTTCAGGTGGCAGCCCAGACTCAGATTTCCAGGCATCTGTGTGGCCTTTGGGGGCAACACAGGCCATGGACATCAACATGGGCCCTGGCTATGGTAGGGCCACGGACCCAGACATGGCCCTCAGTAGCAGCCCGGGCCTGGATATCACCATGGCCTCAAGTGGCAGTACAGGCCACTCAGATAAGTATGGCACAGCTGGAGCATGGCTCTTGGACACCACCGTGGCCTTGGGTGGTGGGCCAGACCCTGGGCATCTGTTTGTTCTTCAGTGGTAACTGAAGCATGGGACATCAACACAGACCCTGGCTGCAGTAGGGTCATGAATCCAGACATGGCCCTCAGCTGCAGCTCGGGCCCTGGTGACACCAAGACACTGGGTGGCAGCGCAGGCCACTCAGATCAGTATGGTCCCTGCAGTGGCACAGTCCTTAGATACCAACAGGTGGCGGCCAGACTCGGGGGCATCAGTATGGCCTTTGGTAACATGGGCCATGGATGTCAACACAGACTGGCGTTGTCAACTCCCCTGCGGGGGTAGGACCATGGCCCTTGGCAGCAGCACAGGCCCGGACATCACCATGGTCCTGGGTGGTAAGCAGGCCACCTACATTAGCTTGTTTCTCACCACCTAGGCTTCTTCAGTTCTGCCTCTTTCCACAGCATGAGAACTGGTCCACTTGTCTTTCTCTCCCATTTCTCCACCATATATTTGCTCATCATTATGGCGTCGTCTATCTGCCTTGCACCGTAGGCCTGTGGATGTCTTCAGCCAGTCTGGGTCCATGAGGATCCAACTGGGCCTGTGGCTGTCTTTCACCTGCCTCTCTAAGCATTTTTTACAAGTGAACTTATAAAGCTGGTGTGGGTTGTACAAGCCTGTAGTGCCAGCACTCAGGAGGTGGAGGCAGAAGGAGCAGAAGTTCAAAGTCATCCTCAGCTACATAGTGAGTTCAAGTCAAATCTGGGTTACATGAGACCCTATCTCAAAAGACCATCAACTCTGAAATAAGTTAACAAACAAATAAAATTATATATGTGATCTCTTGTCTGGCTCCTTGGATTTAACCATCCCATTTTTAGCATACATGGCATAGCCTGCATCCATAGACCTTTTGATTGGTGACTTCCCAGCACTTAATTCATTCTGTGTGCATGCATGTGTGTGTCTATATGGGTGTGCACAAGCCATAGCATGCAGCGGTCACAGGACAACTGGTGGGAATGTATGCTCTCCTGAGGGTCCCAGGAGTGGCACTCGGGTTACCAGGCTTGGTAGCAGGAGCCTTGACCCGCTGAGGCATTTTTCTGGTTCTGATTGGTAATCTTGATGAGCTTTTGTGTTTTCTCATAGGTCACAGTCATCAGCTGTTTCACGTGTGCGTGATCCTGGCCACACACTTGCAGATGGAAGCCATCCTTCTGGACAAGACTCTGAGGAAGGAGTGGCTCTTGGCAACCTCCAGACCCTTCTCTCTGCCTCAGATAGCAGCGGCCTTGCTTCTTTGCGTCATCTTCTGCCTCAGTAACATTATTTATTTCTCAGCTGCTCTGTATCGGACCCCTGAGCCTGAGTTACATGAAAAGGAGACGTGATTTCAGAACATGCCAGGCTTCAGTGTTAAGTCATTGGGGTGGTGTCGACTTAAAGTGGCCAAAAGGATTTGTAGTGACTGATGTCTTGACATTTTTAAATGGGTTTATATAAAAAAAAAAAAGTATTTAACCTGGGGAGAATTCTCTACTCATGCACTGATTCTGTAAGTGTTCTGTAAAAGGGAGAACATGGGTTTAAGTCCTGAGGAAGGCAAATTATTGAAATATTAAGTCCTAAATTTATTTGAAATGGGGTGTTTAGGGAATGGGGATGTAGCGCAGTTGGTAAATACTTGCCTACAATATACAAAGCCCTGTGGTTTTTGTTTGTTTTTGGCTGTTGTTTGTTTGTTTGTTTGTTTGAGACAGGGTCTCATTATGTGGCTCAGGCTCTCCTGGAATTTACTATGTAGACCAGGCTAGCTTCAAACTCAGAGATATGCCTGCCTATGACTTCTCAGTGTTGAGATTAAAGGCGTGTACCACTATACAGAGTCCCTGGTTTTGGTCCTCAGCAAGGCATGAACCTGGCCTGATGGTGCATGCCTAGAATTCCAGTACCAGAGAAGTAGAATCAGATGAGCAAAAGTTCAAACCCATCGTTGGATACTTAGTGAGTTTGAGGCCATCCTTGGACTCATGAGATTGTGTCTCTAAAAAATAGAGTTCTCAAGTCTATTTAAACAGTCGGATTAAGCATTTTGCCCTGCCCTTCTAATTTTATATTAATGTTTAAAATGAAACTGCTGCATTTGATGAATTTTGTATAGCTAAGCTTCTTTCTCAGATGAGAGAGGTGGTTCAAAGAGTTAAGAAGCTTGCTGCCAAGGCTGACAATAGGAGTTCGATCCCCAGGACCTGCTGCAAAATATTCCACAGTACAGGAAAATTGTGTTGACCTCTGGAGCTTAGTGTGTCATCCTAACAGGTAGGGCTCCCTGTCACCTTCCCAAGCAATGAAGGAGCTGTCTTTGGAGATGTCACATGCCTGACATTGTTTTAGTCTGCCCAGTATGCTGCCGGACTTAGTATTTGTGCAGAGAGTGTTGAAGACCTCACCAATGAGAGAGTCAAATGTTCTGTCTTCAAGCTTTCCTATTAAACAGAAACACCAGGTAAGCTAGTGACATGCACTTCCCAGGGTGAACCCAGGGGTTCTGCTTTCTGAGGTTAAATGCAGGTTTTTGTAGAGGAAATGTGGATACAAACACGTCTATTGGAGGACTCCAACACAGGAGGGCCGGGAGCAAAAGCTAAAGACATTTGTGCTCCCTCATTTGCAGTTTGATCAAAGTTCCTGCAACCTGGGGAGATACCATGATCATGAAGGTGGTTTTCCCAGGGCGAGGCTTATCCATTTCTCTCTGGATGTGCTGACCCCTGTGATTTCCCCAAATGTGGGAAACTTGACTGCATAATTTGTGGTAGTGGGGGACTGTGTTTGTGCTCCCCTATAAGGGAAAAAAAAGTTTCAGCAACCTGCCATCTATGTGTTAATCCCCGTTTTCTTTCCAGAGTTTTCTACTATCAATAATATTTTTTAAAGTGATTAAAATAAAAATGAAGTCTTGTGAGTCAAACCCTAGACTAAAAAGTAAATAAAGCCAGGAGCCTTGAAGGATAGGCTCTCAGGAATGCATACTGATTTAAAACTGCCTGTTTCCTGTGTGTGGATGAAACGAGGTCAGCCATCTTTCTGACTGCTTGGCCAGCCTCATGCTCAGGATCCATGTCTTCCCTACCATGGCGGATGACAGTATCCCTTCTGGAACAATAAGCTGAAATAAATCCCTTCATAAAAAATAAACAGTAACAAGAAATCTCTCTCTCTCATACACACACACACACACACACACACACACACACACACACACACACCAAAACTCTGCTAAGAGCCATGATCTTGTGCAACGATCTTTGCGGCCTCACACAGAAAATACTTGTGCAGAGACATCTAACCAAGTGCCTGTCTGCCTTGGACCAATGCCACCCTTGTTATTGATGCTTAGAACCAAATATTACTGTATTCATAAGCAATATAGCATCCTCCTCATTTTGCCTTAAAAATACTCTCTTATAGGGCTGGAGATGGCTCCGTGGGTAAAGTGCTTGCTATGCAAGCATCAAGGTGAGTTCAGATCCCCCAACACACACCATGGAAACCTAGGAAACCATGGAAACTCTAACCCTAGCACGGGGACAGAGCTAGGCAGGTCCTGGAACTCACTGGTCAGGTAGTCTATCCAAACACAGAGGTTTAGTAGGAGGGCCTATCTCAGCAAGGTGGAAGCAGTGGAGGTAGACACTCTGACGTCAGCCTCTGGTCCCACATGCATCAGCATGGATGAGAGTGTCTAGGCACACTCGCTCTTGCCTAGACTCCTAATGTTCATGTAGCTTACCACAGCATGGGTGCAGTCATTGCAGAGCTGTTCTGGATTAATTTGTTGTCTTTGGAGAAGCTCTGTCATTGAGGCACATGACACCAAACATGGCAATTCCTTGTTTGTTGCATCAGTCATTAAAGTTCGGCATTTTGTAGTATTTTCAGGGAGTCCAGAAATGCTGATACAAACCAGATTTTAACAGAGGCCCATCAACCCCTGATTGGCACTTGGTAATGACTTTGCGGGGGGGCCATCCATCACAGTGCTCGGTCCTCTTTGCTGACTCTGGAATACCCTCTGTCCTGTAACACCCTCTCCAGGATTTAAACAGCTCAGCCATGCCAATGGCTTTGCCAGTAGCTCACAGTGTCATCCTTTAACGACAAGGGTCAACATATTGGATGTGAGTGGTCAAGAAATATGGTGTCATTATTTTATTATCTGTTTACTTCTCCTCGGGAACGGGGACTGATACGGTTATATAGGCTGGTAAATTCTGTTACATCAGTTGCAAACTGCACAATAAATTTCATTCTTTAACAGCAATCTGACATTGTTAGTGGCATTCCCCAACTATTTCACATTCTCACAGCCTCAGTTTTATAGTGGAAAGAAGAGGTATAAAATTGGGCTGGGCATGTGGCTCAGCTGGTTGTTGTTGTCTGGCATGCATTAGGCTCAGGCTTTGATACCCAGCACTGCATATACTGGGCGTGCTGTTACATGCCTGTGATCCCAGCATTTGGGGTATGGGGACAGGAGGATCAGGTCATACTCAGCTACATAGTCTGAGGCCAGTCTGAGATTCATTAGGCGACTGACAAGAATAACTCTGATTCAGTGTTTCTCAACCCTCGAGGCCGCAGTTGTCAACCTAGCACAGGATGGACAGAGAAATCCAGACAAAGGTAAGTCCTGTGAAGGACACAGACCTAGGGAGCTGAGGAGAAAGGTAGCCCAGTGAATTGCACAGCCACTCAGATAAGCGATAGCTCTGGAGAGGCTTCAGGGGCCAAAGGAGCCAGGCTGGCTGGCGAGTAGTGGACAGACATTTCAGGCCTTGGGGCCAGCGAGGGCTATCTTACCGGAAGGAGAGGAGTTGGGCCATTCCTTCCAGAAACGTTGAACTGCACTCCAGAAGACAATGATGAATTCTGCAAATGTTCTGAATTTTCTCTGAGAGGTTGCCCAAGGGCTTTCCTGTGCGCCTTTCTAAGTGTGTGGAATACTTGGGGCTCTGCACTAAAGTACCTCTGACAAGACGCCTATCAGCTGCCATTTCGTCTACGCATCAGCTTTCTAGAACTGGCTTTGCTTTGGCGGGGGGGTGGGGGGTGGGGGGGGTGGGGGGGGTGGGGGGGGTGGGGGGGGGTGGACTAAAAGGAGCTCAGAAATACTGTAGCTCACCCTAGCAAAGGGTTGCCCAGCTGTGAGAAACAAACACATTCAGGCCTAAGCATGCGGAAAACACATTCAGGCCTAAGCATGCGGACATCTGAGATGCAAGGAGGGAGGGTGCTGGATCCCCTGGCGATTCTCACCTTATGTTGCTGGGAACAGAACCCAGGACCCAGAACAAAAGTTAGCCTCCCCATAAGACCTACCGAGAGAAAGAAAAACATGTATATCAAAAAGTCCTTTATGCAGGCCTGCAAGACGCCTGACCTATTAAGAGTACTTGCTGCTCTTGGAGAGGACCCAGGTTTGGGTCCCAGCACCTACACAGAAGCTCACATTCACCTGTAACTCCAGTTCCAGGGGACACAGTGTCCTCTTCTGGAATCTACAGGCATGGCTTGTACATGGTGCACGTACACACACACACACACACACACACACACACAAATTAAAAAAAAATTTAAGGGCATACTGTCTTTGCAAAGGACCTGAGTTTGGTTCTCAGCACCTACATTAGGTAGCTCACCACCACCTGGAACTCTAGCTCCAGGGGACCTGATGTCCTTTTATGGCCTTTTTAGATCCTTTTATGGTCTTTTAAGGTACATACCTACACACACACACACACACACACACACACACACACACACACACACTTAAAACAAATCTTGAAACAAACTTTTATACAGGCTATACTGTTTTCCTTCCTAATTGCTACTACTGTACTTTTTTTTTTTTTTTTTTTTTTAGACAGGGTTTCACTAGTCTTGGCTGGCCTGGAACTTGCTATGTGCTGGGATTAAAGGCATGGTTAATCAGGCTTGGCCCATGTGACTTTTTAAGATAAGAGAAATTTAAGTTGGGACATTTATAATCTCTAGCACTTTTGTGTCAAGGGGCAGGCAGATCACCAGTTAGGGGCCAGTCTGGGCTACATAACAACACCTTTCTCTCAAGTGATGTAGCCCACTGATACTAGCACAGCCTCTGGCTTTTCTTCTCACTGCCAGGGGTGGAGGTGGGGATTAAGAAGCACTATTAAAGTCTACTGTTCTTTTTTTTTTTTTTAAGATTTATTTTTATTTATTAAGTATACAGTGGTCTGTCTGCATGTATTCTTGCAGGCCAGAAGAGGGCACCGGATCTCATTACAGGTGGCTGTGAGCTACCATGTGGTTGCTGGGACTCTGGGTCCTCTGGAAGAGCAGCCAGTGCTCTTAACCACTGAGCCATCTCTCCAGCTCCAAGTCTACTGTTCTTTAAAAAAAAAAAAAAAAAAGCATTTATTTAATGTGTGTGTGCAAACTTGCTTCTCTCCTTCCATGGGATTCTGGGGATCAAACTCAGGTCATCAGGCTTAGGGTCAAGCATCTTTACTAGCTCAGCCATTCACTAACCTCAATCCTACTTCAACAACAGCAACATTTCCATTCAGAAGCATGTTGTGAAATACTACACACATTTCCAGCTCCTTTCACCTCCCACCTTCTTTTGTTTGGAACCCCTTCTGCGGCAGTAGATCTGCTCCCATTAGCCACATGGCCATGCTGTATTTTCTGACTGGCTTAGTCATTGAGTATTTGTATGTTGCTTCAAAATTACTAAGCCCTGCCGGGGTGAGAAAGGGGTGTCCCCACAACTTTACCGTGTTTCGGTTTCCTTTTCTCTGGAACCTGGGGAAATAGGCTAAGCCATCTAAAATACTGGGATAGCTTTCACTTTCTGTGATGTTCATTTGAAATGTGGCTTACAAGATGATTTATTTCATTTATTATACAGGCCCCTCCACCTGATCAATTCCTTGTTCCTGGAGTATGTAAAAGATAAACATCTGACCTATCATTGAACAGCTGCCTGGGAACCTGAGCCAGTGTTTCCAGGACAACTGATTAACAGCCAGTCAGGGTGACTGAGGTGTGTCGAATGGGTCCGAAGTGCAGAACAGCCCTGTCTCCATTTTATCTCTTCTTATCAAATACCCTGGGCTTCAGCAGTTGCTCTTTCTTTGGTGTTTATAGGCTTCCCACAGCTGGGCTTGCTTATCTGGGTATCTTAGCTACTTGTAGATCAACCATCACACTGTGTATTTGGAACAAAATATAGTTTTAAGCATCTGTAGTACCAGTCCCCTTTCAATGACTTGCATAAGACCCTCCTTGTCCAGAAATTAAAGCTATAATTGCCACAAGACCCAGAGTCCTACCCAAGAGAGAGAAAAGTGTGTGTGTGTATGTGTGCATGCACATACACGTAAACACATGCATATATAGACTTTCATGCAAGTTACAGCTGTTTCATTCATAACTGCCAAAATGAGGAACAAGTTAAACTCCCATCAACTAATGAATGGATGAGCTTTCAAGCATTCATACAATGCAGTGCTATTTGGCAATGAAAAGGTATAAACTGCTGAGACATGCAGTGCAGAGATAAATTTCAAAACCTTATGCTAAGTGAAAGAGGAGACCGGAAAAGCCAAACATCAGGGAAGGGGATCAGACCAACAGTTGCCAAGGAAACGGAATGGGGTAGGTGCTGATGACTAAGGAATACCCTGGGCGACTTTGGTGAGAGAGAAATTATACTTCAAATTTGACTTTTTTTTTTTTAAAGACACTGCCTTTCGCTGGGCGGTGGTGGTGCACGCCTTTAATCCCAGCACTCGGGAGGCAGAGCCAGGTGGATCTCTGTGAGTTCGAGGCCAGCCTGGGCTACCAAGTGAGTTCCAGGAAAGGTGCAAAGCTACACAGAGAAACCCTGTCTCGAAAAACCAAAAAAAAAAAAAAAAAAAAAAAAAAAAAGGTACTGTCTTTCTATGTAGGTCTGGCTGTCCTGGAACTTGCTATATAGACCAGGCTGGCCTCGAACTTACAGAGATCCACCTGCCTCTGCCTCCCGAGTGCCAGGAGCCTGACTTGTTTTTGTTTTGTTTTTTTCTTTTTAGACAGAGTCTCCTTGAACAGGCTTTAGAGCTGAGGATGAACATGAACTACTTTGATCCCTACCTCCACCTCCTAAGTGCTCAGATAATAGGCATGAACAACCAGACTCAGGTTATGTGGTGCTGGGGGTTGAATCCAAGGCTTTGTGTGTGGTAGGCAAGCAGTCTACTGAGCTCCATTGCCAGCCTCTCAAACCCAAGAAGAAAAAAGGTTTATGTTTTAGACAGCTGGAGTGATAGTTCAGCAGTTAAAAGCTCTTAACAGAGGACCTGGGTTCAGTACCCAGCACCCACATGTGGCTAACAACTGTTATTAATTCTAGTTCTAGGGGATCTGATGCATTCTTCTGGCCTCTTCAGGTATTGCACACACATGGTGTACAGACATACATGTAGGCAAACATTCATAAAATAAAATAAATACATCTTTAAGAGCTTTATCTTTATGTTTTAACTATGTATAAACATATGTGTCTGTCTAGGAGACCGTGCATGTGAATACAGGTGCCCTTGGAGAACAGGAAGGGTGTTGGATATCCTGAAGCTGTTATTTACAGGTGGTTGTAAGTAGCCTAAAGTAGGTCCTAAGAACAGAACTTGGGTCATCTGAAATAGCAGCACCCTATCACCCTTAACCACTGAGCCATCTCTTTAGCCCCAAATTTGATTTAAAAAAAAAAAAAAGTCTCCCAGTTAAGGCCCACTCCACAAGTGGAGCCCATGTCTGACACTGCTTGGGTGGCCGAGAACCTAAGGCTGGATAGGACATGGGCCTAAAGGAAAACCAAATACTATTATTTTGCTAAAGGAACTTAGCAATAACTCCTCAGTGCCTCATTCAGCCATCAGAGAAGCTTCCTCCTGCAGTAGAAGAGAGAAATCAGAGACCCACAATGGACAACGTGCAGAGTGAGAGACTTTAGAACATTTGGTCTTAAATAGGATGTCTTCATCAACCCCTCCCCCCATAGGGCTCAGGGAGATATACAGAAGAGGAGGCAGAAAGCTCGGAAGAGCCAGAGGGGATGATGGCTACAGAAACAGTGTAGGCACAAGAGGACTGATACACAGGAGCTCAGAGACTGGCAGCATGCACGGCGTCTGCGGAGTACAAGCCAGCTGGGCACCAGTGCTGACAGGGAAGCAGACGCAGGCTCTCACCCCTAACCCGGAAGCTATTGCACTCGATACCTGCTTGCAAAGGAAAAATCAGTTTTCTCCAGTGGAGTCTCCCTGGGCATATTAACCGCACTAAAGGGCAGGCCTCACAGATAGCACACAAGCAACAACAACAACAACAACAACAACAAACCTCAGTGGTATTTTTGTAGACTTTTTGTCTCATTTTGCTTTGTTTGGGCTTTTTTTTTTGTCTTATTGGTCTTTTGTGTGTATATGATGGTTTCCAGTTTTGTGTTTTTGTGGATTTGTGTATGTGAATTTCTTGTGGTTTTCTTTTTTTCTTATCTCTCTTCTTTCTTTCTTTCTTTTTTTTTTTTTTTTTTTTTTTTTTTGAGACAGGGTTTCACTGTGTAGCCCTGGCTGTCCTGGATCTCACTCTATAGACCAGGCTGGCCTCCATCTCACAGAGATCCACTTGCCTAGGATTAAAGGCGAGAGCTACCACCACCACCTGTTTTGTTTTCCGAAGAAGGAAAGAAAGAAAGGGTGTGGAGATGGGTGGGTACAGAGGTCAGGAGGGTCTGGGAAGAGTTGTGGGAAGGGAAAAGTATAATCAGAATATATTGTATAAAATGTTTTCTAATAAATAAAAAAGAAAGCTGTCTCCCCGATATACTTGGTCCTCTTTTCCATACTTCCCTGGTCTACATCTCTAATTCTAGAGGGAAATGCAGATCTTTCAGGGCTATAGTGATTGAATTTTAAGAAAATGAATAAGCTAGGGGGCTTTAATATGGATGGGAGCAAGGAAGAGAAAACCCAGCCAGAAAGGAAAGCTGCAGATGGAGCAAAGGGAGAAAGCCCCTCCAACGTCCCTCGACATCCTCCATGCAGCCTTTCAAACCTCAGGGCCATGCCCCTACGGCTAAGCGCTGGGCGTGCAACAGTGCCATCTAGTGAGGCTGAGGGGGATATGCTGGGAGAGCACTCAAAGTAAACCCGGGCTGTCCGTGGGGAGGTGGAGGCTGAAATCAACAGCGCACATTACAGGCTGCAGGGGCTCCAGGATCCAGGGCAGGGTAGCAGCAGGCAGATCTGCTGACAGGAGGCATTCTCAGAGGAAAGGAAGAGAGAGAGACAACAGAGAGACTTGAGTGTGGGGGCAGATAGGTCCCAAGCATGTGTGTTGGAGTAGGGACAGGTGATAGGTCTCTGTGGAAAGGGTGGCCTCAGGGCCCCATCAGGGTCTCAAGCAGTGGGTGATGACATCACTCTAGAGTGTCACCTGGACCTGTGATTTAGAGGTGAGAGGGCTCTCAAATGGAACTGTATTGAAAGGCGGTGGTCGCAAAGCCTGTTAGGTTACTATCTGCTTCTGGGAATTGATCCTACCTCCACCCTATAAAAAGGGGCATGCTTTCAGGCTTATTCATTGCAGCAGTGTGCAAAAGCAAATACTGGAAAGACTAATGTCCAGTAATATGGGCATTAAACCATGGCTATTGAACTGACTATCCTTATCAGTGCTGGCCCTGCAGGAAGTTTTTGAATGGCGCTTGAGTTGCAGAGCACAGGTATGGATACATCCTCGATGATCATCAGCATAGGGGCAAAGACTGAAGTGAGATAGAATCAATTCGTGGAGGACAAGAGTAGGCTCTGGTGGTTGCACAGGTCAGCCAGTAGATTTCATTCAGCTCTGTATGTCCAGGAAGCATCGCAATGAAGAATTTGAAGGTTAGGTGTGAGTAGCTTAGTGGGATAACTGCCTAGCCTTTGTGAGGCTCCGGGTTTCATCCCCAGCACCACGAAATAATAAACAAATAACAAATAAATAAATATATACATAGGAAAGAGCTGGAGGACCCCGAGGAGAAAAGTCACGAAAAAGGTTGACGGCCAAATTGGTGTCGTCTTCAAGATCATCCCGGAGGTTACGCTGCCAGTTTGAGGCCAGCGTGGACTTCCTGAGACCCTTGTCTCAAAATAACAAATAAATATGAGAAGTAAGGTCAAATGTAAACACTACCGAGTATAAAAGGAAAAATGAAATATAAAATACTGTATAACGATAAAGATGGTGTGGTTGGTGGCCTGGAAGCCAGCCAGCCAGCCAGCCTGAGAGTAGAACACTCCGGGCGGGAAGGGCTTTACTTCCTTTGAGGTTCTGGGGACGAAGGCAGGGAGACCTCAGCCTGCGTCTGAACGGAAGGGCCGGGATTTCCCATCTCGGCTTTTTCTCCCGCGTTGCCCTCTTCCGGCCTCAGGCTGTTTCCCCGGGTTGCCAAGGAGACCAGCGCCCCCGCTGGCCGCGCCGGTGCTCCCCGAGGCCCCGCCCCTCCGCCAGGGGCGGCCCCTGATTGGCCTGTTTGAAATGCGCCGGGCGGGCGCACACTTGTGCTTGCAGCGTCGCCGCCGGGTTCTCCTCAGACTGAGTCCCGGTGTCCGCGGCCGCTGTCTGCAGCCCTCAGTCCCCGGCCAGCCCTGCTCCGCTCGGAGCCCCACGTCCCGCGCGCGTGTCCTCCGGATAGCACGGAGCCCGTGGTCATGAAGCCAGCGTGAGTACCGGGCCGCGGAGGGGACTGGGGAGGTGACGGGGCGGGGGTCGCCGCCCTCCTCACGCTGCCACCGGGGCTTGTCCGGGAGCTGAGCCCGGGCGTACCGGCCGGACCTCTGCGCCGCAGCCCTCGGGGGGCCCGCCGATCCCCGGGGTGCCCACGCCCGCACAGTCCACTCAGCCCGCGAAGGCTGGCTCGGAATTCGGGGCTGTCTGCCGCCGCCTCCGCGGGGTGACCGGGTTGCTAGCCTCTGGGCTGCCCATTCCCCCTCAGCTTCCTTCCGCCGGGCCGGCTGTGCAGGGGGTGGGTGTGAGGACCCGGAGTGCGCGCGCAGCCGGGGGTGTGCGCTGGCACTTGGGGGAGCTGAGTCCCTGCGGCCCCGCGGGCAGGCATCCCTTCCCTCGCTAGTCCCAGCCCTGAGGTCAGGTTCCTTCTGCAGCTCCCGCACTCGGCGCTATCTTTGTCCCCAGGCCATCCCCCTCGCCTACTCTACCTCCCACGCCCACATTCCTCACTCAGTAATTCCCAGACACTTCGGGAGGGCCGTGTCCTGGTTACACACTTGCCCTCCGAGGGAGGGTCGGCTTTAGGAATCGTTACCTCGGAGCTAGCCTTTCTCTCAAAAACGGAACTTGTTTCAAAGAGAAAGCGTCAAAGTCTTTGGATTGACTTAAGGACACCTACCCCAGTATATTGCCCGACTCTGTAGTTTGCTACTGCTTTATGTGTGACTATATTGAGAAAAAAATATCTTCATAATCTACAGTCCATACCAATCTTTCATTTAATTTTAGTGTTAAATAGTCCTGTAGTCTATAAATGAGAAAGGAAAAAAAAGTCATATGATAGAGAATGTTGAAATAAGTCAAAATGGTTTTTTTTTTGTTGTTGTTGTTCACTTAAAATAGCAAGAAATTTTCTGTTTGGGACCATATTTGGGCCATGGGCTAAAGGATAATAGTTTTGGTCATTCAGTGACCAACTGTTCCTTGAAAGTACAGAGTAGGTGGATTATTTATTTATTATCTATCTTTTGAGATCCAACCAAGAACATTCATAGTCATTAGGTATACATGGTCGAAGAATGAATTTGTGTGCATTTTTATAATTGAGGTAATTATGCACAGTGCTTGTGCACCTGTATGAAGTTAAATGTTAACTTCTCAAATTGGTAGTGACTGTAAAATTGTTGCTCAAGAAAATATACCAACCTTTAAATAAAAACTGAAAAGTTAGGAGACTGGGGGTGTATCTTACTGGTAGAGCACCTGCCGAGCATGAGCAAATCTCTCCAGCATTGAAGAAAAAGGAAGGAAGGAAGGAAGGAAGGAAGGAAGGAAGGAAGGAAGGAAGGAAGGAAGGAAGGAAGTCAAACAAAAGCCCTCCTGGGTACTTCTGGTACCAAAAGTATATTTTCCCAATCATGGTTTTAATGACTCGATTACCATTGTTAGAATTTGTGAAGTATTGTATGTTAGTGTTGAACAGAAATTGATGTCTTGGTTTTTGGGGTTGTTTGTTGGTTTTTTGTTTTTGACCAGGAAAGCTAAGGTGCCCAGGAAACCTGTACTGAAAAAAGGATCTCAGACAAACCTTAAAGATCCAGTTGGGGTAAGATGTGTGTGTGTGTGTGTGTGTGTGTGTGTGTGTGTGTGTGTGTGTGTGTGTGTGTTCTTCCTTTAGTCCCTGTCTGTCGTGTGTGCTTGAAACGGGAAGAAGTGATAGGAAAGCTGGGTCAAAGAGTGCCCAGTTAAATTGATCCACTAAACTGTATAAGGCTGGCTTTAGCCTCGAAGTTTGCTTTCTCTACTGGACTAGCCCAGAAAAAGGAAGTCTTGAGTTGTTGACCCCACACCTGCTATCGCCAATTAGAATTTGAAAAGTTAAATGTTCGAAACTCCCACTTTGTCCTCTGTATGTGGTAACTGACACATTCTCAAGGTTTATAGAGACTGGTGTAGAATAACTCAGGGAAGTCATACTTCCTCCTGAGACTAGTTGTGTGCTCTGCAGTGTTCTGAATACCAGCACTCCGCTACCATTGCCCAGGGGCTCTGGTGCTCAGCTGCACCACCAGCTGAGAGGACAGCTGGACAGGTTTTCCTTAAATTAGCTTCCCCACCCTCCAAGTGCTGTGACTGATTACAGGTGTGTGCTGCATACCCCACCTGAGCTGGCTCTTTGAAATGATATCTAATTCTAAAGAATTTAATAGCCTTTTTAGGCATTTAGAGAGATTTTTATGTTAGTACAATTTTATTTGAGCACAACAGTGAAGAGAAACTGTACAGTTTAATATTTTAACTGAAATTTATTTTGATTTAATGCATCTTTTCATTTGACCATTCTGAGCTGCAGATTTTGTTTTTCATGATTCTGTGTTTATGTTTGTGTGGAAGATCAGATATTTGTAGATGAAGGAACAGAAAGCTTAAATGGAAAAAACAAGTGAGTGGTCAACATTCAAGGTGGCTCATGCCTGCAATCCCAGGCAGGCAGGTTGCTGAGAGTTCTAGGCCAGCTTGGGCTACACAGTCTCAGTGAACCCTGTCTCAATAAACAAACAGAAAAACCAAAAAGAATTATCAGGCAAAAAGTCAACCTCGTTTAAACACCTTTCTCTTTTTTCCAGGTGTACTGTAGGGTGCGCCCACTGAGTTTTCCTGATCAAGAATGCTGTGTAGAAGTGGTCAATAATACAACTGTGCAGCTCCATACACCTGAGGGTTATCGACTCAACAGAAATGGAGATTATAAGGAGGTAGGTTCCTAGTGGAACTGAGTTGTTTTTAATTTAAAAGGTCCTGTGTGATCTCACTTGTGGGAAGGGATACTTTAGCCACCTTATCTTTGATTTCTAGGACATACAGATAGACTAGAGATGTAGGGTTTCATTCAGAGGATTTATTTTCTTTCTTTTTTTTTTTTTTTTTTTTTTTTTTTTTTTGTATTTTTGAGACAGCGTCTCACTGTGTAGTTATGGCTGTCCTGAAACTCATTCTGTAGACCAGGCTGAGATCTGCCTACTTCTGCCTCTTGAGTGCTGGTAAAGGCCTGCATCACCACTCACCAGCTTCAGAGGATTTCTTTTTCTTTCTTTTTTTGTTTTGGTTCTTTGAGACATTATGCCTGCCTCATTTTCCTGTATGCTGAGATTGCAGGCCTGAGCCACCACATTGGGCTGCTATTCAGGCTTGTGCACACTACTGCAGAGATACCATTCTTCAGACCACCCATGTCCTCTTTGCTGCCAATTTGTCCTCATTATCTCAGCGGCATGTTCCTTCCTGAAGCACTCTTTCTTCCTCTCCATCTCTGGCTGTTTGTCACTAGCCACCCTCGGCTGGCTTCTGTCTAGCCTCTGAATACTAAGGTAGGCTATGTCTGGGTCTCTGTTTTTTTCTTCTTTCCCATCTTCTGTTTTCATCTTCTTTTTTTTTTTTTTTTTTTTTTTTTTTGAGACAGGATCTCACACATTAGCTTAGACTGGACCAGAACTTGCCTCAGCCTCCTGAGTTCTAGGAATACTGGTGTGAGTCACTATGCCTGACCCAGGGACTCTAACTCTAAATTTAAATGTCTGACAACTTGCTATCTTTGGTGGGTGTCACTTATCCATCTTAAGTTTGGGGTTTTTGAAGCAAGGTTTCTCTGTATAGCCCTGACTATCCTGGAACTCGCTCTGTAGACCAGGCTGGCCTCAAACTCAGAGGTCTACCTGGCTCTGCCTCCCGAGTGCTGGGATTAAAAGGCATGTACCACCACTGCTCATCTCAAGTTTTATGTATTGAAAGGAGCTCTTGAGTCCCCACTGCCCTTTAAATGTTTTCCTTCTAGCCTTTTGAGAAGATGGTACCATTATTGTCCAGTTGCCCAGTCCAGAAACATGGAAACTACTTTCCTCTGGCATCTGCTCATGTTGGGTCATGAATCCTGACAAAGTGGATCCTAAGATTATCCTTTCCTGTCTGTCTTTCTGCCACTAGCTTCTTCTGAGCTGGTTACTAATCAAGCTGTCTGTGGTGGGGAAGTGTTTTTAACTTGATTCAGGGGAGCAGATACTCTAGTTTGTGCTAAATTTAACTAACAGCATGAGTCCCCTGACTAACTGCTTTCTAAACTGTGTATTGAGATATGCCCATTGACTGCAGGCTGAGGGGGAACAATGGAAGATGGCAGGGAATGTTTCTTTCTTTCTTTCTTTTTTTTTTTTTCAAGACAAGGTTTCTCTGTGTAGCTTTCAAGCCTGCCCTGGAACTTGCTCTGTAGACCAGGCTGGCCTTGAACTCACAGAGATCCACCTGCCGCTGCCTCCCAAGTGCTGGGATTAAAGGTGTGCACCACCACCACCTGGCTAGGGAATTTTTCTTAATGTTAAGGAGAACTGGTAACAACCAGTTCTCAGGTGTGCTGAGCATGGTTTGAGCCTTTCCTGGAGTCTATCTGGCTGCTTGCTTTTACAGAGGATCTTGTCTAATGGTTTCCACAGAGCTGCCAGAATGCTCTTGCAAAGTAGAAAGAGATCTTATCATTTCCCTGTGCAAAATCTCTTAAGGAATAAAGTCTGTCGATGGGGAAAATCCTGTTCAACCAGCCTCCTGCTTATCTTCCCTTCCTCGTCTTTCAGTACTCATCCAGTCTTTGGAGATCCTCTGTAAACCAGAATCGTGCTTAGCAACCACGCTTAACCTAGACTTCTCCATTGTAACCTGGATGCCTCCCCATCTTGAGTTTCAGCTTAAATCTTACTTCCTCAGGGTGTGCAGACTACTCCAGCAGAAACAGCTGCTCACTCTCTGGTCTTCATTCAGTATGCCTCCTTTATAACACTTACTGCATTGATTTATTGATAGGTATGCATTGTTTAAAGATGAAGGTGTGAAGGTCACTGGGCAGTTTCACCATTTTGTGAACATGACCAAGTGTACTTGCTTATTTATGCTAGATAGATTGCCCCAATAGGCATGGAGGCTGTGCAGACTATTGCTCTTAGACTCCAGCAGCACATACTACTGCTTTGTGGAATACAGTATGCAGTTGCACCATAGTGCATCTGTTCCTATCCACACAGGTTTGTTTACACTAATGTCACCACCTCCTGGAGTAATACGGTGTGCTTTTTTCCTTTAGGCACTAGAGTTTATCACCATTGTAATCTTAGAGGACTGCCAGTTGGTGGTCTCTTACTGAACTGAAACATCACGAGAGGCATGTCTGTGCTTGTGTTCACTGTCTCTTTCCTGTTCTTCATGTAAGCACGAGAGCATACGTGCCTTCCAGCCCTGTTTGTCAAAAGACTAAGTTTGGATTAAGCAGGAATGAGTGGTCAGGGAGGTTGGTGGAGCAGAGCAGGTCTTTGAGGATACAACGGGAGTTGAATACTGACTTACTGAATTTCAAATGGATTTAAAGTACGTGCAAACCCAAGGTTTGGTGGAGATCGAGTACTCAGCACTGCTGTGGAGCTGGCTTTGCCACTGTTCAGGAGCTTGAGCAGGTGCCTTCTTGGACCTATTTTCTTTCTTTCTTTTTCTTTTTTTTTAAATAATTTATTTGAGTATATCTTATGTGCATTGGTGTGAAAGTGTCAGATCCCCTGGAATGTGAATTACAGACAGTTGTGAACTGCCTTGTGGGAGCTGGGAATTGAACTCGGGTTCTCTGGATGAGCAGCCAGTGCTCTTACCCTCTGAGCCATCTCTCCAGTCCCTGCACCTATTTTCATTACACCAAAGGAGGAGGCATTCTTTTTTTTTTTTTTTTTTTTTTTTTTTTTTGGTTTTTCGAGACAGGGTTTCTCTGTGTAGCTTTGCGCCTTTCCTGGAGCTCACTTGGTAGCCCAGGCTGGCCTCGAACTCACAGAGATCCGCCTGCCTCTGCCTCCCGAGTGCTGGGATTAAAGGCGTGCGCCACCAACGCCCGGCATGGGGAGGCATTCTTGAGGATGAGGAGTGCATCTGTTTTCCTTGTCACCACCCTACATGTTCTTGTCATTCCACAGTCTTTGTTCTGAAGTACATTGAGAATGAAAACTTCACAAAGGTAAAAGATAGACTAGCTGAATTATGTGTTTTAAATCTTTTAGGTTTTTAAGTTTTATGTCTGTGAGTGTTTTGGCTCCATGCATGTGAGTGATGTAAGTCACATATGGGTCTGGTGCCCATGGAGGTCAGAAGAGGGCATCAGGTCTCCTGGAACTGGAGCTATAGACAGTTGTGAGCCACCATGTGGTGCTGGGAACTGCTGAGCCATCTTTGCAGTCCCTGAAGCAGGTATTTTGTCTCTGATAGGTTTTTAATCTTATTTATTATTTATGAAATAGTGGTTTTGGGGGCTGGAGAGATAGATGTCTCCTCTGTTAAGAGCACTTGCTGCTCTTTCAGAAGACCTGGGTTGATTCTCAGCAGGACGCAGAAAAGGCTCCGGCTACAACATGGTGACTCAACTTCCTTTAGCTCTGACTTCACGGGATCAGATGCTCTTTTCTGGCCTCGGTGGGCAACAGACACACACACAGTACTTGCATACATAAAGACAAGCACTCATACACGTAAGAATAGATACATCTTTTATATGTGTGTCTGTGTTTATATAGATCCATGTCTTTGCTCTCAGTATCTACAATCTCACATCCAGGAGTTGAACTAACCAGGGGTTGAAAACCTTCAGAAATGGGCCGTGGATGTAGCTCATTGGTAGAGCACTTGCCTAGGATATGTGAGGGAGGTCATAGGTTTAATCTGTTACTGCCCCCTCCCATGCCTTCAGGAAAACATAGGTATCTGCACTGAATATAGACAGATGTTTCTTTGTCATTTCCTATGTAACACAGAAGTAACTATTGTATTAGGATAATGGCATGGTTTAAAGTTTATTAAATGGCAAATGCTATGTCATTTAAGTAGTGGATTTGGGGATCCTTTTTTTTTAGTTTTTCTTGACAGGGTTTCTCTGTGTAGCTTTGTCCCTTTCCTGGAACTCGCTTTGTAGACCAGGCTGGCCTCGAACTCACAGAGATCTGCCTGCCTCTGCCTCCCCAGTGCTGGGATTAAGGGCGTGCGCCACCACCGCCGGCTGGGGATTCTTATATATCTGGTTTCCATGGTGGATCTGGAACCAATCTCCCACTGTCATGGTGGCATATAATTTCAGCACTCTGGAGGTAGAGGTAGGAGGATCAGAAATCCAAGTTCATTCTTGGTTACACAGTGAGTTTGAGACCTCCTTGGGTTACATAAGATTGTCTTAAAAAAGTTATATGTGTGTGTATATACATATATATATGTATATATATATGTGTGTGTATATACATATATATATGTATATATATATGTGTGTGTGTGTGTGTGTGTGTGTGTGTGTACACACATAACACACACTGTCAAAGTAACATTTATTTTGTAAAAGAACTTAAATAAAATTATATTTGTAGTTCATTTTCTAGTTTTAAAATTCTGTAATCTTGGTATTTTGCTGTCCTATTTACAATGTCTTTTTATATTTATTATTTTTGTCTGTAATACCTGTACTTGTAAGGTCAGAGGATAACTTGTAGGAGACAGTTTTCTCCTTTCACTATGTGGGTTCCATGGATTGAACCCAGGTTCTTAGGCTTGGTGGCAAGTGCCTTTACCTGCTAAGCCATCTTGTTGGCCCTTGCTACTTTAAATGTATCTTTATAAAGAGGAAGTAGAAGGCAGTGGACGGGGGTGGTGGTGCATGCTAGTGATAGTAGCAGAGGCAGGAAGATCAAGTTCTAGGCCAGCCATGAATACATAACAGACTCTTTCATACAAACATACTCCAAAAAAGAAAAAAACAACACTTGAAATTTTTAATAAATTAAATTGGGGGGTGGGTAGGTGGGAATACAAGGTTTCTCTGTATAGCCCTGGCTGTCCTGGAATTCACTCTGTAGACCATGCATGCTGGCCCTGAACTCACAGAGATCCATCTGCCTCTGCTTCCTGAGTGCTGGGATTAAAGGAGCATGCCGCCACTGCCCAACATAAATTCAAGATTATAGGTCTTTACCTTGTGTTTTTGCTTTGTTAACAGGGTTTCACACTATGGCCCAGTCTGGCCTGTAGTTCTCTGTGTAGCCCAGGCTGCCATCATGGCAAACTTCCTGCCTACACCTTGTGATACAGAGGCTGAAACAGTCACTTTCTTTTTTGGGGGGGGGGGTTGGATTTTGGAGACAGGGTTTCTTTGTGTAGTTTTGGTGCCTGTCCTGGATCTCACTCTGTAGACCAGGCTGGCCTCTAATTCACAGAGATCCACCTGTTTCTGCCTCCCAAGTGCTGGGATTAAAGGCGTGTGCCACCACCGCCCGGTAAATGTTCACTTTTGATCAGTCTTAATCTATGCACCATTAGTGGACTTGCCTTTACTCAGTGCCTGGACTGAAAGTATTTGTTATGATGGCTGTGATTTATGTATGTTGTGACTACTGAAGGCTCCAGTTTTTTCTTTACATGTCTCGATTTGAAAGCTCACAGCAGAAACATTTCAAGTGTAGAACAGATACAGTTCTAGTCTAGTGGAATTTGATGTGTTTATTTTTCTTTTCTCCACAGACTCAGTATTCATTTAAGCGGGTATTTGGCACTCATACCACTCAGAAGGAACTTTTTGATGTTGTGGCTAGTCCATTGGTAGATGACCTCATTCATGGCAAGAATGGTATGATTCTTGGAGTTTAGTTGAATTCTCTGTTTAATCTTGTGGTGAAGCTTTTAATATTTATATATTTGGTTTGACATTAAATTCAGATTTAACTCATTAGAGTGATGCCCTTTTTTGGGTTTGTTAATTTAAGTGTTTTAAATACAATGAAATGTTTTGTGGGACTTTAAGACTATAACTTCTTGTTGTTGCTATACTGTAGGTCTTTTGTTTACATATGGTGTTACGGGAAGTGGAAAAACTCACACAATGACAGGTTCTCCAGGGTACGGAGGCCTGCTTCCTCGCTGTTTGAACATGATCTTTAACAGCATAGGGTCGTTTCAAGCAAAACGTTACGTAAGTACAATTCCTTTGGGTTGTGACTGTCACTGTGGACACAGGACTGAGACATCTGGATACAGTGACTCTTTTGGGTTGTGACTGTCACTGTGGACACAGGACTGAGACATCTCTGGATACATGATACTGAGGAAGAATAAAAGCACTGGAGCTGCTTTGACTCTTCCATGTGTTCAGATGTGGTGGGCATGGCGGGTCTGCCTGTGACGCCAGCAGTTGGGTGGTAGAGCAAGAGCATCGAGACTTGCAGGCCCAGCAGCTCTGCCCTCCCCAGAGTTGAAATGTTAAATGCTTCCTGTTTTTAAATGTTGCTATTCCGTAAGTAAAATTTGTTTCAAAAGTCCTTTTTGCCCCTATTGTAGGTTTTTAAATCTAATGATCGGAACAGCATGGAAATACAGTGTGAAGTTGATGCCTTATTAGAACGGCAGAAAAGAGAAGCCATGCCCGTTCCAAAGACCCCCTCTAGCAAGTGAGTAACTTCATGTGCAGCACTGACTCCGGGTGGGTGGAATTCCATCCTACGGTTTCTGGAGCTTGGGGAAGGTGACTATGAATTAGAGAAGTTAGTCTTACAGTTGACTTTTGTGAGGTCAGGGTTGAGGCATGTTTTTGACTGCTCTAGTATTTTGTCTGTGAGTTGGGGAAGGTGAGTGCCTGTGCTACGAATCTCCAGGGCTCGGCTGTCCTTGACCCACCTTGAATCTGAATAAAGTTGCTTTATGATTTCAATTATAAATGGTAGAACATTTATTAAGAGTTTTTCCACTCTGGTACGGTTTCAGTTAGGGTGTTTTGTGTGTGTGTGTGTGTGTGTGTGTGTGTGTGTGTGTGTGTGTGTGTGTGTGGTTTTCAAGACAGGGTTTCACTTTGTAGACCAAGCTGGGATTAAAAGACGTACACCACACCCGGCAATTCAGTTAGGTTTCTATTGCTGTGATAAAATGCCCTAAACAAAGCAGCTTGGTGGAAGAAAGGATTTATTTCATCTTTCACTTCCAAGTCCAAATCACTGAGGGAAGTCAGGACAGGAATTCAAGCAGGAGCTGATGCAGAAGCCATGGAAGAATGCTGTTTACCAGTTTACTTCCTGTGGCTTGCTCAGCCTACTTTCTTATACAACCCAGGACCACCTGCCCAGGGTTGGTACTACCCTCCCACATCAATGATTAATCAAGAAAATGCTAGGCAGACTTGCCTTTTGACCAAGGCTCATGGAGATATTTTCTCAGTTGAGAGCCCCTTTTCCCAAAGACTCCAGCTTGTGTCAAATTGACATAAAAGCAGCCAACACAGGTATCTATTTTTGATATTAACTCTCAATGGGTAAAATCTGACTTTGATGGATCTGTTTCTTGTTTTAGGCGACAGGCAGATCCAGAGTTTGCAGATATGATAAATGTACAAGAATTCTGCAAAGCAGAAGATGTTGATGAAGACAGTGTCTATGGTGTATTTGTCTCTTACATTGAAATCTATAATAATTACATATATGATCTATTGGAAGAGGTGCAGTTTGATCCCATAAAGCCCAAGTAAGTAGTGAAGAGAGTCTCTTCAGGTAACACTGGAAAACTACCCCCAGCAATCCCTGGTTTCTGCAGGTATAAATGGGGATAATGCCTACATTTGTTTTCAGAATGCACAGAAATTGTGTAGTCATGCTCAATGAATACTTTTATTTATTATATATATAGTATTCTGCCTGCATGTTTGCCTGCAGGCCAGAAGAGGGCAGAGATCCCATTACAGATGGTTGTGAGCCACCATATGGTTGCTGGGAATTGAACTCAGGACCTCTGGAAGAGCAGCCAGTGCTCTTAACCACTGAGCCATCTCTCCAGCCTGAATACTTTTATTCCTAACTAGATTGTAGCTGTATTAGGAAACCAACAGGTTAAGGTATAGTGACCTGAAGATCCATCTTGGAAATTGCTTTTGAAAACTTAGCCGTAGGTTTTAGACAAATAACTATTTTATAGACAGTGTTGGGGGCATCTTTTAACACCGTGATAGTGCTGGGGCTTTTGCAGTCTCTTTACCTGTCTGTGTCTAGGGGATCTCTATAGAGTTGGTCCTTGTCTGTGCAAGTAATTCTTAGCTCATCCACTGGGGATTAGTGTAAAGCCACATTGCATTGTCATTCTGTGAGAGGTAAGTGCTACTCCTTAGATATCTGTAGGTCTTGAGAATCTGAAGACCAGTTACCATGTAGCTTTACAGAAGTACCTCTCTTTGTGCCAGGGCTGATTCACAGATCTTGTGTCTGATGAATGGTACATTGTCCTTGAGTGGGTGGTTTTGTTCTTGAGCTAAAGGCTGGTCTTGCATACTGTGTTTCATTGCAGCCAATTAAAACAAATGATATGAAGACCTTTGTCTTACATATAACATTTGTATATGTGTAAAGGGACATTACTGTGGAAACAGCTGGATTTAGAAAACATTAAACTGAGAACAGACTGATGTCTGCTTATGTCAGTATGTTCACTAATATGAAAAGTGCATGACTGGTTGAACCCTTACTTAATTTCTATGACAGGAATTCTGTTTGAAACATGATTTTGTAAAATAACTATAAGTTGCCAGGTGAATTAACTCTGAAGGTCTTAGGTCTTGCTTCACTCAGCTGTTCTTCAGATGAGAGCTGCTTTGTTTTTGAGGCAGTGTTACTGCATTGCACTCCAGTTCCATGTGGTCCTCCCGTGTCAGCTCCCAGCGCTGGGTTAGCAGTGTGCACCGCCAAGCCCAGCCTCAAACACAAACTGTAGGAAGGGGCTTCCTTTTGGGGTTACCTGTCTGGCTTTGAATGTTGGAACGAAAAGAGAAGTACCTGGGTTAAGTTACAGAGAGGAAGAAGAGTGTGGTCTTGGCAATGCCTTTTATAGTAAATTACTTTCCCACTTGAGCACATATTTTCATGTGTGTTTTAAACTGTCCTTTGTTGCAATTCCAGCTTTGTGTGTACCTGTTTTATCTAAACTTTTGTGAAGTCATTCATTACTACCAATTAACCCCCCCCCTTTTTCTTTCTTTTTTTTTTTTTTTTTTTTTTTTGGTTTTTGAGACAGGGTTTCTCTGTAGCCTTGGAACCTATCTTGGTACTCACTCTGTAGACCAAGCTGGCCTTGAACTCACAGAGATCCACCTGTCTCTGCCAGGATTAAAGGCATACTCTACCACTGCCCAGCTTTTTTTTTTTTTTTTCTCAAGACAGGGTTTCTCTGTGTAGCCCTGGCTGTCCTGGAACTCACAGAGATCTACCTGGTTCTGTCTCCCAAGTGCTGGGATTAAAAGTGTGCTCCATCACTGCCTAGCAATTTCCTTTTTTTTTTTTTTTTTTAAAGTTAGTCTCACCATGTAGACCATGCTATCCTTGAACTCACAGAAATCCACCAGGCTCTGCCTCCCAAGTGCTGGGATTAAGAGCATGCTTCACCATGCCCAACACTACTAATTATTTTTATATCTCTTTTGTTTGCAATTTGTTTGGCTTTTCTAAGTGATATTGTTTCAACTGATACTGTCTGGTTTTCTTTAGTCATGCAAAGGAAACAGCCAGAGTGCCTTCCTGGGGTATCTTTCGAGAGCACTTAGAAGGGAGCCTATTTAGCACTGATTGTGGATTTAATGTGAGGATAGTGTTAGCTCTCCTTTTCTGAGGGGTTAATTTTTATTAGTTTTTGATGCAGTGAAAGAGTCTCGCAAGTAGAGGTTTTTGAAATCTCCATCATCACTGTCACTAGTCTAGACTGAAACGTTGCTGCAGGATGGCTACTCTAGAACAGTAATGTCTGCCTTATTCCTTTGGTAGGTGGAACGGCTGCAGTACACCTATGAGGAACCCAGAGTCTGTGTATGTGATGATATTGACTCTTCTTAAGGAGAAGGGTGTAGTTAACACTAGTGGGGGGCATATTTCACATGTTTGTAGTTTGCTTTTCTTTGGCACCCGGCAGGCTGCTACCTCTAAACCCTCCTTTCTTTTAGAAAATCTCCCCTTCATTATCAGTGATGCTGGCTGGTAAATGTCCCCATCCTCACCAGTCACAAAACAGAGAGTGTGGCTGATGAGACAGCTCAGCAGGTAAAGGTGCTTGCTGCCAAGCCTGACCACCTGAGTTCCATCCCTGGAACCCACATGGTAGAAGGGAAGAACTGACTTGTAAGTTGTCCTCTGACCTCCACACATTCAATTCCAGATAAAGAAAATTATTAAAACATAGGGCTGGAGAGATGGCTCAGTGGTTAAGAGCACTGGCTGCTCTTCCAGAGGTCCTGAGTTCAATTCCCAACACCCACATGGCAGCTAACAACTGTCTGTAACTCCAAGATCTGACACCCTCACACAGACATACATACAGGCAAAACACTAGTGTATATAAAAGAATAATAAATAAATTTTAAAAAAAGAAAATTAATTAAAACATAGGGCTGGAGAGATGGCTCAGTGGTTAAGAGCACTGGCTGCTCTTCCAGAGGACCTGTGTTTGGTTCTCAGCACCTACGTGGTGGCTCACAACCATCTGTAACTTCAGTTCCAGGAGATCCAGTGCCCTCTTCTAGTTTCTGTGAGTGCTAGCCACACATGTGGCACACAGATTTACATATAAGCAAAACACCCATACATGTAAAACAAAAGCATTTTTTAAAAAATCAACTAAAACAGAACATGCAAGCACCCTTACCTAATCTTAACTGACTGCAAACTAAAACTTAGCAAGCCACTTTGCAGGGGTGGTCACTCTGGGCATACACTAAGTCCTTTCTGAATTCTTCTTCTGCATTGCTTTGAAGGTCAGAGCCAGTTGAATATTCTGGTCTTTTAAATGAGGAAAGTGCTAGACTGTGTTGTATAGTCTGTGCTGCATACGATAGTGCTGTAGTACTGTTGCAGTCTAATTGTCTATTGTTTTGTGTGCTTTTTAGGGTGGCTTAGAGCATACTTTAAAACCAGAATTGGTTCCTGCTTTATAACTAACCTTGACTGTATAATCATGTTTTGGTTTTTAAGTCTACCATTTCTTTGGGGATCTTCTGTAACTTCATGTCCATTAAAGAAAGGATGTCATGGGAGCATGTGTGTTCTGTCTCACTATGTGGTGTCTTTATCATAACACTGCAAGAAGGCCCTCCTCGGGTGCCAGCACTACACACAGGGACTCTCCAGCTTTTAGAACCACAGGATAAATTGGAGAAAAGCTGGGCATGTGCTCAGTGGTGGAGCTCTTGGCTAACATGCATGAGCTTGCGTTCTGTCAGTGGTGTTGAGGTGCAAGGGGATGTTGTGTTGCTGGACACTTGAACCTCAGTCTTAAAGGAGGACAGTTGTATCTCCTTTAGGAAACTAACCATTTCTTTCTTTCCCATAGACTCCCACAATCCAAAATACTCCGAGAAGATAAGAACCACAATATGTATGTTGCAGGATGTACAGAAGTAGAAGTGAAATCTACAGAAGAGGCTTTTGAAGTTTTTTGGAGAGGTTAGAAATAACTAGAATTTGAAAAACGTAAACTGATGGTTTTAACCTTCAGAGTAGTTGCTGAAATTTAATAGTAGTCCTTTGGGATTAATTGGAAAGCAGGTATAATAAGTGGCTGAGTTCAGGTGTAATCAATGACTTCTCTGTCATCATAGGTCAGAAAAAGAGACGTATTGCTAACACCCATTTGAACAGAGAATCTAGCCGTTCGCATAGTGTGTTCAGCATTAAACTCGTCCAGGCTCCCCTGGATGCCGATGGAGACAATGTCTTACAGGTAATGTTTGAATGTGAATCTTGTCTTTTCTAATTCAGCCCTAAGGTTTTGGAAGATGACCTAAATTAGGGACTACCATGGTGATGCAGATTGCTCTAGAGTTAATAGCTGTATAGCCAATGACTTCTTTTTTTTTTTTTTTTATGTCAATAGTGCTGTTTCTGGGCTCTGCCTATTGAGTGATCCTAGTGCATAGCATGTGTGGCACACGCAGTCTGCTGTGTTGTGAAAAGGGTCTGCAGAGTTTTAAACATCTGTAAGAATGTGTTGCATTGTTTTAGGTGCTGTTTTGCCTTGTGAGACAGGGTCTCATGTAATGAGCCCAGGATGACCCTGAACATTTGTTGGTTTGTTTTCTCCTTTATTTCTGAGATCATAGTGTTAACTACATCATTTTCCCCTTCCCCTTCTTCTCCCCAAACCCTCCTGTAAGACTTCTCCTTGCTGGTTTTCAAATCCATGGCCTCTTTTGCTTGTTTCTTTTCTCACTATCTAGGCAAGGCTGGCCCCAGACCATAGGGATCCACCTGCCTCAGTCACCCAACAGCCGCAATTAAAGGCACGTGCTACCTTACCTGGCTTTGTTTTTGGTTTTCACTGTGTAGCCTGGAGCTCAGAATTTTTCTGCCTCAGCCTCCCCTGCTAAGACTAAAGTCTTGTTTCACTGATTGTGACTTAAACTGTTTAATGTGGCCATGTCCAGGCTGTCAGGAAAGTGCTGCGGTTCACTAGTATTTGAATTCTGATTCCTACCTATTCTCCTTTGTCTGACCTGACTATAAGAGAGCCTTCTCATAAGGTTGTCAGAATTAAGAGAAGCCGTGTGAAGTTTCTTGGCCACTGCTTGGATTATAGTCAGTCCTCAATAAATGTTAGTTAGAAAATGGCCACAGACAATTCTTCCCCTGGTTTCTGTGAATTACTATTCTGGTGCTAGGGATGTGAATTACTGCTAATAGCATAATGCCATTTAGGTGCTTCTTGACTTCCATTTTTTTCTTAAAGCTTTATTTGTATATGATGTGTATGAGTGTTTTGCCTGCATATATGTCTGTGCACCACAGTATGGGAGCCTGGTGCTTGTGGAGGCCAGATGAAGGCATCAGATCCCCTGGAGTTACAGGCTGCCATGTGGGTGTAGTTGGCACCTCTCTCTACAAGAGCAGCCAGTGCTCTTAACCATTGAGCATCTGTCCACCCTGACTTTCATTTCTTTGTATAAGTTAGAGGACTCTGAAATTATTAATGTTATTTTAAATAGGCTTTCTTTTGTGTGTGTGTGTGTGTGTGTGTGTGTGTGTGTGTGTGTGTGTGTGTGTGTGTTTCTGAAGAGGAGCTCAATACTTGGACTCCTGGAATACTAAATACCTGGTGATAGCAAAATGGAACAGACTCCCTGTTCTCAAGGAATCCTCTAATGTCTGCTCTGAGGCAGCAGACAAGTATTCAGTGTTATGAGCTTTTAAGCAAACTCTCCTGTATCATCATCCTCTGCCATTCTGGGCATTTGTATTGCATACATACAGCGTCCAATAAGACTTAATATACCATGTTAACTGGACCTTAATATTATAGTGCATTATAACTTAGCTTAGATTGTTGGCTTTATCCCTTGCAGGAAAAAGAACAAATTACCTTAAGCCAGTTGTCTCTGGTAGATCTTGCTGGAAGTGAAAGAACCAACCGGACTAAAGCAGAAGGGAACAGATTACGTGAAGCTGGTGAGTGCCGTGCTGTACTTTTTTTGTTTTGTTTTGTTTTGTTTTGTTTTTCGAGACAGGATTTCTCTGTATAGTTTTGGTGTCTGTCCTGAATCTCACTCTGTAGACCAGGCTGGCCTTGAACTCACAGAGATCCACCTGCCTCTGCCTCCCAAGTACTGAGATTAAAGGCGTGCACCACCACTGCCCAGCTGCAGTGCTGTACTTATTTATGGTTATAACTTTCAACAGCTTGGAATGACAGTTTGTATTTATTAACGGGTGGTTTCTGCTTAATCAGTGAAATAACATTGACTATTAAACTTAGCCTTTAAATCTGCTATTTTTTTTTAAATATTAACATTTTATTTGCGTGTGTATACACCTCAGAGTGTGCATAAAAGTCAGAAGGTTAACTTTCCAGGCACTTGTGGTTATCCTGCCTCAGCCTTCTGAGTGGTGGTATTTCAGGCATGTATCATTATGTCTAGCTAAATGATGTGTCTGATAGCCGTATTGGAGTTAGGAGGTCTTAGTGTTCCAAGATGAACAGTTTTAAACACTTGGGAGTCTGATCGAGATCTGAATTTTTAGAGGTGTTAAGGTTAATATATCAGCCTTGTCTTGGCTCAGAAATCCAAATAAGATAAGTCAGAAAAAGAAAGCATGATGACTAAGAAATCCTGTTGAGATGTAGAGGGACAGAGTTTGCTGGCTTCTAAGACACTTGACTGTTAGAAACATGTTCCTAACATGTTTCTAACATAGGAGGGACTTTTGTCCCTTTCCCACTATAGACTGAAATGGTCACTTGGGATATGGCTGGCCTCCTGTGTATGAGGCTCCTGAGTTCAGTCTCCAGCATCACCTCCCCTAAAAAATGAAAGGAAGCAAGCCAAGTTAATGAGTTTGTCTATGCCGGGATTTAGGGTTTGGAAAAACCTGTTCACTGTTCTATTGCTGTGAGGAGACACTACCACCAAGGCCACTTATCACTTAAGCACTAGGGAAGTGCTTAGCTGGGGGCTTGGTTACAGTTTCAGGGCTGGTCCATGACCATCCTGGCGGGGGAAAGGCAACAGGGGGCATGCTGCTGGAGCAATGGCTGAGTGCTTATTGTAGAGTAGCTGTGGACCAGATGATTCACAACCATGAGGCCGAGAGAGAGTGCATGCCACCGGGAATGGGCACACCTCCTACTCCTTCCCAAATAGTTCTACCCATTGGAGACCAAGCAGTCAAACCTGAGCCTCTGGGGGCCATTCTCATTCCAACCACCAGAAAATTGTCATGCATTTCCAGGCTAGAGAAATGGCTCAGCAGTTAGGCTTTCTTTTTGCATCAGGTGTGGTGGCGCACACCTCTAATCGCAGCACCTGGGAGGCAGAAGCAGGTGGGTTTCTGTGAGTTTAAGATCAACCTGGTCTACAAGGCAAGTTCTAGGACAGCCAGGGCTGTTATACAGAGAAACCTTGTCTTGAAAAACCAAAAAACTAAAGAGTACTTGTTCCTCTTCCAGATGACTTGAGTTCACATTTTTTAATATCCACATTACAGCCGGGCGGTGGTGGTGCATGCCTTTAATCACAGCACTTGGGAGGCAGAGGCGGATCTTTGTCAGTCCGAGGCCATCCTGGTCTACAGAGCGAGATCCAGGAAAGGCACAAAGCTACACAGAGAAACCCTGTCTCAGAAAAAAAAAAAAAAAACCCAAAACAAAACAAAAAATCCACATTACAGCTTACAACTGTCTGTAACTCCAGTTCCAGGGGGTCCTATATGCTCTTCCTGCCTTTGTGAGCATCAAACACATGAAGTATATTTACATATATGCAGGCAAAACACTCAAAAGAATAAAAATAAACAAAGCTTAAAAAGAGATTCTCAGGGCTGGAGAGATGGCTCAGCAGTTAAGAGCACTGGCTGTTCTTTCTGAGGTCCTGAGTTCAATTCCCAGCACTCACATCTTGGCTCACAACCATCTGTAATGAGATCTGGTGCCCTCTTCTGGCATGCAGGCAGAACACTGTATAAATCTTTAAAAAAAAAAAAAAAAAGAGATTTCTTTTTATTTTTTTTTTTAAGAAGAGTAATATTGTATTTGGGGGTCTTTTTAATGGAGTCTCTGAAAGATGGTTATTGAAGCTGTTAAGTGTTTTCTTTTTGGGGGTCCCACCACACAGCTCCCAAATAAATTACATACACAGAGGCTTATTCTTACTTATAAACGCCAGGCTTTAACTTGGCTTGTTTCTAGCCAGCTTTTCTTAACTTAAAATTATCCTGTCACCCTTATGCCTCTGGGCTTTTCCCATTCTCTACTTCTGTAAATCTTACTCTTATTCTGTGGCTGGCTGTGTAGCTGACCCCTGATGTCCTCCTTTTCTTGCTCCTATATCTCTCCTCTCCCAGATTTCTCCTTCTATTAATTCTTTCTGCCTGCCAGCCCCCACCCATCCTTTCTCCTGCTTTGCTATTGGCCGTTCAGTTCTTTATTAGACCATCAGGTGTTTTAGACAGACACAGTAACACAGCTTCACAGAGTTAAACAAATGCAACATAAAAGTAACACACCTTAAAATAATATTCTACAATTAATTAATACTGTTGAAAGTATAGTGGGACCATACATGGACAGCTCTTGAACTTGAGCCATGAAAATCTATTTCTCAACAGTTAAATGAAGTTGAAGTTTTTTGTTTTTTGTTTTTTGTTTTTTAAAGATTTATTTATTATGTATACAGTATTCTGCCTGCCTGCATCCCTGCAGGCCAGAAGAGGGCACCAGATCTCATTACAGATGGTTGTGAGCCACCATGTGGTTGCTGGGAATTGAACTCAGAGCCTTTGGAAGAACAGCCAGTGCTCTTAACCTCTGAGCCATCTCTCCAGCCTGAAGTTGAAGTTTTACAGTTATATGGATGAATTACATTCGCTGTTTTCAAATGTTCTCTGTATCTGACTTCCTCTCAGGTAACATTAATCAGTCACTAATGACGCTAAGAACATGCATGGAAGTCCTGAGAGAGAACCAGACGTATGGAACCAACAAGGTACACAACAGCCTTCATCAACCACTTTGTGGTTTAATCATGCATTTTAATTGTCTAATGTGCTTAGCTTTTGAATGTCTTTATAGATGGTTCCATATCGAGATTCAAAGCTAACTCATCTGTTCAAGAACTACTTCGATGGGGAAGGGAAGGTGCGGATGATCGTGTGTGTGAATCCAAAGGCTGAAGACTATGAAGAAAGCTTGGTAATTTAAGCCTATTTGTCCTGTACAGTTGGGTTTCTCTAGGGAAAACAGCTACTTGAAGAATGGCATACTGGCCCAGTAGTGGTAATGCATACCTTTAATCCCAGCACTTGGAGACAGAGACAGGCAGATCTCTCTGTGAGTTCAAGGCCAGCCTGGTCTACAGAGCTAGTTCCAGGACAGGCTCCAAAGCTACAGAGAGAAACCCTGTCTTGGGGGAAAAACAAAGAATGGCAAACTGCACATTTTGTAGATTGATATAGGCTCACTGGATATGCAAATGAATTCTTTAGCCATCTGTGAAGGAAGACTTGGGGATGCTTTTATAGACTCTGCTTTTTATTTTAGCAAGTCATGAGATTTGCTGAAGTAACCCAGGAAGTTGAAGTAGCGAGACCAGTAGACAAGGTGATATGTGGCTTGACACCAGGGAGACGATACAGAAACCTGCCTCGGGGCGGCCCAGTTGGAGATGGTATGATTTCCTGTTATATCATTATTCATTTGCTTGTCTTTCTGTCAACTTTAAAAAAAAATCTTTTTACACCCTTCTTAACAACCAAATGAAAGAAACTTCAAACTAAAATGTAAGGTTTGCTTGGTTGTACGTTTTGTCTAATTTTTGAGAAATTCTATGCCTAAAGCAGGGCGTAGTGAAGCATACCTGTAACTCGAGCACTGAGTAAGCAAAAAAAAAAAAAAAATTACAATTCTGTGGTTACTGGTTCAGGGGTTCTGCTCACAGTATCAGACTTGCTGAAGCTCTTTCATAACTGTTAAATTCCACACAGAACCTTTGGTGACTGAGATGACTCTACAGAGCTTCCCACCACTGCCTCCATGGAGACTTCTGGATATCAACGATGAAGAGACCCTTCCGAAGCTGATTGAAACGTTGGAGAAACGGCATCACCTACGCCAACTAATGACTGAGGAGCTTAACAAACAATGTAAGGGCAGAGCTGCTTACAGCTGCTGTGACTTCAGAGGTAGAAACAGGTCTTAGTGACTCCATCTAGTGAGCCTCCTCTTGTTTTTAAGACTTGTTTCTAGGCTCTGCAGTGGTCTCAAGGTGTTTAATTTGAATGGAAAGGTTTTGTTTTCCTCAACAGCTCTATTTTACTTTTATTTTTAAAGAATATAGGAAGAAAAAAGTGAGTGTCTCCCCATCTATGTTTATTTTTAATAGTGATGGACACAAGATGGTGTTTTATAGTTTTCCCCTGTTTGCAAGTTATTTATACTTTTTAATTGTACTTCAAGATGGCGTAGGGAAAAGTGAAATAATGTTTGAAAATGTGTAGAACAGTTGAACAAGTCTGGCCCATGGAAGTGACTATGTCTCCGTGAGTGACCAAGTAGTGTGCCAGGGTCTTCAGCCCAGGCTCAGCTGATCTCAAATACAGGATTATTTCTGTTTTTGCATTTGTAAGCAAACTTTAAGTGTTAGGGAAAGGTTACTAACTACTTCTGTCAACATCTCTTATAGATTTGAGAATCAAACTCCTGATTTCTTTCCAAACTTGTTTTAATCTTTTTCATTTTTTGGTATTGAACCCAGGGCATCATGAATGTACAGAGTAGACACGTACAGGCAGCTGCATTCCCAGCCTTTCTTATGGACAGCTGCCATAGGGGGTTTTGCTAGAGTGCTACATTCTACCGAGTGTCTGCCAATGAAAGCTGGTTTTATTTTGTATCTGTATTAAACAGCACAATCCGTCTGCTTTGTTTCAGGTATGACTTTCAAAGCCTTATTAAAAGAATTTGACAATTCTATTTCAAATAAAGAAAACTACACTCAGGAAAAACTAAATGAAAAAGAAAGATTGATTTCAGGACAGAAATCAGAAATAGAACGACTGGAGAAGAAAAACAAAACTCTGGAGTATAAGGTTCGTGGTCACATTGTCACTGGTGTACTGACCATTCCGCACTTCTCTCACAACGACTAATGTGCCTGTCACTGCTGTGCGGGATGAGGGAGGAAGGGACTCTAGTCTTTTCATCTTAGGAGTGGAGCTTAGCTCGAGGAGATGCAGGCACCTGGCTTGTGAGGGGCTTGTTGTGTAACTTCTGTCTCTGTGTGTGTGTGTGTGTGTGTGTGTGTGTGTGTGTGAGCAACTGAAGGGCTATTGTACAGTTAGGTGGGATGTTTGCACAGCAGATGCTAAGCAGGGTGGTCTCTCTGCAGATTGAGATTTTGGAGAAAACAACCACGATCTATGAAGAAGATAAGCGCAATCTGCAGCAGGAGCTTGAGAGCCAGAATCAGAAGCTTCAGCGGCAGCTTTCTGACAAGCGCAGATTAGAAGCCAGGTTGCAAGGCATGGTGACAGAGACGACGATGAAATGGCAGAAGGAGTGTGTGAGTGTTCCTCTAGGTTAAATATTTTGCATTTCTGTGCTTGTGGCAGAGCTTTGGTGGTGTCTGTTAATCTCTGGAAGAAGTAGAGAACTGTCATTTTCCAGGAATAAAGTGGGTGGTGCGGTGTGCTTATGCAGAGAGATAAAGTAGACTGTAACTTGCTGTGGATCGCTGTAGGATCGTCGGGTAGCAGCCACCCAGCTGGAGATGCAGAATAAACTCTGGGTCAAAGATGAAAAGCTCAAACAGCTGAAGGCCATTGTGACTGAACCTAAATCTGAGAAGCCAGAGAGACCCTCCCGGGAGCGGGACCGGGAAAAAATCATTCACAGATCTGTTTCTCCTTCGCCTGTGCCTGTAAGTGTTTGCAGCTGTGTGTAGCTTAGTGCTAGAGAAAAGTTTCTCCATTTAGAGGAGTGTTTCTCTGTGAGAATTGTTTTGTTTCATGCCATTTTTTTTTTTTTTAAATTTAGCACAAAGGGGCAGAGCATGGCAGCACATGCCCTTTAATCTCAGCATTTGGGAGGGAGGTCGAGACAGGTAGATCTCTGTGAGTTTGAGGCCAGCCTGGTCTACACAGAGTTCCAGACCAACCAGGGCTACATAGTGAGTCCCTGTCTCAAAAACAACAAAAGCATATCACAAAAATTTTAATGACTGCGAATAGTTTCTTGCAATGTTAAATCTTCATGTAGTAAAATTGTAGAAAAGTAATATTGTTTCTCTCAGTTCTTCACTCTTATTCATTAATTTTTCTCCAATTTTTCTAGCTTTCTAGTAACAATATTGCTCAGATTTCCAACGGCCAGCAACTCATGAGCCAGCCACAGCTACACAGGCGCTCTAACTCTTGCAGCAGCATTTCTGTAGCTTCCTGTATTTCGGAGTGGGAGCAGAAACTGTCTCCGTTCAGCACACCTGTCAATGTCACCTCTCTTGCAAGGCATAGGCAGCAGGAGCCAGGACAAAGTAAAACGTGTATCGTGTCAGACAGAAGGCGGGGCATGTACTGGACGGAAGGCAGGGAGATGGTCCCTACATTCAGCAGTGAGATAGGCGTCCAAGACGACCGCTGCCGCAGGGTTAGTGCCAGCATTCTTTAAAGCACTGTAGTGGTAGAATTATCTCCTTTGCTCTTTGTAACTCGGTTCCAAAAAAGTTCGAGGGAAAGCTGGGCAGGCTCCAAAATGAAGAAGCTCTGATTTTTCTGTTCAAGACTGAGCCATCCTGAAATGGAGGCTGAGCTCTCGATGTGAGAAAGCAGAAGCATGTGCCCGTGAGCTGGGAATGCCAGCCAGCATGGTGCCCCTAGAGTAGACTGCTCGCCCGACCAAGGGGCGTTGCACAGAATCTAGGGACATGAGTGTCTTGCTTCCTTGATCCCCCCCCACCCCTCGTTTTTTCCTTTTCTCCTCCTCCTGCTCCTTTTTCCCCCTTGTTGCTGGGGACGGAGCCTAGGGTTTCGACATTATAAGACACTGAGCTCTATCACTGAGCCATAATCCCCCCAATACAAATATGAATATAGAAGCCTATACTTTTTTTTTTTTTCTCTTTTGGTTCCCCTTCCCCAAATTTAATTTTTTTCTTACTGTTTTTTTTAGGGGGTGGTAATAAGTTTTTCATTTTGAAAGTTTAATGGGTTAGAGACTCTCCTGCCTCTGGCAGAGTCGTTATTTTATGCAATCTTTTATCGTCTGAGGCACTCCAAAGTAAGTCACAGATGCCATGACACTCAACAAAAGAGCATTTCCTGTGTAACCACCATCTTTTGTAACCACCGTCTTTACCCCTTTGAAGGAAGACAGTGTATTTTATGTGGAGAGTCTCTCACTATCCTGCCTGTCCCAGTAACAGCCTTTCCTTTCAACCCATGCTGCTGTCCAGATGCATGCACTGCATGTGGCCATCACAAATCTTTCATCGCTTTAATATAAAATATGCTTCCTCCTTTTTGATTTCTGTGACCTGAACTGTTTGAAACTACTGACAGCCTTCACATCCTAAACTTTTAATCTTGAGGCCTTACAAGGCCTTCAAGGGTGATTAACTAAACCCAATTCATGTTTTCTTCAATATTAAGATTAAAATTTCCTTTGAAGTTGAATAAATAATCACACCAATACTGTGAATTAGATAGTCAATAAAATCTTAACTGCTCTTTTAAAATTATTCTTTTAAGTAAAATGATCTTGCAGTAAATACTTTCTTAAGATCCTCTTACATGCCCGGTGGTGGTAGTGCCTTTAATCCCAGTAGGGAGTCAGAGGCAGGCGGATCTCTATGAGTTTGAGGCCAGCCTGGTCCACAGAGTGAGTTCCAGGACAGCCAGGGCTGTTACACTGAGAAATCCTGTCTCAAAAACTAAAAAGATCCTCTTACATGATTTAGAATGTAGATAAATGCCCTGCAATCTGATTACTAATGATGGTGACCAGTCTTGGGTTCTTATAAGGCAACAGACAATTCTGTAGTCTCAAGTTCTTGCTTTGCAGATTTTACTTTTAGGGAGCAGATCATGGTGAATGGTCTTTGTGATCACCTCTAGTAAATCCTCCTCTTCTGTGTCAAACTCCAACCTGCTGGGAGGTCTGTTTACACCTGCCAGCAGTAAGGGAATGCCTGACTTGGCTGTGACGGTCAGGGGGATGTACTAAGACACAGACTTTAACTTCTTTCTTGAAATCCAAATCTCTTTAGAAGTGCAGCAGAAAAGTTCCCATGCGGTTAGTTATCTCTGTGTCCATGCTCAGTGGCCAGAAATTATCAGGTGGACTGGGCTTTACATTTTGGTGTGGAAAGAATTTCAAAATTGTCATGACTGCTAATCGATTTTCTGCAGTCTGTCTCCTTTTCAGAGTTTGATCTGAATGTATTATGCTGTAAATGTGTTCAAGGAATCTCTTCTGCCAAGTGCTAGATCCTAAGAGCTAGGCTTTCTGATTCAACATCAGTCAGACCATTTTCAGAATGGAATGGTTTCTGCCTGCATGGACGCTCAGTGTCTTTAGTGGCAAGTTGTAGTGACTGTTGTAGAGCTGAGTTAGAGCTGCCCTGAGTTGGTTTCCTGTAACTGAACAACTGAACCAGGATCCTCATTTGGCTAGGTAGGAAGGGTTCTGCCTGCAGACTCTCATTTATTTTCAGTTTCATAAACAGGAGACGCTCACAGTTGTTTATGTGCTACTATATCATGTACATGAAATACGTTTTCTTGAGTTGAATGTGCTGTTTAACTTGGCACCCATGGCATTTGACTGGAAAACAACTAGTTTTTATTATATGATACAAGCTGATTTCATACTATAGTCTTTGCTTCTTGGAGCTTTTAAGAGACATTTGGAGAAAAAAAAATGTTGGTATATTTGAAGCTCTGTGGAATTGTGTTTTGAGATATAAAAATCCTTACTGCAAGTGCTCAGAAGTACTTAACACTGTTCAGGCATGCTGCACGTGAAGTTCTTCAGGGTTTTGCTAAGCCAGAGCTTCAACAGCTTGTAGTCTTTTGGTCTGGCTGTATATGGAGGAGTGGTTTCTATTTAGATGCCTCAGACATACTTTAGTGTTGTATTATTGATCCTGCTGATACCTGTAACCAACCTGCTAATCTATGTATTACTTCACAAAGCAGGTATAAGAATTAGTTTTTAATCAAGAATGCAAAATGGATTATTTTTTCCTCAACTAGCTATAAACAAGAAGATCTAGAGTCACCACAATTTTATCTTTTGCCTTTTGTTGAAATGGAAGCTCCCATATGACCATTCTCTCTAGATACTATTGTCTAAAGATGTGTGTTGGTTCTGTTTGGCTAAGAGAACATGAGATGACGTACACATTTAGCTTGGACAGGATTGATTCTGTTGTTGTGAATTTGCATTGTAAACTGCTGCACTTCTAACAGTACCTCAAAGTAATCCTGGGTTGTGCTTGTTTCTCAATTCCTCTTCCAACCTGATCAGAACACACCAATTCCTGTACGACACAGAAGGTCCCGCTCTGCAGGGAGCAGATGGGTAGATCATAAGCCTGCCTCTAATGTGCAAACTGAGACAGTCATGCAGCCACATGTCCCTCACGCCATCACAGTGTCTGTTGCAAATGAAAAGGCACTAGCTAAGTGTGAGAAGTACATGCTGACCCACCAGGAACTAGCCTCCGATGGGGAGATTCAGACTAAAGTAATTAAGGTAAAAACAAGTCTTTACAAAAGAATACCAATGAAAAATCTTTGCCCTGCTATCCCTTGATGAGATCTAGAACATAAATGGGGTGTTGGGTGGAACTTTTGTTTTATTGGAAAATTAATGTATTACTTAGATTGTAAATCTGCTGGGTCTGGATCTACTTAAATAGGTCTAGAGTCTTGGGGTTGTTAGTACTCCAGATCCATGATGAACTTTAGTTACTACATATTTAGCTAAAACTTAGCTTCAAAAGTAAACCCAGAGCCATATGGACAACTTGATTGAACTTGAGAGGCCAAGGCAGATGGGTCACCAGTTTGAGCCCATCCTGGAGCACATAGTTGTCTTGAAAACCCAGACAGCAACAGAAAGCAGGCATAACAACCATCTTCTGCTTTGCTATTATTTCAAGATAAAATGTTTGCATTAACACTTGTCCTATGCTAGGCGGTGGTAGCACTCGCCTTTAATCCCAGCACTCAGGAGGCAGAGGCAGGTGGTTCAAGACCAGCTTTGTCTACAGAGTGAGTTCCAGGACAGTCGGGGTGACACAGATGAAATGCTCCCCCCCCAAAACAAACAAACAAAAACGTGTCCTGTGGTCAGGCATGGTGGTACTTGCAGGAGGATCTCAGTTAACAGTCTCAAATTAATAACGCACAAAATCTGGGAACATCACTCAATCGTTTCAAGTTGAGAGGACAGTTCTAATTCAGACTGCTGCCACCAGAAGGACAGCAGCACCTTAAACGTGGAGCTGCCTCTGCTGGGTCAATTTAGCTTTTAAATTTATAGGTGCAATAAAATATTTTCCCTGTAGCTAGGAATGTTATGGTTATCTTGTGCTAGACTCTTGTTAGTGAGAGGTGGACTGAGGTTTCTGAAGCATTTGATCAATAGATTCAGTAGCTCAAGGGTCTTTTGGGTTTATGGGTGAGAGTTTCAGCTATGCCTGCCTGTCGGTTGGATGTATCAAAGTGTAACAGTGACCTTTTCTCTTGGATTTAGGGTGATGTTTTTAAGACCAGAGGTGGTGGACAATCTGTTCAGTTTACTGATATAGAGACTTTAAAACAAGAGTCGCCGACTGGGTGAGTTGGTGTCAAATCTCTCTCTAAAGGGCTGTTTCTTAGGCTCTTGTTCTTAGGAACAGAATATCCTGTGAGGTTTATCATTTATTCTCCGAGGCAGGGGTATAGGTGGTTTCTCCCCTTCTAATGTTTTCCATTCTTCTTAGATGCAAAAATGATTGTTGCATCATGTTTCCCCTTTTTCAGTAGTCGAAAACGAAGATCGTCCACAGTAGCACCTGCCCAACCAGATGGTACAGAGTCTGAATGGACCGATGTAGAAACAAGGGTAGGGGTAAAATTAAATACTTGCTTGCTAAAATTAGCCGCATAGTGCTGTAGCACTTTGTGCTCTTTGAACTTGCTAAGGCAGAACCACATACTGCCCATGCCGCCTGGAGACCTGTAACTAACATTCTGGTAGGGCACTTGCATACTAGAAGTCCTCTGTGTATGTGCACGTGCGTGCGTGCGTGCGTGCGTGCGTGCGTATGTATGTGTATGGGGGGTGATGAGGGGTCAAGAGTGGATCCGGAAGTATTGCTCCAGACTAACAAAACTCATAGCAGATAGACTAACCCACAGCCGTGCCCAGTGCTCCCTGTGACTATTACCTCTGAGGAAAGGCTCCTCAGGGAGGAATCAGGCAAGGCCTGGCCACCAGCGTCTTCAGGACCTCCTCTCTCTCCATCCTTACCTAAGATGCAAAGATACCTGGGCACTCTCCCAGGCCCTTCTTGCTCTTGTTGCCTGTGCAGAAATGGATCGTAAGCATGGGACTAGTGGTTTAACCTAGGTGTCTTCGCTGAACTAGCGCAGTGTTGGATTTCATCGCAGTAGAGCCCATCTACATGGACGTCTGCTTCTGATCGTTGGAGCTGACCTTTCCCTGTTCTGTCCCTTTCCTCTAGTGTTCCGTTGCTGTTGAGATGAGAGCAGGATCTCAGCTGGGCCCCGGATATCAGCACCATGCACAACCCAAGTGAGCACCACGGCCAGCCCTGCTGTGTCCTCCCTCCCTCTCCCAGGCTTTCTTTCCATCACCACTGCTGCTCTAGCTGCGCCTCACTCTGCTTTACCTGGGCCCTGCTGACAATGTGTGGTCGGCCTTTGTAGTGCCGAGCTCTCCAGAGTGCTGTAAGAGCTGCTGGAGGGGAGGTGTCAGCAGATTGGTGGCTTTTGCTCATACTTGGCCACTTCTCAATCTTTGAGACTGAGCTGAAAGCCACCTGGAAAGAGGTGAAGGGGGCATATCTTTCTCTATTAAATATGACAAAGAGTATAATACACAAAAAATGTTGAATACCAGCTGCCTTTGGGGTCACAGACAAGGCTTTGCTCTCAGCTAAGGTCTCTGATTTCTTTGCACTTCTGCAGGATGACTCAGACACTGGGGATGACAGTGTTGTGTCTGTCACTCTTACCTAATGGACCTCATGGTTTTGGAACAGGGGTACATGTTCTATAGATAGGTGAAGCATGGTTTGGAACAGGGGTACATATTCTATAGATAGGTGAAGCTGAATGCCAGAATTCATGTTGAAGGAAGCACACATTTGCTCTGTTAAATCCACACAAGGGAGCTAGCCTATTTTTCCGTATTTCATAAAACCAATGTTTATACATCTCACTCTACATTTTTAACCTTGGGTTGGTTCCTTGGGTGATTGGGAAGGTGGCTGCAGTGGGCTAAGAACAGGAAGTTACCTCCTGTTACATTCTGCATGTTACTTGCTTGCTCCAAGGACTTGAGTTTTCTTCTGATAAAAGGAATTCTCACAGCCTTCCTAAGGAATCATTTGTCTTGACTGTGTCGCTAAATGCAGAATTCAATATTAAATGTTGCTTTTTGTGTTTTAGGCGCAAGAAGCCTTGACCTGACAGCTCTGGTAGCAGAAGAATGTTTTCCTTTGTGTTGGTGATTTCTCCAAAGCTGTGCCAGACACCGTGTCTGAGTCACCCTGCAGAAGAATGTATCTAGATCACATCGTATTTTTTATTGTGACTTTTCCAACTGTTCTGAATATTTTCTAAGGTTTTATAAAAAAACAAAAAACAAAAATGCTGCTATTGATTAGCCGCAAAAAAATGCACTTTAGACATATTTAACAATTAAGACTTTCAAAATAAAGATGGTGACTGGCCAATGGTAAAGCCATTTTAGGAAGGTGTTTAGAATTCTGTATGTATATATTCACTTTTTGCTTTTATATATGCCAAAAGAATTGAAATAAAAAGCACTAAGAAGCACAGAGTTGTGGAGTGGACACTCACTCAGCATGCTCCCAAGCACCTTCAGTGTCCTGTTTATCTGGTACTTGGTATTAGTGGGATACAATAAGGGAGAGCACTAGAGAATAGAAACTTGGCTGTGTTGTATGAGCGTGAGATGTTGAGACCATGATTGGAAAAAGCACAGGCACAAATAGCCAAACTAGTAGAAACACATGAACTATGAACCAATAGATGAGTCCCCATGGAACTGGATCAGGCCCTCTGGATAAGTAAGACAGTCGATTAGCTTGAACTGTCTGGGAGGCCCCCAGGCAGTGGGACTGGGACCTGTCCTTAGTGCATGAGCTGGCTTTTTGGAGCCTGGGGCCTATGCTGGGACCCTTTGCTCAGCCTGGGTGAAGGGAGGAGGGGACTGGACCTGCCTGGACCGAATCTACCAGGCTTGAGCTGACTCCCCAGGGGAGTCCTTGCCTTAGAGGAGATGGGAATGGGGGGTGGATTGAGGGGAGGGGGGCCGGGGGGGGGGCCGGGGGAGGGGAGGACGGGAATCCATGGCTGATATGTAAAATTTAATTATAAAATTTAAAAAATAAATTAAAAAAAATGAAACTTGGCTGTGAATGAATGAACCTTATGGGGTATGAAACAGACTAAGATATTGCTCATGGACCCCAAAGTCAGCTTATAAAGCCAAGTCCGACATCAAAATACCATGTTGTTTGTCCTATCTTAATACATGAGCTTTGCTGGACACTTCTTAGCTCCTAATGGCTAATTTGGTTGAAAACTAACTTTGATTTCTATAACTCGGGCATTCCTCTGAGGGAATGTGCTCACCGTCAAAGCCTTGGATGGAAGGAAGCCAGATTTAACAGGACTTTTCCGTGTGCTCCGTCACTCAGAGTGCAGTTTTCTCTATACTGCAGAGACTTGTGCTGCAGTTGGCCCCTCGTGCATATGCTCTGGAGTGTTGAGGGCAGAGATGATGGTGAGAAGTGCTGGTTGTCGGCTGTGCACACACCCAGCTTGAACTAGGTTTTTGTAAATGTGTTCTTTTGCCATTCTCACTAGCAACTCTCAGAACTGATAGACATGAAATAGGATCTCATTGATTTAATGAGTATTTCCTGATTGTGAGTTTGGTTTCTCAAATACAAGAGCCTTTGCAATAAAACTACTTAGTAAGTGTTGGGGTGTGTAACACTGTATGTATCCTTTGCAACTTGAAACTTTGGATCTTCCTGCCCATGACCTTTTTTATGGCACCTTTATTTATGATGCCAGGGATGGATTTCATGTCCTTAGCATGCAAGGAATACATTCTACCCTCCCACCCACCCCCAACCCCCCAAACACACACACACACACAGGGTTTCTCTGTGTAGTTCTGGTGCCTAGCCTGGATCTCTGTAGACCAGGCTGGCCTTGAACTCAGAGATCTGCCTGGCTCTGCCTCCCGAGTGCTGGGATTAAAGGCGTGCGCCACCACCGCCCGGCTGGATTACCACAAATTCAAGGCCAGCTGCCTGGGTTGTATAGTAAGGTTATATAATAAGGGGACTGAGATGTAGCTGAGTAGGTAGACTGCTTGCATAGAGTACACCAGGCTCTGGATTTGATCCCTAGCATTGCATGAACTGTCTGTAGTGGTGCACACTTACAATCAATCCCAGGTGAAGGCAGGAAGATCCTACATTCCTGGTTATCCTCAGCTACATAGCAAGGTCAAGGTCAGCTGGGAAAAATGACACCCTGTTAGTTTTTTATTTTAGAGATTTGAGGCAAGCTTGTCAAATTCTACTGAGATTGTGAATAGAATTTTGGTTGGAACTATATAATTTGGGGAGAATTATCCACTGAAGGTCTTATCTGTGAAAACTATATTGCTCTACTTAGGTTCCTTTTGATAACTGCTTCATAGCTTGTTTGTGGTGCTGAAATCGGAATTACATGAACTTTAAAGCAACATCACACATTGGAGGTGTTTTTTGGTAAACCACTCGCCTAGTATTCATGAGGTTCTGATTTCAAGTCCCTAGCTCTGAAATCCAAGGCCACCTTTAGACAAACTGTCCAAGAGCTCCACAACTAAGCTGTACCCCAACCTGATGGGTATTTTGAGTTTCTAAGTTTTGTTTGTGTGTACGAGCAGTCTTGGGGTTACTATTGCTGTGATAAAGCGCCATGCACTCACGCAAAAGCAAAGGAAGACATGTCTGTTCCCCACTTTCAAAGAATGTTTAAGGTTTTTTTTTTTCTTTCTTTCTTTCTATTAAGATATTTGTTTTGGGTTGGGCGGTGGTGGCGCAAGCCTTTTAATCCCAGCACTACCAGAGGCAGGTGGATCTCAGCGAGTTCGAGGACAGCCTGGTCTACAGAGTGAGTTCCAGGATAGGCAGGGCTGTTTTACAGAGAAACCCTGTCTCGAAAAAAAAGGTATTTGCTTTGAATGTTTGCTCCTTATCGCGTTATGAAAGTTATCCTCCTAGTTTTCTAGGAGTCTACGTGATTAGTTGCCAAATTTCATCACGTGGTCCCTCCTCCCTTCTGTGTTTATTTTTCCCACCATACCTTATATGATCCTTTTAAAAATAGTGTTTTCTTTTATGTGTATGTGAGCGTGTCTGCTGAGGTCGGCCAGGATCCGATCCCCTGGACCTGGAATTCGAGTTTTGGGGTGGCAGAATCGATCTCGGGTCCTCTGGAAGAGCAGTAAAATGGCTTAACCTCCGAGGCACCTCTGTGCTTTCTTAATGTAATGAATTACTTTAGAGTTTTCTTGAGATGAAGTGTCCTGTTAACCTCGATTCACTCTAGACCCTTTATGGTATTTACCTACTACTCATCTGACTCCGGGCTTAGCGCGCGCACGCGCGCACGGTGCGGGGGTGGGGGTGGGGCCAGCCACGTGACCGGCAGGGCTTCAGTCAGCTACTGACTTTTTTCACAGTGTGCCCAAGCCGCGGGAGCGCTCCTGCTAATTAAAGCAGGGGACAGGCCGGGCGGCGGTGGTGCACGCCTTTAATCCCAGCACTCGGAAGGCAGAGCCAAGCGGATCTCAGTGAGTCTGAAGCCAGCCTGGTCTAAAGAGTTCTAGGACAGGCACCAGAACTACACGGAGAAACCCTGTCTTGAAAAAAACAAACCAAACAAACAAGGGACAGGACCAGTGCGTTTTCACAGAAAACTTTCCTCTTAGCTGCTAAACCGTAAAGTTTAGCACTTCCTACGCTCGCAAACCGCCCCACGCCCGCCAAACCGGAAGCCGAACGCGCAGCTCCGGAACTGCGTTCGGCAAGGCACGGCACCGCCTCTCGTTTTTGGCTCTGCCCCTTCCGCTCGGAGCCGGGCATCGATTGGCCGCCGCGGCCCCCATAAGAGGCTTCGCGCAGGCGCGTGTGACCCTTTCCTCAGCTGCCGCCAAGGTGCTCGGTTCTTCCGAGGGAGCTAAGGCCGCGTTGGGGTGAGGCCCTCACTTCATCCGGCGACTAGCACCGTGCCGGCAGTCCGCAACATGGCCTCCGTCTCCGAGCTCGCCTGCATCTACTCCGCCCTCATCCTGCACGACGACGAGGTGACGGTCACGGTGAGTGCGCGGCGTGGGGAGCCGCGGGGCGGCCACGTGTGGTGCTGGCGGGGGCCAGGCACTCACTCGGCTGGCCGACTCGTCGCGGTCTCGGATATTCGATGCCTTGGAGGCCCCAGGCGCGCACGCGCTCTTCTACTCTCGCGGTCCAGTGGCCGTGAACGGCGGTCGTACGCGCGCTTGTGTTTGCCAGAGGTCAAATATTAGAGCGGATTATCGTTCTACTTGCTTTTAGGATTCGAACTCGTGTCGTCAGGCTTTGGAGGCAATCGCACTAGTCCTCCGAGCCTTCAAACCTGGCCGATGTCTTTTATGAGACTAAGCATGAGCTGCCCTTAGATAGCCCGAATTGGCAACTTCTGGGACTGTATAAGCGACTTCTGGGACTTGGTTTTTAACCGTATTCTGATCGCTCTGACGGATTGGCTTTGTATTCCAGGAGGACAAGATCAATGCCCTCATTAAAGCAGCTGGTGTCAATGTTGAACCCTTCTGGCCTGGCCTGTTTGCAAAGGTAAGAGTTGGGGAAGTCTTGCTAATGTACTTTTTCCACCGCCCCTCTTGGATTTTGTATCTTAGTTTGTACTTAATGGTGTAGCTTTTATATCAGTCCCTGGTTTCTAACAGATTAAAAACTTTAACTGTGTTACTCCAAAAAAAAAATCTCTTTAAGTGTTACAGTTCATATTTTGTAGAAATTAAGTTTAGTGGCCTCGTATAGAAAGTTCTGTACAAATTGCTTTATTTCTAGGAAGGGAGGTCAGCCAACTGAAGGGGGTTGGGTTCAAAGAGTTTAGAAATTTGGAAAATCTGTCCATTTTGTTCTCCTGGGTTACTTAGAACAAATTTTCCCACCATGAGAGGAAATTCGTGTACCTTGAAAACAGCAACCAAATACAGGCCCAGCTTTCACACTGAATATCAATTTTGCTTGTGTATTGACTGTGGGCCTGTGCATTGGTCTGGTCTCGAAAAAGCCAAACAGAACAAGTGATTGGAACATAAAGGGCAGGAGTAAACGCTTTACTTGTCCTTTGTGTTGCAGGCCCTGGCCAATGTCAACATTGGGAGCCTCATCTGCAACGTAGGGGCTGGTGGGCCTGCTCCAGCAGCTGGAGCCGCGCCAGCAGGCGGTCCTGCCCCCTCAACTGCTGCTGCCCCAGCTGAGGAGAAGAAAGTGGAAGCAAAGAAGGAAGAATCTGAGGAGTCTGATGACGACATGGGCTTTGGTCTTTTTGACTAAACCTCTTTTGTTAACATATCCAATAAAAGGATGAACCTGTAAGGTGGCTGGTCTCAGTTGTATGCCCCAGGCATAGCTTCTGGAGGGTTGGGTGATAGTGGCAGGTCTCTAAGATGTCAGGGTGGGAGGATCCTGAGTTCAAGGCCAGCATGAGTTACTTGTCTGGACTAGCCTCAGTCAGTTATTCTGTAGCCCTAAGAACACTGATTTAGTCCCGGCCATTTGAAAATGAACAAAACTAACCGCTAACTTATAATACTGTCAAAGATGGCAAAGCGAATCTGCGTCTCACAACCTGCTTCTGTACAGGTGGCGCTCTTGACAGTTCTGGGGTGGGTCTGAGTAGAAGCTGCTTGTGTTTAGTGACCACCCTGGCTCCTGGGGTTACCAGTAAGATTCCATTTCCACTGATGTCTGCCTTCAATATTTGATTTCTATGATACTGTCCGCTTGGCATGAACAAGTCAGTAAATTTGGTCATCAAGGCTTGCTGACTCAACTGTATTCATAGAGTGCATCTGCTTTTGGCTCCTAGGGCCAGCAGGCTAGAACTTTCCTTACTCAGGCTTGACTTGTCTCTTGGGATGGTTCAGCATGCATGTGCCTGTGTCTGCTGCTGTTTAAAACTACCCTTTGTTATCTCTCAAACAGTTGTAAGGTAGGTTCCAGCCTGTTGCCCTTAAGAACGAAACACAGCTGCATTATTTTAGTTTCTCTTTGTGACTTCATGGCTGGCCTGCCTCTCTCTGGTGTGCTGGGACTAGAGTGCACAGCCATACCTGCCCTTAAAAGTACTTTTTATAGAAGAGCAAGCAGGAGCTGAAATTTCAAGCATGCAGCGAGGCCTGGTATTTGCAGTTTCACATGGTGCGTTAAATCTTAGGACCAGAACCTGAGACTGAACTAACAAAAGTTGGCTAAGGAGCTTTGATTTTTTTTTTTTTTCATTTACAAGCAGCTTTTCTCATCTGCAGGCAAGCCTGGAGGTTTGTAGTTTTAGTGGTGATGAAATTCAGAACTAGAATATAATAGCTCAGTGGTAGAGAACGCGCTAGTGTGTTTGCTGGTCTGGGTTTCCACAAGTCAGATAATGTACATAGCATGGCAGGATATAGGCTACTCAGTCCAATAATTCTGGGCCACAATTTGATAGGCAGCACCTATACTTCGGAGTTGTGTGATTTGGGGCGTTGTAATGTCCAACTAAGACCCTTGGACTTGTAGTTGGTGTAACATTGCCATCTCCAGGTGGCTCTTTGAGACAGGATCTTAACTGTATATCCTTGGCTAGTCTGGAACTTGCTCTGTAGACCAGGCTGGCCTCTTGGACTGGTTCTCTGGTTAGTTCTCACTGTAATCCCAGCGTTTAGGAGGCAGAACTAGGATGACCAGGGAGAATTCGAGGCTGTAATCAAACAACCCAGTGAGTTTGAGTCTCCAGAACTGGGAGATGCAAACCTGTCCAGCACTGAAGCGCTGGGATCCAAGGTGGAGAGGAGCTGGGCTTAGGGAAGCAGGGTTTTCTAGGTTGGAAAATAATGTAGAGTAGTCACCTCACCCTTAGAAGAGAGGATGGGACTCCAGGATCAGCAGTGTGCAGCCAAGTCAGCAGGCAGGACTCAGCCTGGCCTTTTCCTGCTGCTGGCTTAGAGGCTCTGCAAAGGGTGTTAGGTAGGGCCCTTTGCCATCAAGAAGGTGGTACCCAGAGAATAACATCCATGGGAGATAATAGGTTGCTACTAAGGGTAGCTACTAAGCTGTTAAGGTTGAAGGCATAAGGACTGTCCTGTGCTGTATCAACACATTGTCCAGAAAATTCGATGAGGATTTGCACAGGCTCTATATAAGTCATTGTTGAAGTGTTAAAAGAGCTACATCGAGTCTTGTGGATGAGAACTGTTGCGTTTGACAAACTAAAACCAAAACAACCCTTAAACCAGATTCCTCCTTAAGGAGGTCCACTCCAGGCTGGATTAACTTGACCGTTCTAAATTCCCCATATTGCAGACCATTAGTAGAGAATGATCTGGGATTGCAGAGGTGCTATCTGGTTTATGCTCTGCTGGGGATCGAACCCAGGGCTTCAGACATACTAGACAAGTGCTGTACCAAATGAGCTCTGTCCTCCAGCCCTGCCTCACAACTCGTGGAAGATAACCATTAACTAACCCTATGAGGTATTGTCTGCCTCTGACTTCATACTGCCCGCTGGGAACTCCACTGCTCTCCTTCGTGTGTAGTTCGTAGTTGGCCTTCAAGATGTAGTTATCAGAGTTCGGTTTTATTTTTACTTACAAATTGCTGTTCAGAGACCCAGCATCAATGGAATGACAGCCGTAACTGGGACCCAAGTGCCCTTCCTGCCTCATCCATTCACCTAGCTGGTATGCCAGGGACAGGGGGCTGTCATTAGGTTCCGAGGCTGGTACCAAGTCTGGCTTCAGAATTCCTTCCCACACGCTCAGTTCAGCACTCCGGGTGTCAGAAACCATACCGCCCACGAGGCGTCGGTAAGATTCTCCAAGAGATGCTGGAGCCGGGCTGTGGTGGACGATGAATGTGGTCTTAAAATATGCAGAGGCGTGGCGCGGCGCGGCGCTCAGACACTTGCAAACTTCCTTTGGGACACGGGGCTTCAGAGCCCAAGGTGACTTCCTGTGCACATCCCCAGGATTTGGGAGAAGTTGCCCGGAAAGTCCAATCCTGAGGCGGGGCGGCTGCACTCGAAGTCTGAACCTCGCTATAGTTTCATGAGCTGGGTTGGCTGGCTGCGGTGGTTATGGCGCATGCGCCTCCGGAGCTCTACGCTGGTCGAGAAGGGGGCGGGGCTGGAAGTCGAGAGCGGTCGCTTCTCAATGACTATGAGGCCTGCGAACCGCTAGGGGCGCGCGCGGGTCCTGAGGGTTCCACGCATGCCTGTCAGTGCTGAGCGTCAGTAGACGCGATACAGAAGGGGTTTTGCTGTCATGCTTTACATGAGATACTCACATGTTCATTAAGCAGTAGGAGCGGGACAGGACACAGTCCTCAACCGGAAATAATGATCCGAATTTGTGCTGTGAGGGGTGGTGAGCAACAGTACCCACGAGGTTTCTGGGTGATTGCCCGCACTCTGCCTTTCTGTCCCGGCACCCTGGGCAGGGGCACCTTGGTTGTTCCAGTTCCTTCATTTTCAGGGAGGCCAGAGGCATCGGATGCCACGGGACTGGAGTGACACTTGTGAGTCACCTGACATGGGTCCTGAGAACCACACTCTGGAGGAGCAGATGTACTCCAACCCACTGAACCGCCTCCCTGGCCCCGAGACATCCTAACTCTCCACATCTAGGCTAGTGCCTTGTAAGTTCTAACCCTGCCCAGGATGCCTCAGGAACTCTCCTGTGGTCTCATCTAAATTTCTTTTTAACCCTTTAAAAATAATTTTAGGACTAAATAAAATTGTATATACATGGTCTCTTAGTTTGGATTTCTATTGCTGTGACGAAACAACCATAACCAAAAGCACCTTGGGGAGGAAAGGGTTTATTTGACTTACTTTTAAAAAAAGATTTATTTATTTATTATGTATACAGCATGTATGACTACACGCCAGAAGAGGGCACCAGATTCATTACAGATGGTTGTGAGCCACCATGTGGTTGATGGCTAGGAATTGAACTCAGGACCTCTGGGGGAGCAGTCAGTGCTCCTAACCTCTAAGCCATCTCTCCAGACCCCTATTTGACTTAATCTTAAGTATCACAGTTCATTATCTAAGGCGGTCAGGAGCTGATGCAGAGGCCATGAAGGAGTGCTGCTTACTGGCTTGGTATCCATGGCTTGCTCAGTCAGTCTGCTTTTTTTTCTTTTCCAGACAGGGTTTCTCTTTGTAGCCCTGGCTGTCCTGAAACCCACTGTATAGACCAGGCTGGCCTCAAACTCAGAAGTCCACCTGCCTCTGTCTCCCAAGTGCTGGGATTAAAGGCATGTGCCTTCATGGTCCAGTTTCAGTCTGCTTTCCTATAGCAACCAGGACCACCTGTTGTATTTTAGAAACAGCATAGGAAGAAGTCACACCATACAACAGGGCCCATGTAGGAGGTTTATTGAGGGGAGGGGAGAGAAGGGGCAGAGACCAGTCCCTGGGGCTGAGGAAGAAAAAGAGAAAGGAGAGAGAGAGAGAGAGAGAGAGAGAGAGAGAGAGAGAGAGAGAGAGAGAGAGAGAGAGAGACTGGAGGTGTACAAGGCCCACCTTTTATAAGGAAATGTAGCAAATGTGCACACAGGGTGCTCTTAGTGGTTGCCGGTGAGGTATATCCTGTCAGGACCCTAAGGCCAGCCCAGTACAGATGCCTAAATGCTAACACCACCAGTCTAGAGATGGCACTACCCACAATGAGCTGGGCCCTCCCACAAGAACACTAATTATGAAAATACCTACAGGATTGCCTACAGCTGGAGCTTATGGAAACATTTTCTTCTTCTTCTTCTTCTTCTTCTTCTTCTTCTTCTTCTTCTTCTTCTTCTTCTTCTTCTTCTTCTTCTTCTTTTTGTTTTTTGTTTTTGTTTTTTTGGAGACAGGGTTTCTCTGTGCAGCCCTGGGTGTCCTGGAACTCACTCTGTAGACCAAGCTGGTCTCCAACTCATAGAGATCCACCTGTTCTGCCTCCTGAGTGCTGGAATTAAAGGCGTGTACCACCACTGGCCTGCGTGCAAGCATTTTCTTAATTGAGTTCCCTTAATTGAGGCTTTAGCTTGTGTGAAGTTGACATAAAACTAGCCAGTCCACATGGCTAATGTGAAGATAACAAAGTGCAACTCTCCTTGGAGATGCCCACACCCACGCTCTGGTGATGTCTTAATCTGTACGTGGAGAAGCAGCCGGAAGAAGAGAGACTCCACTTCAAAACAAGGTAGAAGGCAGGAACTGACTCCTGAGAGTGGTCCTTGACATCAATGTGTGTGTGCTGCCGCAGGCACGTGCCTGTATCACACCCATATCACACACTCACCACACACACACACACACACACACACACACACACACACACACACACACACACCTGTGTGGCTGAGGATAACCTAGAACTCCTTATCCTCCCATTTCAGCTTCCCAAGTGCTGGGGTTATGGGTGTCACGTGACCCACGGCAGGCAGTCTCCTACGTTGTTTTTGTTTGTTTGTTTTGTTTTAAACGCGAATTTTGATTTAAAAACTGGGCATGGTTTCATATGGAGGAGGCACTCAACTTCCAGGTACTTACAGCGGCCGGAACTCTCACTAGTTTTCAGAGAGTTTTAGCTCGAAATAAGCAGAATCAGGAAAAGCCTTGCTGGGATAGGGAGGGTAATGCTTTGAGATGGGATTTAGGCTAGCCAATTGCCTTAGTCCAGTGGTGTTCAACCTGTGGGTCACTACTCCTTTGCGGGTCACATACCAGATATCCTGAATATCTGATAATACATTACAGTTCATAACAGTAGCAAAATTACAGTTATGAAGCAGCAACAAAATAATTTTATGGTTGTGAGTCACAACATGAGGAACTGTATTAAAGGGTCACAGCATTAGGAAGATTGAGAACCATTGCCTTAGTCTGACCTGAGCTGACCCTGACCTGACCCTGCATAGTGCCTTTCAAAAAGAGGTTTGTTTGTAGTTTATAGTTTTGGAGGCTGGAAAATCCAAGATTGTGTGGCCCCATTTGCTACACTGAGGGCCTTTTGGCTATATCACAACATGATGGGTGGTCATAGTGTGCAAGGGGACAGACACCATCCATGGAAGAATTGTCAGGGGTGGTGCCGAGTCACATTCTAACAACCCATCCCACAAGGCCTGCACAAGTCCCTTGTGAGGGCAATGCCTCATGGCCTAATTTCCTTCCGATGGACCCTGTTGCATCTCCAGAGGATCTACCCCTCATGACGACCACACTGTAGACCAGGACTGTGGGACACAAACCTCTGGATAACAAATTATGTTTAAACCTAATGACAATCTCTTCCTGTTACGATGTCCTGTAGATCTGTTGGGACACAGGGTTAAATGTTCTGATGTCAAACTACTAGTGTTGAGTCAGATCCAAATGCTGCCAGGGCTGTGTGGCCTTGGGAAGATTAGTCTCTCTCTCTCTCTCTCTCTCTCTCTCTCTCTCTCTCTCTCTCTGGTTTATTGTATGCTGGGTGGAGTGGTAGGAGCTAATGGTAACTACCTCACTGAGCTCTTATAGGGAGGATGAGGGGTGTAGGTGAAGCATTTACACAGTTCTTGTTTAAATAAAAAAATTAGTGTAGTTGAGCATTGTTGTGTAGTCTAGTCCCAACCACTTGGGAGCGTGAAGTGGTAAAATATTTGAGTGGATGGATTTCAAGAACCGGTTCTGGTCATATAGTGAGACTGTCTCAAAGAAAAAGGGGGCATTAACATTTCGTTTCTTAGCTTTCTCAAAATAAAATGATGCTTAAAAATCTAAAAAGAGAGATGTAGGGATGGTTCAGTGGTCAAGAGCTCACGCTGGCGTTCCAGAGGATCCAGGTTCGGTTCCGGCCATCCAGGTAGGGCATCTCACAAGCACCTATAGCTTCAGGGAAATCGGGAGCCCTTGGCCTCCATGAGCCTCAGCATATAATTAGAAATAAAATAAATCTGAGCTGGATATTGTGGGGTACATCTTAAACCCCAGGGCTCAGGATGCAGGGGCAAGAGGATCTCTGTGAGTTTGAGGCCAGCCTGGTCTACAAAGTGAGCTCCAGGATCAGCCCAAGTTAAATAATGAGACACTGTTTCAAAAACAAACAAATAAACAAATATATATTTTTTAAAATAAAAAGATGGAATGGCAGGATGGCTCAGCAGGTAGAGACGCCTGCTGCCACACCTGGTAATGTGAGATTGATCCCAGGGACCCACATAATGGAAGGAGAGAAATGATCCCCACAATTTTTCCTCTCACTTGCACTCAAATGCCACAGTCCACACAGTCCACACACACACACACATACACACACACAAATGGTAAAAATGATTTTTTAAATTATTTAAAAGGAAATTAGAGAAGTCATTTGCAGGAACGTTTTTTAGTTTGCATGTTTTAACTATGGGGAAAGTCAGATCCTGGGATTTCAGGTTTCATGAAGGCAGAATTGCATGCATGCTGGATTTGCATGGGTTGCTTACAAATGAATTTGTAAGGATGCTGGCTCAGTGCTGCCCCACAGTGGTCTGTTTCAGGAATGGCTTCACAGCAGGGTGCTCCCAGGCGGGGGAGCTATTTTACCAACTAGGGAGGGAGGGAGCCCACACCTTGGTAAGAAAAGGCAAGGTTGTGTGTAAACCTGTGACAGTCAAGAGGAGGCCAAGTGCACTTGAATTTGGCCTTACCTTCTTTGTAACTTACTCTCAGACACTTGGCGTTTCCCACACTCAAATCCATTTCTTGTCTGAGAGCCAAGGATGTGGCTGCACCATCCTGCAGCCAGGCGGACCCTGTGCCCCTCCAGGCTTGTCGGAAGAAGCAGCTAGATGAGGGCAGCTTCTGTTTTTGTCATGGACTTTCGGAGGTGCCGTGTCCCCTAGGGAAGAAAAGTTCTTGTGAAGTGGAGACCTGGGGCAAAGTTTGTGTCACCTGGAAAATTGTTACCCTCCTTTATTTTTGTTGTTATTTTATTTAACTTTTTTTTTATTTAACTTTTAAGATTTATTCTTATTTACTTGTGTGTGTGGTGTTCATGTGAGTGTTTGCCATGTGTGTGACTGTGACCTCGGAGGCCAGAAGAGGGCGTCAGATCCCGAGGAGTTGGAGTTATGTGCTGTAAGCTCAGGGTGGGTTCTGGGAAGGAAACGCTAGTCCTCCCGAAGAACAGGAAGCACCCCTAACCTCTGAGCCATCTCTCCAGAACACTTTTTAGTTGGCTACTTATTTATTTATTAGATTATTATTGCATGGTGTGTGTGTGTGTGTGTGTGTGTGTGTGTGTGTGTGCCAGAACATACCCGTGGAGGTCAGAACACAGCTTTGAGAAGCCAGTTTTCTCCTCCCACCTTCATGTGGATTCTGGGGATCTGAACTCAGTCCCTCAATCCTGCCCAGGAATGAGCCATCTTGCCCACCCTGTCCCCTTTCAGAATGACAAGGAGTTCTGTGAGTTGGCCACTCAGCCGATGAGAAATTCATCCAGAGGATTTCCGGCCCCGTCTCTTGGCAGAAGTGATCCACACAGACCATGCCTCTGTCTCCTCCTCTGCTTGATGCTGATTTTTCTTGTTTAATTTATGTGGCTCTTCCATCGACTTGGCTGCACATCTGCACTTTGATCTAAGCCTTCAAGTCCTTTTGAGAAGGAGGACGGAGGGCTCCGTAAATTAAACGAAAAGGGAAACACTCAGAAGATTCTGTGCAGAGCTGTGACAATAAGTTCTTTGAGACGATTTTAGCCAGTGGTTGGATCCAAGTTAGTTTTGAGACTGACAAGTTTATATGGATCAAAGGTTTTGGAGCAGGGTGTCTCTTTACTTGGGTAAATGGGAACCTCAGGTGAACGAGGCCAAGGAGGAAGTTGCAAGGTGTATGAAAAGATCCGGCACCCCTAAGGCTTGTTCCCTTACCCACCCCGCTCCCAGAGATAATACTGAATCAGTGTGAACACTTAGAGACAAAACGTTGGTGGTTTACTGGGATCAAAACTACTTTCCAGGCGGGTGAGAGGGCTCAGTGGGTGAGGGACCTGCTGCCAAGCCTGCCCACTGGCGTTCCACCCCAGCACCACACGGTGGAAAGAGAACTGACTCTGACTGTGAGTTGTCCCCTGCCCTCCACAGGCGTGCCATGGCATGTGACATGCACACAAAATAAATAAATGAAAATCTTAAAAAAAAAAAAAATTAGTTCCCTACTTTTGCCTTACTCCTCCGCTGCCCTGTCTTTTGGAGACAGGATCTCACTAGCCATATCGCCTTGAAGTCCTTGTGCAGCTGAGAATAACTTGAACTTCCTACCTTCCTACCTCCCCGAGTGCTGGGATTTATATGGTACCAGGGATCAAACCCAGAGCTTCGTGTGTGGTAGACAATCTCGCTTTCAACAAAGCTCCACCCCCATGCCTGCCGCTGAGGTTTTGCACTTGCCACCATTATGGCTTTTTCTTTCGTTTTTGAACAGAGGCTCATGAAGCCCAGGCTGGCTTTGAACTTAGTGTATGACCAAGGCTGGCCTTAAACTCCTACTCCTCTTTGCCTACTCCTCCCAAGTATTGGGATTGCTAAAGCCAGGGCTTGACTTCCTTGTAGCCTTCTTGAAATACACGTGTTTTCCTGGGAAGGTCAAGACATCAGTGTCTGAAGACTTCAGAGTCAGTGAGCTCGCTTCTGGGTCTTTTTTCCTGTGGGACCCTGTCAGAGTCTGGGATTTTGCCTTTCCAGGAAAGTGGGGAGGGCAGAGATTGTGTGGAAGAGAGAGTTTTTCTTCTTCTTCTTCTTCTTCTTCTTCTTCTTCTTCTTCTTCTTCTTCTTCTTCTTCTTCTTCTTCTTCTTCTTCTTCTTCTTCTTCTTCTCCTCCTCCTCCTCCTCCTCCTCCTCCTCCTCCTCCTCCTCCTCCTCCTCCTCCTCCTCCTCCTCCCCCCCCCACTCCTCTTCTTCTTCCTCCTTTTCCTTCTTCTTCTTGGAGCTGTGGTATGACATTGGTCAGCCCCAGTACTTCCCTGGACCTCAACCTCTGGCCTTTGCATCAAGGACTTTCAAGGACTCCAGTCCCGGCTTCCCTCTCTCTGGCTTGTGTGGTGGAGTCACCTTCCCGCCCCAGGGCCACCTCAGCTCCTTGCTCTGTTTATTCTCAAGCAAAACCTTCCTTCTGTTTACTCAGCAAAGATTCTTCTAAGGCGAGCTAAGCACACCGTTTACTCTGCTAACAAGCCTTGGCACATACAGGGAGGCTTGTGTTGACTTATTCTTGAGCCTCCGTTGACATTCGCTGGGTAACACAAACACAGAGGCAGCCTGGGAGCCCCGGCCTGACACAGAGCTAGGAACCCGCCTGGAAAGGCCCATGCTTTCTGTTTTGGTTAGACTCACCTGAGTAAAAATAATACCGTACACACGGAAGAGATTCCAGTTTGTAAGTGTCCTGGCAGCAATGAGGATATCCTGAAGAGACACTTGTGTCCCCACTTGGGCTGTCACATTATTGAAACAGTGGACCCCAAGAAATTGGAATTTTCTCCAGAACTTTGTGCTGGGAGAAGGAAGAGTCTGAGACCTGGTGCTAGCCAAAGGGGAACTTGTCTCCAAGGAAGAGATTCCACCCAGGAGACCAGAGCCAGACGGTGATGGGCAGGAGGGCAGCCTGGCCAGGACTGCATGGCTCTGCATCCTTCTTGCCCTCTAATTAAGCCTAAATCTTGCATCAGGACCCAGAAGGCAGACTTGGGCATTCTCTGACATCCTTGTTTTTCTTCCCAATGTAGCCACATTGAATACATTTCCTTTTTTCTTTTCTTCACCATGACTCACCTGCTTGATCAGCCTATCGAAGGCGGGTGGCTGAGCCTAGCTCCCTAGCATTACCAGGGCCCAGGCTATGTCTGGTCCTAACAAATCCAGTAACACAATGATCTCTTTCATGGTTTCAGTAGCTGAGCATTTTGGAGGTCTCTAAGAAGCTCCTGGGGTTTTCTTCATAAGACTGCATGTGATCATTTGGGGACCACGGCACACTCTCACTGTCCCTTGGGCTGTGGGTTCAATTCTAGCTGTGCTCTTAGTGGCCATGGATCTTGGGACAATTCCTTTCTTCCTCTTCCTCTGGCTTTCAGTGGCCCATCCTCTCCTCCCCACCCCCTTGTTTTATTTGTTTATTTGCTTTTTAAGACAAAGCCTCACTATGTAGCCTCTTGCTGGCTTGGACAACTCCTTGGATAGACCAAGCTGGCCTCAGATTTACACAGGTTTGCCTGCTTTTTACTACCCAGGCGCTGGGATCAAAGGTGTGCACCACCACACCTGGCCTCAGTGTCCCCTTTTCTGTGCTCCTCCAGTCTGAGTGCCTGTGCTGGAATATTCGAAATTCTTTGTTGAGTGAATGCACACACCACATCAGCTGGTGTCTTCAACCTGGGCTGTCTTGCGTCCAAACCCTCCCAAAGGCGGGCTCCACTTGAGTCACTGCCTGACAGGATCTGCCAAAGGTGCCACAGGCTCAGATGTGAGGCTGAAGTGGCTTCTCCTGCCTTCCCTGGCTCCTCCTCTCCTTTCCGCCCCAGCAGGTGCTTGTAAAGGGAACATCTTTTCAGGTGAGGAGCCTGTGTATTGGGTTTGTCTTTGTTGCCCAGAAACTGTTGACATCCAAGACATCCTGTTGCCTTCGCTGGGTAATGAAAAATTGATTGCTTTTGTCTGTCAGCAGGACTCTGCAGCCCTTCACCTTGGCCCCCAGGGTGGGGAACGCTTGCTTCTCATTGCACAGGCATTTACTTCCTTTCAGGAAGTTGGGTGCTGTAAGGAGAGGTAGAAGCAGCTCTCTGGGATGGGGGCCAGGTCTTAAGGGTGCCTCTTGCAGGGGATTTGGTCCATTTCTCCTCAGGTGCTGCTCGGTCCAGCCGATGCTGTTGCCAGGCAACCCCTAGCTCAGTTCCTCTCCGCGGCATCTCACTGCTCATCCAGCTTAGAGCATTGCCCTGTTTCCCAGGCCCCCGAATCCTCCATCTCCCCTTTGCTGGCTGAACACCCCGCTTATGCCCACACACTTCATTTCTCCTGTGTATTAGGCTGGTTGTTCCTACATAAGGGAGACAGCTGAGCCTCCGGGAGAAGCACAGCATTCTAGAGCTAGGAGGAACTTCAGTGCATCCAGCCTTCTGATGTTTACATTTGTGAAGGTGGAGCTCAGAGAGACCAAGTGATGTGTGTGTCTGCGGCCACAGTTATGTGGGGACAGAAGTCAGCACCATGATTCCTGATTAGTGGCTCTGGCATTTGTCTGTTTGCCATGCGCATGCCTGGTACCTGCAGAGGCCAGAAGAGGGCGTCGCAGCACACCCTGGAACTGGAGTTACTGATGGTTATGAGCCACCATGTGGATGCTGGGGATTGAACCCAGGTCCCCTGGAACAGCAGCCATTGATCTTAACTACTGAGTCTTCTTTCGAGCCCCAAGAAGATTTTCAAAGATGCTGATGGCTTCCAGAGGGTGGAACCGGTGGGTGGGTCTTTGTTGAGCCTTCTTCTTCTTCCACTGCCCTGTCTGATGCCCCCTGGAGAGAAGTCACCAGCTTTCAGCTGCCTATGCTTCCTTAGCACTGGTTAGGCCTGTGGCTTCTTCTTCTGAGCCTTGTTTCAGTGGTTGAGGGGCCATGCCTGGAGACAGGTCACTATCCTCAGACCCTGACCCCAGGCAAGCCTTGCACTGTGAACTGATCCCCTGCCTCCTTCTGGAACCCTGAGTCTGCCTCCTTTACAACAAAACTCACAGTGTGGTTGTGGATACCTGTAGTTCCAGCTACTTTGGGCACTGTTGTCCTCAGGACTGTCTCCTGAGCCCCCCAGACATCTCCACACCCGCTGTTGAGCTGGAGCTGAGTCACAGAAGTGGTCCAGGAGTCCTTGCTGTCTGTGAGGTATACCTCAGGAGATGGATTCCACATGCTGGCCCAGGACCCTCTGGCTTTCTTTGTCTGCTTAGGACCAGTGTGGTCTGGAGACACATGCTGACTCACAAAATGTGGTTATGGGTACAATGACTACTTACTGAATACAAAAGAAGCCTTTTAAGAAATCTGCTTCGGAGCTGGAGAGATGGCTCAGTGGTTAAGAGCATTGGCTGCTTTTCCTGAGGTCCTGAGTTCAATTCCCAGCAACCACATGGTGGCTCACAACAACCTGTAATGAGATCTGGTGCCCTCTTCTGGCCTGCAGACAGAACACTGTATGCATAATAAATCTAAAACCAAAACAAAACAAAAAACTTCTTCTTCTTCCTCTTCTCCTTCTTCTCCCCTTGTTCTCTCTTGTTCCTTCTTCTCCCTTCTTCCTCCTTCTCCACTTCTTTCAGATTCCAGATGAGGGTTCTACAACTGCCTATTTTTATTTTGAGACAGGGTCTTACTAAGTTTCCCAGGAAGGCTTTGAACTTGTGATCTTTCTGTTTCAGTCTTCTGAATAGCTGGAATTACAGAGCTCAGGCTCAACTAGTATCCCTGTTTCTCCTCCTCCTCCTCCTCTCCCTTTTTCTTCGCTAATCAATTTTTATTCCATTTTACATAAAGTATCGACCCTCTATAGATTAGAAGTTGGTGATATGGGTAAAAGACATTTGCTTGAAAATCCGGATGACCTAAGTTGGATCCCCAGAACTCATATGAAGCTGGAAGGAGAGAACCAGCTCTACAATGTTGTCTTCTGACCTCTACATGTACGTGTGCCCCCTATAATAAAATAAATAAATATATAGAAAATTAAGAGTAGGTTGAAAGTTTTCCCAGGACACAATGGGCTGTCAGCCAGCCTTCATGAAGGAATCCTGTCATTTGTGGCAGGATCCTGGATGGACATGACAGACACAGAAGGATGGGCACTGAGTAACCTCTCATGCAAAGTCAGAAACTGCTGAATTGAGCTGAGGATGCAGCTCAGTGACAAAGAGTCACTTTCCCGCCACTGAGATCTTGACTTCTTATCAGCAAGTCACTGAATAATGGCAACAGCAAACCTGAGCACGTGTATTTTTGGTGGGCATGGGGGTGGGTGAGACAAGGTCTTGCTATGTAGCTCTAGCTAGCAAGCAACTTGCTAAGTAGACCAGGTTGCCTTCAAGCTCATGGTGATCCTCCTGCCTCTGACTCCCCAGTGCTTGGCTTACAGGCAGATGTCGACATCCCTGGCTTCAAAATTGAACTTGCAAGCAAACAGTGTAGAATGGTATTTACCAGACGTGGAGTGGGTGGAGCTGGGGCTATAGGGATCAAAAGGTCTCATCCCGGAAGAAAGAATGAGATTCCCGAGGTGTGTTGCATGTCGAGGAGGCCGGAGTCAATACTAACATGCTGTATACTTCAAAATTGTCTAAATGTGAGAACTAAACATTCTCACTGTGGAAAATAAGGATGAGGGCAACAGAGATAAGTTATCTCCACTTACTCTACATTCTATACAGTTATCACATCTCACAGGGTACCCGGCAAATATATGCTATTATTATTTGTCGATTAATGATAGAAATAAATAACAAACTCAAAGACAACCTTTTTCACAGGTGGCCTCTCTGCCTTTTTCACAGGTGGCCTCTCTGGTACTCAACATGGCAGAGTCTGTGGAGTACTCCTTTTGGGCAGCAGGGGGCAGCAGTGACATGGGACTCATCTTTCGGATTAGGCCGGGTTTCTTCATTATCCAGGTATCCTCTGCTCTTTCTGAAGGATGGGAAAGAGGTGGGGTTCACTTTCTTCATCCAGTTTTGTGACATCTCCAGGGAGAGCACCCAGGAGGACCACCCAAGTGGAGCTGAAAGGAGAGTGAGGATTGGGAAGAGGAGCTGTGCGTGGCTTTTGTGTATGCGGTATTGGGCTCTGATAACAGCTGCCTGGGTTTGAATCTTCACTCAAACTGGGAGGCCTTGGGAAAGTCACCCAAGAAGTCTTGCTTCCTCGGGTGCAAGGGGTGTAATGGCAGCTACAGGTAGGGTAGGGTGACTTGGCACCGTGCCTGACCTGTGTGGATACCCCACTCACGTGTTCATTACGCAGCAGGCCCGGCCTGACATTTTTTTCCTCTGGGATCCTATGACATTGGGAGATGTCAGCCTTTTTGGGTGCACATTTCTCCTGAGGACAGTTGGTCCAACAAATTGCTGTAACTGCTGTATTGAGATTTGCCTCAGCCCATGCCTTCCCTAGGATGCCTGCAGGGCTGGGCCCAAGACCCTGTAGTGAAGTCCTCAGTGCTCAGAATTCCCTCTGTCACCTGCCCATCATTGCATGGACTCCACACATTTGACAGTATAGAGACGCCGTGGTTTCTGCTGCGCAGTGGAAGACCCCGGCATGGTGGTTGTGAGCCTAGCAATTAAAGCCAGGCTGCCTGGGTTGAATGAAATCTTGTCAGTGGGTTTTGCCAGCTGTATGACTTGGGGCAAAATGCTCAATGCCCTTGGGCCTCAGTTTTCCTGTTATGCCTTGGATCATCCTGTGATAACTGAGTGGAGGAAAGCAGGGGAAGGCCAATGCCTGCATCGAGCAGGTGTCTGTTTAGCATCTTGAGAACAGGAAGCCATGGCTCAGGAAGGAGGGGGGTCTGTACTCAGTACTAGTCAGAAGCCTATTAGCTGCCAGATGCTGAGAACTAGATACACAGTGTCTGACCTATCTCCTTCTGTGGAAAGACAGGCATTTATATCTTCGACTTGCAGATGAGGCACCTAAGACTCAGTTTACCCAGGTTTGAAGAGTAGAAAGAACTGGCGGTGGTGGGTGGCCTTGCGGTCTCTAACGCAGTATCCAGAGTTCTCTTTTCTTTGAATGTGACAGGAGGGAGGAAATATGGTGGGTATTTGGTCCTTTTTGTCGTAGACTAGAAGCCCAGAGATTAGCCACATTTCACCCCTGATTTTCCCCATGCTCCAGGAGGGATTTCAAGAGGGTAAAGGGGTCATCGAGAAAGAGTTCTGGAGCCTCTTGGACTAGGCAGCACGAACTGATGCGGCCGAGAGGGAATGGGAGTGGGCAGCAGGGGGCGCTGTGGCACCATGAAGAACTGGTACTTCCCTGAGGAGGGATGGGGCTCTTGGGAGACAGGCCCAGCCTCATCCAGGCTAGGCAGGGAACTTCTGCTCAAGAGAGGGTCTCCAGAAGATTCCGTCATGATAGGCATTCTGGGTACTGCTCTTTCCTCTGTCTTGATTTGTGATTTTGGATAAGTGTTTTAACATCCTCTCTCCTTCTCCTGACGGGGTGTGTGTGTGTGTGTGTGTGTGTGTGTGTGTGTGTGTGTGTTCATGTATGCACACGTGTAGAATCTGCCTGTGGAGGCCAGAGGTCAACCTTGCGTATTGTTCTTCAGGAGCTGTCTATTTCTTTTTTAAAATTTTATTTAAAAAAAAAAAACAAATTTATTGTATGTGTTTAGGTGTTTTGTCTCCATGAATGTCTGTGCACCACCTGTGTGCCTGGTGCCCACAGAGGCCAGAAGAGGGCATCTTCTGGAAGTGGAGTTACAGATGGTTGCGAACCACCATGTGGGTGCTGGGAATCGAACCCAGGTTCTCTCTCTGGAAGAGCAACCAGTGGTCTTATACACTGAGCCGTCTGTCCAGCCCCTCCTGTATTTTAAGACAGGCTCCCTCGCTTGTCTGGACTGCCCTGGTGGATGCATGTAGAAGGTGATAAAGCCAGGCACATTCTATCTAATTCTACTTCTTAAACTCTTAGAAGAGACCAGTCCCCCGAGATGGAAGCGAGTTTGTTGGTTGCTGTGGACTAAGGGGTTGGGAGTTGGAATGAGTGTCAACAAGGGACAAAGATATTTTGTGGAAGCAGAGGTTAACATCTGGTGTCCTCCTCTACTGCTCTCCACCTGAGTTTTTGGAGTAGACTCTCACTGAGCCCAGAGCTCACCAGTGCAGCTGGGTTGGTTGGCTAGCAAGCACAGAATGTCCCTGTCCCCCTAGTGTGGGGGTGACAGCTGCATGCAGCCCTCCTTGGCTTTTGCTTTGGTGCTGGGGACCTGGACTCAGGTTCATTACTTACTGAACCATCATCTCCACAGCTCTTTATTTTTATATTTAAAATTTTTGTCTTAAATATTTTGGCTTGGTTTGTTTCAGCGAGGAGAATTTTATTTGATACAGACTTCCATATATTCCAGACTGGCCTCCAAACTCACTATGTAGCTGAGGGTGACCTTGAACTTCTGATCCTCCTGTCTCTACCTCTAGAGTGTTGGAATCACAGTCATTAGTCACCATTCCCCATTTTTCCATTATTTTTAAAGAGGAAAAATTATATTGTATCTTGTCAGCTCAAGTCTCTTAACCAATTTCCTAAAATCTAATAAAATATACCAGCGTGTTTACATGTGCTACACACAACCATGTTCAGCTGTAAAAAGCTTGCAGCTTTGCTTCCAGATCACACCAGGACTAATGGGGACATTAACAAGCAGTCACTCTGTGGCAGGACTCTGCCACTCAGTGCCAGCAATGGCCAAGGGGCCCCATTCCCTTCCTTCCCTAACTTTAATATATTTCAGAGTACAGCTTCATTCATTCTGCTAGTTGGTTTAGGAAAGTCCCTCCATCCCTCACACACACACTGTTTTGTTTTTGTTGGTTAAAATGTTATACCGGGGACTGATAGCTGAGCAGGTTAGAACACTTTCCACCAAGCTTGAGGACCTGAGGTTTGATTCCCAGGACCTACATGGTGGAAGGAGAGAGCTGACTCTCACAAGTTGTCCTCCAATTTCCACATGTGTGCTAAGGCACACACATGTGCACACATGAGGTAAAATGTGGTTAAAAAGAGAAAGTGAAATTATGTCACACTGACATTTGGGAACAGACGTGTTCCCATGTAAACACTACCCACAAAGCATGCTCCTGAAGACGTCTGAAGTCAGGGAAGAGTGGTCCTGTGAGGAGCATGCTAGCAGGAGGCTTCTGCGGGACACATCTGAGGTCCATGCTCCATGCACAGGAGGAGGCATGCACCGTTGATTCCATCCAAGCTTGAAGGACCTTAGTTCACTGGGAAGAGACCATGAGGTCTGGGGACTTTTCCTGGGTCATGTGGTGACTGCGGCGGGATTCAGTTGGGAGGTCAAGCTCCTGGGTTTGGATGGTGACCCTGAGCTCTACATCAGGGTCTCAGGTCTGCACTGGAGCAGCTGTGGTAATGCAGCGCACTGGACCGGTTTACCGGGCGAGTCACTTTGCATGTGGACACTGCCAGCTGCGCTCAAAGAGCTGACTGTGGTCCTGTCCCTGCTTTGGGAAGGTCAAGGACTCTCAGTAAATACACCTGCTGGTTGTTTACAGAGCTCAGTCTGGAGGCCAGATTAGGCATTTCCCTGGGGAGAAGCCAGGGAGTGACTGCCAGCCCAGTGCCCGGGCAATCAGACCTGGGAGGGGGGCGGTGTCTTTGAAACCTGTTTGTGCATGTGTTGCTGGAGTTGGGAGGACAGAGCTGCCTGGCAAAACCACACTGTGATCTCAGCGTTCTTTTGGTGTGACACTGTAGGGCTGGCTCTTAGCTGGCTTCCCCAGGCTCTGTGCCATGCCTATCTCTAGGGCATTCTCTGGAAGTAGAAGAACAAGGTGGATACTTAAAGTAGTCTAGGGACACCCAGCAGGAAGCTGCTCCAGGGAGTCACGGGCCCAGAAGCTGCCACTGGTCAGGAAGCCGGGTGCCGTCTCTCCAACTCATCGTTGACGCAGGGAGTTCCTTGGGCCTCGAGGACACATTGTGTCCCATCAGGTTCTGTTTCTCTTCCTTAGCCTCTCAGGCTGGAGAACCTGGGGATGGATGGGATCGGAGGGACAACTGGCAGGTGACATCTGGCAGGTTGGAGCTCAAGGCCAACTGGCTGAGTGAAGCTAAGGGCGTTGAGTGGTGCCGAGAGGTCCTGGGTTCGAGGGGCTGGAGGGGACAAGCCTTAGCGTTCTGGACTGAGCTGGACTCAGAGGAAAGGGCCCGGGAGGACACTCTCTTCTATAGCCTGATGGTTTCTCCGGTCCCGCCTGGCCCAGTGGGCCATAGCTGCTTATAAAATAATCATTTGGAGTCTTATATTAATTACCGATTGCATGGCCTATGGTGGGCTTCTCGCTAGCTAGCTCTTATAACTTATCCCATTTCTATTAATCTATAAGTTGCCACGTGGCCGTGGCATTACCGGTCTGCTGGCGTCTTGCTGCACCTCCCACGGCAGCAGCTGGTGTCTCCCCTCTTCTCCTTTCTTCTTCCGTATCTCTGCTTAAATTTCCCGCCTGCCTCTAAGCTGCCTTGCCATTGGCCAGTAGAGCTTTATTTATCAACCAATCAGAGCAACACATATTCACAGCGTACAGAAAGGCACCCCACAACACTCTTCAGGTTCAAGAAGGCCGCACGCTCTATTCTGTTATGAGGTCTTTGCAGACCCCTGTATCCCTTCTATGTGTTATTCTCGTGTGTGCACATAGGTGTGCACACAGAGGTCAGAGGTCAGCCCTGTGAGGTTGGTTCTCTCTTACAAGGAAGGGATTGAACTCAGGTTGCCAGGCCTGACTCTACAAGCTGGGCCAGCTGCCTCCCTACCCCCACCCCCACCCCCGGTCCTCTTCGGAGATCTCAGTTCTCAGGCTCCCCTCTCCTTTTATCTGCCTTTTTTTTTTTGTTTTATTTTTATTTTTATTTTTTTAATATATATATATATATATATATATATATACATATATATATATTATTTTACAATACCATTCAGTTCTACATATCAGCCATGGGTTCCCCTATTCTCCCCCCTCCCACCTCCTCCCCTTACCCCCAGCCTACCCCCCATTCCCACCTCCTCCAGTACAAGTCCTCCCCCGAGGACTGCGATCAACCTGGTAGACTCAGTCCAGGCAGGTCCAGTCCCTTCCTCCCAGACTAAGCCAAGTGTCCCTGCATAAGTTCCAGGTTTCAAACAGCCAACTCATGCAATGAGCACAGGACTCGGTCCCACTGCCTAGTTGCCTCCCAAACTGATCAAGCCAATCAACTGTCTCACCTATTCAGAGGGCCTGATCCAGCTGGGGGCCCCTCAGCCCTTGGTTCATAGTTCATGTGTTTCCATTCATTTGGCTATTTTTTTTTCAATAATTGAGTAAAACTGAAATTTATTATATGCCACAGTCGTCCTAGGGACCTCCATGCTATATATATAGCCTCTATGGTTCTATGGGTTGTGGTCTGATTGTTCTTTATTTTATATCTAGAATCCACCTATGAGTGAGTACATACCATGTTTGTCTTTCTGGGTTTGGATTACCTCACTCAGGATGATTTTTTCTAGTTCCATCCATTTGCCTGCAAATTTCATGCTTTCATTGTTTTTATCTGCCTTTTCTATTCTCTCCCAGGCTCCTTTCTCCTCTTTCTTCTTTTCTACGCTTGTCTTACCTGCTCGTGACACTGGGAGCTTCCGAGAAGCACAGACATACTGCCGCTTGACATCTTTAGGGTGGTCTGACATGTGCTTGTGTGGACTCAGCCACTGAAGGTCAGATGGGAGTGGCTGACCCCTCACTTCCTGCTCTCGGGGAGCCCAAGGCCCTTTCAGGCACAATATCCTGAAAAATAGAAGTATCCGCTTTGGCTTTAGCTACCAGCCTCTACCCAGTTTTCATTCATTACCCTGTGACTTTCCATTATCTCTTTACTAGAGTTGAACTGAACATGGGGCTTGAATCTTATCCCTTGACCTTCCTGTTTCAAGGTCACCGTAACGGCTGAGATGTTATTGAGTTTCCTGCGCCAGCGGGAGAGGTTCACCATGTAAAACATTGCCGGTTAGGTTTTCACACTTGACTTTCAAGGCCCTGCCAGCTTGCATATACCTGGCTTTTCTTTCCTCTCCTTTCTGCCCTCCCCTCTCATCTGGCCCAGCCTTCCCAACTGGATTCCTCTCAGGACAGACTGGCTCTGTAGAACCAAAGCATCAGCTAGGCTGGGAGCCTCCCCCAAGAGGACCTGCCATCATCAAGAGGGGCCTGAGCCACAGACTGAGGTCCTCCAGGGACTCAGAAATCCTCCTGGATTTGCTTGAGGCTCCTTTGCCTCTATCTATACAAGAGACCTTCTTCCTCTCCTGTCTCCTCCTGTCAGCTCCAGTGGGACCTGACACAGTTTCATCCTGCAGGCTGGAGTCAGATCTCAAACAAACTGCCTTCCTCAGTGAGAGAAGCACCCGGGGATCGACAAGTCACCTTTTCCAACAGTCACGTTGCTCTCTGAGATCTTAATCTCTCCTGGCTAGCTAGGCTGGAAAAAGCTTCTGGGGGAAACTAGATCTTTCTGAGCAAAGCTGGGTCTGTCTTTCCATCTATTCCCCATGCCAAAGTGTGCTTTGCCCGGGGCGCGGGGAGCACCTGATCACAGAATCTGGGTGAGTCCTCCTGTCATTTCCTCTGTCTGTGGGAAGTGCCCGGCTGAGCCCTGGACACCGAGGATTCAGTGAGAGCCTCCCAGCTGCCCTTTGCCTGGAGGAGGATGTGTTGGGAGGAGGGAAGAAGCTTGTAGTCCCACCTTGGCAGCAGCTGTCCAGGCAGGTAGGTCACTGTGTGGTCTTGACCATGTCTTCTAATGGTCTGAGGCCTCAGTGGAGGTGTCTGTAATCCAATGTCAGCAGAACTGCTGGGGCCCAGAACCAAGACACCTGCTAACCAAAGGGCTTTGGGCAAGGACTCCAGGAGCTTCAGCTAGCTAGTCAATCACTCATCATCTGATGGCTGGGGATGGGTTTAGTTGGTAGAATGCTTGCTTGGCATACAAGAAGCCCCAGGTTTGATCCCCAGCACCTCATAAACCAGGCATGGTAGTGCACATCTGTAATCCCAGGACTTGGGAGGCAGAAGAATCAGGAATTCAAGGTTATCCTCTGCTACACAGCAATTCTGAGGCCAACTGGGCTACATGGGACCCATCCCCCAATAAAGCCAACCCCCAAACCACCACTTCCAACAAGGAACAAGTACTCATTGCCAATAGCCCTAACTCACTGTATATGTGACCTTGACCTTGACACAGCCATACCTCTCTCTGGGTCTTGGTTCTTTTTTGGGGAGGGTTCCTGTATACTGCAAAGGCTGCTCTTAAACTCACGGGTTCATCATCTTTATATACATTCATTGTACTAATCTGCTGGTTTTTATGAGATAGGTTTTTTGTTTTCGTTTTTGTTTAGTTTTACAAGACAGGGTTTCTTTGTGTAGCCCTGGCTGTCCTAGAACTCACTCTGTAGACCAGGCTAGCCTCTAACTTAGAGATCTGCCTGCCTCTGCCTCCGGAGTGCTGGGATTAAAGGTACATGCCACCACCGCCTGATGAGACAGTTTTACTCTATAGCCCAGGCTGCCCTTAAACTTGTGGTAATTCTCCTGCATCAGCCTCCTGAATGCCAGGGTTACACGTGTGACACCACACCCACTTTCAAGTTAGTTACCTCAGCCTCTGCAGGAGTTGGAATGACAAGTACACACTCGTACCTCAGCTTGGTGTGATTTTTTTCCATTGACTTTATAAAGGTGTGACATAGATACAAAAGTATACTCATTTGGAGCACACAACTCAGTGGGTTGTGCTAAATGTGTATCTGACATTTTGATCACCCCAGAAAGTCCTCTGGTGCCCCTGTCAGTCAATGATCCCCACTTCCCATCTGCTTTCCCATGGTGGGGAAACTCCTATGTCTAGTGTGGAGGTAAGTTCTGGGTTGGCCTTCTCTCTTTCAGTGTGTGCTCACGACACATGATGTTGGCATATCAGCCCTTTGTATCTTGTCATGTTGTCAGTCTCCACTCCTGGGTAGGTAGACCCTCAGATTGGATGGTTGGGCTGTTTCTGGCTTTCCTTCCATCTTTCGGCTGTTACGGATAAAGGTTCTGTGTATGGGTTTTGGGTGACTGTAAGTGCTTATTCTCTGGATACATACCAGTGATGGCAACTGCTCAGATATATGTTATATACTCGTCTAACTTCATTTATTTACTGATTGATTGATTGATTGTGTGTGTGTGTGCGCACCATGGTGTGCATAATGGAGGTCAGAGAACAACCTGTGGGAGTCTGTTCTCTCCTCTTAGCATGTGGGTTCTGGGGATAGAACTCAGGTCATCAGGCTTGGGGGCAGGTGCCTGTACACACTCAGTCACCTCACTAGCCCTATGACTAATTTTAAAAGAAACAGTGGGACTGTTTTCCACAATCCTGTGCCCTTTACATTCCCGGAGGCAATGAACACTCCAGTTGCTCTACACCCTCATCAGCACTTCATGTTGTCTGTTTGTCTTCCTTCATCATTCAGCGTCCACCCCCTGGAGTCTTATGTCTCCCACAGCTTCTCATCCCTGCTATTATCTTGTTCCCAGGCCAGCTTCTCAGGCCTGGCTTTGGTCTTGACATAGTGCAGGATCCAAGATCTGAAAATTCCAGGGTCAACTTGGCTTTCATGCTTGGCTTGAGAGAACAGTTCAAATGGAGCCTTTTAATTCACCAAAGCAGACAGACAGACCAGGCCTTTTAGCATCTCTTGACTGCCTCTCTCAGGGCCAAGAATTTCACTTTGCTTTTGATCATGGTCACTTTCTCTCTTAAAATTTACTGTTATTATGTGTACCTGTATGGCGTGCGTGTGTAGGGGTGTGGGGGTATGGATGGAGGGCAGAGAACATCCTTTGTGGAGATGGTTTTCCCTTTCTACTTGTGCGTCCTCACCCGCTGAGCCATCTTGCGGGCTTAGTGTATGCAGCTTTTGAGTGCCCCGTTTTGGAGAATGAGCACACAGTAAAACAAACAAACGCAATCCCACATAGTTTGGTTTCAAAGTATTTACTTCATGTTTATTGTGTCTGTGTTCCAATGTCACCGTCTCAGAGGCCCTTTATGACTGCTAGGAGCAAAGTGAGGTTTGGTGAGACCCGAGTTTAAGTAGTTAAAAAAACATGGCAGGAGAGAGGAGGCGAACTCCAGGGCACCGCACATGGAGGCCACTCTGGGAGACGCGTTGCTTCTCCCTTTCCAACATTGGTCAAGGGATTGAACTCCAGTCCTTAAGCTTATCAGTGAGTGTCTTTATCCACTGAGCCATTTCAACAGGCCAGCTGGGCAATCTTTGAGTATTTCTCCTCAGAAAAAGAGCGCACAACGAGGAACACAAAACCGTCTGGAGTGACAAGAGAGAGGGGCCCAGGCAGCCAGTCACCCTGAAGCTGAGGCCTCAGGAGATTTGGGTAAAGTGTGTCTCCAGAGCACCCAGCTCGCTCACCGAGCCCCACAGCCTGATTCTTTCTCTTCACTGTGTGGCACTGCCCACTGTCATGTTCTGTTTCTCGACCCCCCCCCCCCCCCCGCCCCAGCCTCCCTGCTACCTCTCTGCTGGAAGGCATGCTCTGGGGGGACAAAGGCCCATGGACCTTTGCTGTCTGTCCCCTGGCTCTCAGAACAGCCATGTCCAGTACTTGATACACATTGCCCAAATGAGAACATCCCTGCTTTCCCAGTGCGGCTGGCTTGCTCTCTGTGGAAGGTGAATGGAGACTTCAGAGGAAAGGAATCTATAGAGAACTACTAAGCTCATGAGGGTGGTCCCCAGTGTGACAGCGTTACAGTGGGGGAAGCATGGGGCTTTGGGAGACAGGTTCTGGTACCCATTGAGTGCCGATGATGGGCCAGGCACTAGACATGTTTTGTGAGTCTTGCTGTGTACTTCACTCTAGTCTTCAATGACAGTACTTCTGTCCCAGTCTCCCGAGTATTGGGACTATAAGCATGTGTCACCAAGTCAAGCCAGACATAATCATCTTAGAGACCCTCCCAGCAGCCTTCCAGGGAAGGTGTCCCCATGTTGTAGGACACGCAATGGTGGCGAGGTGAAGCTGTGTCACATCACTGCAAAGTGGGCACCTGGGAGCTGCGCCCAGGCTACCGGTCTCCCTTGCTTCACAGTGCGCCAGTGAGGGTCCTCCATGTGCACACTCAGCACCCCTCTCTCAGAGCTCCATTCTCCACTACTCTAGTGGGGCTCGCCAGGGTCGGCCAGGGTCAGGTGCTGAGAGCTGAGCTCTAGGGGGATCAGAAATGAGAGGCTTGGAGGAAAAAGAAGATCATGTCCCCTGGTGGGCCAGAACAGAGGGAGGCTCCAGGCTCCTCTGCCCCCATCCCAGGCAACGGCCCTTCCAAGATCAGTGAACTAGGCCAGCCTGGAATGAAGACACGGGGACCGGCCCCAAAGAGCGTGAGCTTCGAGCAGCTTCCGGAACTTGATGTCATGGGAGGAAACCACACAGGTACCCAAGGGCCCAGATAACCTCCCTGTGCCAAATGCCAGAAATGTCACCAGTTTAGGCCCCTGAGAACCTGGGTGGCAGACTATGCTAATGGTCCTTCTATAGACACTAAGTTATCTGTTTCACAAATTGACATAGGGATTAATGAAAGACCCAGCATGTGCAAATGCTTAATAGACACGGGTTCACTTTCCTCTCCATTCTTTTTCAAAGGTCTCTGACTTTGGATTTTAAGCTAGAGCCTCCCTGGCAACTCTTCGTTGTCTTTATCTGGAATGCCCATCTTGGCCTAAGCTCTGTCAAAGGCGTAATCTTCAGGGGGACAGAGGGATGGATTAGCAGTTAAAAGCACTGACTGCTCTTGCAGAGGACACAGGTTCGATTCCCGGCACCCACATGCCAACCTTTGAACTATCTTAACTCCAGTCTCCCCCCACATCACAGTGGGCTTTTAATTATCACCTGCCACGTGCCCTACAACTGCCCACCCACCGTCTCTTCTTCACTCTCCCTCTACAAGGCCAAGTGCATCCTCCCACTTGGTGGGTGGGAAGTGGAGGCCTTAGCAGGAAGCAGTGGAGAGGCACAGAGGCTGCTCCCCTTTTCTGGAGCACGTCTCTTGTGCACCAGCCTCTCTGATCACCAGCCTCTCTGATCACCAGCCTCTCTGACAGAAGCTGAGAAAACAAGATAGCTTGACTTTTAAATCATCTACCATGTATGTACTGAATTCCTCTTCCGTGTGGCTTGAGGGAGACTAACCTTCGTGCTTGTCTTCAAGGAGCTCAGAGAGCTGGAGGGAGAGAGGGGAGTGGGGAGGATTCGGAAAGAATGCGGCAGCTCTAGGTCAGCTGAGGGCTCTGTGCTATGAGGCTGCCTCTTCTCATCAGGGAGGCAGGGGGTCCCCAACCTCACGCCATCCACACAGAGGCCCTCGGTGCCTCCTCGGTGCTGTGCATGTGTGTTCTGGTGTGCACACACGCCTGCCTGAAAATGTGTGTGCACACGTGTGCAGTGCTGGCGATGGAGGTAAGTGAGATGGTGCTGCTGCCTCTGCGTGGGATGGAATCCCACCACCTCATCCCCTCCATCTGGAATCTCCATTTTGATGCCTTTTGGATGAGAATTTTGATACAACACAGCCCTCTAGATGATTAAGATAGCATCTTTTAAAGTTTTGTTTTATTTTATGTGTATGGATGTTTTGCCTGCATGTATGTCTGTGTACCACATGAGTGCCTGGTGCCCATGGAGGCCAGAAGAGGACATCAGATCTCCTGGAACTAAAATTATAGATTGTATGAGCTACAGCATAGGTGCTGTACTGGGAACTGAACTTGGGGTCCTTTGAAGAGTAGTAAGTGCTCTTAACTGCTCTTAACAGCCATCTCTCCCAGCTTTACGTGACAATCACAAATTTATTTATTTATTTATTTATTGATTAATTGATTGATTGATTGTTTTTTTCAGACAGAGTTTGTAGTCTCTGTGTAGTCCTGGCTTTCCTGGATCTTGCTGTGCAGACTAGGCTGACCTCAAACTCACAGAGATTCACTTGCTTCTGCCTCCTGAGTTCTGGGATTAAAGGTGTGCGCCACCACTGCCTGGCTAATTTTATTTTTAATTGTGTCTATTTGTGTGTCTGGGTATGTGTTCATGAGTGCAATGAGTGCAAGTGTCTGAGGAACCCAGGAGAGGGCACCGTACCCACTAGAGCTGGAGTTACATGTGGTTGTGAGCCACCCAGTGTGGACACTGGGGATTGAACTTGGGCTCTCTCAAATAGCTGAATGGACTCTTGACCACTGAACTATCTCTTCAACCTTTTTTTTTTTTTTTTTTTTTGTAACCAATAGAAAAACAAACAGGGGGGGTTGGGGACTTAGCTCAGTGGTAGAGTGCTTGCCTAGCAAGTGCATGGCCCTGGGTTCGGTCCTCAGCTCTGGAAAAAAAAAAGAAAAACAAACAGGGACTGGAGAGATGGCTCAGTGGTTAAGAGCACTGGCTACTCTTCCAGAGGTTCTGAGTTCAATTCCCAGCACCCACATGGTGGCTCACAACCGTCTGTAATGAGATCTGGTACCCTCTTCTGGCCTGTAGTGCATACATGCAGGCAGAACACTATACATAATAAATAAATCTTAAAAAAAAAAAGAAAAAAAGAAAAACAAACAGTTGTAGCTGGACGTTTCTCCGGTCCCACCCTGCTCTACAGTCTGGAAGCCCCTTATAAAATAATCACTCAGAGGCTTAATATTAATTACAAACTGTATGGCCTATGGCTTCTTGCTTCTTGCTAGCTAGCTCGTATAACTTAACTCAATTATTACTATTAATCTATGTATCGCCACATGTTCTGTGACTTTACCTGTGTCCTGTTGCATGTTGCTCTTTGGACGTCGGGTTGGCGTCCCCCTATTCTGCCTCTCTTCCCTCACTATCTCGTTTGGATTTCCTGCCTGGCTCCATCCTGCCCCGCCATAGGCCAATACTGCTTTATTTATTATCCAATGAGAGCCACATATATTCACACCATACAGAAAGACATCCCACAGCAAACATTAATTTGAAATGCAGGCTTAAAATAGAGATAGATTTAACTTTTTATTGTTTTTATATGTTTTTCAACACACGCACACACGCACGCACGCACTCACAAGCAAAGAGGGGACCGGGGAAGAGGTTCAGTTGATAGAGTGTTTGTCCCAGGACAAAGCCCTGGATTCCATTCCCAGCACTGCCCAAATGAGGTGTGATAGCGCATGCCTATAATTTGAGCAGTCGGGAGGTGGAGGCAGGAGGATCAGAGTTTCAAGGTTATCCTTGGTTACGTAGCAAGTCCAAGGCCAGCCAGGGTGACATGAGATCTTATCTCCAACAAATAAGCAAAAACAACAAAAGAAAGAATGATACAACATGCCCATGACTCATTCAGCCCCCTCTGGCTCTCCGCCCTGCTCATGCTGGGGCTGGAGCAGGTAGGTGCCTCTCACAAGCTAGGCCAAGTCCTCAGCCTTCTGCCATTCTTGGAAAAATGGATTCTTGATGAGTTGAATAAATTTGATATTTTGCAAAACACTGACTGCAGTTCATTGAATGCCTATTGTTTTTCCCTCATAATAGAAGTGAAAAATAGATTTTAAAATATTTACCATGTGTGGGAGTAGCTGCTGAAGACACTTGTTATGTATGTGTAGAACTCGAAAGGTGCCTGGCAGAGAATTCAGATTCCTAGGCTGTACAGAAGTTGGCAGGGGAGACAGCTGAGAGCCTGTCTCCCCTGGACCCTAGCATTCTGTGGCTCTCTTATTTGTAGACGGACAAAGCCCATTTATAACTTCTGGAGTCTGGCTTCCAGCACGGTGGTGGCAGAGATTCAGGAATGTGTTTGCTGGGAGTCACTCAGGGAACAAGGCCTGATTGTCTTCCCTCCTGACTCTCAGGACACGCTAGGAAGGAACGTCCTTAAACCCATATTGCCCACAACCTCCCTCACAGTGGCTATGGCACTCTGGGGAAAATACTGGAACCCTGGGGGTCAGAAGATGTGGATTTGTGCTGTTGACCAAAGCTGTGTGGTCTCCAGAAAATTTCTTCCTTTTCCTGTCTCTCCTGTTCTGGTACAGGTGGGCTTCCACTTGGGTGTTCTCTGTGGACAGTTTTAACTCTGGGTGGCTACTGTCTTTGGCCAAGTGCAAGGAAGAAATGTTTAGCATGATGCACCATCACGTGGTAGACATGCACACTGGCAGCTTTGATGTGCTAGAGTACTTTATGGACGTCAATGGTTTCCTCTAATTTCATGGGATGCTGCGTACTTGCTCCATCAGGGTGATCTGCTGTCAGTAGCGAATGCCTAGAAAGTCCTGGACTTCTAAGCCAAAGCCCCTATCACTCATGTGCAGATTCCACTGAGCCCTGAAAGTCCTCAGGCTCTTGAGGTGCAGATGAGGCCCAGGGTTGAATCAGCCCTTTGCTTTCTTTCCACATCTAAAAGCCTTGTGCTCACGGAGATCCACATGTGTGGGGACTCTTCGAAGCACTCGGAGAAGCTCGTGAATACGGCTGGTTGTGTGACTTTGAATCATGCTGGGATCTGTCATTCTGCCCTATACCCTGTCGACTTTCCCTTCCCTTATTGGCTTCCTTTCTTCTGGTTTTTGATGCGCTCCCCTTCCCTGCTTTGGATGTCAAATTCCTTTTCCTCCCATTTCTCAGCACAGTTCAGCTAGCTGTTCAGCCTGCAAGTGCAAATATCACAACCTGCCAGGCGATGGCTCAGTGGTTAAAAGCGCTGGCTGTTCTTCCAGAGGACCCGGGTTCAATTTCTAGGACACATGTTTTCTTATGACCCTCTGAACCTCCAGCTCCAGGGAATTCGAAGCCCTCTAGGATTCTGTGGACACCAGGCACTCATGTGGTGCACAGGCATACGTGCAGGCAAAAACCCATGTACATATAATAATAATAACAATAACAATAACAATAATAATAATAATATTAATAATAATAATAAAACAAAAACACCAGCCAGCAGCTTACCAGGCAAAAAGACTCCAGGGAGTGGGGTTGTTCTACAGAAAGGAATTGTATGAACCAAGAGAAGGCTCCGTGAGCAACTGCTCACATTGAGAAATCTTAGTGACCTGAGTCAGATTCCTAGACCCACATGAAAGCGGAAAGAGAGACTGATGTCACAGGTGTGCTCTGACCTCCAGACTCTCACCATCAGCCACTGGCCCATGTGCCCCCACCACCACATTCATGGGGAGTAGGGTACATGAATAATAAATTTAATTCATAGAAAGGAGCCCTCAAAAAGATTAAACGCTGGCCTAGGGAGACGGCTCACTGAATAAGACACTTGCTATGCAAGCATAAGGGCCCAAATTCAGATCCTGAGAACTCACATGAAGCCAGATGTGGCAGTGTGCCTCTGTAGTCTCAATGTGTCCACTGTGAGATGGGAGGCATAAACAGGAGACTCCCTGGAAGACTGCAGGTCGGTCAGCCTGGAGCATGCAGCAGTAAAAAAATGTAGAGACCTTGTCTCAGATGAAGTGGAAGGAAGGACCAATACCTAAGGCTGCTATCCTCTGAGGCACGCATGCTCACTGGGGCGTTGCCTCATAGACTGATCTTACGCTGTCTTTTGGGCAGACCCACCCCGCGAGAACATTCTATACTATTCAGCATAGCGCTTTTCCTCTCTGGCGGCTGTCCAATTTCACTCCGCGTTACTCCTCCATCATCCATGATGGCTCCTTCCCTGGGTCTGCCTCTGGGGGCCTCTGGCTGCCTGCCTGTATGGGGGGAACTTGGAGGGGCTGGGAACTTGGCTTTGAGCATTCATCCATCGGGAGCTGGGGCCAGTTCTCTCCTCCTGGAGCTGGCATGGTGAATTTCCCCACCTTACTGGTATGCATGTCCTCAGAGCTGGTCCCAGAGGGTGGACCTGGTGGGGATGTGGAAAACAGAAGATGGGAAGCAGTCTTAGAAAGTTATAATGGGCAAGTAGTGCAGGACCCTCCTCCCAGTGGAGCCTGGAGCTCTCCATGGTATACTAGTGCACAGAACAAGCCAGAGGAGTGACCAAGTTTTGTAGGGGTGGCTGTCAGCTCTGAGCAGGAAGGGGCATGTCTTGGTTGGGGTGTAGAGGAGAGCCTGGTACTGTGCCTCGAGATGTGACTGAATAGGTAACAGGAGAAAGTAAAGGAGTGGAAGGGGCACACATGTGGTCGCTTGGCAGGTGCTTCTCAGGGACCCCACACTTGAGTCTCGGAAAGTGAGTAGGTGGGAGGGGACTTGCCAAGATAATCCACCTTAACAGGTGCACGGGGCTGATGAGGTCAGACTGAGAAGAGAAAAACACTCCAGGTGGAGAAAGTCACATGACCCAGGCAAGAGGGTGAGCAGCTGTCCTGTCTAGTAGACCACAGAGAGTCACTTAAGGGGGTGTGTCAGGGTGGAGGGTGAGGCTTCTAGACGCTCTATGCAGCGCTTTGGGCTTTGTTGAACAAGCTATAAGGGGATCACAGGAAGGTGCCGAGCAGAAGGGAGACAAGGGTTGCTGCATCGTGAGCTTGAGGCCAGGCTGGGATGCACGAGACTTGATCTCAAAACAACAAACAAACAAAACTCAAACCAAATCAAAACAAATCCCCCCAAGCCCCGCAATAATACAGGGACCATGAGATGACTCTGTGGGTAAGGGCTCTTGTTGGCAGTCCTGAGGATCTGATTCTGTCCCAGGACCACACAGGGAAAGGAAAGAACTGGCTCTCATAAGTTGTCCTGACCTGGATCCACATGTATATCATGTCACGTATATGCTGTCCCCAAATAAATAACGAAAAAAAAAAAAAAAGACAAAACAAGCCAACAAAACCACCCAGTAACACAGAGCAAAGCAAAATAGTAGCAAAAAAAAATCTTAAGTATTTTTTAATTTCTTGTATTATGTCTTTCTCAGGAGTGTGTGTGTGTGTGTGTGTGTGTGTGTTGCATATGTACATGTATTTGTGAGCATGTGGGGTTTTGGTGTGTATGTGTTAGCATGTGTGAATGAGTATGGATGTGCTTATGGAAGTGTGTATGTGTATATGTGCATGTGTGTGCATGTGTGGATGTGTGCATGTCTCAGCAGCCTGGAAGGGGTTTGGAAGATCAGCCCTGTGACCTCTCATAACCTCCCGTCTGGATGCAGATGGAGGGCATGGGCTGGGACGCTAGAGCAGAGGGAACCAATTAGAGTCTTCTCTCCCTGCTCCCTCAACGAAGCTCAGTTTTAATTTCCTCTGTGATTCTCCTGCTTATTACCGAGCAGGCTGGTGGCTGGAAGCTTCCCTTTGACTTCCTCTTAGACTCCTGTGTGTCCTCTCCACCTTCCACACCCCTTTCATTTCTCCTGTTTTATATTTAGCCCAGACCGTTGAGAAAATGTGGGAGCCACACTAGTCTCACCACTGGTTCCGGGTCGGTTCTGAGCGCTGCGGCATCAGCATGCTTGTCCCTGGGGCAGCAGTGCCCCTTAGAATAGGCCCGAGGTGGCCCGAGAATGAGGTCCTGTCGAGGCTGGGCAGAGAGCTGATCCTTCCTTCAGGGTCCATGAAGCCCCCTGCTCCCCACATTCCTGCCTTGCATGTTCAGATGCGGTGTGACTGAGTGGTCTTTCATCCAGTCCACAAATATTTACCGAGTGCCTACTGTGGGTCAGGTCTGGGGCTGGAGAGGAGGCTTCTGCAGTGAACAAAAGGGCCCATTGTCCCTGCTCTCAGTGGCCTGCACGATCCCTCTTGCACTCCCCACCCCCACTGTGTGTGTAAGCACATGTGTGTATGGAAACCACAGTTCACCTGGCGTGGGCTATCATTCCTTAGAAACCACCCATCTTATTTTATGAGGCAGGGTCTCTCACTGGAACCTGAGGTTTACTGATAGGGCTAGGATGGCTGGCCAGAGAGTCCCAGGGATCCACCTGTCTCTGCCTTCTCAGTGCTCAGATTGTGTGAGCGTGCTACCACACCCACCTGGATGTTTTGACATGCGTGCTGTGGATCCAATTCAAATCCTCACGCTGCGGCCTCTCCAGCCTGGAGCCTTCTTCATGACAATTTAGTAAAGAGAGATTTGGAGGCCTCTCTCCCCACCTGATTAGCTTTCCAGATTTTTGTCTGTTGCTCAGTAGAGTGGAACTTGGGATGTGACAGGAGCATGGCAAGCATTAACCATGGGTTCGGAGATGGGGGGGGTGTCTAGGGAGCAAGGATGAAGGGCTGGGGGACCAAGAGGGGGCTTGAATGTACAAGGTCCCCGGCAGGGTACACAGCCCCTGTAGTGAGGAAAAAAAAAAAAAAACTGAGGCAGAAAAGGCCTTTGAGATAATTGAGTTGGTGGCTTTCATGTTCCTCATTCAGATACTGGGCTGAGGGCCAGCTCTGCTAGCGAGGGCGTGAACCCTGCCCTGCCCAGCACGCAGGGTGTCATTCGCTGAAGTCCCTTCCTGTCTCATGTAGCTGGCATCTTTCTTTGTTCGCAGATCTCAATTATGCGTATCATCCCAGCAAAGGAGAGGGCTTGGAGCAGAGAGGTCAGCCATATGGCGCCTCGGTCCAGTGAGGACTTGATTGCCCTGCTGCTCCAGCCAAAAGCGCCCTGAATCCCGGGGCTCGGCAGGAGTCGGGGCGCAGAATTCTACCTGGGCTGCAGGTGCTGGTGTCTGTACTGCAATTAGACTCCCATGCTCAACCCTGGAGGGCAAAGGGGATGCTGTTGCCGTGGGGAGCACGGGTTTCACCGGAGCCCCCTCAGAGCTGGTTCAGAGGCAAGATGGTCCCTTGATGAGCTCACTGCATCGCAGTGGGCTATTTTTAGGAGCCGGCTCCTGGGATGCAGACAGGCTTGCTGACTTTTGCATCTGGTGCTCAAGGGCCTCAACAGCTGATCAGCCTGTCACTTCCCAAGCCCACTGCCCTGGTTCTGCCTGTCATCTTCCTTTTGTTCTGCCTGCTCTGTCATGCGTACTGGCACCATTCCTCTGAAATCAGGGTAGACAAGGTCTCAACAAATACCATCCGGGAAGCAGATTCTTAGAGCATTGCGTTGGTTTCTGAAGACGGCTGTCACGCAGTACGACAAGCTAAGTACTGTTGCCTGAGTCCTAGACAAGCAGTCTCTAGGAGCTGGGAGGCCGGAAGTCTGAGGTCGAGGTGACCGAAGGGCTGTGCTTTCTGCAACGGCTGCAGGGAAGCATGGATTGCATCCCTTTCTCCTGGTGGCATTTGGTGTCCCAGGGCGGCAGCTTCTACCTCTGCTGTCTCATGGCTGTTTCTCCTCTGGGATGACTGTGTCTTAGGGGTCATCTCTCTTTATAAGAACACCATGGAGCTGGAGAGATGGCTCAGGAGTTAAGATCACTTGCTCCTCTTCTACAGGACCTGAGTTTGGTTCCCAGCACCCACACTGGGTGGCTCACAACCACCTGAAACTCAATACCCTCTTCTGGTCTCCACAGGTACCTGCACTCATATGCACTTACACACAGAGATACTTGAACACACACAAAAATATAATTAAAAATAAGATAAGTCTAAAAACAAAACCACACTAGATATATTGGATTAAGAACTCATCTTATTCAAGTATGACCTCATTTTTTCCTCTGACCCTAGGCTGGGTACTAACTAGAGACCCTCCTTCCTCAGCTTCCTGTGAGCTGGGATTATAGGTGGTACTACCACACCTGGTTAGGTCATATCAATATCCCACACACTCTTTCTTGTCGTGTAAGAGGAGAAAGTAGGGCACTGTATGTATGAGGCCAACAGTCTGTCCTCGGGTTGTACCTGAGCCCTTGGGTTTGTTTCATGGAGTGCAGGCTGGCCTTGAACTTGATATAGATAGAGCTAAGGATGAGCATGAACTTGTGATCCTCTTCCCTCTGCCTCCCAAGCACTAGGATTACAGGCCAGCACTATGCTATCTAGTTTATGTGGTCCCAGGGAATTGAATCCAGGGCTTTGTGTGCATTCTAGGGAAATACTCTACCAAATGAGTCATTCCCAGCCCAACCTTGATCTCATGTTAACAGCATGGACAAAAACAGGTGCTGAGGATAGCACATGTCCTCTGGGAGGACACACTGGAGCCATAACCTATAACAGATATGAGTGGAGGGAGGAGAGAGTGTGTGGTGAAGGTCCCATGTCAGGGTGTGTGACTCTTGCATTATTTATATGCCCTCAGCTGATAATCGCAAGGTGTTGAACTTCCTAGGTTTGTAGGACCTGAGGCACATGCAGCTTGGGGCCTTTTTATGTTTATTTTTATTTAGTTAGAAGCTTTCAAGTTACATTTATTTATTTATTTATTTATTTATTTATTTATTTATTTATTTATTTATTTATTTATGTGTGTATATGTCATGGTGGTATATATGTTTGTATACATGTCATGGTGGTGTGTGTTTGTGTGTATGTGTTTGTGTGTGTGTGTGTACATGCTATGGTGGTATATGTGTGTATACATGCCATGGTGGTGTGTGTGTGTGTGTGTGTGTGTGTGTGTGTGTGTACATGCTATGGTGGTATATGTGTGTATACATGCCATGGTGGTGTGTGTTTGTGTATGTGTGTGTACATGCCATGGTGTGTGTGTGTGTATATATGTGTATACATGCCATGGTGGTGTGTGTGTGTGTGTTTGTGTGTGTATTCATGCCATGGTGGCATGTGTGTGTGTGTACATGCCATGGTGGTGGTGGTGTGTGTGTTTGTGTGTATATTCATGCCATGGTGGCATGTGTGTGTGTGTGTGTGTGTGTGTGTGTACATGTCATGGAGGTGTGTGTGTGTGTGTGTGTGTGTGTATTCATGCCATGGTGGTGTGTGTGTGTGTGTGTATGTACATGCCATGGTGGTGTGTGTGTGTGTGTGTGTGTGTGTGTGTGTGTGTGTGTGTGTACATGCCATGGTGATGTGTGTGTGTGTGTATTCATGCCATGGTGGTGTGGTGTGTGTGTGTGTGTGTGTGTGTGTGTGTGTATACATGCCATGGAGGGGTGTGTGTGTGTGTGTGTGTGTGTGTGTGTGTGTGTATGTACATGCTATGATGGTGTGTGTGTGTGTGTGTGTATTCATGCCATGGTGGTGTGTGTGTTTGTGTGTGTGTACATGCCATGATGGTGTATGGTCAGAGGACAACTTGTGGGAGTCCCATGGCCAACAGCTCCAGCCTTGGCTAATGGCACTATGCCTGAGTGAGACACAGAGCCCTGCTTGTCTACCTTGAGCTAAGGATACCCCGAAACTTGTAAAGGTGGATGTCCTGGCCCAGTTGTAGGATATTCACAGTAACACCCAGTAGAGAGGTGAAGCAGGAACACAGCAGTGTGTGAGGATGTGGAAGCAGCTGGCCCTCTGGATGGCTAACTGTGGAAGTGTCTTGCTGTTGAATACCCAGCATGGGCACTTTTGTGGTTTTCTGTTCGAGTGGGAGGCAGACTGTAACAGCCCTCTGGCAAGCTACCTTTCCCCGGGCAACCCACAGAACAGAACTGTGATGTCAGCATGATGACAGGGACAGGTCAGAACTGGCCGAGTATTTCTCAGTTTTCCTGGTGTGTGGGGATGGGGACAGAGGGGAGGATGCAAAGTCTGTGTTAAAGCTGAGGAGAGCTTTACAGATGGAGAAACTGAGGCCCAGAGGGGTTTCATGAGTTTCCTATTTTGTGGAATGTCTAAAGGTACATCTTCTCTAGTAAAGCTCTTACTTTGGACATTATGCACACTACTTATATCATATGGCCACACTTAGCCTGCAATAAGGAAGGCTGAGATATATAGCCTCTAATTCAGATTGCCCAACATTTAGGGGATTATTATTTTATAGTTTTGGGCAAGAATTGGTCCTTTCTGCCTTCTCTTTTCTTGATAAATGTTTCTTCTAAGTTTAATTTTTTTTTCAGGACAGAGTTTCTCTATAGTAGAATATTTTAAGGTGTGTTACATTTAATTATGGTGCATTTGTTTAACTCTGTGAAGTTGTTACCATGCCTGTCTAAAACATCTGATAGTCTAATAAAGGACTAGTCAATAGCAAGGCAGGAGAAAGGATACATTGGGCTGGCAGGCAGAGAGACTATACAGAGGGAGAAATCTGGAAAGGGGGATCGAGAAGTAGCCCGAAAAAAAGGAGGACTCCAGGGACCAGTCACCCAGCAACACAACCAGCAATAGAGTAAGATGTACAGAAGTAAGAGATCGGGAAAAGCCCGGAGGCAAAAGGTGGACAGGATAAGTTAAGGAAAGCTGGCAAAAAACTAAGCCAAGCTAAGGTCGGGCATTCGTAAGTAAGAATGAGCCTCTGTGTGTGATTTATTTGGGAGCTGGGTAGTGGACCCCCTACAAAAGAGTAAAATACCAATAACAATATTTCTCTGTGTAACAGCCCTGGCTGTCCTGGAATTTGCTTCGTAGAACAGGCTTGCCTTGAACTCATGGAGCTCTGTCTGCTCCTGCCTCCAGAGTGCTGGGATTAAAGGCACGTGACACCACTGCCTGGCATGTTTAGAAACATTTTAAAAAACAATTTGTGTGTATGTAGATGTGCTGGCTAGTTTTCTGTCAACCTGACACAAGCAATAGATGTCTGAGAGAAGGGAACCTTGATTGAGAAAATGCCTCCATAAGATCAGGCAGAAGGCAAACCTTTAGGGTACTTTCTTAATTAGCGATCAATGGGGGAGGGCCCAGCCTATAGTGGATGGTGCCATCCCTAGGCTGTGGTCCTGGGTTCTATAAGAAAACAGGCTGAGCAAGGCATGAGGAGCAAACCAGTAAGCAGCACCCCTCCATGGCCTCTGCATCAGCTCCTGCCTCCAGGATCCTGCCCCGTTTGAGTTCCTATCCTGACTTCTTCCAGTGATGAGCAGTGATTGGAAGTGTAAGCCAAATAAACCCTTCCCTCCCCAACTTGCTGTTTTTTGGTCATGGTGGTTTCATCACAGCAATAGAAAGCCCGGCTCAGAAAGTCAGGGTGTGTGGCACAGCACTTACGTGGAGGTCAGAGGATAACTTGCAGGAGTCTGTTCTCTCCTGCTACCTTGTGTAGCCCAGTGATCAACCCCAGGTCATCAGGTGTGGCAGCAAATGCTTTCACCCACTGAGCCATCTCATGGCCCCAACAAATGCCTCTTAAATTGCATGGCTTTTGGGGAGCAGTAGAGTATGCGCTGGGGATTCAAAGATCATAGATTTGGTTCCTCTTGTTCCTAATGTTGATTGAATTATTTATGTATGTTTCTCTACTTAAAAAAAAATCACTTCAAATCTTAGTGTTTGGAGCAACAATGTGCATGGATGGCCCTGTAGGTCAGGAGATGAGCTCAGGGGAGATGTCGGGTCTGGTTGGAGTCTCAGGTGGCAGCAAGTTAAGATGTATTCCTGGGCTGTCATCTCTGAAGATGAGGATAGAACTTGGGTGTCATCTTCCACGACAGGGTTCCCATAGCTTTCAAGTTGTTTCCTGACATTGGCAGGAAACTTTGGTTCCCTCTCACCTAAGTATCTTCCAGACTCTTGGGGTGTGCCCATGGCATGACAGTCAGCTTCTCCTGGGAACAGCCCTTCCAAGAGAGAGTAAGTTGGAAGTAGTGATGCCCTTCATAACCCGGTATCAGCTCACATACCATCCGTTACTCCGTTCTAGTTTTCAGAAGCCTGTCACTGGGCCTGGTGTGCAGTTAGGGGGAGGGGAATCAGACTCCATTTTTTTTGAAGGAGTTAAAAACACCACAGGGGTATGGGTGTGAGTCAGTGATACCGCATTGGCCTGGCAGGCCGAAGGCTCTGGGTCCATTCCCTAACATTGAAAACACAAAGTAGCAAAGGCTAGCATTTTGGGATGCGCTTTCTGTAGGTGTGGTACATAGTCACTTTTCTGTGGCTGTGATAAAACACCATGACCAAAGGCAACTTGAGGAAGAGAGTTTATTTCGGCTTACAGTTCCGTGATGAGGGACAGAGGCATGGCAACAACCAGCAGGCATGTGGCAGGAACAGGGCACCAGCTGGAAGCAGAGAGAACGCAAACTGGAAGTAGGCAAGACCACACCTCTTAAACCTCCCCAAACAATGTCACCAACTGGGGCCAAGTGTTCAAATGCCCCAGACTACGAGGGGCATTCCTCATTCAAACACACACACACACACACACACACACACACACACACGCACGCACGCACGCACGCACGCACGCACGCACACACACACACAGTGTTATGGCGATCCTTTCCCACCCATCGCTTCTCACACCACCTGTGGGCTCTAGTCCCCACCCCACCCCCACACATCGCTTGCTTCTTCAGGGTCTTATGTAGTCCAGACTGGGCTCATTATGTAGCCAAGAGTGACCTTGAACTGCTGGTCCTCCTTTCGATACCTCTTTCGTGGGATTGATTGTAGCTATGCATGACCTTATCCGTTTCTATGTGGTGTTGGGGATCAAACCCAGGGCTTCAGTCACGCCAGGCGAACCAACTGAGCCAGGCCCCAGCTCTCTGCACTCTCCTAAGTAGCTCACATTTGTTCTGATTTATGGATCTGGGGAAGGTGTGGGTCCATCGAGGCTGGCTTAGTCGCCAGCTTCTCCTGGGAGGAGGCCTCCCTGGAGCTGCACTCTGCATAGGAGCAGACAGAAGGGCTTAGGACCATTAACTTCTGAGGGAACAGGAAGAAAGTGACCCTTAATTCCTCTTTAATAACATGTGTCAGTGGGTAATGTTTTCAGGATGTCAGTGTGTCTGCGGCTTGGGGCAGCAGGTTGCTATCATTTTTGAGCAATAAACAAAAGACTGCTTTTAATTACTTCTGTGAAATTGCCTGACCCATGCATGATTAAATATTCATTATGTAGAACAAGGAGTTTTCTTTGTATATAGATCCATATTAAATTTAGCTGGCAACCCGCTGACCGAACAGCACAAATAAATTTCTGGTAACCGGCTATGATTTGTCCTGACTGTTCATTCCTTCTCTCTCAATCTCTCTCTCTCTCCGTCCTTGTTGCTGTTTTGACTTAGCTGTCTTGTGGTCATTTAAAAACGACTTTGTAAAATTGCACTTATTAATTTAGGGTGTGTGTGTGTGTGTGTGTGTGTGTGTGTGTGTGTGTGTGTACAATTAGGTCATGGTATGCATGTGGAGGTCAGAGAATAACCCTTGGGAGTCAGTTTTTTCCTTGATCCCAGGGATCAAATTCATGTCATCAGGCTTGGCAAAAAGTGCCTTCATCCATCCATCCATCTCACTGGTCTTAGGTCACTTTGAGCAAAAAACAAATTATTTTATTAGTTTTTTACATTTATTTATTGTATGTGTTGTGGGGGAAGCGAGTGTGGGATGCATGTGAAGGTTGGAGGACCACTTCTGAGAGTCAGTTCTCTTCTGTTGTGTGGTTTCTGGGGATTGAACTCGGGCGGTCAGCCTTGATAGCAAGTGTCCATCTGAGCCGTCCTGCCAGCCTATCACTTTAGTTTTTTTTTTTTATTTCTTTTTGGAAATTGAGATAAACAAAACTCATGTGAGATGCAGCCAAGTATCTTAGCATGTATAGCCAGGTGGCTGACAGTGTACTCACAGTTATGTGCAGTCACACTTTCTGCAGAGTTTTACAGCCTTTATCCCAACACAACGCTCTATCCCACCAGCTAGTCCCACTCGCTAGTCCCACTCACTGGTCCCACTCCACATCTTCCTCCTACTGGCTTCTGGCTTTCCCTTCACTGTTTTCTGGGTTTGGGGGATATTTCCATCAAAGGATTACATGTGGCCTCTTGGGTCTGGCTTAGCTCATGTAGCATATTGCTTTTGATGTTCATTTTCGTTGTAGCACGTGACAATATCTTCTTTTTTATGGTTGAGTACTGCTCAGTTGAATGGATATACCAGTTTCTTTGTCCGCTCCTTGACTTATGGTCATTCAAGTTGTTTTTATCTCTTGACTATGATGGAAGGTGTTGCTGTGAACAACCCCATACCGGTTGCTTGTGGACATATGCTCTCATCTTTAGGGGCAAACACTCTCGGAGAGGGTCATGAGATAGTTCTATATTTAACTCTCTGACACACTGTTGTCTTGTGATCATAGCAGTCTTATCTACACAGAAGGGGCTGGTGGGCCCTAGGGGTGGTCGGAGAGGGTCCTCAGCCAGCGAAGGGAAGCTATGGAGGACGGCAGTCAGGCTTCACTGCATGGCAGAGGGGCTCGGGGGCCGTGGAAGGCAGAACCGGGCTTTCATTTCAAAGCAGAACAGGGCTGTTGCAAATGTTAGTGCGCTCTTTGTTACCCTCTGAGTTCACCTCTTGGTTGCTCATTTAGGAAACCTCGCAGAAAACGAACTGTATTAGATCAACAGAGGAGGCAAGTTTCTTCCAACCCTTTCCTCCTCCATCCCCCCTCTTCATCTTCTACCTCATTATTCATCAGTGACCACCTAGCATCTGAGGCACCTGAACCAGACCAGGAACACTGCTTTCTAGCCTGGCCAGGGACGAGGGACAGCAGCTCCCTGGGGCTCCAGTCTCCTCTTCCCTGCAAAATGAGATGGTAGTGATGGTGCTTTGTGGACCACGCGGGAGTGACTTTGCAATAATCACAATGGTAGCCAAGTTATTTGTTGCTTTTCTTAAAGGCACAGATTGGAGGAGTCACAACTGTAGGAAATAATGGGGGCTGGGATGCTACACTGCAGTGACTGGATGTGACCCTCTACTGTGGACTTCACTGCAGTCCAGACCTTCGTGATTCTTTGTCTACTTGGCTTCTGACTTGTATTCTGCCCAAAAGGCCTTGGAGACCCTACATGCTTATTCTATTGGGGAGAAAGCTGAGGTCCAGGGAAGGAGTTATCCAGACCTGGCCAACTCCAGTGAGGTCTTGTTTTTTTTAACTCTTTGGCTAGTTAATGAGGGCTAGAGGCCTGCAGGGGGCAGCACAAGGTCAATGCTTCACCCGTTAGGGACTGGCTCACTGCTTCAAGGAGGGAATCCAGGGCCCTCCCAGGCCTAGGGAAAATCTTTGTGATTTCTGGAAGGATCCTCCAGATGCTGAGAGAGATTCATGATGCTTTGCGGGATGGTGATGCTGGGAAGATGGGGGACCTTGGACTTCATGGTCTCCTGGCCTCTGTAGACCAGCCAGCCTCTTCCCTGAGCCCCTAGGTACACTACGAAAATCTCCCTCTTCAAAGCCATGAGTGACCTCAATGAAGATGGAGTTCTTAATTCCCATTGGACTGACTCAGGGGCAAGCTACAAGGAGGCGTGTGTGCCTTCAACTTACAGAAAGGTGATCAGAAGCCAGTGTGGTCAGGTGACACCGTCCAAGTTCTGCAGAAAAGATGTGAAAAGCTGAAGTTCTAACTGAAGGCCTCGGAAGATGCCTGGCTGTGTCGACAGGGCTGTAGCTTTATTGGTACAGTGCTTGCTGTGCATGCATAAAGCCCTGGGTTCAGTTCTCAGCTCTGCATAAGGCGGTGTGGCGATGCACACGTCTGTGATCCCAGCTCTTGAAAGGTGGAAGCAAGAGGATCAGACGGTTGAGGTTAGCCTTGTTTGCTCCCCAGTGAGTCAGAGGCTAGCCCGGGATACACAAGACCCTATCTCAACGTAAGTAAGTGAATAAATAAATGGATGAATAAGATGCCTGCCTAGGAGAGGACCCTGGCGGCTGCTGAACCTCATAGAATGGTGAGAACTGATTAACCTGACCGTGGGAGGCAGAGAGCCTGAGGCTACTTAGGGACCCCAGCTGCAGTTTGTGACTTTCCCCCCTCAGGGGACCTGCCTGAATGAGCCCACATCTTAGCGGCCAGACCTTGGTGATTCACTCAGGCTGAAGATTCAGGTTCCCAGGGGGAGGGAGAGGGGTTGGGTGGAGTAAGGATTGGCCTCTCAGATCCCTCAGCAAGGTGGGGACTCTAGCACAGATGTGGTGAGTCCTTCAGGGTCTTGCCGAGAAACAGAGGCAGATACCACAGCTGGTTCTGTCGGTCTCCCGACCCGACAGCCTTCGCCTGTACAGGAAATGCTCTGTGGTAGCTACAGGCTTCTCCCAGCTCAGGGACCAGCCTGCAGAAAGAAGGTACTATTTGCATTTTAATAAGAAATGCAGGATACCAAAGGCCTTCAGGTCTTCAAAGACTGATCAACCCTCCCCAAAATGGCAGAAAGCCAGGCTCTGTAGCTGATGGTACACCCGGGATCGGGCGCCCCTGCTGGTATCTGGGAGCGCCACACCACCGGACGAGCCTCCAGCTTCCGAAGTTCACCTGTTTGGGTCCCCGCATTCCCCCAGCTCCTTTCCGGTCCCTCTCCAAGGACTTGGTAATATGTTGTCTAGACACCGCCGCCGTTGTTTCCCTCCATTAATCCATTTTAATTGGAAAGTTATCGTAATGCAAACTCTCTTCGGTATTATTTGCGGCTCCGTGTTATTAGAACTTCCCCAACTCGCTTTCCCACCAAATTAAACTTGCTGTGGAAGCAGAGAGATCAGCTGCTCACATTAAATCAAGCGCAGGTTGTTAAGTGGGGCTGGGGACCGCTTCCTCAGCTGGGTGGGGCCCCGTTGCCCAGGGCGTTCACAGTGGAGCTCTGCTTCTGTGCTGGGGATTTGGCCTCTGGGCTCTGCTCTCTTGGTGTGAATCAGTGGTGATTGCCTAGCATGTACAAAGCCCTAGATTCCACCCCCAGCACCACGTAAACAGGGCACCACGGCACACGTCTGTAATCGCAGCCCTGGAGGGTGGAAGCCGTAGGCCCAGGAGTTCAAGGCCATCCTCACCTACGTAGAAGAGATAGAACAATACAACCAGAGCTGGTCCTGTGTCCTGCTCCAACCCCAGGACATACATTCCCGAGAGACCGAACCTGGAGGTCTGCTGGCAGATGTGCCCCTGACGACGAACCAGTCGCCAGCTCCAGCTGTTGCTCTTTCTTTCTGTGCTAGCACAGGCAGAGGATGTGACACTGTGTAGAAGACTGCCAGAGAGGCTGAGGTCCTCCAGGGGGTACCCCACCACAGATATCTGGGGAGAAATCTGTGGGATTGAGTCACTGAGAGCATTGGGCAAGGGGACCACCTTTCTCCCTCAGCTTCCTGGTTGTCTCCACCCACTGGCACACTTAAGAGCTACCTGCTGATCCTGTTTGTCCCCTAGGAGGGTGGCAACACACAGGCCAGCCTGGACGGCCTGCTTTGGACAGCTAACAAATGCTGAGGCCATATCTCCACCAGGTCACGTGGGGGAAGGAAGGCTGGAAGTTGGGACTGACTTCCTCCTACTTCCCTATTATCTATGCGGATGGCTGTTGCTCTTCTGGAAGGGTGTGTAGGGGGATAAGAGGGTATATTGAAGAAAACTCACATTCAGGTTCAGGAGGTGCCAGCTATGGGGAAGGTGTTGTTTGTTTGTTTTTCTGTTGTTGATGTGATTAAAACACTGGCCACAAACAACTTGAGAAGGAACGGGCGTATTTCAGCTTATGGTTGTAGTCCACCATGAAGGGAAGCCAAGGCAGGAACCTGGAGGCAGGAGTCAAGACAGAGACCATGGAGAAATGCGGTTTACTGGCTTGCTGTCCGTATCTTGCTCAGCTAGCGTTCTAATCCAGCCCAGGACCACTATCCAGGGGTGGCACCTCCCACAGTGGCATGGGCCCTCCCATATCAACCACTAGTCAAGAAAATGCCTCACAGATTTGCCCAGGGGCCAATCTGATAGAGGCAATTCTTCAAATGAGAGTCTCTCTCCCCAGGTGTATCTAGGTTTGTGGCAAGTTGACAAAAACGGACCAGGACAGTAGCGTGGCCTCCCATCCATGCTGTGCCTCCTGCTGGGTCCCTGCCATCTTCATTTCCAAATGTTTTATTTATTTTTAAAGTGTATGCACTTGAAGGTGTTGGATCCCTGGAGCTGGAATTACACGTGGTTGTGAGTCACCTAATGTGGGAACTGAACTCCGTGTAAGAGCTCTATGTACCCAACTGCTGAGCCATCTGGACAGGCTCCAGGTGGGGGAGAGGAGGAGGAGGAGGAAGAGGAGGAGGATGATTTATGTGACACTCCCCGATTGTCAGAACGCTGACTTATGCTCTTACGGCACACTCGATTAACATTCGGCTCACAGGTCTTACTGATAGGCACTGTTGCTATCCCCAGTTTACGGACCAGGAATTTGAGGTACAAAGCATCCTTAGCCCCTAATATTGTCCTGTGGATTCCCCAGAGTGCTGATGGCTCAGTCTTACTTCTTGCAGAGAAGAACAGCCCCAAGAGAGAAGGGTCCTCTGGAGGTTCACGGTGTCCTTAGCTGCACTAGGACCGGGCCCGGGTTCTGCCTGCTCTCAGGCCATGCTGCTCCCCCCACAGCACAGCTGCTGGGCTGTGATGGCCACAGGGCTCATTACAGATGCTACAAATTGAAAGAAATAGCTGCTCAGTTACAAATTAATAACAGATTTGTTTGTCATTAAGGCAGCACTATTTAATAAAATTAGTTCAGTGGAGCATAATTACTTTCATATAAAATTCCCCCTTAAAAATTACTTTGATAAATCCAAGCCTATTAGGCAGGCATGGAGATTCTGGGGTGTGGGGTGGCTCTGAGCTTTGGTTGGGTCCCTGCTGGGACACCCCTAGGTCAGGAGTCCAGCTCCTGAAGCATTTGGTTTGCAGATTTGACCACTGGAAGGCCCTGTGGGTAGCAGGAAACCCAGCTTCTACGAAGTGTAGAGAGCCTTGTATTTACCCTGTGGCTAGACTCGGAATCAAGTTCACCCTCGCTAGGCTAGCCCAGCCGGCTTTTCATGCACACACTTTCACAACAGGGTTTCCACTTCATCCCTTTGCTTAGCTAGTGTGTGTGTGTGTGTGTGTGTGTGTGTGTGTGTACATACTTGTGTGTGTGCAGGTATATGTGCACATGCATGTTGGATGCCAGAAGTTGACATTCATGCCTTTGTTAATAGTTCTCCACCTTACTTTTTGAAATAGCCTCTCTGATTAAGCCTGGAGCTCACCCATTCAGCTAGGCTGTTGGCTAATGAACTCCAGGAGCTAGCTTCCTGACTCTGCTTCCTCTCTCTCTCTCTCTCTCTCTCTCTCTCTCTCTCTCTCTCTCTCTCTCTCTTTCTCTCTCTCTCTCTCTCATGCACGCACGCACGCATGCACGCACGCACGCACGCACGCACGCACACGCATGTGCACTCACAGAAGTCAGAGAGAAGTCAGAGGGCAACTTCTGGGAGTTGGCAGTCACCAGTCATGCTGCTGGCCCATTTTTCTGTTTTCATACCTGGATTCTGGCTTTGGGATGTTGCTTCTCTCCACCACTCCTCTGTGCAAAGCTTTCCTAGAAATGAAAGATGTCTGCATGGAACGGAACCTCAGAGATCAGTAGGCTCAGGCTCCTCACTTGCAGATGGGAAAACAGAGGCATGAAATTGCTGAGTTGGCCACACCAGGCCTGGCTCTCCCTCTCCTCACTTCCAGGTTGGAGGCTGCCCTTCCCCCAACTCCACTCAGCCTATGCTTCCCTGGGTCTCTGCCTTGCCTGTCTTCTGGCCTCCTTAGCCTGTCTGTGATTTCCTGGACAGTGTTTGTGTTATGAGGCTCCTGAATTTGGACTCAAAGGTAGTTAAGAGGACTTGTTCAAGCAGAAATGTGCAGGTTGGATCCATAAATCTTTCTGCACAATTTGCAAGCACAATCCCCAAATGCTCCCCGAGCCCCAGAAACCAGTGGAAGAAAAGTCCATGGAGTAGGATGTAGTGCTGCAGGACTCTGGAGACACCATTCAGAGACCCATCATCATGGTACTGCACAGTGTATGGCCCGCATGGTGTACGGCCCGCACCGTGTACAGCCCACACAATTACAGGCTGTAGAGTGTATAGTCTGCACAGTTATATACTGTACAGTGTACGGCCTGCACAGTGTACAGCCCGCACAGCTGTGCCTTGTGCCCTGTGTGTGTCTGGGGGTACGGGTGTAAGCAGGCATGTAAGCAAAGGACCCAGCTAGGAAGGTGGCTGAGACACAGAAGGAGGCAGCTTGGTCATTCAGGCTGGTCACAGAGAACACCTGGGGTCTGCAGGTCATTTCATCAACTCCTTTTCCTCACTTGTAAAGTAGTGCAAACAGCCTGGCCTGCACTAGGCTGTGTGATAAGGAAAACACAGAGACAGGCTTCCCCAGCAGACAGCGTCTCTGAAAGCCAGGGGTAACTCCAGCACTTAAGTAGATGTCAAAGCTGGGGGTGGGGGTTGGGATGAGAGGCCTGGGGCTAGCCACCCTCTGATCCTTTTTCTAGATGTCATTCCAATGACTGTTAGAGAGCCAGAGTTCCAAGTGGTGGGCATTGCGGCCCCTGCCATCCAGCAGAAGAGGGTGGACATTTGCTTTGGCCCTCAGTTTCCCCTGATCTTCTCATTCCCAGACTACCAGGGTGGCCCTCCTGGAGCCTCCTGGTCACCCAGACAGAGGGCCCAGGAAGGGGGCTGGCACAGCAGTACCCCAGCCCCCTCCACATCCCCTCGTTCCTTCTAAAGCCCCTTCTGAAGGGGACCTCGGAGCTCTAATGAGTTGAGGGCCTTTAGAGCAGCCCAGGCAAACCAATTAGGTTTGCTTAAAAATATTGTACTCATTAGCATGAAAATAAAGCTGAACTTTTTAGAGATAATTGCATCTTTTAAAATGCGGTAGTCTTTGTCTGGGCTTGTCTCATAAATATGCATGCTGCATAATTCTTTTGGAACCATGGTCGCAATCATGAGTGACACACAAATGTACCCAGGGTGTTAATATTCTGACAAGAGCGGAGCCTCTTGGGCAGGCGGTACCACTGGCGGGGCCTCCAGAGGCGTCCCTGTCCTCCCCAGCTGCAGCCTGCGCCATTCTCGGGAACGGAGCCCAGTCCAGGGTCCCCATACCAGGCGTCAGCTCCACTTCTCAATGGCTCTCTTTTGTGCCTCTGCCCCCATGGAAAATTCTAGGGCTCTCCTCAAAAGGCAGGGAAGAGGGGGATAGACTGTTGAGCTCAATTTACAGCCCAGGAAATGGAAGCCTGGGAATGGGGGTGAGCTGGGGGAATCGGTGGAGGTTGCCAAGGTCACCCAGCAGGGATGGGACCAAAGTGACTGATGCTCTTTATCCCCTTAGGACTAGGACTCCCATTTTCATGTAGTGGGGAAGGGGTACTTTTCAAGTTGATTAGCCTGGGTGGCTTGGGGAGGGGCCAGTGCTCCCTGTTGCCCTCAAAACTGCTCCAAATTCCCACATTGGCCTCCTATACTTCTTAGAAACACCTCAGCTGCCAGGGGTTCCTGTCTTGAAGGGTATTTATTTATTTATTTATTTAGGTGGGGAGGCTTATGCATGTCTGGAGGTCAGAGGACAACACATAGATATTGGTTCTCTCCTTCTATCAAGGGTTCTGAGGTTGAACTCAGGTGGTCAGGCTCAGCTGCAAGTGCCTTCTTTGCCTGTGGGACTCCTATTTCCTGTCTCCACTTCCTCCCAAGCTCAACACTGCTCTAAAAGCAACACAGTGTCCAGGCAAACCATGAGTGCAGGGAAGTTTCTCTAAGCCCTTACTGCAAGGCCCCATCCTCTCCTGCAGTGTGCCCAGGTAGGGCTGGTTCTGTGAGGTCAAAGGGAGTCTGGTGTTCTTCCTTTGGGACATGCTGTCTGCTGGAGTGGGCACATTGGTTGCAGAAATGCAATACAAGAGAGAGGGCTGTGTGTGGTCGAGGGGCTTGACCCCTCCCCCCCCAACTGCTGTGAGAGGGAGGGGACAGCTCTTATCAGGGGCACCAAGGAAAGACCTGAAGATGGTGCCACAGTGTAGCCTATCCTGCCCTAGCTGACCCCTGAGGGGGTTTGGCTTTTGCTTTTCCCACGTGGACAGCTGGAGGTTGACCCTCCATCTGTCTGTCCATAGCTACTTTCCCCTGCTGATAGATGTGTGGCTACCTGTTCCACTTCTCACATAGGCAGGTCCAATCCGTCTACCCATCTGATGTATCTTCTTCCAGGATAAGCCATTTTAATTGATCACAATTATGAACATACTTTGATATTGGGCAGAGTGGGTTTTAAAGCTTTTTGTTCTAGTTTTTTTTTTTTTTTTATTCCTGTGATAAAACTTTGACTCAAAACCAACTTGGGAGGAAAGGAAGGGAAGGGTTTTTTTGGTTTACAGGCCACAGTCCATTATGGAAGGAAACGAGGGCAGGAACTCAAGGCAGGAACCTGGAGGCAGGAACTGATTGATGCAGAGGCCATGGAGGGGTGCTGCCTACTGGCTTACTCTCCATGGCTTGCTCAGCCTGCTTTCTTACAGAACCAGGAAAACCAGCCCAGGGATGGCCCAACCCACAGTAGGCTGCACCTCCCATATCAATCATCAAGCAAGAAAATGCCTGACAGATTTGCTTAAGGACAATCTGATAGAGGCAATTCATCAACTTGAGGTTCTTTCTTCCTGGGGACTACAGTTTTTGTCAAGCTGACAAACAAACTAGCCAGCACACTTTTTGTGTTTATTCTCATAAATTTACTCTTCAAAATCAGACAGCCTATGAATTAGAAACTTTTAAGGTTTCATAAAAGCATCCCATGAGAATCTGAATTGGAATTTGTCTTAGTTACTTTTCTGTTGCTGTGACAAAACACCATGACCAAGGCAACTTAGAAAAGAAAGTGTTCAACTGGAAGTTTACAGTTCCAGAGGGGTAGAGTCCATGGCCATTGTGGTGGGCTACATGGCAGCAGCAGGCAGGCATGGTGCTGGAGCAGCAACTGAGTGTTTGCACTTGATCCATAAGCAGGAGACAGACAGATACACACACACACACACACACACACACACACACACACACACACACACAGGGAGAGAGAGAGAGAGAGAGAGAGAGAGAGAGAGAGAGAGAGAGAGGGAGCTAACTGGGAAGGGCATGGGGTATTGAAACTTCAAAGCCCACCCCCAGTGACACACCTCCTCCAACAGGCCACACCTCCTAGATCCTTCCCAAATAGTCCACAACTGGGGACCAAAGCATTCAAATATATGAGCCTATGGGGGCATTCTCATTCAAACCCCCATTTAATTATATTAAATTCAAACATAAACTGAAGGAGATTCTGTTTTTACATACAAATCTCCCTCTTACTTCTCATATACAATTACCATTCCATGTTTCCCCTCTTGTCCTGAGATAGGGTTTCTTGTAGCCCAGGATGGCCTCACACTTACCATAAAGACAAGGATGACCCTGAACTTCGGATCCTCTTGCCTCCACCTCCTAAGTGGTAGGATTATAGGCATGTGCCACCATGCCTTGATTTACATGACATTGCAGATTGAACCCAGGGCCTCATGCATCCTAGGCAAGAACTCTGTCAGCTGAGCCACGTTCTCTAACTGTGTTCTTCACCCCCACCATGCTTTTAATAAGAGTGTCTTCTGAACTCCTTTTACATTCATACCAGTATTTTCTGGCCCTACAAATAACACTGACCAAGTGTAGTACATTTCAGACAGACAAAGGCTGGGCCAGACCATCAGGATAGTCCTAAGGGAGAGGTGCCAGGTGGGGGGGAGCCTAAAGACAGCAGGTACTGAAAACGCTTCTTAGTGTGAAGAGGAGGAGCCCGGTTGCAGGCAGGCAGGTGCATTTGCCACGGTCCTAAGTGCATGGCCTAGGGCTCCACTCTGGGGTGTGACAGGAAAAGTGGGCAGAAATGGAGGGTGCTGGGAGTTGGAGTGTGCTGCATGTGCTGCATGTGCTGCCGCCACTACTTCGCTTGATTTTCATTGCAGGGGGTTGAATTAAGAGCCTGAAGCGTGCTCAGCCAGCATTCTAGTGCTGAGCCTCACCTCTATGCCCGTGCGGCTGTCTGGAGTCTGGACGCTCTTCCTGCAGCCTCAGTGGAGGCTGTCCACATGGCCACGGTGTCACCTACACTTGGGGCAGGGCCTGTCAAGTTAAGGTCAAGGAAGGAGACAAACCTCACAATTCTGTTCTGTAGTCACTTAAGAAGTTTAGTCAACAAGCCAGTCCCAAAGCTCCAAGATTTGACGGTGAAGGAAAATGGACAGGAGCCGCAGAGAGGGTTCAGTTAGGAAAGTGCCTGCTGTGCAGATGAGGACTTCAGGTTGAGTCTGCAGCATCCATGGAAGAGCTGGGTGTAGCAGTGTATGTCTGTTACCCCAGTTCTGGGGCAGCGGAGACAGGAGGACCCCTAGAGCTCACTGGCCACACAACCTAGCCAACCAATGAGCTCTAAGTTCAGCTTGAGGCCCTGCCTCAAAAAAAAAAAAAAATCAGGCACCAGGAGAGAAAGACACCCAACGTTGAACTCTGGCCTTCATACGCATGTGTGCACGAACATGGACATATAACACCCATGAGAGTAGAAATAATTGGGCTAGCAAGTGCTTTTTAAAAATACTCAAGTTACTGTGTGGTCAGATGTTTTATAGCTCATAAGCCTTGTGGGGCAGGTGTTGTTCCCATCAGGTGAAAGGACATCATTCAGGGCTTGAGTGACATGCCCCTCCCCGCCAGGGGCCTTTTAGTTGCCGGAGCTGGGACTGCACAGTAACCCTTGGTTTCCAAGTCTGGGCATCTTTCTGGCCCTCTGCAGCTGTGCGTCTTTGTAAGAGCGAGCTAGATCCCAGCCTGCCGAGGAGAAGGAAGGCTTGTTCTTGGCCAAGTTTCATTTAATTTTCCATTAGTAGGTGTCAACTGTGAAGTAGTCAGAAATGCTAAAATAACAGCTTAAAAACACAGGCCCCGAAAATGGAAATGTAATTTTAGCGCGCCTCGCCAGCCCCTCCTGAAGATAAGTGCAGCTTGCGGGGTATCTGTTACAGACATGGAACGCTTAAGGACCGAGCTCACAGGAGTAGCTGGTGATGTGCAATTTAGCAACTTAGGCTGTGAAAGAAGAAGGCGGGGGGGGGGGGGGGGGGGGGGAAAGAGCATCGTGAGCAGAACGCAGAAAACAAAAGGAGATGGAGAGGGAAAGGAGCCACAGCACTCCTGCCTCTCCTTGGAGTCTTTGCTAATAACCTGGGAAATGGCTTGTTAGATAAAGGAGGCTGGTCTGGGAGAGACATTATCTCAGAGATGCCCGTCTGCTGGGAGAGGAGGAGGGCTAGCCAGTCGCACATGGAGCCTCTGCTTTGAAACCTAGCAAGGCTCTGTCCTTCCCTTCAGTGTGCCCAGTGTGGGGCTGTTCCTGTGACTCACCGGGAGAGGGAGTTCTGCTGTCCCTGGTTTGGGGCACCATGGATGATCTGGTTACAGGAAGGCAATACAACAAACAGGGCTGCGTGGGGTCAAGCGACTCCCTCTGCTGTTGTGGGAAGGAGGGGACAGCTCTTGTCTTGGGGGAGAGAAGACCTGGAGATGAGACATGGGGCCACAGCTGAGGGTTGAGAACATTGGCTCTCGTCCCAGCTCTGGTCCTGATGCACTGTGTAAATAGGGATAAGCCATTTCATCTTTCTTGGTCTCAAAGGTCCATACACAGCAATTAGTGAAAGTTTATTTATTGTATACATCATTATGTGTGTACAGGGCAGTGTGTGTGTGTGTGTGTGTGTGTGTGTGTGTGTGTGTGTATTTGTACACATATGGAGGTCAGAGGACAACCTTAGCTGTTCTTTGCAACAAGGTTACTCTTGAAAAAAATACAAGTGTGTGTGTGTGTGTGTGTGTGTGTGTGTGTGTGTGTGTGTGTGTGTGTTATGTGTGTGTGTGTGTGTGTGTGTGTGTAGATGCAGGAATTGATTCTCTCCTTTCACCATGTGAGGCCTGGGGATCAAACTTAGGTCATCAGGCATGGTGGCAAGCACCTTTACCTGCTGCATCATTTTGCTGGCCCCATAGACTTTCTCACTGGGACCCGGGGCACTCCGATTTGGCTAGACTGCCTGACCATTGAGGCCCAGGGGTCCTCCTGTTACAAATGTGGGCCACCATGCTGGATTTTTTTAAAACATAATTTTGAATTTGAGTTCTTGAGAGTATTTGCAAGGCGAACACTTTACTAATGAAATGAAAAATATTTCTTATGCATGTGTATGCTTTGTCTGTGTGGATGTCAAATTCCTGGTGTCTATGGAGGCCAGAGGAGGGCATCAGATGCTCTAGGACTGGAGTTATAGATGATTGCAAGTTGACACGTCTGTCCTGGGAACTGAGCCTGGATCCTCTGGAAGAGCAGCAAGTGCTTCTAACCACCAAGTCATCTCTCCAGCTTTAACGAAAGGCTTCTGAGGTCCCTTCAGGCTGTGAATCCCGCACAGTCTATGAATTAGAGCTACTCTTGGAAATTCAGCCCTAACTAGCTTTCTCAGAGAGGAAGTGGTTATTGGTTTGGGGTACTGTGAAGTCCAGAGGCCGAGGCGGTTCAGGTGTGGCTGGTTCCGGAGGCTCCTGCAGAGTTCTCTGGTGGATTTCCCCTCCTCACCCATGGCTGCTTTTGTGCTGGGCTGTCTTTTGTGACAGTTCCAACAGACTGGCCTCTAGGAGCTCAGCCACACCAAACCGCAAAGAATGAGTCTCTTCCAGAAAACGCAGCTTCAGGCGACAGCTGAAGAGGATCAGGGCAGGCAGCACTCAGCTCCGTGGGGCCTTGAAGGGATTTCAGATCAGACGGAGCAAGGGGGGCTGGTGGTACATTCCAAAGAGGGTCAAAGTGGTGCCATTCACTGGCCAGAACATCTGTGAGGTCCAGGGTAGACGTGCAAATGGAGGCCACAGCACAGATGTCTAAATACCACAAAAGCAGGACTCACTAGCCGTCTGACCTGAGAAATAGGTTAGTCTGCCCATCTGGACACATGGATCTGCTAAACAACTTGGAGGGCAGGCTCCAGCTGAGGATTTTCACCGTGCTTGGCATTTTGTGTCAGGATGCCATGGGCCTATGGCCATTGCTCTTCTTCCCAGCCCAGCTCCGTTCCCCTCTTTGTAAACAGTTCAGTGAAGACATCCCAGTTCCGAACACAGGCCCAGTTGGCCTAGGGGTGCCTATGACCTGGTCCCTTTTAGGAGGCC